>NC_086126.1:7542734-8142734 GCF_963921235.1 Mobula hypostoma | reverse complement strand
TGTGGTCATTGTCTTGCTGAAAAGCAAATCTTCTCCCAAGTCACAGTTCTCATGCAGACTGCATCAGGTTTTCCTCCAGGATTTCCCTGTATCTTGCTGCATTCATTTTACCCTCTACCTTCACAAGCCTTCCAGGGCCTGCTGCAGTGAAGCGTCCCCACAGTATGATGCAGCCACCACAATCCTTCACGGTAGGGATGGTATGTTTTTGATGATGTGCGGTGTTTGGCTTACTCCAAACATAGCGTTCAGACTGATGGCCAAAAAGCTCAATTTTGATTTCATCAAACCATAGAACCTTCTTCCAGCTGACTTCAGATTATCCCACATGCCTTCTGGCAAACTCTAGCCAAGATTTCATGTGAATTTCTTTTTCAACATGGGCTTTCTCATTGCCACTCTCCCATAAAGCTGCGTCTGGTGAAGCACCCGGCAACAGTTGTTGTATGCACAGTCTCTGCCATCTCAGCCACTGAAGCTTGTAACTCCTCCAGAGTTGTCATAGGTCTCTTAGTGGACTTCCTCACTAGTCCCCTTCTTGCACGGTCACTCAGTTTTTGATGACTGCCTTATCTAGGCAGATTTACAGCTGAGCCATATTCTTTCCATTTCTTGATGATTGACTTAACTGCACTCCAAGGGATATTCAGTGACCTGGAAATTTTCTTGTATCCATCTCCTGACTTGTGCTTTTCAATAACCTTCTTGCAGAGTTGTTTGGAGTGTTATTTTATCTTCATGGCGTAGTTTTTGCCAGGATACTGACTCACCAGCAGTTGGACTTTCCAGATACAGGTGTATTTTTACTACGGTCAATTGAAACACCTTGCCAGCACCCAAGTGATCTCCATTTAACTAATTATGTGACTTCTAAAACCAGTTGGCTGCACCAGTGATGATTTGGTGTGTCATATTAAAGGGGAGGGGGAATACTTATGCAAGCAATTATATTATGTTTGCATTTGTAATTAATTGAGATCCCTTTGTAGAGTTTTTACTTTGACCCAAAATTTTCTTTTTCTGTTGATCAGTGTCAAAAAAAGCCAAATTAAATCCACTGTGATTCAATGGTGTAAAACAATAAAACATGAAAACTTCCAAGAGGGGTGAATACTTTTTATAGACTCTGTACATCTTTCCTATAGGCAGGTGACCAAAACTGCACACAATACTCCAAATTAGGCCTCACCAATGTATTATACAACTTCAACATAGCATCCCATCTCTAGTACTCAGTGCTTTGATTTATGAAGGCCAACGTGCCAAAGGCTTTTTCTACGACCCTGTCAACCTGCGACAGAACTTTTAATGAACTCTGGACCTGTATTCCCAGATCCTTTTGTTCTACCGCACCCCTCAGTGCCCTACCTTTCACTGTGTAAGACCTCTCCGCGGATTGTCACCTTGTCGTGGTGGAGAAACTTGTGTGGTCCTGAGATCCCAAGAGCGATGCCGTCTGGAGCTATGCTCCTGGTAGGGTCACCCATGGCGGTAAGGTCTGACAAAGAACAATCCAACCAAGACCTCAACGGTGGAACAGGCGGACTAAGTTACTTCGAACTCAATGGCTTTGAAGGCGGGTGGAGGCTGCAACAAATCCAGCAGCTCCAGTCGTCGTGGTTTCCATGCCATTGGAATCAGTTGGTTGATTTGTGAAGTACCGTGTGCTTCTTGGAGTGCAACATCAAGTACACGTTAAACAAACACACGCACAGGTGTCTTCACTCTGTGGGCCACTTCTTCAGAATGAAGACCATCATCCTCGACCTCGAGGGATACCCACAACGACAACTGTGTGAGACCTACCCTGGTTGGTCCTACCAAAGTGCAGAACCTCACACTTGCCTGCAGTAAGTTCCATCTGCTACTTTTCAGGCCATTTTTCCAGCTGACTCGGATCCCTCTGCAAACAATGATAGCCTTCCTCACTGTCCATTACATCCCCAATCTTGGTGTCAGTTTACCACATTGTCATCCAGAGGTTGGAAAGCTTGGGTTATTTTCCTTCTTCTCTCTGGAGCGATGGAGGCTGAACGGAGATCTGATAGGGGGTTCGTAAGAAGACGAGAGGCAGAGATAGAGCAGACAGACAGAATCTTTTATGAATACGATCAAAGCAAAGCTGCGATAAAGGTTAGAGTTAAATCCTGTTAAAATGTTTTGTCTCACAGATGATGGAATTGAATCATGAAGTTAGAAACAATCCAAGCCTGATCAATATCCATAGACACCAGAAATATGAATCAGAACCTTACCGTCTGCATTAAAGTCAAAGGCAAAGTCAAAGTAATTTTACCATCGAAGTACGTATATGCTACCATGTACGACCCTGAAAGTCATTTTACTTGCAGGCATTTACAGATAAAATAAAGAAATATAATAAAATTTACAAAAAACTAAGTTCCTGGGGTGTTAATATCTCTGAGGACCTAACCTGGTCCCAACCTATCGATGTAGCTATAAAGAAGGCAAGGCAGCGGCTATATCTCACTTGGAGTTTGAGGAGATTTGGTGTGTCAACTAAAACACTCGCAGATTCCTACAGATGCACCGTGGAGAGCATTCTGGCTGCAACACCGTCTGGTATGGCAGGGGGGGCATCAGGGGATGTGGGGGCTACTACACAAGATTGAAGTAAGCCGCAGAGAGTTGTAAACTCAGTCAGTTCCATCACGGGCACAAGCCTTCGTAGTATCCAGGACATCTTCGAGGAGTGATGCCTCAGAAAGGTGGCGTCCATCATTAAGGACGCCCAGCACCCAGGACATGCCCTCTTCTCATTGCTACCATCAGGGAGGAGGAACAGAACCCTGAAGGCACACACTCAATGATTCAGGAACAGCTTCTTCCCCTCTGACATCCAATTTCGACCATAAGACATGAGAGCATAATTAGGCCATCTGGCCCATCGAGTCTGCTCCGCCATTCAATCATGGCTGATCTTTTTTTTTCTCCTTCTCGACCCCAGTTCCCGGCCTTCTCCCCATAACCTTTGATGCCATGTCCAATCAAGAACCTATCAATCTCTGCCTTCAATACACCCAACGACCTGGCCCCCACAGCTGCCTCTGGTAACACATTCCACAAATTCACCATCCTTTGGCTAAAAAAATTTCTCTGCATCTCTGTTTTGAAAGGGTGCCACTCTACCCTGAGGCTGTGCCCTCTTGTCCTAGACTCTCCCACCATGGGAAACATCCTTTCCACATCTACTCTGCCTAGGTTTTTCAACATTCGAAAGGTTTCGATGAGATCCCCCCTCATCTTTCTAAATTCCAGTGAGTACAGACCCACGTGGGCACATGGCCAAGTGGTTAAGGCATTGGACTAGCTACCTGAAGGTCGTGAGTTCAAGCCCCAGCCAAGGGAACGTGTTGCGTCCTTGAGCAAGGCACTTAATCACACATTGCTCTGCGACGACACTGGTGCCAGGCTGTATGGGTCCTAATGCCCTTCCCTTGTCATGGAGAGAGGAGACTTGCAGCATGGGTAACTGCTGGTCTTCCATACAACCTTGCCCAGGCCTGCGCCCTGGAGAGTGAAGACTTTCCAGGTGCAGATCCATGGTCTCGGAAGATTAACAGATGCCTTTGCCTTTACAGACCCAGAGCTATCAAACATTCCTCGTATGATAACTCTTTCATTCCTGGAATCATCCTTGTGAATCTCTTCTGGACCCTCTCCAACGCCAGCACATCTTTTCTAAGATGAGGAGCCCAAAACTGTTCACAATACTCAAGGCGAGGCCTCACCAGTGCCTTATAAAGTTTCAGCATCACATCCCTGCTCTTGTATTCTAGACCTCTTGAAATGAATGATAACATGGCATTTGCCTTCCTCACCACCAACTCGTCCTGCAGGTTAACCTTTAGGGTGTTCTGCACAAGGACTCCCAAGTCCCTCTGCGTCTCAGATTATATACACCCACACACTGTATTAGATTTTACTGTTACTGCAAAGCTTACAAATCTCATGACCTATGCCGGTGATATTAAACCTGATTCTGACTCTGATAAACCAAGAGAGACCAACAATCAATGCATCAAAGATGACAAACTGTGCAAAATAAACCAATCTGGCATGGGAGCCAGATTTAAATGTGCTCCAAGGCTTCAGTACACTTCCAACAGAGATCCCACGCTCATGCTGAGGCCACGAGAGGTGTCGCTCTCCCCCATCTGGAATTGCATCTTTGTGTCCCAGCTGCCCTTGAGGCGTTAAGATTTTCCTGAGCCTTGCGAGTCACGTCCCGAACTTGCAAAGACCCCACCAGCCAGGATAACAGGCGGAGAGGAAGGGAAAGCGAGGCAAGGGGACTGGCAAGGAGAAAGCATGGAGGATGAAGGGAGGGAAGGAAGAAAGAAGAAGCCAAAGGGGTTGGAGGAAGTGAGGGAGGAGGCCAAATTGTCAATGGTTCTGGACCAGCTAGGCATATTATATTTAAAGAGAAAACTGGTTGGTCAGCCCAGTATTAGAATCGGACTCTGCTTTCCTATATAATTTTCCTGTGCCCCGGACCTAAAGTATTAATTCCCTGGCAGTTCTATTTGCAGAACTCTGGGACATCATTTGGCTGGAATTACTCATCAGATGGGAAGCTTCAGGATTTTGTAATCTTCCAGCAGGAATGTGCAAGAATCACTGGAATCCTTCCTGATGAAACGAGCTCCACCCTCAATCTGTCTCTAATGTTTGAAGTTCAATGCTAGAAATCCTAAACCCAGTTTGAAAGACACCTGCTCACCTCCTCCTCTTGTTCTGCCCTCTCCACTTCCAACCCATTTGTCCAGTGTGCTTCAGCTCGGATATTGTCATCTTCATTAGAATTTTTATTTTTGATTCAAAGTATGCTTTGTGAATCGGTCATTAATCCAGCAGGAAATTCACAGGAAATTTCTTTACCCTGGGAGTTGTCGGAACCTGAAAATTACTTCCACAGTGGCTGAGGTGAGCGGTAGAACCATGGAGACAGTCTTTGGCCAACTGAGTCTTCACTGATTAACCATTCTTCACACATCCTATACATTATTCTCGTTTTTTTTTGGTCAGGGCGCACTAGCACTGCAGCGTGCAGGTAACGAGAGACACAGAACTGGAACGAACTGAACTGAGCTGGAATGAACATGGCTGGACTCTTTCGATGCCTTTGTGATTTAGTGTTTTTTGTGTTCTCCGTATTTCGCTCCTTATTTTATTCTTGACGTTTGTCCGATTTTCTTTTTGTCTGCACACTAGGGATTGTTCAAAGTTCCAAGTATATTCTATTATCGGAGTACATATATGTCACCATATATAGCAATGAGATTCATTTCTCTGTGGTCATACTCAGCACATCTGTAGAATAGTAACTATAACAGGATCAATGAAAGATCAACCAGAGTGCAGAAGACAACAAACTGTGCAAATGCAAATATAAATAAATAGCAGTAAACAACAAGAATATGAACTAACAGGATTTGATGCTTTTCTTTGTAGAGGTTCCATGGTGTCTCTTTGCTTCGTGGCTATCTGGAGAAGACGAATCTCAGAGTTGTATACTGCATACGTACTTTGATAATAAATGTACTTTGAATCCTTGAATTCTTATCAGCTCCCTTCAGAATATGGCAACTCACCCACACGTTAGGGGCAATTTGCAGAGGCCAATTAACCTCCTGGCTTGTGTGCCTTTGGGGTCTGGTAGGAACTCCCAGGGGAATGGCAAGGGAGAATGTACGAGAAGCCAAGGTCAGGTCTCTGCTGCTTTGAGCTGTATCATTGTAGCATCCAGAAATATGTTTAATGAGAATTTGCAGAAACACAGGAGTAAGAAAACATAGCCGAGCGAGGTAGTGGGGATAGGCTCCCACGACATATTAAATGCTCCCAATGGTGTGCGCCTCAAATAACCTCTGACAACCAAGTCCAGCTCCTGGCATTCACGTGTGGCTTAGCTACGAAGCTTGGCGGAACCGTTTCTACTGACTGCAGAAGGGGAAAAGCGGGTTACCGGCGCCTTAAAACCAGTCACTTCAGGCAGATGGGGCAGCCACGCTCGCTCATGAGGAAGGCTGTGGGAGTAAGCCCCCAGGGGAAAAAATCCAGAGGCTGGAGTCCCTAAGGCAGTCCTACGTTGAGTTCAACGTTCCTTTGGATTCATCAGCTGCGTGGAGAGGGGGAGCCTGCTGCAAGGGCTACAGTGATTGAGTATATCTAGACAGCTCGGACGACCCGACCAGTGGAAAGCCTCATAAGAAATCAGCAGAAAGATGCATTAACAGGATTAAATGAAGTATGGTTGGAGGTGGCTGGCGCCAAGCTTAAAAACAGTAAAGAATAGTTAGACGCTGAACCATTCCTATGCTCAACAATAATTCAATGCAACTCCACACAAGTCTGTCATAAAGGGGTCATTAGTCTCTGTTAATGCTGTTCACACATCATCACTTTGGCAAGGTATTGGTAATTGTAGGAACAGCTGGTTCAACAAGATGGACAGACTTCTATGAGGGTGTACGTCGAGACAAGGCTCACCTCAGTGTCTCACCTATCACCTTGTACTCCTTCTTTTCCATCCATCGACTTGTCCTGGCTTCTGCTCCCTTCCCGGAAGGGAGGTCTCCTGCCCATCAGCTCTTTCTGGTACCCCTCCTCTGTCCCTTTCTTCCATGGTCCACTGCCCTCTCTCAGTAGATTCCATCTTCTTCAGCTCTCTTACCTAACGACCTATCACCTCCCAGCTTCTTACTTCATCCCTCACCCAACTTCCCCCTCAACTGGCCTCACCTATTACCCGCAAGCTTGTAATCCATCCCAAGCTCCCGGCTCCTTACCCTGGCTTCTGCCTCGCTTCCTTTCCAGTCCTGACGAAGGGTCTCAACTCAAAGCGTCGACTGTTTATTCCCCTCCAGAGATGCTCTTGACCTGCTGAGTTCCTCCAGCATTTTGTGTGTGTTGCTCAAGTCTCATGCCCTTGACCTTCACCAGCAGTAAGGCGGCACGGTAGCGTAGTGGTTAGCACAACGTTTTACAATGCAGGCAACCTGGGTTCAATTCCCGCCACTCTGCCCATGACTGCGTGGGTCTCCTCCCACAGTCCAAAGCCGTACTAGTTAGTAGGTTAATTGGTCATTGTAAATTGTCCTGTGATTTGGCTAGGGTTAAATTGGGGGATCAGCTGGGGAAAGGGTATATTCCGCACTGTATCTCAATAGACAGATAAGCATAGGAGCACCATCACCTAAAAGTTCCCCAACAAACTGCACACCATCCTAACTTGTGTAACACGCTGTAAGGTTTCACTGCTAACGTCATGGCCTCTCCGTAATGTTTCAGCGCTAAGGTAATGGTTTCTCCGTAGCAGCAATGTTTGGGTTATGGCTAGAGATAATGGGGGCTTTGGAATGCACGCCGTCCAATTAGAGGCATGTTGTTCTCTCTTGTGGGTCTGGAAGCAGGGATTTTGTGGTCTTTTGTCGGGGAGCGATGAAGAGAGAAGACGCGAATGGAGAGAGTTGGTAGGCTGCCGGAGTGGACTTGCAGCGAGGGTCTGAGGGTCGGTCGACGGGGAACAATCGGATGGAACCGTGAGCTCCAACGTTGCGCATTAGATTGTTTCATGAGAATGGACCCTTTTCTTTTTTTGTTTCTTTACTAACCATACAGTCAAATTAAGAATAACAAAGCTCAATTGTTTAATCGCATATTGTATACTGTTTGTTATTTTGTGGTGCTGATTTGTAACAAGGGAACACATCGTGC
Organism: Mobula hypostoma; assembly: GCF_963921235.1. Lineage (NCBI taxonomy): Eukaryota > Metazoa > Chordata > Chondrichthyes > Myliobatiformes > Myliobatidae > Mobula > Mobula hypostoma. The sequence continues at coordinate 8,134,994 of NC_086126.1, read as the reverse complement.
AGCATCCACCCAAACAGTTTGGCCGGGCCGGCGGCTGTCTTCCCCTGGATTAAGCTGCTAGCCGAACCGAGGGTTACACTTGGAAATGCTTTGTGGTTCCTTCACCATTGCTAGGCCAACATCCTGACACACACTCCCTGCCAACACCTTCTCAAGGGCCAATAGAGATGGGCAATTAAATGTTGGCTCAGGCTGTGAAGTCCAAATCAAAACCAGCCTGAAGAAATTCAACTGGGAAGATATTGAAATCAATTAGATACAGCCGAGGAAATCTGTTCAAGGGGGAGCTCTGTGACATGAGAACGACCTCTGCTGTGTCACAGAAAACAAGTGGTGGCCATGAAATGAGACATTGAATAACCAAAAGACCTGATCACTAGCCACAGCAACCACTTCTTCAAACCAATCCTCACAGAGGGATCAGAAGTGGAGAGAGTGAGCAATTTCAACCTCCTGGGTGTCAATATCTCTGAGGACCACTATATTTCATTGGGAGTTTGAGGAGATTAGGTTTGTCACCTAAAACACTCATAAACCTCTTCAGATGTACTGTGGAGAGCATTCTGACAGGCTGCATCACCGTCTAGAATGGGGAGGTGGGGGTGCTACTGCACAGGACTGAAGGGAGTTGCAGAATGTTGTAAAATCAGTCAGCTCTGTCTTGGGTACTAGTCTCCGTATTATCCAAGGAGAGGTGCCTCAGGAAGGCGGCATCCATCATTAAGGACCCCCATCACCCAGAACAAGCCCTCTTCTCATTGCTCGCATCAGGAACAAGATACAGAAGCCTGAAGGCACACACTCAATTATTCAGGAACAGCTTCTTCCCCCCTGCCGCCCGATTTCTAAATGGGCATTGAACCCATGAACACTACCTCACTACTTTTTATTATTTCTGGTTTTGCATTGCTTATTTGAAGTTAACTATTTAATAGACATATATACACTCACCGTCATATATTTACTTTCTATATTTGTCCTGCATTGCATTGTACAGCTGCCGCAAGGTTAACAAATTTCATGACATACGTTTACTCGTGTCCGCACCGCACCAGAATATGTGGATGCAAGGAAATCTGCAGATGCTGGAAATTCAAGCAACACACATCAAAGTTGCTGGTGAACGCAGCAGGCCAGGCAGCATCTGTAGGAAGAGGTGCAGTCGATGTTTCGGGCCGAAACCCTTCGTCAGGACATGTGGATATGTGGATCTTGGAACCACCTGAGGAACGATCAGGCAAGCCCTTCAGACAACATCATACTCGTCTCCAGTGATTACAGTAATATTGCTACGGAGCTCAATTTCTATTTTAAAAAACGAGTGCTGAATTGCTGTGTGAATACAGGGGGAAAGTTGTTGCATGGTTCTTTTGCAGGATAGGTAACGATTGAAGGATTGCTTCTTTATTTGAAGGTCGCTGAGAAGCAACGCTGTCACGGGTCAATTATATTTAGCAGAAATGATGAGATGTGTTCTGATAGCCCTTGCAGCAATCACTGAGGAATTATCTGGATGAAGGTCAGCCCAGTGTTCTCCTCCATATATCTCCGCGTCTCCCACAGCCAGAAGTGCTTCACCGACAATGTCAGCATCACACCAGTGGCCCGCAGGAAGGAAGCTGGTCACCATGTTGAATGCACTGAAAACCGTGCTTGGAATAATAGGAAGACGGCATTAAGGGTGAAGATCAACCCTAATCTTACTCAATGGCTCAGCAAGCTTAAGAGGGTCCTGCTGCTAATGGTATCCCACCTCTCTGCAACTACAACGTCAGAGACTTCAATGATGTATTAAAGAACCCGAGTACCTTCTCACCTTATTTTTAACCAACCTGAAGCCTGCGCGCCAAGTACCTCCAGTTAACGGTCAATAAAAACAGAGACGTCGAGGAGAAAATAGGGAGACAGATTCTGAAACAATGCAGTAATAACAGGGTTGTCGTGATGGGGGATTTTAAAATCCCCAATATTGATTGGCATCTCCCTAGAGCGAGGAGTTCAGATAGGGTGGAATTCGTTAGATGTGTTCAGGAAGGTTTACTGACAAAGTATGTAGATAAGCCTACAAGAGAAGAGGCTGTACTTGATCTGGTATTGGGAAATGAACCTTGCCAGATGTCAGGTCTCTCAGTAGGAGAGCATTTTGGAGATAGTGATCACAATTCTATCTCCTTTCCCATAGCATTGGAGGGGGATAGAAACAGACAAGTTAGGAAAGCATTTAATTGGAGTAAGGCGAAATATGAAGCTATCAGGCAGGAACTTGGAAGCATAAATTGGGAACAGATGTTCTCAGGGAAATGTACGGCAGAAATGTGGCAAATGTTCAGGGGATATTTGCATGGCGTTCGGCACAGGTACGTTCCAACGAGACAGGGAAAGGATGGTAGGGTACAGGAACAAAGGCAGTTGAAAAACTAGTCAAGAAGAAAAGAAGAGCTTACAAAAGGTTCAAAAACCTAGGTAATGATAGAGATCCGGAAGATTATAAGGCTGGCAGGAAGAAGCTTAAGAATAAAATTAGGAGAGGCAGAAGGGGCCATGAGAAGGCCTTGGTGAGCAGGATTAAGGAAAACCCCAAAGCATTCTACAAGTATGTGAACAGCAAGAGGACAAGACATGAGAGAATAAGACCAATCCAAGTGTGACAGTGGAAAAGTGTGTGTGAAACCGGAGGAGATAGCGGAGGTACTTAATGAATACTTTGCTTCAGTATTCACTACGGAAAAGGATCTTGGCGATTGTAGGGATGACTTACAGCGGATTGTAAAGCTTGAGCATATAGATGTTAAAAAAGAGGATGTGCTGGAGCTTTTGGAAAGCATCCAGTTGGATAAGTCACCGGGACTGGGTGAGATATACCCCAGGCCACTACAGGAGGCGAGGGAGCCTCTGGCAATGATCTTCGCATCATCAATGGGGAGAGGTTCCAGAGGACTGGAGGGTTGCAGATGTTGTTCCTTTATTCAAGAAAGGGAGTAGAGATAGCACAGGAAATTATAGACCAGTACGTCTTACTTCAGTGGTTGGTAAGTTGATGGAGAAGATCCTGAGAGGCAGGATTTATGAACATTTGGAGAGGCATAATATGATTAGGAATAGTCAGCATGGCTTTGTCAAAGGCAGGTCATGCCTTATGAGCCTGATTAAATTTTTTGAGGATGTGACTAAACACATTAATGAAGGTAGAGCCGTAGATGTAGTGTATATGGATTTCAGCAAGGCATTTGATAAGGTACCCCATGCAAGCCTTATTGAGAAAGTAAGGAGGCATGGGATCCAAGTGGACCTTGCTTTGTGGATCCAGAATTGGCTTGCATGCAGAAGGCAAAGAATGGTTGTAGACGGGTCATATTCTGCATGGAGGGCGGTGACCAGTGGTGTGCCCCAGGGATCAGTTCTGGGACCCCTACTTTTTGTGAAGTTTTTAAATGACCTCGATGAGGAAGTGGAGGAATGGGATAGTAAATTTGCTGATGACACAAAGGTTGGGGGTGTTGTGGATAGTGTGGAGGGCTGTCAGAGGTTACAACGGGACATTGATAGGATGCTAAACTGGGCTGAGAAGTGGCAGATGGAGTTCAACCCAGATAAGTGTGAGGTGGTTCATTTTGGTAGGTCAAATATGATGGCAGAATATACTATTAATGGTAAGACTCTTGGCAGTGTGGAGGATCAGAGAGATCTTGGGGTACGAGTCCATAGGACACTCAAAGATGCTACGCAGGTTGACTCTATGGTTAAGAAGGCTTACGCTGCATTGGCCTTCATCAATCGTGGGATTGAGTTTAAGAGCCAAGAGGTAATGTTGCAGCTATATAGGACCCTGGTCAGACCCCACTTGGAATACCGTACTCAATTCTGGTCGCCTCACTACAGGAAGGATGTGGAAACTATAGAAAGGGTGCAGAGGAGATTTACAAGGATGTTGCCTGGATTGGGGAGCGTGCCTTATGAGAATAGGTTGAGTGAACTCAGCCTTTTCTCCTTGGAGCGACAGAGGATGAGAGATGACCTGATAGAGGTGTGTAAGATGATTAGAAGCATTGATTGTGTGGATAGCAAGAGGCTTTTTCCCAGGGCTGAAATGGCTAACACGAGCAGGCACAGTTTTAAGGTGCTTGGAAGAAGGTACAGAGCAGATGTCAGGGGTAAGTTTTTCACACAGAGTGTGGTGAGTGCGTGCAATGTGCTGCCGGCGACGGTGGTGGAGGCGGAAACAATAGGGTCTTTTAAGGGACTCCAGGATAGGTACATGGAACTTGGAAAAATAGAGGTCCATGGTTAACCCAAGGTAACTTCTAAAGTAAGTACATGTTCGGCACAGCATTGTGGGCCGAAGGGCCTGCAGTGTGCTGTAGGTTTTCTATGTTTCTATGTTAACTTGCACATGGATGCCAGCAAACAAAGACCCTCCGTTGGTCGGGATCGGCCATGGATGCTGAGCCCTGGCAGTATACATTGTTGGCACAGCACTGTCAGTTGATATACAAGCCAGGGCTATACAATATGGAGGGCACGCTGCTGCCCATGTAGCAAGCTCCCCCCTCTCCATGCATCTGATGAACCCAAAGGAATGGCAGAGACCGATACGGTTTGGTACCAGCGGTGTCACAAGAGTTGAACTCAACATAGGACTACCTTATGGACTTCAGCTCCGAACTTTTCCCTCGGGATTTACTCCTGAAGCCTTCCCCGTGGCAGCGGAGGTTTGAGGTCAGAATTTTCCTTCTCCTAGCTGAGCTGCCAGCCACGGATGAAGAGCCCCGTCTGACCAGAGCGAACGTCGCCCGCCTTTGCCCCTTCTCCTGGCAGCAGAAACGGTTCCACCGGACTTGGTAGCTAAGCCATACGTGAAGTTCGCCCAGCCAGCACAGAGTGGTTAATCTGTGGAATGCATTGCCACAGGCGGCAGTGGAGGCCAAGTTTTTTTAGCCAGAGGTTGATAGATTCTTCATTAGTAGGGCATGAAGAGATACGGGGAGACGGCAGAAGATTGGGGCTGAGAGGGAAATGGATCAGCTGTGGTGAAAAGGCGGAGCAGACTCAATGGGCCAAATGGCCTAATTCTGCTCCTATATCTTGTGGTTATGGTCTTAAGTACAAAACCTGCAATTGTCCATTTAGCAACCTCAAACAACTTCAAACTATTAATATTAGCAACTGGGACCAAAACTGTGAGTGAAGACCAAACTTACAAACAGGCATGTCATATCAGAAAGCATCCTTCTGGCACCTGTATGAAACTGTTCATCAGAATAATCCCCACAGGCTGTTTGTGTATTGGTTACTTCCAATGCCCAGGCAACTTGATTAACCAATTAACTAAGTTCCACACATTCTCCAATCTTGGCAATTTACGTCCAAGCATTTTGTTACCGTACGAGGAGACATCATCAGTGCGCTGTGGATTGTGACGTGTCCTCTGAATGCCTTGGCCTTTGTGCTGATTGGACGGCATTTTGGAAACTCATTTGTGATGAGGGGAGGAAATCACGTCGCTGATTAGCCGTGCATCGCAGTCAGAGATTTTGCCCGCATCGGCTCATAAATAGGATCGAGGTCTATGTGTCCGTCTACAGTACTGTTTGTGTAAGGGCTCCTAGGAATTCTCTTACAGTCAATTGACGTCAACGTCAAATGGCTGTCAAGAGGTGTGACCAACTCTCCCTCGGCTCTGCCCATGAAGATCAAGATTGGCACAAATTCAGCATCAGAATCAGATTTAATATCACCAGCATATGCCACGAAATGTGTTAACTTTAGAGCAACAGTACAATGCAATACTTAATAATAAAAATTGTGAATTACAGTAAGTATATTAGATTAGATTATGAGGACATACAGTCCTCTTTTATTGTCATTTAGTAATGCATGCATTAAGAAATGATACAATGTTCCTCCAAAATGATATCACAGAAACACAAGACAAACCGACTGAAAAACTGACAAAAACCACATAATTATAACATATAGTTACAACAGTGCAAAGCAATACCGTAATTTGATGAAGAACAGACCATGGGCACGGTAAAAAAAAAGTCTCAAAGTCTCTCGAAAGTCCCAACATCTCATGCAAACAGTAGAAGGAAGAAAAAAACTCTCCCTGCCATGAGCTTCCAGCGCCGCAAACTTGCCGATGCAGCATCCCGGAAGCACCCGACCACAGCCGACTCTTGAGTCCGTCCGAAAACTTCGAGCCTCCGACCAGCCCCTCCGACACCGAGCACGAGCACCATCTCTGCCGAGCGCTTTGACCCCGGCCCCAGCAACAGGCGATAGGCAAAGCCAAGGATTTGGGGCCTTCCCCTCTGGAGATTCCTGATATATTATATTGTTAAATTAAATAAGTATGCAAAAAATAGAAATAAAGAAGTTCTCAAGTTCATGGTTCAATGTCCATTTAGAAATCGGATGGCAGAGGGGAAGAAGCTGTTCCTGAATCGTTGAGTGTGTGCCTTCAGGTTCCTGTACCTCCTCCCTGATGGTAGCAATGGGAAGAGGGTATGTCCTGGGTGATGGGGGTCCTTAATGATGGACGCCGCCTTTTTGAGGCATCGCTCCTTCAAGATGTTCTGGATGCCACAGAGGCTGGTGCCCATGATGGAGCTGACTGAGTTTACAACTCTCTGCAGCTTACTTCGATCCTGTGCAGTAGCCACCACCAACCCCTCCCCAAATATCAGGTGGTGACGCAGCCAGTCAGGATGCTCTCCATAGTACATCTGCAAGTGTTTTGGGTGACATACCAAACCTCCTCAAACTCCTAATGACTGGGCATCAGGGCGAGCAAACACACATAGACTCCACCTAACTATCAACCACCCGAACCACACATGTTCCGAGTTGTTATCAAGTTCTACGCTGTTCTTCTGAGGTTAGACCATGCAATGTGTTGTCATAGAAAAGATGCATCCTTCATCAGAAATCTAGGCTATGTTCTTTTCTCACTTCTGCCATCAGGGAGAAGGTACAGGAGCCTCAGGACTCACAGCACCAGGCTCAGGATCAGTTACTCCCCCTCAACCATCATGCTCCTGAGCAAAAGGGGATAATTAAACTCACTTGCCACATCATTGAAATGTTCCCACAACCAACGATCTCACTTTAGATTAGATTAGATTAGATTATGAGGACACTCAGTCCTCGTTTATTGTCATTTAGAAATGCATGCATTAAAAAATGATACAACGTTCCTCCAGAATTATATCACAAGAAAACACAGGGCAAACCAAGACTAAAACTGACAAAACCACATAATTATAACATATAGTTACAACAGCGCAAAGCAATACCATACTTTGATAAAGAGCAGACCATGGGCACAGTAAAAAAAAGTCTCAAATTCCCGATAGACTCATCATCTCACGCAGATGGCGGGAGGAACTCTTCCTGCCATGAACCTCCAAGCGCCGCCAACTTGCCGATGCAGCACCATTGGAAGCACCCGACCACAGCGGACTCCGAGTCCGTCCGAAAACTTCGAGCCTCCGACCAGCCCTCCGACACAGCCTCTCCTAGCACCACCCTCTGCCGAGCGCTTCGACCCCGCCCCGGCCGCCGAGCAACAAGCAAAGCCGAGGACTCGGGGCCTTCCCCTCCGGAGATTCTGGACCACACAGTAGCAGCGGCAGCAAAGGAGGCATTTCAGAAGTTTCACCAGATGTTCCTCCGTACTCTCACGTCCGTCTCCATCAAATCAGGATTGTGCACGGCACATTTTAAGGACTCTTTATCTTGTTATTTCATGTTCTCATTATTTATTGCTATTTATTTGTACTTGCATCTGCACAGTTTTGTTGTCTCCTGCACTCTGGTTGATCTTTCATTGATCCTGTTTACAGTTACTATTCTATACTTTGGCTGAGTATGCCTGCAGGAAGATGAATCTCAGGGCTTGTGGTGATAGTAAAATTTACTTTGAATTTTGTTACACCGTGACTGGTGTAACCTCAATACTACTACGTTCATGCAATTCAGAGAAAGAAAGCAGATCTGACCCAACGTACAACGTGAACTATGCAGAGAAATGAGTGAAGCTTAAGCGTAAAAATGAGGCATTTGAGGGAGAAATCTGATGAAAGTCAGGTGAAATATTAAATCGTACAGATGAAGTAATGACAGATGGATTCCAAAGAAACCAGAGAAGTACAGCCAGGGGACAGAAATGGAGATTAGTCGGAAGTCAATTTAAAATTGATAGCAGAAAGATTTATTTTTGCTGGAGGAATGATAAATGGTTGGAATTGACTTCCAGGCATCCAAGTAGAGAGGAAAATGTTGTGGTTATTTGACATATAGATATGGTTGTTGTGACGAACTGAAGCTGCAGACCGTGAACTCCTTCCTTTGGTTACTGATGAGAAGATGTAGCCAACGCTTTTTAAGCCTGCTGGTTTTCTCGATCTGCAGCGAGGGAATTGTCAGAGCTGTAGTCTTCAGCATGAAATATTAAAGTACCTGTCCTCTTCCAGAGATAGAAATGAACTCATTTCAAAGTGGGCCTAGTATCACCCATCGATTTGTGGAAAGATACAGCACAGGAGCAGACCCTGGAGCGTAGAAGGATGAGGGGAGATTTGATAGAGATATATAAAATTATGATGGGTATAGATAGAGTGAATGCAAGCAGGCTTTTTCCACTGAGGCAAGGGGGGAAAAAAACTAGAGGACATGGGTTAAGGGTGAGGGGGGAAAAGTTTAAAGGGAACATTAGGGGGGGCTTCTTCACACAGAGAGTGGTGGGAGTATGGAATGAGCTGCCAGACGAGGTGGTAAATGTGGGTTCTTTTTTAACATTTGAGAATAAATTGGACAGACACATGGATGGGAGGTGTATGGAGGGATATGGTCCGTGTGCAGGTCAGTGGGACTAGGCAGAAAATGGTTCGGCACAGCCAAGAAGGGCCAAAAGGCCTGTTTCTGTGCTGTAGTTTCTATGGTTCCATGGTTTTCAGCTTCAGCCTCGCTCAAATTCAACGAGGTGATGGTTTCAGGGCCATGGTGTCATAGAGCACTACAGCAAAGAAGAATTATCTTCGGGTCAGTGCTGAATTGTTATTCTGCCGAATCCAATCGACCCGCACCTCCATCCCTGCTTCATCCATGTACCTACCAAAATGTCTTAAATGTTGCAATTGAACCTATATCTTCTGTTCCACTGGCAGATCATTCACGCAGATCGTGCACCAATCTCTGAGCAAAGATGCTCACCCTCAGGCTCCCCTCAAATATTTTATTTTTCACCCTAAACCTGTGACCTCTAGATCTAGTCTCACCCAACCTCAGTGGAAAACCCTGTTTGCATTTACGCTATCTATACCTCTTGGCTGCCCGCACAAATTCACTACACTCATCCGCCTGCTCCACGATGGCATGACAGGAGAAGTGTTCTCAGATGGTTCCCCATCTGAGACTTTCAACACCTCAAATGGCGTGAAGCAAGGGTGCGTTCTAGCACCAGTGCTCTTCAACCTCTTCTTCACCCAAGTGCTGAAGCATGCTGTTAAGGACCTAGACCTGGGTATTTACATAAGATATCGCCTAGACGGATCGATGTTTGACCTGAGACACCTTGCTGCATAGACCAAAATGTTGAGGAGGCTCATCACGGAAGCCCTGTTTGCTGATGACTGTGCCCTCGTGGCCCACCAGGAGAACCACCTGCAGACGATTGTCCACAAGTTCTCCGCAGCCTCAAAACTGTTGGCCTGACAATCAGCCTTGGTAAGACAGAAGTTCTCCTACAACCTGCATCAAACAGTCACCCTCCTCAGCCATGCATCACCATCGCCGGCACTGTCCTGAGGAATGTGCAGAGCTTCAAGTATCTAGGAAGCACCATCTCCAGTGACGGATCCCTTGACAAAGAGATCATAGCAAGGATCCAGAAAGCCAGCCAGGCACTCAGGAAACTCCATGTCAAAGTTCTGGAGCACAAGGACATTCAGCTTTCAAACAGGCTCAAGGTGTACAAGGCTGTTGTCCTCACCTCTCTCCTGTATGGCTGCGAAACCTGGACCCTGTACCGCAGGCAGATCAAACAGCTGGAGCAGTTTCACATGCGCTCTCTGCGGTCGATCATGAGGATTCGATGGCAGGACCGAATCACCAACCAGGAAGTCCTTGACAGAGCCAACGGCACAAGCACTGAGGCAAGGATCCTCCAGGCCCAGCTATGCTGGACTGGCCACGTAATCTGTATGGGTGAAACAGGGATCCCCAGGCAGCTGCTCTACAGTGAGTTTCAGCATGGCAGTCGCAATCAGGGCCGCCCCAAAAAAAGATTCAAAGGCAATCTGAAATCATACATCAAATGAGCAGACCTCCAGCCTCGACAACTTGAGGAGTCCGCAGCCGACCGGGCTGCGTGGTGCATCCTGACCAGAAAAGCTGCATCTGACTTTGAGGATGACCGAAATCACCGCCTTGCAGCAGCACGAGACCAACGCCACAAAGCTGTGTATGCACCTGTTCTAACAACCGCCATTCCACGTCCAACCTGCAACCGCACGTGTGCTTCGGCCTTCGGCCTCCAAAGCCACCTGCGTGTCCACAGATGACTGCACAATGTTTAGTCTTCCTCAGACCCTGAGAGACAACCACCACCTCTCATAATTTTGTATACTAGCAACAAATCTCTCCTTATTCTCTGACACTCTAGGGCAGCGGTCCCCAACCACCGGGCCGCGGACCGGTACCGGGCCGCGAGGAAACGATATGAGTCAGCTGCACCTTTCCTCATTCCCCGTCACGCACTGTTGAACTTGAACATAGGGTTGCCAACTGTCCCGTATTTGCCGGGACATCCCGTATATTGAGCTAATTTGGTTTGTCCCATATGGGACCGCCCTTGTCCCGTATTTCCCCCACTAAGGTAGAGCGTTCCTGTGAAACCTGTCGTGCCGAACTGACATAAAGTGCAGAAGCAATTACCATTAATTTATATGGGAAAAATTTTTGAGCGTTCCCAGACCCAAAAAATAACCTAACAAATCATACCAAATAACACATAAAACCAAAAATAAATAACACTAACATATAGTAAAAGCAGGAATGATATGATAAATACACAGCCTATATAAAGTAGAAATAATGTATGTACAGTATAGTCGGGAAGATGAAGAGAAAACCGATTTGTGGGGAAAAATCGGCACGTACGCGCATGCGCACATCACATACGCACACAGGTGCCCACGCAAGGCTTCATGGTCATGGTAGTCTTTTGGGGGTAAAATATCCCAGGATTTGACTGCTACTTTTGTCCCTTATTTGGGAGTGAGAAAGTTGGCAACCCTAACTGTAAAAGACACGTTGAGGTGAGTTTAACCCCACTTGAACACCACCCCCCCAACCCCCCCCCCACCCCCGTATGGCCAGTCCGCAAGAATATTGTCAATATTAGACCAGTCTGCGGTGCAAAAATGGTTGGGGACCCCTGCCCTAGGGTATAAACCTATTCAATCTTTCCCTATAACTCAGGTCCTCAAGTCCCAGCAACATCTTCGTAAATTTTCTCTGTACTCATTCAATCTTATTGATATCTTTCCTGTAGGTAGATGACCAGAACTGTACATAATATTCCAAATTTGGCCTCACCAAAATAATATACAACTTCAATACCACATCCCAACTCCTGTACTTAATCCATGGTGGCATCCGTTAGTCTCGCGAGACCATGGATCTGCGTCTGGAAAGTCTTGCTTTAGTCTGTGTTAGAGCAGCGTCTGTTGTGGCTGTAGAGGCCCACACAGGAGTGACAGTCTCGGCTGCAGCGACTGCACTTGAAGGTGCTGTCCTCCAGTGTTGTCTTGGTGCTGTTTTTCCGACGAGTGCGCCTTTCTTCAGCAGCAAGCCTCAGCTTCTCTTCTCCTCTTTTTAGACCTCTGCGTAGTTCCAGCCTCCAGTGAGAGCAATCGCTTGCGATGTCCTCCCACCTCTCGATCTTCATGTTCAGTGACTTCATGTCTCTCTTGCAGACATCTTTGAAACGGAGATGGGGCCACCCTTGTGCTCTCTTGCCAGAGGCCAGTTCCCCATACAGCAAGTTTTTCGGGATCCTCCTGTCTGACATGCGGTGTACATGGCCCAGCCAGCGGAAACGGTGTTGTTGGAGCAGGATGAAGAAGCTGGGTATCTGGGCGCGGGCCAGGACCTCATTGTTGGTGATGAACAATGAGGCTGCGAAGGTGGAAGGCGTTGAGAAGCCGCTCTTGTCTGGAGTAGAGGCTCCAGGTCTCGCTGCCGTATAGCAGTGTGCTGAGGACGCAGGCCCTGTAGACAGCAACCTTGGTGCGTGTCATCAGCTTTCTGTTCTCCCAGACTGGCGAATGTTGAGGCTGCTCGTCCGATCTGTCTATTGATCTTGGGGTCTAGGGAGAGACTGTCCGTGATGGTGGAGCCAAGGTATGTAAACTGGTGAAATACCTCCAGCTCGTAGTTGTTAATACTCCAATTTATAAAGCCAATGTGCCAAAAGTTCTCTTGAGAACCCTCATACTCAGAGTTCCCTTACCCAACACTGCTCACTTCTTTCTACTACCCAAGATCTTGACTGACCGGGTAGGACTATTGTCCCTGCCTGATTCTGACCCACCGAACTCGAGTCCACATACCTCGACTCCGTCCTATGCCCCCTTGGTTCAGTCCCTTCCCACCTACACGTCGCATAAGCTCAATCCCCTCAACAACTTTCAATTCCCTGGCCATGACTGCCTCATTTTCACCAGGATATCCAGTCCCAACACACTTCTATCCCCCATCAAGAAGGCCTTAAAACTCATCGCTTCTTTCTCAACAAAAGACCCAGCCAGTTCCCCTCCACCACCAGCCTCCTACGTCTGGCAGAACTGGTCCTCCTACTCAACAATATCTCCTTCACGTTCTCCAACTTCCTCCAAACTCAAGGTGTAGCCATGGGCAAGCACATGGGCTCCAGCTATGCCTACCTTTTCGTTGTCCATGTTCCAAGCCTTCTATGGTATTCCCCACTCCCCCAAATCTTCCTGCACTATATTGACGACCGCTTCATGCACCCATGCTGAGCGCGCTAATTTCAACTTTGCCTCCAACTTCCACGCTGATCTTAAACTCACTTGGTCCATTTCTGACACATTTCTCCCCTTTCGGGAGACAAAGTGTCCACCAACATCAGTCATAAACCTACCGATTCCCACGGCTACCTTGACCATAACTCTTCCCACCCTGTCTCCCGTAAAGACGCTATTCCCTGTCCTCAGTTCCTTTGTGTCCATCGCAACTGTTCCCAGGATGATGATGTCCTTTCCAGGATATCAAAGCTGCCTACTTTTTTCAAAGAACGGGGTTTCCCTTCCTCCAACATTGTTGCCACCCTCACCTACATCACCTCCGTTTCCCGGACATCCACACTCACCTCATCTTCCCAACATCTTAACAGGGATAGAGATCCTCCTGTCCTCACCTACCACCCCATGAGCCTCCACATTCAACACATCGCCCTCCACAACTTCCACCATCTTTATACTTTATTATCGCCGAACAAGTGATACTAGAACGTACAATCATCACAGCGATATTTGATTCTGCGCTTCCTACTCCCTGGATTACAAATCGATAGTAAATATTAAAAATTTAAATTATAAATCATAAATAGAAAATAGAAAAGAGAAAGTAAGGTAGTGCAAAAAAACCGAGAGGCAGGTCCGGATATTTGGAGGGTACAGCCCCAGATCCGGGTCAGGATCCGTTCAGCAGTCTTATTACAGTTGGAAAGAAGCTGTTCCCAAATCTGGCCGTACAAGTGTTCAAGCTCCCGAGCCTTCTCCTGGAGGGAAGAGGGACGAAAAGTGTGTTGGCTGGGTGGGTCGTGTCCTTGATTATCCTGGCAGCACTGCTCCGACAGCGTGCGGTGTAAAGTGAGTCCAAGGACGGAAGATTGGTTTGTGTGATGTGCTGGGGTGTGTTCACAATCTTCTGCAGCTTCTTCCGGTCTTGGGACAGGACAATTTCCATACCAGGTTGTGATGCACCCTAGAAGAATGCTTTCTATGGTGCATCTATAAAAATTAAGTGAGGGTTTTAGGGGACAGGCCAAATTTCTTTAGCTTTGTCAGGAAGTACTGACGCTGGTGGGCCTTCTTGGCAGTGAACTCTGTTTGGTTGGACCAAGTCAGGTCATTTGTGATATCTTCAATGTAATCCTACCACCAAACACTTTTTGTACCTCCCTTCCCATCACTCTGTTTTCCACAATGATCACTCCATACGTAATTCCCTTGTCCATTCGTCCCTTCCCACTAATCTCCTCCTGGCACACGCCCCTGCAGGTGACCAAAATGCCACTTTTGCCTCCTCTCTTACCTACATTCAGGGCCCCAAACACCTCACCTACCATTCGGTTTGGGTCATCTACACCCGATGTTGCCTCCCCTGCACTGGTGAAGCCAGTTCTCAATTGGGGGACCATTTTGTCAAGCACCTCCGCTCCATCCATCAAGAGCAGAATTTCCCGGTGGCCGAGCATTTTAATTTCAATCCCCGTTCCCATTCCAACATGTCAGTCCATGGCCTCCTCTTGTGCCACGATTGAGACCACTCTCAGGGTGGAAGAGCAATACCTCATGTTCTGTCTGGGTAGCCCCCAACCTGATGGCAGGAATATTGATATCTCCTTTTGATAATTTCCTTCCCCTTCCCTCTTCTTCAATTCCCCACTCTGACCTCTTCCCTCTTCTCCTCAGTCTCCTATCAACTCCCCCGGCGTCTCTCCTTCCTCCCTTTCTCCCATGGAACACTCTCCTCTCCTCCTTCTCCCACCCACCTGGCTTCACCTTGTAGATATCCTCCTCACCCTCACCACCACCCCCCCCCCACTACCTGGCATCTTCCTCTTCCTTTCCCCTCCTGAAGAAGGGTCTCGGTCTGAAAGATCAACTATTTATTCATTTCCGCAGATGCTGCCTGACCTGCTGAGTTCCTCCAGCACTGTGTGTGTGTTACTCTTTATGACACTATTCACCTATGACGCTATCTTCAAGGAATTATGGTCCCTTGTTCTGATACACAGCTGTGTCTTACCATTCGCTGTGTATGTTCTACCATGGTCTGTCAATACCTGATCTCTTAAGTGTTCTCTTACATTTCTTATACTCCTCAAGTGCCTCATTTGTTCCTTGTTTCTGTTACCTACCATGCCTCTCCTTCCTCCTTCTAACCAAGGCCCCACCATCCCTCGAAAACCCAGGTTCCCTAATCCTTGCCTTGTATTCTAACAGGAACATACCAGCTCTCAAACTGTCACTTTTGTAGGCCTCCCACTTACCACGGGTCCAACCACTAGAAAAGGACCTGCCCCAAACCACATCTGTAAGATCCATTCCAATGCCACCAAGATTGGCCTTGTCCCAATTTGGAATCTCAGTACAAGGACTCTCCGTAATTATCTTGAAACTAATGGAATTATAACCACTCGATCCAAAGCGTTCCCCTACACGCACTTCTGTCTCAGACATAACGTAAAGATTTTTACTCCTCATGCATGTGAAGGATGTAAGTAATAAAGTCAATTCAATTCTCCAATAGGAGATCCAGCATCGCACTCTCACGAGTTGGGACCTCGCTATATTGATGAAGGAAACTTTTATGAGCACATTGGACAAGCTCTGTCTGGATCTGTCCAACCCAGTCCTTGCACGGTATGTGAGGACACAGTCGACGTGGGAAGTTAAAGTCACCGACTATCACAGCCTTATATTCCACTGATGGTTGGGCGGTCAATAATATAACCCATGAACTTGGTCATCCCTTCCTTATTCCTCAGTTCCACCCACATGTCTTTAAAGGTGAGCCCTGCGGTCAGTCCTGTCTGAGCACAGCCATGACATTTTTCCTGACTCCTTTTAATTCCTCCCACTCTATCACATCTGAAACAACGAAACACCGGAATATTGACCTCTCCCTCCTGCAACTAACGAGAGAAAATCAGCAGACGATGGAAGCCCGAGCAACGCGCACAAAATGCTGGAGGAACTCAGCAGGCCGGGCAGCGTCTATGCAAAAGAGTACAGTCGACGTTTCGGGCCGAAACCCTTGCTGCAATCTTTTCCATAGGTTGCTGCCTGGCCTGCTGAGTTGCTCCAGAATTCTGTGTGCGTTGCTTGGGTTTTCAGCGTCTGCAGATTTTCTCTTGTGGGAACGTTTCAGTGATGGGGCAAGTGAGTGTAGTTATCCCCTTTTATTTAAGAGCCTGGGGGCCAGTAACCATGAACAATGAAACAGTTCCTGTGTAAAATCCCACTACAAGCAACTGTTTACATTTCAGGACCCTGTTTTTCTCCTCAAAAGGGGTTTACTCCTGTAACAGATTGGAGTTTTGGAAACTTGGTGGTAAGGCCATTTTAAAAACAGAACCAGGCACACTGCCAGTGCTAACAGCTAAAGCTGTCAACCCCACTCCGACGTTAAAACCAACTAAGGACACTCAAAATCGACCCACTGAGCTAACACACAAGCAAACTGTGAAGTGATACAAGATATTTTAAGGATTTTTGCCCTGAATGTGTCAACTTTTGTGATTTTACGAAACTGAAATTAATGCTATGTTCTTCAGAAATACCCACACAATTAAGGCTCCTTTTTTAAATTTCAGCATAGTTACTATTTTGACAAAAGCCACAAGAATGCAAAATACCTTTAAATTTGAGCTAAATTATTGTTTTGTTAATTAACCTGCTAGAGGCCTTTCTTACTGAGAATGTCTTTGTGCATTTTCTCTTCTTATTTTAGCCCTTAAGATTTACTGTTTTCATTATAAATAGATCAATGTCAATGTCAGCAAGACCAAGGAACTGATTATAGACTTCAGGAGGGGTAAATGAGACATCCATGAGCCAGTCCTCTTCAGAAGATCGGAGGTGGAGAGGGCTAGCAACTTTAAATTCCTGGGTGTCATGATTTCAGAGGACCAGCACGTAGATGCAATAGCGAAGAAAGCACAGCAGTGCTTCTACTTCTTTAGGAGTCTGTGGAGATTCAGCATGACGTCTAAAACTTTAACAAACTTCTAGATGTGTAGTGGAGAGTGTATTAACTGGCCGCATCACAGCCTGGTATGGAAACACCAATGCCCTTAAATGGAAAATCCTACAAAAGGTAGTGGATTTGGCCCAGTACATCACGGTTAAAGCCCTCCCAACCACTGAGCACATCTACATTAAACACCGTCACAGGAAAGCAGCATCCATCATCAGAGATCCCCACCACCCAGGCCATGCTCTCTTCTCACTGCTGCCATCAGGTAGAAGGTACAAGAGCCTCAGGACTCACATCAACAGGTTCAGATACAGTTACTACCCCTCGACCATTAGGCTCTTGAACCAAAGGAGATAACTACACTCACTTGCCCCTTCATTGAAAGGTTCCGACAACCAATGATCTACTTTAAGGACTCTTTATCTCATGTTCTCATTATTTATTGCTATGTATTTATATTTGCATTTGCACAGTCTGTTGTCTTCTGCACTCTGGCTGATCTTTCATTGATCCTGTTTACAGTTACTATTCTATAGATTTGCTGAGTATGCCCACAGGAAAATGAATCTCAGGGTTGTATGTGGTGACATATATGTACTTTGATAATAAATTTAGTTTGTACTTGGTAAATGTAATTCTTGTTTGGTTTGCAGAACATTCCCATCTATGCATACAGTCGGACATCCTTACGTGCAGGAATTAATTATCCATTAAAGTCACCTTCTGATCACAGATAGGGGGTGTATGGGACGTACAGGGAGGGGAAGCACCTCTGGTGAAGCGGCTTGACGTGTCCATTCTGGGGGCGGGAAGCTCACTCACCTTTGCCCCCCACCGGACACTCGGCTCTCGCCTGTGGCTCCAAATAGCTGTCTGCACGCGACAGCGGCCACGCCCTGCTACACCGCTTCGACAAGCGGGCTTAACCAGGCGAGGGTAGCTGGCGGCCTCATACCCTGGTGAGATAGGGACGTGCCTGGTCCAGCAACCGGAGCCAGCTCCGGCAGACTGGGCGGGTGGGATCTACAGTGAGATCCAGCGGCTGAGAAGGCAGCTCTGTAAAGCTACGTGGAGAGCGAAGGGCATGACAAAGCACAGATGATGTCCCAGTCGTCCACTACAACTGAGGAAGACCCCAGTTTGTGACGTTTGTTCGTACTACTAGAGCTGGACTTTGGGGGTCAAGAGAGCGGAACCGCCTCAGTGCAACGGCTTTTACACTTTAAAAACTTTCCCACACAGGTTTCCCGTCATTGTCGGACACGATGGACAATCACCACCAATCACAGGGAGAAACTTCTGCTTTGGATAGATCCCAGATGACATTCAGCTGCTAGGGTTGGATAAGGTTTGTATGATCCAACAGAACAAAATGACCTTTTTTAAATTGTGCTGTTCGTTCTGCGTGGTCAGAAGACCACAAGGTACAGGAGCAGAATTAGGCCACTCGGCCCATCGAGTCTGCTCTGCCATTTCATCATGGCTGATCCATTTTCCCTCTCAGCCCCCAATCTCCTGCCTTCTCCCCTTATTCCATTATGCCATGACCAATCAAGAATCTATCAATGTCTGCCTTAAATATTTGTAAAGAGTTGATCTCCACAGCGGCCTGTAGCAACGAATTCCACAGATTCACCACTCTTTGGCTAAGATTCACCACTCTCTTCCTCGTCTCTATTCTAAAAGCTCTCCATCTCTTCTGAGGCTGTGTCCTCTGGACCTAGACTCTCCCACCGTAGGAAATATCCTCTTCACATCCCCTCTATCGAGACCTTTCACCATTCGATGGGTTTCAATTCGGTCACCCCCTCGTTCTTCTGAATTCTAGTGAGGACAGGCCCAGAGCCATCAAGTGCTCATCATATGACAAGCTGTTTAATCCTGGAACCATTTTTGTGAATCTTCTTTGAACCCTCTCCAGTTTCAGCACCGATAAGGGGCCCAAAACTGCTCACAATACTCCAAGTGAGGCCTCACCGATGCTTTATAAAGCCTCAGCATTACATCCTTGCTTTTATATTCTAGTCCGCTTGAAATGAATGTTAACATCATTTCACAAGAGAGTCCGTTTCAAAGGCTCATTTCAGCCAGCAAGAAGACTACTCTGGAGCAAATATGTTCAACAACACTTGCCTTCCTGGAGATCCTAGTGTGGTATCCGAAATCAATTTGCATATGAATTAAGATTTCCTACACTTGCCCAGCATTTTGCAACTCTAACCTGTCAGGCAATCATAACAACTCTGAGATTAAGCCTGATTCTGAAGGTTCGTCCAAGGTCATGACAGATTGGTTAAAGTTCGGAGCCATGCGTTACACATTCCTCCATACATGGTCAGAATTGCAGGTTCTCATTTCTTGGTCTTTAATTAGTTGTCCATCAGTTGTCAGCTTTGAAATTTACTTCAACGTCAACATTTAAATTTGTTAATTTAGTTACTATGTTTTGACAGGACTTCATGTAGCAAGTGTGAAATTAAAGTGACGGTTTAAACGATAATAAGAAACAGCATGTCTTTTGAAGGAAATTATTTAGCTTGGTATTAGCTTCTTTCTAATCTGCTGGAAATAATAGAAAATATATTGAGAAAGATACGTGTAAGAAATACAGTTAGTAATTTATCCATACAGAAATCCAGATAGTATCTATAGAGATTCTGCAGATGCTGGAAATCCATAGCAACACACACACACAACTCAGCTGGTCAAGCAGTACCTACGGAGGGGAATTGACAAACCTCCACAGTTGTATCATAGACAGTGTATTGACTGGCTGCGTTACAGCCTGGTATGGGAAACACCAATGTCTTTGAGTGGAAAATCCTATTCGGCCCAATACACCACGGGTAAAGCCCTCCCAGCCATCGGGCACATCTACATGAAATACTGGCGCAGGAAACCAGCATCCATCGTCAGAGATCCTCACCACCCAGGCCGTGCTCTCTTCTTGCTGCCGCCATCAGGTAGAAGGTACAAGAGCCTCAGGACTCGCACCACCAGGTTCAGGAACAGTTACTACCCCTCAACCATCAGGCTCTTGAACAAAAGAGGATTACTACACTCATCTGTTGAGATGTTCCCACAGCCAATGGACTCTTTATCATGTTATTTATTTATATTTGCATTTGCACAGTTTGTTGTCTTCTGCACTCTGGTTGATCTTTCATTAATCCTGCTATAGTTACTATTCTATAGATATGCTGAGTATGCCCACAAGAAAGAGAAGCTCAGGGTTGTATGTGGTGACATATATGTACTCTTTACTTCCTGAGAAAACTAAAGAAATTTGGCCTGTCCCCTAAAACCTTCACTATTTTTTATAGATGCACCGTAGAAAGCATTCTTCTAGGGTGCATCACAACCTGGTATGGAAGTTGTCCTGTCTAAGACTGAAGGAAGCTGCAGAAGATCATGAACACGGCACAGCACATCACACAAACCAATCTTCCGTCCTTGGACTCACTTTACACCGCACGCTATCGGAGCAATGCTGCCAGGATAATCAAGGACACGACCCACCCAGCCAACACACTTTTCGTCCCTCTTCCCTCCGGGAGAAGGTTCAGGAGCTTGAAGACTCGTACGGCCAGATTTGGGAACAGCTTCCTTCCAACTGTAATAAGATTGCTGAACGGATCCTGACCCAGATCTGGGCCGTACCCTCCAAATATCCGGACCTGCCTCTCGGTTTTTTTTTGCACTACCTTACTTCCCATTTTTCTATTTTTTATTTATGATTTATAACTTAAATTTTTAATATTTACTAATTTTAACTATTTTAATATCTTTAATATTTAATATTTGTAATTCAGGGAGTGTGAAGCGCAGAATCAAATATCACTGTGATGATTGTACGTTCTAGTACCAATCGTTTGGCGACAATAAAGTATAAAGTATAAAGTATAATAAATTTTACTTCAAAACAGTCAATATTTCTACTTCTTCTCACTTGCATGCAACGGTGACTTTCTTTCCAACCATAGCCTAGTCAGCAAAATTTTACTTTGAACTTTGAACTTGAAAGGATGGATACATGAGCGGGTCAACAGTATTGGTTAGTTGTTTATAATGTAAGACTCTGCAGCCAGTCTCATTCTTTGTCCCCACCTACCTCATTTAATTTGTAGAAGACATGGGTTCAGAGTAACAGGGGACACAAATCAGTCCATGTTCCAATTAATTTGAAGCGATGATACAAGCACTTCGTATCAAAGTCAAAGCCAAACAAATTTATTATCAAAGTACATATACTCTATGCTATTACGTACTACCTTGTGATTCATTTTCTTACAGTTATTTATAGGAAAATAAAGAAATGATTATGATTATGATTATGAAGACACGTAGTCCCCTTTTATTGTCATTTAGTAATGCATGCATTAAGAAATGATACATTATTTCCTCCAATGTGATATCACAAAACACAGGACAAACCAAGACTGAAAAAACTGACAAAACCACATAATTATAACATATAGTTACAACAGTTCAACAATATCATAACTTCATGAAGAAGTCCGTGAGCACAGTAAAGTTCAAAGTTTCTCAAATGTTCCACATCTCACGCAGACGGGAGAAGGAAGAAAAACTCTCCCTGCCATGCCGACCACAGTCCGACTCTGAGTCATCCGAAAACTTCGAGCTCTGATCAGCTCTCCGACACCGAGTACTGAGTGCCATCTCTGTCCGAACAATTTGACCTCCTTCTCGGTCGCCAAAAGCAGGCAAGGTCAGGGATTTTGAGGCCTACCCTCCGAAAGATTCTCAACCACACAGTAACGACAGCAGCGAACGGGCGCTTCAGAAATTTCTCCAGATGTTCCTCTGTGCTTTCACGTCCATTCTCCATCAAATCAGAATTATCCACGGCCCCCATTTAACAGATACAATATCATTTTTCACCGGAGGGCTGCACATATGCAGGTGCGCCGCCATCTTCTCCTCCCGCCTTCAATAGAAGTAGAATTTGTGAAAATAAGAACTATATAGAAGCAAATATTGATAAACAACCAATGTGCAAAAGAAGGCAAATTGGCAAACAAGAACTGAGAATATGAGTTGTAGAATACTTGTAAAAAGGTCTGCAGGTTGTTGAATCGGTTTAAAGTTGTGAGTGTAGTTATCCACACCAGTTCAGGAGCCTGATGGTTGAAGGGTAATAACTGTACCTGAACCTGGTGGTGTGGGACCTAAGGCTTCTGTACCTCCTTCCTGATGTTAGCAGTGAGAAGGAAACATGGGCTGAATAGTGTGGACCTTTGATGACGGACGCTGCCTTCTTGTGGCAGCATTCCTTGTAGATGAGCTCATTAGTAGGAAGAGCTTTGCCTGTGGTGCGCTGGGCTGTGTCCACCACTTTCTGGTGACTGTAAGCAACGAACAGTCTTCCGGAGGGAATCAGTGGGTCAAGTGGCATCTGTTCTGGGAAGGGAACCGTCGACATTTTGGTCAAAGCCCTGTGTTAGGATCTGCTTGACCCACTGAGTTTCTTCAGCAGAAAATTAGGTTCTAACATTTGCAGTCTTATGCATCCGTGTTGCGGTAGTTTGGAATTTTAAAAAAATTATTGAGATACAGCACAGAATAGGCCCTTCTGGCCCTTCGAGCTGTGCTGGCCAGCAACCCCCTGATTTAATCCTAGCCTAATCACGGGACGATTTACAGGGACCAATTAACCTAACAACTGGTATGCCTTTGGACTGTGGGAGGAAACCCGAGCACCCGGAGGATATGGACGCGGTCACGGGGAGAATGAACAAACTCCTTAAAGGCGGCGGTGGGAATTGAACCCGGGTCGCTGATACTGCAAAGCGTTGTGCTGCTCTAAGTCACTCTAAACCAAAAGGTACTCAAACATCAAACTGGACATCGTTGACGGCGTTTTTGATATAAACTCAAACGGGGCTGGGTAGTTAAAAAGTTATATTGACAGGTCTTGAGAAATGCAGGATTCAAAGTTCAAAGTTCTAAGTAAATATTATTATCAGAGCCACTTTATACAACCCTGAGATTTATTTTCCTGCAGGCATACTCAGCAAATCTATAGAATAGTAACTGTAAACAGGATCAATGAAAGATCAACCAGAGTGCAGAAGACAACAAATTGTGCAAATGTAAATACAGCATAAATAAACTGCAGTAAATAAAGAGAACATGAGATAATGAGGTAAAGAGTTCTTAAAGTGAGATCATTGGTTGTGGAAACATCTCAATGATGGGGCAAGTGAGTGTAGTTATCCCCTTTTGTTGAACAGCCTGATGGTTGAGGAGTAGTAACTGTTCTTGAACCTGTGAGTCCTGAGGCTCTTGTACTTTCTACCTGATGACAGCAGGGAGAAGACAGCATGGCCTGGGGGGTGGGGGATTCTGATGATGGATGCTGCTCTGTGGTTGGGAGGGCTTTACCCGTGATGTATTGGGCCAAAGCCACTACCTTTTACAGGATTTTCCACTCAAGGGCATTGGTGTTCCCATACCAGGCTGTGATCCCGCCAGTCAATACATTCGCCACTGGACACATACGGAATTTTGTCCAAGTGTTAGATATCATGCCGATTTCCGCAGAGGCCTAAGGAAGTAGAGGCGCTGCCGTGTTTTCTTCGCAACTGCACATATACTGTCGTCACTGTTGCTGAAAAAGGTCAGCAATCAACTAGCTGATCAGGAGCTGGTGCCTCGGACAGCACTTGCCTTCTCGCGTTACAACTGCAGTTGCGGCCACACTCCCTGCACCCCTCCCCCCACCCCCTCCCCCTCCCCTCGCCTCCCACCCAGCCGGCCCACCTCCCTGTGGAGATCGGCCAACTCACAGCAGGCTCAAGGAGCGATCTCCCAATCTGTTCTTTGGCGGTTCAATGACACAGTGGCACCAACAGCTGAAGCGTCAGGGGAGCTCAACTGATCGAACTTAAAGATATTTTGTTGCCGCCCCAGTGGGGCAGCAGCTTGACAGGAAGGGAAAACAAAGGGGAAGGGGCAAGACGTGCTCCAAATGGTTTGGAATGCACAGCTTCCACGGAAAATTAAAAGCACCAAATACTAGGCGTGCTTCCAAGACAGGAACAGCTGCACATATGGCAAAATATTTTCATGGTAAGAGGTCATATATAATACATGAAGGTTTCAAATGCAACCGACTGAAAGTTCTAATCATTGGACAATATATGACAGTCTGGTTAATTAAATTCAAAAGCCAAAATCGGACTTTGATTTTCACATTATCAATCGAGCTCTTTCTTTTCCATTCCTTTCCAATGGCGTCCTGTGGCCTTTGTTTAGACTTTACACCTTATTGTCGCCAAGCAATTGATACTAGAACGTATAAACATCACAGCGATATTTGATTCTGTGCTTCCCGCTCCCTGGATTACAAATACTAAATATTAAAAATAGTAAAAATTAGTAAATATTAAAAATTTAAATTATAAATCATAAATAGAAAATTAGAAAAATGGAAAGTAAGGTAGTGCAAAAAAACTGAGATGCAGGTCCAGATATTTGGAGGGTACGGCCCAGATCCGGGTCAGGATCTGTTCAGCAGTCTTATCACAGTTGGAAAGAAGCTGTTCCCAAATCTGGCCGTACGAGTCTTCAAGCTCCTGAGCCTTCTCCCGGAGGGAAGAGGGACGAAAAGTGTGTTGGCTGGGTGGGTTGTGTCCTTGGTTATCCTGGCAGCACTGCTCCGACAGCATGCGGTGTAAAGTGAGTCCATGGACGGAAGATTGGTTTGTGTGATGTGCTGGGCTGTGTTCACGATCTTCTGCAGCTTCTTCCAGTCTTGGACAGGACAACTTCCATACCAGGTTATGATGCACCCTAGAAG
This sequence comes from Mobula hypostoma, assembly GCF_963921235.1. Lineage (NCBI taxonomy): Eukaryota > Metazoa > Chordata > Chondrichthyes > Myliobatiformes > Myliobatidae > Mobula > Mobula hypostoma. The sequence goes on along the minus strand of NC_086126.1, from coordinate 8,110,162 downwards.
AATGCTTTCTACGGTGCATCTATAAAAATTAGTGAGGGTTTTAGGGGACAGGCCAAATTTCTTTAGTTTTCTCAGGAAGTAAAGGCACTGGTGGGCCTTCTTGTCTGAGCAAATTAGGAATAGACCAGTTGACCTAACAGAAAACTTCTGGTCATCTAGACAAACGATGCCATATGATTCTTAAATGGACATTGAACCCATGAACACTACCTCAGATAAATATTATGTGGAGATTTGTGACAAATATGATTATATGATATATATGTACAGTATCTGAGTTACATCTTATGGAAATGTTTGTTTGATGATGAACTTCCATAAAAAATAAATTACAAAAACATATATATTACTTCTGTTTTTACATTATTTTTAATCTATGCTTACTGTAATTAATTTACTTATTTATTTTTTCTTTCTACATTCTCATGTATTGCACTGAACTGCTGCTAAGTTAACAAATTTCATGACACATGTCGGTGATAATAAAACTGATTCTGAAATGTGATGTTTCCCTTTCATTTGTGCTTTGAAATTCTGAACTATCTAAATTCTGGACTAGCTACCTTTCAAAGGCAGTGTAAAAGTATGATCAATGCTCTTCGTAATGTCCTACAAATCCGCTGCAAGGGAAAGCAAACCCTCTAGTTTATCTCATCTCCCCTCAGTTCCTGGGAGTCAATATCCCTGAGGACCTAACCTGGTCGTAACATATTGGCGCAGGTATGAAGGATGCAAGACAGAGGCTCTATTTCATTAGGATTTTAAGGAGATTTGGTTTGTCGTCTAAAACACTCAGAAGTTTCTATAGGTGTGCTGTGGAGAGCATTCTGGCTGGCTGCATCGTCATCTGGGATGGAGGGGTGGGGGGGTTACTGCACAGGATCAAAATAAGCTGCAGAGGCTGCCTCTGTGCCCTGAGAACATCACCCAAGTTTTCTGCGTTTTGGATATGGACTTGGACTGTGGACTTTTTTTTATATCAGTCTTATAGTTCGTTATATTCTGTGTTTTTCACCCACTCTTTCTCAGTTTTTTTTGTGTGCAGGAGAGAGGGATTTGGGGATCAATATGCCTGTTCTATTTTTGTTCGCTTTTTTGGGCGGGGAGGGGTGTTTTGAGGGGTTAATGATCATGCTATCATTCCTTTCTTTCTTGGTTTCATGGCTACCTGGAGAAGAAGAATTTCAGAGTTGTATACTTTGATAATAAATGAACCTTTGAGTTGTAAAATTAGTCAGCTCCATCATGGGTACGAGCTTCCATAGTATCCAAGACATCTTCAAGGAGGTGGTGCCTCAGGAAGGCAGTGTCCATCATTAAGGACCCGCATCACCCAGGACATGCTCTCTTCTCATTGCTACCATCAGGAAGGAGGTACAGGAGCCTGAAGACACACACTCAACGATTCAGGAACCACTTCTTCCCCTCTGCCATCTGATTTCTGAATGGACAGTGAACCCATGGACACTACCTCACTACTATTTTTATTATTTACCTCTGCTTTTGCATTACTTATTTTAATTTAACTATGTAATATACACATTAAATGTGACCAAGTCTTTATGTATATCTAAGGCAGAGATTCTCGATTGGTCAGGCCATGAAGGGATACGGGGAGAAGGCAGGAGACTGGGGCTGAGAGGAAAATTGGATCAGTCATGATGAAATGGCAGAGCAGACTCGATGGGCCAAATGGCCTAATTCTGTTCCTATTACTGATGGAATCAAAATCAAGTTTAATATCACCAGCATGTGTCATGAAATTTGTTAACTTAGCAGCAGTAGTTGCATGCAACACATAATATAGAAAAATAAATAAATAAATTACGGTATATGTATATTAAATAGATTAAAAATCATGCAAAAATTGAAATGATATATATTTTTTAAAAAGGGAGGTAGTGTTCACAGGTACTGTTTAGGAATTGGATAGCAGAGGGGAAGAAGCTGTTCCTGAATCGCTGTGTGTGCCTTCAGGCCTCTGTACCTCCTGACTGATGGTAACAGTGAGAAAAGGGCATGTCCTGGGTACTGGGGGTCCCTAATAATGGATGCTCCCTTTCTGAGACACCACTCCTTAAAGATGTCCTGGGTAATTTGTGGGCCAGTACCCAAGATGGAGCTGACTAAATTTACGACCCTCTGTAGCTTCTTTCGGTCCTGTGCAGTAGCCCCCCACGCCCAATACCAGACGGTGATGCAGCCTGTCAGAAAGCTCACCACAGTACATCTATAGAAGTTTTTGGGAGTTTCTGTTGATCTATACATACTTACTGTAATTCAGCTTTTTTCTATATTTATCACGTATCGCATTATTCTACTGCTGCAAAGTTAACAACGTACGCCAGCGATGTTGAACCTGATGCTGCTTCTGTCTCTGATTTGCTTCCAACTGTTCAGACGTCTGAGACTCATGCTCAGGAAGATCCAGGAATGTACATAAACCGACCCCCAGTATTTCTAATCTGACCAACCTCAGTAGGTGACCAGTCTCTTGCACACTAACCCATTTCTGAGCCCTATGTAAAATTTGCATAATTTATGCATAATTGACGTAGAAATGATTAAATATTCATCATATATTGCTAAACAGAAGTTTCCAATATTTTTTGAACATCCAAGTTTCCAAATTTAAAGGAAGCAGTGACATAAAAATCCAGCTAATGTTTTGCACTGAATTTCTTCTACTTTACAAGCAATCTCTAAATGAAAATTTACATTATTTAATTTAGTTTGTGAATATATTTTAATGCATAAGTGATTTGCATGCAGCCAAGTCAAGCCGCAGGTAAATTGATTTTCAATACCTTTTGTGCAAAGAGCATAGGATCTTCATTTTGACATTGTAATCAAAGTTTCATTTTAATAATTTTCCTCCCCAGATTATGAAAACCTAACTTCTGCACAGACTATACATAAGAACAAGCTACTGGGAGACCTGCTGGATGTTGGTGAGTTGCAGGTCTCTTCTGTCATGTGAGAACTTGGTCCGTGACAATATCTCAACGTTTGAGTTAAACACGTTGGTTTAACTACGCTTTGCCCCTGGTTTCCCAGGGTCTTTAAAAGAGATTGGCTTTATTTGTCACATGCACATCGAAACCTACAGTGAAATGCATCATTTGCACCGAAGCAAATCAGAGAGGATTGTGCCGGGGCAGCCCGCAAGTGTCGCCATGCTTCCAGCACCAGCGTAGCATGCAGGCAGCTCACTGACCCTAACTGCGTGTTGTAGGAATGTGGGAGGATTCCGGAGCACCCAGAGGAAACCCAAGCATTCACGGAGAGAATGTACAAACTCCTTACAGACAGCGGCAGAATGTTTATGTAAGTACATTGCCATTATTTTCAACTTGCAAACGGTTTGTTTGCAGCCAGTTCTCAGGAACAGAACCTAATCAATACCCAAGAGGACAAGACGCCTTCAGAGAAGACTGATCGGGGATAATGGTGGCCTGCTTTCTGTAAGGGATGGTGATGCACCATCAATAACTCCAAAGGACTGGAAGCAGAGTAAATACTGAAAGACTTTTATTAGTAGTAAAACGTGACCTCCATCATGCTGAGTATCTGCCACTGGACTAAAGAGGAGGAGCAATGGCGCAATCGCCTTTATTCAGGGGTCTGTGGGAGGAGCCACAGGGGCAGTCAGCAGAGGGGCGTGTGCAGACAGGTAACCCAGTTACAACATATATATTTGGTTTACCACAGATGGGTTGCTGCCATATACTTAAGCCACATCACAATCAAATTCCTACAGGACCGAAAGAAGCTGCAGAGGGTTGTAAATTTAGTCGGCTCCATCTTGGGCACTAGCCAACAAAGTACCCAGGATATCTTCAGGAAGCGGTGTCTCAGAAAGGCAGTGTCTGTTATTAAGGACCTCCAGCACCCAGGGCATGCCCTTTTCTCACTGTTCCCATCAGGCAGGAGGTACAGAAGCCTGAAGACACACACTCAGCGATTCAGGAACAGCTTCTTCCCCTCTGCCATCCAATTCCTGAATGGCTATTGAGCCCATGAACACTACGTCACTTTTTAAATATATATTATTTCTGTTTTTGCATGATTTTTAATCTATTCAATATACATATACTGTAACTGATTTACTTATTTTTTTCTCCTTCTTCTATATTATGTATTGCATTAACTGCTGCTGCTAAGTTTACAAATTTCACGACACCAGTGATAATAAACTTGATTCTGATTCTGAATTTTTTGGCCAGGTTTTCGTTGGAGCAACAAAGACACACTCTCCTCATCCACAGGGTTTGAAAGGCAGGTATTTTAATTCCACTGAAGACGAGAGAGAGATTCAAACTCACATCATTATTTTTACGTCTAACAAGTTCTAGTTCAGTTGATGGTCTTTCAGCCATGTGCATGTATACTGGCAAATGAAACAACCTTCCTTTGGACCAAGATGCATAAAACAGTCCATATAACTCCCACGCACAACAGATAAAGTAATATTACCACAAATAAATTCATAAATAATGATAATAACAAGACCAAATGAGCCTCTACTGCGACTGACAATCCACGTTGTGCTGGAGAATGCTGATGGCGGCCTGATTGTTTCCCACAGCTGAGCATCTGCGGTAAACTCCACCTCGAACAATCCGGAGCCCAGGGGCGAAAGGAGGAGGGTTTGGTGTGGGAGAGAGCAAACCCTGCCCCAAGCGACAGGAACGCCAACAGAAGCTACAAAAACCTTATCCCAGGGGGAAGGAGGATCTTCGCCTGGAAGACGCACGAGGCCGTGTGGTGGAAGTGGGAGCCGCAGGGCTGATCGACCTCCGACCCAGGACAGAGGGCTCTGGCAGAAGAAGATTACCAAGGTTTGCAGAATCACACACCGATTGAGATACAGGACAAAGGGTAGGAGTTAACCAAATTTTGTTTGTCAATTAAATAAGTAATGCATATTTAAACTAGAGACCTCTGAATATTATTTGGAAAACAATACCCAGATGCCTCTGGGCTTTAAATGGAAATACTAATCAGATCTTTAGCATCAAAGTGACGTGTCTGCTGTAACAACTTCTTCAGAACTGCACAGGGTGAAAATCTAGAACTAGAACGAGGGGACAAAGCCTCAAGATTCAGGGGAGTAGATTTAGGACGGAGATGAGGAGGCACTGCTTTTCCCAGATGGTGGTGAATCTGTGGAATTCTCTGCCCAATGAAGCAGTGGAGGCTACCTCAGCAAATATACTTAAGACAAGGTTGGATAGATTTTTGCAGAGTAGGGGAATTAAGGGTTATGGGGAAAAGGCAGGTAGGTGGAGATGAGTCCATGGCCAGATCAGCCATGATCTTATTGAATGGCGGAGCAGGCTCGACGTGCCAGATGGCCGACTCCTGCTCCTATTTCTTAAGTTCTTGTGTTGTTAAAAGAGAGGTCACATCGCAGACCATACTTATATCAATGTGAGTGGATCTGGGTGTAATAGAGTGACTAATTTTAATTGAATGGACTACCTACGGCTGTACACTTTGCAGTACATAGCCATTGACTTTCTTCATCTAAGTACAACTTGATTGCCTCAGTTATTATCCTGAACCTTGTTAGGGCCCTTCACCTTGGTTCGTCGATAAAGATGCTTCCAAATGCCCGATAACATCTCCATTCCCAGCCTGATTTAAGAAGGCTCTGAGTTGTCAATGTCAGCAGGAGCAAATTTATTTGTAATCACCAGAAAAGGGAAGAACTGCAAAGTTATAGAGAAAGAGGAGTGAAGGAGCTGATCAGTCAGTCGCTTTCAAAGGGAAATATACACAAAACACTGGAGGAACTCACCAGGTCAGACAACATCTATAAACAGTTGAGACCGATGAAGGTTCTTGGCCCAAAATGTCGACTGTTTATTCCTTTCCATAAATGCTACCTTACCCGCTGAGTTCCTTCAGCATTTTGCATGAGTTTCTCGGGACTTCCAGCCTCTGCAGAATCTCTTGTGTTTAACTCTTCCAAGGAGTTGTTAAAGGGCTGGATTGACTGGTCTCCTCTCATTCTGCAAGTTTCTATCTCACAAATCATTAATCTACAACCTACAAGCCTGTATTAAGGAAAAGTTCCCATTCTGATTGCTTCCCCGTCTCAAAAAAGTTCAACAGTAACTTATCAAAGTACATATATGTCATTATTTACAACCCTGAGATTCATTTTCTTACGGGCATACTCAATAAACATAATAGTATGAATGAAAGACTGCACCAACAGGGCAGACAACCAGTGCACAGAAGTCAGCAAACTGAAAGTACAAAATAAAAAATATAGATAAATAGATAAGCAGAGAGATAAACAAATAAATGAATAGAATAGAGAATATGTATAAGAAGACATTGACCTTCATAAATCAATGTATTGAGTACAGGAGATGGGACGTTCTGTTGAAGTTGTATAAGACACTGGTGAGGCCTAATTTGGAGTATTGTGTGCAGTTTTGGTCACCTACCTCCAGGAAAGATATAAATAAGATTGAAAGAGTACAGAGAAAATTTACAAGGATGTTGCCAAGTCTGGAGGACTCGAGTTACATGGAAAAATTGAAGAGAATAGGATTTTTCCCTTGGAAAATAGAGGTATACAAAATTCTGCGGGGTAGAGATAGGGTAAGTGCAAGCAGGCTTTTTCCCACTGAGGTTGGGTGGGACTGCAACTAAAGGTTATGGGTTAAGGGTGAAAGGTGAAAAGTGTAAGGGGAACATGAGGGGAAACTTCTTCATTCAGAGGGTGGTGAGAGTGTGGAACGAGCTGCCAGCATAAGTGGTGCAGTGAGCTCGATTTCAACGTTTGAGCAAAGTTTGGATAGATAAATGGTTGGTAGGGGGATGGAGGGCTACGGTCCCAGTGCAGGTCAATGGGAGTAAGCAGTTCAAATGGTTTGGTACAGAGTTTCTGTGCTGTACTTTTCTACAACTCTATGATTCAAAGAGTCCTTGAAAGTGAGTCCTTTGGTTGTGAGAACAGTTAAGTGATGGGGCAGGTGAAGCTGAGTGAAGTTATCCCCTCTGGTTCAAGAGTCTGGTGGCTGAGGGGTAACTGCGCTCACACCTTGAAGGAGAACAGATGCTGTATAAATCAGGCTACCCCTAACAGGCTCTTAAAGTCAGAAGTACGCAACCAACATTTATTTCAGCAGTGATTCAATCCGGTCACCTCTAAAATTACAGTATCTTTTGGTATATTGTGCCACAGTTTTGCATTTTCATGTAGATTAGCAGAATTGCCACTTCACGATATCAGCCTGTGGAGAGATGAGCTACATTACCTCTCCTGCTAATCCAACTGGATTTGCCAGTAAACCCGTGTTTATAAATTCCGTCTGACAACTCATAATGGGATATGAAATTGAAGCTGATTTTCAGATATTTTATCCCAAGGAATTAGCTCAGAAATGGAAAAAGAAACAAAAATTTACATATATACAGCTACTTGTATGATCTTGGGAAATTCCAAAAAGCTTTTGAAGAGTAGTCACTACTCCAGTGTTTGGAAAGCAAAACGGTTTAATATTTAATTAATACCCATATGCAATTATATGAGCTTTGTCTTAAACCTCTAACAAGCAAGTACAAGAGTTACAATAGAAATACAGGACTTTATTAAACAAATTTTTAAAGGTTTAAATTATTCAAAGGTTCATTTTATTGTCAAAGTATGAATGTCAATACAACTCTGATACTTGTCTTCTCCAGATAGCCATGAAATACAAAAAGACCATGGGAGCTGATGAAAGAAAAAAAATCAACTGCACCCCCCCCCCACCCGGCATGAAAAAGAAAACAAAGAAAGCTCGCACACCACAAAATCCCGCAGAAAAAGAAAGCAGAGACAATAGCATCAATAATTTAGGATAAAAAGTAAAGCTCTGCAGAATGCAACTTAACATTTGCAAGTGGAAATATTTATCAATTTGTGTTTGGTTTTTATATTCAACAATCTATAATCAAAATCTTTGCCCCTTCAATTCTGAGGCACTTTAATATGATCTTAGAGGTTTGCAAGATTATGAGAGACATAGATGGAGTAGACAGGGAGTATCAGGTTTCCAAAGTGGAAATGTCTAATACCAGAGGGCCTGCATTGAAAATGAGAGAGGGTAGGTTCAAAGGGGATGTGAGGGCTAAGTTTTTATCTCAGAGAGAATGGTGCATGTCTGGAATGTGCTGCCTGGTGTGGTGGTAGAGGCAAATACATTGGAGGCTTTTAAGCGGCATTTGGATAGACACATGAATGTAAGGAAGATGGAGGAATGTGGACATGGTGTAGGGTAGGAGGGAATAGTGCTTGGATGCTTTTGATTTGCTTTTTAGCTGGTACAGCACAACACTGTGGGCCAAATGGCCTGCTCCAGTCCTGTACTCTTCTATGTTCTATGATGAGATTTTCCATCTTTGATGATAAAACTATGTATGAGTTTTGAGTGAACTAAAAAGCAACCGTCCAGTTAATAAGCTCAAGGAACTGTGCAAGTTGTAGAAGCCCGTATTTGCCACCAGAATAATAAGCCCTGGGTAAATTTGCTTTGCAAATGTTGTCCTTGCTTGTGTAAACCCGCAGCTGCACTGTCAACTTGTAGAGTTGTCAGCGGCATGTTTACATGAATTGCTAACACCAGGGCGGCACGATAGCGTGGTGGTCAGCACAGCTCTTTACATAGGCATGCTGGGTTCAATTCCCGCTGCTGCCCGTAAGAAATTTGTACGTTCTTCCCGTGACCGCGTGGATTGGCTCCCAGGGTCCAAAGACGTACCGGTCAGTAGGTTAATTGGTCATTGTAAATTGTGCTATGATTAGGCTAGGATTAGGTGGTGGGTTGCTCTGTGGTATGGCTCAAAGGGCTGGAAGGGCCCAGTCCATGCTGTAACTCAATAAATAAATAAATTTTCAATGCAGAGAATTTAGACCACAAGGACAGGACTTTGTATTCAAATGGGCAGTACGGGTATTTTATGGACTACAGGAGCTCCTCCCAGCCCCTCGTGCTTGCTCCATCATTAAGATCGCGGTGTTACCCCCACCTCAGTCTTTCCTCAATGATTTTGATTTCCTCACCGCCCAGAAGCCTTCTGTAAACATATGAGGTGTGATTGATAAGTTCGTGGCCTAAGGTAGAAGGAGTCAATTTTAGAAAATCTAGCACATTTATTTTTCAACATAGTCCCCTCCTACATTTACACACTTAGTCCAGCAGTCGTGGAGCATACGGATCTTGGACCTCCAGAAAGTGTCCACAGCAGGGGTGATTGATAAGTTCGTGGCCTGGGGTAGAAGGAGATCAGTTATACGGCTGTTGTTACATGCACATGCAGGTCAACTCTTTGAGTGGTTATGCAGAAAGTTTGAAGTTAATAACTCATCTCCTTCTACCTTAGGCCACGAACTTATCAATCACCCCTGATGAGTTATTAACTGATGAGTTACTAACTTCAAACTTTCTGCATAATCACTCAGAGTTGACCTGCATCTGCATGTAACAAGAGCTGTATAACTCACCTCCTTCTACTGTGGAAACTTTCTGGAGGTCCAAGATCCGTATGCTCCATGACCGCTGGACAAAGTGTGTAAATGTAGGAGTGGTCTATGTTGAAAAATGAATGTGCTAGGTTTTCTAAATTGACTCCTTCTACCTTGGGCCACGAACTTATCAATCACCCCTCATATTCAAAGGCCGAGCTTTCCGAGCTGGAGTGAGAACTCGAAAAGATTTACAAACCACTGAGTGAGAAAAATCTTTCTCTTTTTCGTCTCAACCCAAGACCATGCCCCCTAGAACTGGACTCTTCAGTCAGAAGTCCCTGAACATATGCCTTATCGATCTTGATACGGGCCAATCCCACTCACCATCTCCTCATAGAACAACATACTCATCTCCAAAATCAGGCAACGAACTGCCTTCAAAGCAAACACATTCTGTTTTGTGGATTGGGCGCCTGCTGCAGGTACAGTATAGTCTTATCAAAGTTCTGAAGCGGGGTTCCCAACCTAGGGTCCACGGACTCCTTGCTTTATGGCTTAAAAAAGGGTTGGGGACCCCTGTTCTAAAGGGCTTCCTCACTTCTGTTTATCAGCTCGATACATGAAAGGTTATCATAACATTTGCCTTCATAATTGCTTGCAATATCTGTAAGTTAACTTCCTTCTTTCACACACCAGCATTCCCAAATGCCCCTTTGCAACACTATTAGCTAAAATACTGGAGAACATGCTTATCATAAAATCTGATCATAAAATCCCTCTTTGCTTTGCGCTCTTCCCACTATTAAAAAATAATTTCTTCACTACCAAATTGAATTACTGTCATAGTTTCCTCACAGTACACTCACCTGTCTGGTCATTTAATCTTAGCCTCCCAGCTCTTAAATTCAATTCCCCTAGCAAGGAAGGCCAACAAACCATCACTCACAGACCAGTGATGATTTTAAGGAAGCTTGTCTCAAGAGCCAAGGTACCAGTAAAGAGAACCGACGAAAGCAATGGGGTGTAGAGGATCAGCTGCAGAGACTGCAACAAAAATTACGCCAGCCAGACAGGACGCAAATGATCCGCCATTGCTGATCTTGGTACATGAAGACCGTGGAGGTTCTGGTGCAGGCAAACATGAGGCAGGCACAAGTATCTTTAGGAGCATGGTTCTCTCCTGATGGCTCCGTAAACAAACATATTGAAATAGATGCCATCTATGAACCCCTAAGAACCAAAGAAATGCGAGCCAATAGAATTCAAAGGTCAACTGAAGGGGTAGCCAATCACGACCAAGGCAAGCGAACAGGGAGCACTCCCAAAGAGAAACACCTGCAACTGTGCATTGAGGACGTCACCTTGACTGGTGATGAAATGTCTGCAAGCTAATTGCCAAGTTCGGCAAACACCACAACATCAAACATCAAAGGCCGATGTTCTACTTGCCTTCTTGATCACCTGTGCTCCTGCAAGCCAACATTTTGTGATTCATTCACACACACTCTCCAGACCCTCTGCACAACATCACGATGCAACCTTTCACTATTTACTAATAATCTTCTCTTCTGTTTTGCCTTCCAAAGTGGAAGACCTCATAATCACCAGCGTTGCTCTCCATCTGCCAGATCCTTGCCCACCAACTTAGTCTATCTATATCTCTCTGCTTCCTCTGCACAATTTGCTTTTCCGCTCAATTTAGTGTCGTCAGCAAGATTAGATACGTTACACTTGGTCCCCTCTTCCAAATGATGAATAGTTAAGGGCCTGGCACCAACCCCTGTGGCACTCCACTCACCGCTGACTGGCAACCAGAGAAACATACATTTATCCAAACTTTCTGCCTTCTATTGGTTAACCAATTCTCTATCCATGCTAATACATTACCCCTAGATATCCTAATCTCCTTATCTTAAGAAAAGTCTATCATGTGGCACCTTATCAAACTCGTTCTGGAAATCCAAGTTTACAACACCCAACTGTTCCCCTCTATCTAGTGCACTCATTATATCCTCAAAAGAACTCCAGTAATTTTGTCAAACAGGACCTGCCCTTCCTGAATCCATACTGCATCTGTTTGATAGAACCACTTCTATACAGATGCCTCACTAATTCTTAAATATAGAAACATAGAAAACCTACAGCACAATACAGGCCCTTCGGCCCACAAAGCTGTGCCGAACATGTCCCTACCTGAGAACTACCTAGGCTTCCCCCATCGCCCTCTATTTTTCTAAGCTCCATGTACCCTTCCAGGAGTCTCTTAAACGACCCCATCGTTTCTGCCTCCACCATTGCCATCGGCAGCCCGTTCCACGCACTCACCACCCTCTGCATAAAAAACTTACCCCTGACATCTCCTCTGTACCTACTTCCAAGCACCTTAAAATGATGCCATCTAGTGCTAGCCATTTCAGCCCTGGGGAAAAGCTTCTGACTATCCATATGATCAATGCCTCTCATTATCTTGTACACCTCTATCAGGTCACCTCTCATCCTCCATTGCTCCAAGGAGAAAAGGCCGAGTTCACTCAACCTATTCTCATAAGGCATGCTCCCCAATCCAGGCAACATCCTTGTAAATCACCTCTGCACCCTTTCTATGGTTTCCACGTCCTTCCTGTAGTGAGGCGACCAGAATTGAGCACAGTATTCCTAGTGGGGTCTGACCATGGTCCTATATAGCTGCAACATTACCTCTCGGCTGTTAAACTCAATCCCACAATTGATGAAGGCCAATGCACCATATGCCTTCTTAACCACAGAGTCAACCTGCGTAGCAGCTTTGAGTGTCCTATGGACTCAGACTCCAAGATCCCTCTGATCCTCCACACTGCCAAGAGTCTTACTATTAATGCTATATTCTGCCATCATATTTGACCTACCAAAACGAACCACCTCACATTTATTTGGGTTGAACTTCATCTACCAATTCTCAGCCCAGTTTTGCATCCTATCAATGTCCCATTGTAACATCTGACAGCCCTCCACACTATCCACAACACCCCCAACCTTTGTGTCATCAGCAGATTTACTAACCCACCCCTCCACTTCTTCATCCAGGTCATTTATAAAAATCACAAAGAGTTTGGGTCTCAGAACAGATCCCTGAGGCACACCACTGGTCACCGACCTCCATACAGAATATGACCTATCTACAACCATTCTTTGCCTTCTGTGTTCAAGCCAGTTCTGGATCCACAAAGCAATGTTCGCTTGGATCCCATGCCTCCTTACTTTCTCAATAAGCCTTGTATGGGGTACCTTGTCAAATGCCTTGCTGAAATCCATATACACTACATCTACCGGCCTACCTTCATCAATGTGTTTAGTCACATCCTCAAAAAATTCAATCAGGCTCGTAAGGCATGACCTGCCCTTGACAAGGCCATGCTGACTATTCCTAATCGTATTATGCCTCTCCAAATGTTCATAAATCCTGCCTCTCAGGATCTTCTCCATCAACTTACCAACCACTGAAGTAAGACTCACTGGCCTATAATTTCCTGGGCTATCCCTACACCCTTTCTTGAATAAGGGAACAACATCCGCAACCCTCCAATCCTCCGGAACCTCTCCTGTCCTCATTGATGATGCAAAGATCATTGCCAGAGGCTCAGCAATCTCCTCCCTCGCTTCCCACAGTAGCCTGAGGTACATCTCGGCCGGTCCCAGTGACTTATCCACTTCTTCCTTAATGATAGCTGGGAACTTCATTAACTTCTCGTCGTTTCTCTGGGTTAAGTATGGTTCACATCTCCTATCTTCAGAGGGGGGTCACCAGCCATGATTGGCAGATTACCTACGAGAAGGAAAGCTCTGATCTCAAACCTCCATTGCCTTGCAGCTTTTCCCACTCAAGGGGTGGGCTTCGGGAGTAAGCCCCAGGGAAAAATCCGGAGCTGGAGTCCCTGAGGCAGTCCAATGCCCATTGGCAACTCCTAGTGCCACACTGTATCGGTCTCTGCCCTTCCTTCGGGCTCATCAGATGCATGGAGAGGGGGAGCTTGCTACATGGGCAACAGCTTGCTCTCCGTACTGAACTGGCCTGGCTTGAGTATCTAGACAGCTTGGACGCAACATCCATAGTTGACCCCAACCAACAGAGGCTTCTAGTATCTCCTTTTTGGATTTCCTGGTGCCTGGTAATTATTAAATATAGATCTAGACTATCCAGGAGAGAATTCTTTTTTTTAATGATGAAGGAATTCATGTTCAATCAATCCAATATCAAGTGAGCAGCACTTTCTGCCAATGAAATTTATTCCACTTTTCTTTTAATTATCCTTCGGCTTTACTCACGCATAGATGTCTGGTCTCCTGCATAGCTGGCTCACTGATGGTTTGCTGAAGCAATCGTTCTTTAAGTCCAAGCATGGCCAGTCGGAATTTAGTTTATTTTTATCTAGAGATGGGTCATTGGTAACAGGCCCTTCTGACCCAACAAGCCCACACCGCCCAATGTGATCAACTAACCTGCTAACCACTCTGTCTTTGAAATGTGGGAGGAAAGCAGAGCACCCTGAGGAAACCCACACAGTCCCAGGAAGAACATACACAACTGCTTACAGACGGTGTTAGGAATTGAACCCAGGTCACTAGCACTGTACAGTGTTATACTAAGCGCTACACCACCGTGCCGCATTCATTCACAGGAGCTATAGTTCTGTTCTTACCCAACATCGGCAGTACGGTCATTAAGATTGTCATAGCTAGGAGTGGTAATGGGGATAAGCTCCCACCACCTATTAATGGCGTGAGCCTCAAGTAGCCTCTGACAACCAAGTCCGGCTCTCGGCCTTCACTGGTGGCTAAGCTACTAAGCCCAGCAGAACCGTTTCTACTGACAGGAGAAGGGGCAAAGGGGAGTTACTGGCGCCTTAAAACCGGTCGCTTCAGGTGGATGGGGCTCGTCAGCCGTGGTTGGCAGCTCATCTAGGGAAAGGAAAACTCTGATCTCAAACCTCCGCTGCCTTGCGGCTATTCCCACTCAAGGGGAAGGCTTCAGGAGTAAATCCCGAGGGAAAATCCGGAGCTGGAGTCCCTAAGGCAGTCCTACGTTGAGTTCAACGCTGCCTGGCAACTCCTGTGATGGTGCTGCTGCCAAACTGTATCAGTCTCTGCCGTTCCTTTGGGTTCATCAGATGCATGGAGAGGGGGAGCTTGCCACACAGACAACAACTCGCTCTTCGTATCGTCCTGGCTTGCGTATCTAAACAGCTAGGACACAATATCCATGGTCAACCCCGACATTGCATACTTTTCTATTCATTAAGAGTCATTACTTACCAATTTAAAGGAGGAAATCTTGCCATTGTTGTTGCAAAACATGGTTGTTAACAGAATTCGAGAGATAATTTCTGCCCCCTCCCCACAATGGCTTCAAAGACAGCAAGTTCACGAGCTCAGCTGGGATGCAGCCACGAAGTTCAATCTTGCAAGTCCACAAAATTTGACATCTCTAATCTTGTCGGACAGCTTCAAGTGGCACTGAACGAGGAATTGCTGGAATTTTCACCAGGAATCACATTTCACAAGTCAATGCACTTTACTGAGGAAAATCAAAGTGCACAGTCGCACACTATTTTATTCATAGTCACCGTAACAGACACCAATCATTGTCGCGGCTGAAATATGGTTTCTCTGACAATGTAGATTTCCCACAGTACTTGCATGGGGGGGGGAGGGGTGGGTTCATCTTGTGCATTTATGCATTTAGCTCCTGTATTGCGCTATCAACCCACAACCCTTCGTTCCAACTGACCCAACCGAACACTCACCATTGGCACAGAGCTGACTCGGTGGTGACTGGCTAAAACTGAGCTGTAACTGGGAAATACGTCATTTTTGGAGAGGGGATAGAAGGGGGGGGTAGGGGAGGGGGGGAGAGGAGGGAGAGGGGAGAGAAAGGAGATGAGAGGGGAGGGAAGAGGTAAGAAGAGAGAGAGAGGAGGGAAGGGAGATGAGAGAGGGGAGAGAGGGAAGAGGGGAGAGCAGGGAGAAAGGGAAGGGAAGATGTGAGAGGGGGCGGGAAGAGGGGAGAAGAGAGAAAAAGAGCAAGAGTGAGTGTGTATATGTGTGTGAGTGTCTGTGTGTGTGTGAGTGTGTGTCTGTGTGAGTGTGTGTGAGAGTGTGTCTGTGTGTGTGTCTGTGTGAGTGTGTGTGAGAGTGTGTCTGTATGTGTGTGAGTCTGTCTGTGTGAGTGTGTGTGTCTGTCTGTGTGGGTATGTGTGTGTGTGTGTGTGTGTGTGTGTGTGAGTGTGAGTGTGTGTGAGTGTGTGTGTGTGTGTGTGTGTGAGTGTGTGTGAGAGTGTGTCTGTGTGAGTGTGTGTGAGAGTGTCTGTCTGTGTGGGTATGTGTGTGTGTGTCTGTGTGTGTGTGTGTGAGTGTGTGTGTGAGTGTGTGTGAGTGTGTGTGTGAGTGTGTGTGTGTGAGTGTGTGTCTGTGTGAGTGTGTGTGTGGGAGTGTGTGTGTGGGAGTGTGTGTCTGTGTGAGTGTGTGTCTGTGTGAGTGTGTGTGTGTGAGTGTGTGTCTGTGTGAGTGTGTGTGAGAGTGTCTGTGTGTGTGTGTCTGTGTGAGTGTGTGCGAGAGTGTGTCTGTGTGAGTGTGTGTGTGTCTGTGTGAGTGTGTGTGAGTGTGTGTCTGTGTGAGTGTGTGTGAGAGTGTCTGTGTGTGTGTGTCTGTGTGAGTGTGTGAGAGTGTGTGTCTGTGTGAGTGTGTGAGAGTGTGTGTCTGTGTGAGTGTGTGTCTGTGTGAGTGTGTGTGAGAGTGTCTGTGTGTGTGTGTCTGTGTGAGTGTGTGAGAGTGTGTGTCTGTGTGAGTGTGTGTCTGTGTGAGTGTGTGTGAGAGTGTCTGTGTGTGTGTGTCTGTGTGAGTGTGTGTGAGAGTGTGTCTGTGTGAGTGTGTGTGTGTGAGTGTGTGTGTGTGTGTGTGTGTGTGTGTGTGTGTGTAGGAGGATCCAAGATAATCTCACTCTCCTGCCATAATGTTTTGGATTTCTTCAACATAAAGGCAACAGTAAATGATTAACCACATTTTCAATTGCTATAATCACCGACATAACTTCAATACTTTGAATGTGGTTACTGTAGGTAAATTTACATAATTATACAGTATATTTGCAATGGTGGAATATCTCAACTAGCAGAACCCCTTTGAAAATTCAATACTGATGTCTGCTCCAGACATGAAAAATATACACATTTCGTCAGTGTTGAGGGGTGGCTCTGAGGATATATAACTAACCGAAAGATTAAGTGACAACTGTCCTGAACTGTTCCGTAAATGGAAGTGATACACTTTTAACCACGTGCTAAAGCAGGAACAGTCGCCAATTGTCTTTCCCTGCGTAGTTTTAATGGGGCAGAGAATTTCCCACGCCCAGTGACTGGTTTCACTAACCACAAGGTATCAGGTACAAGTTAAATTACATGGTGTTTAAATTTCCTGAAGGCTGGTTCGTACTTTAGTTGATCTATAATTATGCTATCCATAATTGTATAATCTCTAACAGACGCCATCCATCACAGAGAACGCAAGCACTGCTGAACACAATCCATTAGCTTCACTCTTTGTCAGATACAACGTTCGGCAAGTACCGCTCGGACACTCGGTGCCATGCAAACGCAACATCAGCTAAATGGCATGGTGAACCTTCGGTCAGCAGCCGTGCGTTTGCTGAGCGTAACCCGGCCAGCGCAACAGAATTTCGGAACAACGCGCACAAAGTGCCGGAGGAACTCAGCAGGTCAGGAATAAAGAGCCAATGTTTCAGGCTGAGATCCCCCAGGACATGGTGTTATCTCTTTATCCCTTTCCATAGATGCTGCTTGACTCGCAAAGTTCATCCGGGCATCTTGTTGTTCTGGATTTCCAGCGTCTGCAGAACCTCTCCTAACCCTAGTCTCTTTGGAAGCCAGTGCTCCTCAAGGTCAGGCAGCATCTATGGAAAGGGATAAAGAGTCGACGTTTCAGGCCGAGACCCTAAATCAGGACACGATGTCGACTCTAACTCTGTTTGACTTGTCAGATTGGGGGGACCCCTCATTGGGACACGATGTCAACTCTGTTTCTTTCCATAGATACTGCCTAACCTGCAGAGTTCCTCCAGCGTGCTGTGTGTGTGTGTCAGTCTTCACTGACAATGAAGCTCCCATCTTATTGTTGGTGGGGGTGCCTGTGAGGCCAGTTGCCAGAGAACGAAGACAAAACTGAGCGAGGTGCAAGTTTCCAACTCGGCTTGTCTTGTCAGATTGGAGGAGGAAAGGCCGAGACCTTTCATCGGGACACGGTGCCGAGTCTTTATTCCTCTCCGTAGGCGCTGCCTGGCCCGCTGAATTCCGCCAGCATTTTGTGCGCGTTACTCTGGATTTCCAGCAACGGCGGACTCTCTTGTGTTCAGAATTGCAGGAACAAGTACTCCTCGGAGAAACAAGTCTTCTGGTGGCAGCTAAGCCCAGCGACAAAATAATTCAGAGCTGAGTACTGACGTACCGTATTAAATCCAGGTATCTATAGAGCAATTGACAATCCAATTATACACACCATCAAGAGGGTCCAAATTAAACACTTTGTCAATAAAAAAACACGAAGACAAATGGTGTATTGATATTCTGTCACAAACTCAGGCAGTAAGTCCATTGTCCTGTCATATTTACAATCCCTGCTAAATATAGCAAGAGATAAAAGAACATTATTGGGGCCAAGTCGATTCCTTAAATCTGTTTCATTTCTAAAGATTGGACTCTAAAGCTCCAAACAGACACTTAGCTGGTAGAACCAAGTACATCTTCATGTATTTGATATGGACATGGGCAGTGTTGATTATTTTGATTCACTAATTGCATGTGAGACCATTATTATTTTTGATTTACTGAGACTGTAATTACATATTCGAATTAAGAGCCTGACTTGACTTGGGCAGCTCTTCCCCTATGCCCAAAGTTCAGTACCTCTGATATCTTAAGGAGCCATCGTCAATGTATATCTAAAAAAAAGTCTTATTTGCATAATGACAAGAGAGAATGTCATAGATCAGAGGTTCCCCACCTGGGGTCATGGACCCCTTGGTTAATTGCTTAAGAAAGATTGGGAACCCCTGACATAGATTGTCAGACAATCAATGACCAGACTGCCTCACTGTGTTTTGAATTTAGAATTTATTTAAATCTTACCTCCATTCCACAACGCGAGGGACTGTCACGACCCTGATCGGTTATTCCCTGGGTCCCTTTAAATTTACTTTGTGTCACGATCAGGACCGTTGACTCCTTGTTTTCCTTAATTCATTGTTTCTCCGTGTTTCTTTGGCTCTGTAATTAAAGGCACTTGAGTCTCAGCTGAACGAGCAGTACTTAGTGTCAGGCTTACAGCTACTCGGGGCTAGATCATCATCGGATGTCACCGAAGCAAGTGCAAGCAAGTCACCCTGCTGGAACGAGCCAAGTTATGACGCCGGAGCTACTCAAGTCTTCTCCCCGAAGCGAGTGCCAGTAAGTCGCCTCTCCTCACCGGAGCTAGCCTGTCAAGTTACCTTGCCTGATCAAGCCGCTAAGGAACCTTGCTGGAGCGGATCCATCAAGTTAACCAGCCGTAGAGAGACTAGAGCTGCTGTCTGTAGTTCCCGGGCTGCATCAAGGGCTTGCCGCTACTTGGAGCCATTTCGTGTCAAGGTATGAACTGTCTATCTTTGTGTGGTACTGTCTCTTCGTGTCCTCGTCTCCGCTGAGTAGGTCCAGCCGTTTTGCTGCAACTCTGAGTTAGGAACTGTCTCCTCATGTCCTCGTCTCCGCTGGGTAGGTCCAGCCGTTTGCCGCTACCCTGGGTAGGGAACTGTCTCTTCGTGTTCTCGTCTCCACTGAGTAGGTCCAGCCGTTTGCCACTACTCTGAGTTGGGGAATCCTGTCTCTCAGTATTCTGCAACCTGTGTCTAAAAGAAGAGTCCCAGCTCTATGTCCTGTACCCAAGGAGGAACCCTGGCTCAGTGTTCCATGTCCTGTGTCTAAGAAAGGTCCAGGTTTCTGATATTCCATGTTCTAAGTCCAGGTTTCTGATGTTCCAAGTTCCAAGTCCGGGTCCGGAGTTCCATGTTCCGAGTTCCAAGTCCGGGTTTCTGATGTTCTGAGTTCCAAGTCCGGGTCCCAAGTTTCATATTCCAAGTTCCAAGTCCAAGACCGAGTCTAGCCACGCTTATTCCCTGCTTCTGCTTTGCTCACTCCTTGATCTCCCTCTGAACAATCCTTGCTTCCCTTCTTTCCTGGTAACAATTAATAAACTCTATTCTTGTTAATGCTACAAAACATGGTTGTGTCTTGCATTTGGGTCCACCTGTGCTCCGCACTTGTGACAGGGAGTAAAAGTCTTTGCATTATGACTCCGTCGCAGTGTACAGACATGTGAATTTATAAGTCTAATGGCTTGTAGAAGGAAGCTGTCCCATAGCCTGTTGGTCCTGGCTTTAATGCTGCAGCAGCGATTGCCAGACGGAAGCAACTGAAACAGTTTATGGTTAGGGTGACTGGTTTCCCGATGATCTTCCAGGCCCTCTTTACACTCCTGCTGCTATAAATGTCCTCAATGGAGGGAAGTCCATGTCCACAGACGCACTGGGCTGCCCATAGCACTCTCTGCTGTACCCAGCAATCGATGTTGGTGCAGTTCCCATACCAGGCGGTGATACAGCCAGTCAGCATGCTCTCAATGGTGCTCCATTAAAAGGCCTTGAGGATTTGGGGGCTCATGCAAAACTTCTTCAGTCGCCTGAGGTAGTAGAGACTCTGTTGTGCTTTTTTTCCCACACAGTCCAGGTGAGATCTTCAGTGATGTGTATACCGAGGAACTTGAAACTACTCACCCTCTCAAATACAGACCCATTGGTGTTGATCATGCCGAGATTGTCTCGGTTCCTCCTGTAATCCACAATCAGCTCTTTGGTTCTTTGGACATTGAGAGAGAGGTTGTATTCTTGGCACCACTGTGTCAGACACTCCTCTGTGGGGTGTCTCATCACCGCTCGAAATAAGGCCGATCAAAGCCGTGTCGTCTGCGAATTTGATCAGCAGACTGAAGCTGTGTGTGGCAGCACAGTCATAGGGTGTAGAGGGAGTAGAGGAGGTCTACTGTCAGTCTTCACTGACTGTGGAACACCTGTCTTATTGATAGTGGAGTACCTGTGTCATTCTCATTGCCTGGGAATGAAGGCAAAACTGACTGAGGTGCTGGTTTCTAACTCTGTCTTGATTGGGGTGGGGGTGGGGGGGTGGAGACCCACGGACAACACTGATACATCATATTAGCTTACTGAAAGATAGAACTCCTGCAAAAATGACTGGAAAGTTGGGTTGGCGGTCTCTCTCCACGAAGGCGGCGGGTCGGCAGCAGTCGTGAGGCTGCAGGTCAACAGTCACTCTCCACGGAAGGACTGAGTTCGAGCAGTTGCTCTCCTCGATGCTGATGGGAGGATGTTTCCAAAATTCTGAGATTTGTGTGACTATTGGTGTGGACTGTAGTTTACATCGGTCTCCTTCAGTTTTCTGTGTTTTCTTTCTTTATTAATCTTTTTATTGATTTAAAAGGAGCATAAATACAATCAAGAGGAGAATTATTTCAAATATATATATCAGTAACAATATAAACCGAGATTAAGATAGACATTGTCAAAATCATAGATATTGTTAAAGTAGTATAAAATATATAATTTTAAAAATGAAAATAACAATTCTCCTCTTCTCAGTTTACGAAGAGAAAAGAAAAAACATTGGGTTTTAAATGAAAAGAAAAAAAAAACCACTACACTATATTAAAAAAAAATGAAAGAAAAGGACTGGGCAGTCCATTTTGAGGATACGGCCAAAAAAAAAGAAAGACTTTCTGATCAAATCTAAAACTTCGGAAGAAAAAAAATTGAAAGAGTAATAAATCAAATTAAATGAAAATATTGGATAAAAGGTCGCCAGATTTGTTCAACTTTAAAGGATGTATCAAATGTCCGACGTCTTATTTTCTCTAAACTTAAACAGGACATAATGGAGGAGAGCCAATAAAAGACCGTAGGTGGATTAGAATCCTTCCACTTCAATAAAATGGCTCTTCTAGCCAGTAAGGTCAAAAAGGCTATCATACGTTGAGCGGAAACAGGAATATTTCCTGTTTCCGATGGGATAATCCCAAAAATCGCCGTAAGCAAATTAGGTTGTAGATCCAGATCCAAAACTTTTGATAGTGTTTTAAAAACATCTCTCAAAGTTATCTAGCTTTATACAAGACCAATACATATGAGTTAAAGTAGCCACCTCAGTATTACATCTGTCACAAATAGGATTGATTTTGGAGAAAATACGTGCTTAGTTTATCCTTTGACATATGGGCCTGATGCACTACCTTGAACTGTATCAAGGAATGATGGGCACAAATAGATGAGTTGTTAACCGAATGAAAAATTTTACTCCATTGATTATCTGAAAATGACTCTTGAAGACAAATCTCAGAGCTGTATTCCACAGAGATACTTTGATAATAAACTGAATCTTTGAACGACAGCTTGCAAAACTGACTTTTGCTAAATATTTGTAATTTGGCATGGTATGATATTACTAAATAAAATTTTAGTATTGATAATTTACATAGAAAGTATTTACAGATATATCTGATTCAGTGTGTCACTTCTATCAGTATCCTAGTTAAATAAGACAACGGAGCAGAATTAGGCCATCTGATCCTGCTCCACCGTTCCGTGGCTGATTTATTCTCTCTCTCAACCCGTATGCTTCTAAACTCCAGTGAGTAAAGGCCCACAACCATCAAACACTCCTCATACATTAACCCTTTCATTCCTGGGGTCGTGTTCATGAATCTCCTCTGGACCAATGGCTCAATCCAACACAATTGACTAAGACGCAATATTTACTTGGCAACTTCAAACAACTATACCCACATTAGTCCCATTGAATTTACTTGCACTCTGAATACTTTAACCATGGGTTTCTGGACATACAACCTAGAAAGAAAGTGCAAGTGGGTTCCATTACTCTCTGATATAAATCGGATCACCGTCAAACTACCTTATCAGCCAGCAAGAAAAAGCTACATAACTTGCTTCAATTTATCACAATCCTTAACACGCCAAATGAATTTTGGTGGAAACTACGTATTTAATGCGTTTGAGGAGAATTTATTGAATCTTCCCCTCTACACTTACTTCTGCCTGTACAATAGTTCAATTGTTCCATTTAATATCAGAGAATGTATACTTATACTTTATTGTCGCCAAACAATTGATACTAGAACGTATAATTATCACAGCGATATTTGACAATGTACAACCTGAAATTCTTGTTTTTCACGGACATCCGTAAAAACAGAAGAGTGCCCCAAAGAATCAATGACAGTAAAAATGTTAGAACCCCGAGGCCTCCTTCTGCACTGTCCCACGCACAATCAGCAGCAAAGCATCAACCCTCCCCCCCCCGACTTATTTCAATAAAAAAGCATCAGTACCTACCAACCACCAAGCAATCAATAGCAAAGCCCCCAGGAGAGGCTATGTTCTGCAGTACAACAAAAACTAATTGTTCACCCGACAATTCGATATACCACAGTGTGTCTCCCTCTCCCTCTCTCTCTCTCACCCCCCCCCAATAATGCAGCAGAGAGGAGTCACACAGTGAGAGAGAAGACCAACAAAATCTAAACAACTTGCTGTGTGTGCGTGGGGGGGGGGAGCTTTGGGGTTCTCATGTCTTTGTCATTCAATTCTTTGTTTTTTTTCCTGTTTCGTGGATGTTTGTGAAGAGCAAGAATTTTAGGTTTTATACTGAATACATTCTCTGATATTATATTGAACCGGTAAATCCTCTCCCAAAACAAGAATCAACTTCCTAAACAGCTCAGAACTTCCGCAATATAAAAACTAGAAAAAAAACATTGTTTTTTATGCTATGATTTGCCATGCCGACTGTCTTCCTGGGATCACTGCTGAGATGGAGCCCATTGTTGTGTGGCTTACTGTGGCAGGCAGACAGGCCTCTGCGCTCGAGTGCTGTCTCTCTCTTTGTTGACAAAGGAAGATGTTACCAAGGTTCTGCGTTATGGATTGGACTATTGCGTTTATGGACTGTGGACTTCCTCAGATTTATGGTTTTTATATTCTGTGCTTTATGCCCATTTCCTGGTGAGTAGAGGGCATTTTGGAGTCAAAGTTCTTGGTTCCATTTTTGTGGAGGAAGGGGGGCTGTGGGAGATGTTATTGTTCCATTTTGTGCGGGGGGGTGAGGTTTGGGGGTTGACGAACGGGATGCCGTTATTTTCTGAGTGGGGGAGGGAGGGTGGGTTTGATGATTCTCTCTGAAAGACTTTCACATTCTTTCTTTGTTTCGTGGCTATCTGGAGAAGATGAATCTCAGAGTTGTATATGGACACATACTTTGATAATAAGTTAACCTTTGAAGCTTACCAGAATTTTCAAATTCTGTAAGGCCGCTAGGATCATTGGAATTAACATGTGAAAGGCCTCTTTTCCGTCACCTCCTCCACACGCGTCCGCCTGGCTTCCATCTTCAACACCCAGCAGGTCCTGCTTTCTCACCAATTCCCAAGTTAAGATATTTGCTCTGAATTTATCTAATAATTATGGCCCCTGGCTTATGGACTTTGCCAACTTTAAAAAATATATCTCTCCATATCCAAATTATTTAAGCCTTTCACAATTTAAAAACCTTATATCAGTCACATAGGTCAGTATTCTTTGGGGAAATGTTAGTACATGAAGATATAGAAGGAGTAAGCTTTTATTTTGATCTAATAACTGTAACTACAGTTGAGAATCTTATACTGGTTGTACAAACAATAAAAATTAGTGCCTCAGGCACACATCAGGGAAATTAAACGGTACAATATACTGAGTGTACTTTGAAACTTGAAATTTTGTTAACTGCTGGAAATGATTTTACTAGATGTGATTATAAATACAGACCAGATACTTGAACAACCAGGCTTCACCTGATGCTTTTACAATTGCCATCAACCCAATTGGTGCTTCAAGACACTCATATGTGACAAAAATAATTATTTAATAGTATTCCAAAATGCTTACCTCCCCCTCCTCCCATCAGCGAAGAATTTGCTGCAAAGAAGAAGAATAAAATTAATATAACACTCAGCTTAATACATCTATTTCCGCACACCTAATGCATCAAGGCAGCCTGGAGCTTTATTTCAAATCGCACGAACCAAGTTTGATCTACTGACTAACTCCAATGATCAAATCACTTCCCAGTAAATGTGGTTGGAAGCCTTTTTTTTTTGTCATGCCCATTCTACGATATAAAATCCCATCTGAAGAAGTAATACTGAAAATATCAGAAATGCTCAGCTGGCCGGGTAGGAACTAGGAAGAAGTAAGATCGACATTTCAGCTGGATGGTGATCCCTGACTCATTCCCTTACCCTCTGGGGCTAAGATGAAGTAACAGTTGTAATTCGGCTTCAGTATTTTGTGTCCTATTTTCTCTCTGAGATCACTTCAGGTGGCTACTTTATAAGAGCATGATACAGCAGCAGATCTCGGCCATTCAGCCCATCGGGTTTGCTCCGCCATTCCACGGAGCAACAAATTCCACGGGTTCACTAAAGAAGATCCTCCTCGTCTCTGTTCATAGGGACATCCTTAGATTCCGGTCCTCTCAAAACGAATGCTAACATTGCATTTGCCTTGCTCACCACCAACTCAAATGGCAACCTTTATGGAATCCTGCACTAGGACTCTTTCACTAGGACTAGTCCCTTTGCACCTCCCTTTTCTGAACGTGCACCCCATTTAGAAAATGGTCTACAACTTTATTCTGTCGACTGAAGTGCATGACCATACAGTTCCCCTACAGTGTATTCTATCTGCCACTTCTTTGCCCATTCTCCCGATCTGTCATGACTAATAAATTCAGTTTATCCAGATATTCAAAAGGTCAAAGTTCAAAGTAAATTTATTGACAAAAATATGAATTGAATTGAATTGACTTTATTACATATACATGAGGAGTAAAAATCTTACGTTACGTCTCCGTCTAAATGTGCAATGGGCAATTTATAGTAATTTATAATAAATAGTATGTATAACAGGATAGTCAATTGAAATACAGTCATGTCAGCATGAGTTAAGCAGTCTGATGGCCTGGTGGAAGAAGCTGTCCCGGAGCATGTTGGTCCTGGCTTTTATGCTGCGGTACCGTTTCCCAGATGGTAAAAGCTGGAACAGTTTGTGGTTGGGGTGACTCGGTTCCCCAATGTTCCTTTGGGCCATAACACCATAAGATGCAGGAGCAGAATTATGCCATCTGGCCCATCGTCTGCTCTGGCATTCAATCATGGCTGATTTTATTTTAATCTCCTCCTCAACCCCAGTTCCCGGCCTTCCTCCCAGTAGCGTATGATGCCATGCCCAATCAAGAACTTAAATACACCCAACAACCTGGCTTCCACGACTACATGGGGCAACAAATTCCACAAGTTCACCACCATATACAACCCTGAGATTCATTTTCTTGTGTGCATACTGAATAAATCAATACTAGAATAATAACCATGATAGACTCACTGAAAGACCGCACTAACCAGTGTGCAAAAGACAACAATCTGCACAAATACGGGAAGAAATAAGTTATAAGAAGTAAGCAATAAATATCAAGAACAGTCTTTGAAAGTGGTAGTGGGAACATTTCAATGATGGGGCAAGTGAAGTTATCCCCTCTGGTTCAAGAACATGATGGTTGAGGGGTAGTAACTGTTCTTGAACCTGGTGGTGTGAGTCCTGAGGCTCCTGTACCTTCTTCCCGATGGCAGCGGCGAGAAGAGAGCATGGCCTCGTGTGGTAGAGTTCCCTGATGATAAATACTGCTTTCCTGCAACAATGCTTCATGTAGATATGCTCAGTGGTGGGGAGGGCTTTACCCGTGATGGACTGGGCTGCATCTACTACTTTTTGTAGATTTTCCAGATAAAATGGGCATTCTTCTTAAGCACTTCCCTCTACTGTTTCTGACATTTGAATCATGTCTTTTGTGTTTCTTCTAAAGAAGGACATTATAACCAAAATTTGAAAGTAATTTCCCTTTTGTGGAGAAGAAAAACAAAGCTTGCTTGTGCTGAGATCCAGCATAAGGTCAGTAACGCCACATTTAAGCGAAAACTCTATTTAAGAGTGATGCGTCAAAATAGATTTCAAATTTAATTACAGATAAGTGGCTGTCAATCCTAATGAATGACACTTTTGCCAGCTTTTCCCGCATGATTAGTAAACTCCAGCATTTGATTTGACAAGAATCTCATGTTGTTTCTGACTCCAAGACTAATAAATAGACTAGTGTCGTGGGAATCTACTATGAAGAAATTAAATTTATAACTCAACAAGAAGACAGAAAACTTAAAATTACATTGGCCTTTCGCAGTCTTCCAGCTCTGCACCCGATCCTTCTGAAGGACTTGATGAAGTGATCTTTAATTATATCCCTTCCTCTGTTAAAATGCTTCTTTTAACTGTGTGTGTTCTTTTTAAAAAGGAGGCTGGAGCTGCACCAGTATTTAAAACTACTGAGTTTAATTGGATTGGTGCTTTGTGGCCTCAGCTAATTACCACGGCAATATATTCCCAGCAGAAATAACCACATGTTGCTGGTTCAGTTCACAGCTTTGTGGTGACTTGGGCCACGGAGTGGGCTTCTGACAGCCATATAGTGGTGGATGCTCTGTTACAAATTACTAATTACACAATCTGTGCTCCCGTTCCACTCGTGTGGAGCTTGGGATGGGGCAATTTTTTTTTTTGTTTTGTTTCAGCTCTCCAAACCTGTTCATTCATCTAATCGGTCGATTTCTTGCAGACTGATTTAATTCTCCTTTAAACACAGCCTATACTTCATCGGTGACGTACATTGTGGTAGTTCAGCTTTTTAATAGCCAATACTGTTGAACACTATAAGGTGTTCTCTGTCACATAGTTATTAATGTCATGAATACCATGATTGCCGCACACCTTTCTTGCTTCCTTACTCCCTTTCCATTTCCCAGACATATCGATGCAGCTCTAAAGAAGGCAAGGCAGTGGCTATATTTCATCGGGAGTCGGAGGAGATTTCGTACGTCACCTGAAACACTCGAAGATGTTCCGTGGAGAGCGTTCTGACAGGTTGTATCGCCGTCTGGTATGGGGGGGGGGGCTGCTTCTCAGAATCGAAAGAAGCTACAGAGAGTTGTAAACTTAGTCAGCTCCATCGTGGGCACCAGCCTCTGTAGTATCCAGGACATCTTCAAGGAGCGGTGTCTCAGAAAGGCAACATCCATCATTAAGGACCCCCACCACCCAGGGAGTGCCCTCTTCTCATTATTACCATCGGGAAGGAGGTACAGAAGCCTGAAGGCACATATTCAAACGATTCAGGAACAGCTCTGTCATCCAATTTCTGAATGGACATTGAATCCATGAACCTCCCTTTCTTGTTATTTCTGTTTTTGCACTATTTTTAATTTAACTATTTAATATATATATTGCACTTACTGTAAATAACTACTTTTATATATTATCATGTACTGCATTGTACTGCGCCACTAAGTTGACAAATTTCACGATGTATGCCAGTGATATTAAACCTGATTCTGATTCTGATTCTGAAAACTAATTACCAATCACTCCTTCCTCTGCACCTACGTTTTAATTATGAAGATATGATTAATCCTTTCGACAAAACCCTTGGAAGCTTGAAGCATCAAACAGGCAATCGGGCGCACTGGGATGGAAAGCTGAGACTAGTCTATGAATAATAATCGTAAGGACAATTTTGCTTGCAATAGTGAAATGTCAAATGGCTTGTAGACTTACTATTTCATCTAAAAAGACAGTAGTTCTTCATAAGTTGGAAATAAATGTACTCACATTATACCGAAATTTAGCAGTATAATTATTACAAATCAAGCACACAGCTCTAATAGCGTACGTGCTAAGTAAAGCTAATATATTAATGCATCCACATTTCACTGCCTTTTTGCTTTCTGACTTAATATTCAAGATTGTTTAATGTCATTTCCAGTACACAAGTGTAAAGTAGAATGAAATAATTGTCACTCTGGTTCTGATACAGCACAAAAAAACCACACAATATGATAAAGAACAAGGTTCAAGTACATTTATTGTCAAAGTGTGCAGTATACAACTCTGAGATTCGCCTTCTCAAGACAGCCACGAAACAAATAAAATCATGGGAGCAATTCAAGGGAAAACATCAACCTTTTCCCCCTCATGCAAAACAAAATCGTGCGGAAGGCAACAAGGACATCAAACCCCAAACCCGCCCCCCCGCACAAAAAAAAAACAAATCGCGCAAACGGCAGCCAGAAAGAATGGGCGAAAACACATAATATAAAACACACAACTGAAGAAGTCCAAGAGAACCACAGTCCAATCCATAAATTGCAGACCCAGTGACATTCTCCGACAGCATCATGGGAGAGAGAGACCATTGGGACACTTTAATCAGCGAGATCAGACTTGGGGGGCCTTCCCCCGGGAGCAGCTAGCAAGAAATCCATCACACGCAGACGCCTTCCTCTGACAACAGCAAGCGAGAGGTTTGCAGACAGCACTGGACACTCGCTCACCTTCCGCACTCGACTCGATCTTTCAATCTTCCTCGACGGCGAGATCAGCAAAAAATGGAGTCGAACGTGGGCTCGCACCTCATCTCTAAGCTTCCAGGCTTCAAGGCCGCTCATCCTCTGGAATCTTCATGGATGCAGCAAAGCGCTAGGTCAATTAATCTTCAAACTGTACATCACAGGCTCTCACACTACCAGAGGCACATTTTTAATAAAAAGATAATAATAAAAACATATATAAATAAAAATACATAAGATAGCTTATATACCTAGATTGGTTGCATGTCCATAAAGTGACTCCAGACGCAGGTTGTAAATCTAGTCAGCTCCATCTTGGGTACTAGCCTACAAAGTACCCAGGACATCGTCAGGGGGCGGTGTCTCAGAAAGGCAGTGTCCATTATTAAGGACCTCCAGCACCCAGGACATGCCCTTTTCTCACTGCTACCATCAGGAAGGAGGTACAGAAGCCTGAAGGCACACACTCAGTGATTCAGGAACAGCTTCTTCCCCTCTGCCATCCCATTCCTAAATGGACATCGCAGCTTTGGACACTACCTCACTCTTTTTTAATATACAATATTTCTGTTTTTGCATGTTTTTTAAATCTATACAATATATGTAATTGATTTACTTGTTTATTATTATTATTATTTTATTTTTCTCTGCTCGATTATATATTGCATTGAGCTGCTGCTGCTAAGTTAACAAATTTCACGTCACATGCTGGTGATAATATACCTGATTCTGATTCTAATTCTGAGTGTCTGTACATAAGGTGACTCTGACAGGAAATGATCAAGTCGTGGTGGGGGGTGTGGAGGGGTTGGGTTCGTAGGTGGGGGTGTTGATCAGCCTTACTGCTTGGGGAAAGGAACTGTTTTTGAGTCAGGTGGTCCTGGTGTGGGCGCTATGTAGCCTCCTCCCTGCTGGGAGTGGGACAAACAGTCCGTGAGCGTGATGTTAGTAGCCTTTATCCAGCAACGTTCTGAACATATGTACTGGTTCTGGTGATGTTTTGATAAAGTTACAGGCTTACGAGCTGCCATCAAACAGCTACAATGCAAGTTGTACGATGTACGTACCTGTGGTGAAAGGGTTGAGTTTTTATGGATGGCAGACAGGAAGCTGATCAAAAGGACTGCTTTATCCTGCATGATGCTTCCTGGAGGTTGTTGGAAGCTTTAGTATTCAGAAATGAAGAGAGTATTTCACCATGGCCACTACAGTGCTGTGTTAAAGAAAAAAATCAAACATGGACGATTAAAGCCCAGAAAGATATTTAAAAGGAATTGTGAGTGTGCTCGGTTCCGGTCGTCTCATTATAGGAAGGATGTGGGAAGCTTTCCATCCAGGGGGTCAGTGTGGACATGGTGGAGGATTACAGATACCCGGGGATACGAAGTGACAATAAACTGGACTGGTCAAAGAACACTGAGGCTGTCTACAAGAAGGGTCAGAGCCGTCTCTATTTCCTGAGGAGACTGAGGTCCTTTAACATCTGCCGGACGATGCTGAGGATGTTCTACGAGTCTGTGGTGGCCAGTAAGATCATCTTTGCTGTTGTGTGCTGGGCAGCAGGCTGAGGGTAGCAGACACCAACAGAATCAACAAACTCATTCGTAAGGCCAGTGATGTTGTGGGGATGGAACTGGACTCTCTGACGGTGGTGTCTGAAAAGAGGATGCTGTCCAAGTTGCATGCCATCTTGGACAATGTCTCCCATCCACTACATAATGGACCGGTTGGACACAGGAGTACATTCAGCCAGAGACTCATTCCACCGAGATGCAGCACAGAGCGTCATAGGAAGTCATTCCTGCCTGTGGCCATCAAACTTTACAACTTCTCCCTTGGAGGGTCAGTCACCCTGAGCCAATAGGCTGGTCCTGGCATAATTTACATATTACTATTAATTATTTATGGTTTTATTACTATTTAATTATTTATGGTGCAACTGTAATGAAAACCAATTTCCCCTGGGATCAATAAAGTATGACTATGACTTTAGAGAGGGTGCAGAGCAGATTTACTGGGATGCTGCCTGGATTAGAGGGAATGTCTTATGAGGATAGATTGAACATACTCGGGCTTTTCTCTTTTGGAGAGAAGGAGATTGAGAGGCAAACGTGGAGGAGAGAGAGCGGTTCTCAGAGAGGCTGGTTCGAGTCGCTACCCTCGGGAGGAGCCAATAGGTACGAGTCGATGCCCTCAGAGGGGACAATATGCTCGAGTCGCTGCTCCATGTGGGTGATCTGTTAGTTTTTGTGTGAGGGAGGGGTTGGGGTTTGCGAGACTTTGTTTCTTTTTCTTTTCGTCCGGTGGAGGGTGGGGAGATTAAGGTTAATCTTTCGACTACTTCTATGGCTTTCTGTATTTTATGGCTATCTGGAGAAGACGAATCTCAGAATTGTATTATGCATACACACTTTGATAATAAAATGAACTTTTGAACCTAGAATGTGATGAAGAGAAAATGTTGACGATGATAAGATGCATATATCGAGTGGATAGGTAGCACCTTAATCTCAGGCCAGAACTAGCTAATATGAGGAAGGCATCATTTTGAAGTAAGTGGAGGGCGATGTCACAGGTGATTTTTTTTTGCACACACAGAGAGTGGTGGGTGTGTGTGGAACGCTCTGTCAGGGCGGTGGTAGAGGCAGATACATTAGTGATATTTAAGAGACTCTTCGATAGGCACATGAATGAAAGAAAAATGGAGAGCTGTGTGGGAGGGAAGGGTTAGAGTAAGTTAAAAGGTCAGCACAACATTGTGGGCTGAAGGGCCTTTACCTGCTGTGCTATTCTGCATTCTATAAATAAGAGGCAGAAAGCGGGAAGACCCAAGTATGCAAAAAAACAGACAGGGTGTAGGAAGACTGAAAATTGCACAGCGGAAGACCAAACGATAAAGATGGAGACTTTAAGGAAACATTTTTGACCATGTGAGATATTACACAAGATCACCAATCTCAAGCTTAACACATGAAGATCATAACGCATTTTTCTGCACGAAAACTGCTCAATCCCGATCTTCCCTCCAATTTGTAACAACCAGTGTGCGCAAAAATCTTGTGCTGTGCAATTTTTTGACCAGTGACAGCAACATGTGCGCACTGAATTTTATATATAGAGGTATTCATTTTAACAGCTAGCAAAACATTTTTCTAAGAACTTTGATCTCCTCTGGGTTTGATCGTTTTCGCTCTCACTCATCTGGACTCTCACGAAACATACGTAGCAGGCAATGAAGGATTTTCTCACCAGACCTTTTTCACACTGTCCACGTGATTTGCTTGCTAAATGATGCTTCAAAAAGCCAAGAATCATTCCACTTCTTCACACTTATAAAATCTCCAGCAACTTTTGCATCGTGACAAAACACACAGGGTACACCAGTTTCTGTATTGTACATAAATATTTCTCGTAGCTGCACGTTCCTGACCTCATGAGCTTTCAGTGTAGCAGCTTCTACTGTTTCATTAAGCCATTCTGCTTTAAATGAATTCACAGTTCTTTTGCATTTCACGACCTTTGCTTCTTTGGAATTTGACCATAGTGAATCAATAATTTCTTCAATTAAAACAATATAAATAAGCCAGTTCTAAAATCTGCAGACAAATCATTGCAAATTCCACATTGTCAACACTGTCTGCATCAGAAACCGGAAAAGGAAACGTGATTGTGTATGACTGTGAAATATACTGAACATGCCAATGAGGTAAAGGGTGACAACCTCTTGTGCAGTTTAAATTCCCTTGTGCACTAGTAGCAAAAGGTGTGTGCATGCACATGCTTACGACTTAGAGGGAACATCATTTGATCCATTTTTTTTTAGTTATTTTTAATATTTGATCCATATGTTAGCATTATACATCTAGTGTATACTTAGTTCGAATTTTCTAAATTTGATTTGAGGCGGCATGCTAGCCTAGTAGTTATCCCAACTCTTTACAGTATTAGCGACCTAGGCTCAATTACCACCGTTCGTTGTAAGGAGTTTGTACGTTCCCCCCGTGACCGCGTGTGTTTCCTCCGGGTGCTCTGGTTTCCTCCCACAGTCCAAAGACGTACCAGTTGCTAGGTTAGTTGGTCATTGTAAATTGCCCCGTGATTAGGCTAGGATCAGAGTGTCACGACACACGAGAGTGTGGGATGAGCTGCCAGCGTAACTGGTGCACACGAGCTCGATTTCAACGGTTAAGCGAAGGTTGGATAGGTACATGGATGGTTGGGGCGTGGAGAGCTGTGGTCCAGGTGCAGGTCGAAGGGAGCGGGCAGTTTAAACGGTTTCGGTTTGGACTAGATGGGCCGAAAGGCCTGTTTCTCTATGACTCTGCAACGCTATTAAATTGGGGGATTGCCGGGCATTGCAGCTCACAGCACTGGAAGGGCCTATTCCGCGCTCTATGTCAAGAAGTCAATAAATAAATACTCAAGGTAAGAAAGAATGAAAACCAAGAATAAAATTAGTTAGTTAATACTCTTAACACGATAAAGAGGATACAGCAGAACACACATCTGATAATACAACAATTACGAAACAATGCCAAGCTGTGAAAGGTTTGAATGACTTCCTGTCTGAAGTAATCTCTTTTCAGCTACACTTTAAATATTGAGAGTGCCACCAAATGCTCCAACTCAAAGATCTTTTCAAGATGTCACATAATATAACATGTGGTCATACATCTGTCTGTATATTTTATTATGGGGCATTGGACCAGAAAAAAGTGTTATATTGTATAACTCGATAATGTTAAATCCTAAGCACTCTTCATTTGTGTGATAAGATGGTAAGCTGTTAGACCCGTGAGACCTACATCGCAGATTGCCTGGTGATGACATCATCAGAATCAGAATCAGGTTCATTACCACCGGCATGTGACATGAAATCTGTTAACTTAGCAGCAGCAGTTCAATGCAATATATAATCCAGCAGAGAGAGAGAGAGAGAGAGAGAAAAAATAAAACATAATAAATAAACAAGTAAATCAATTACATATATTGAATATTTTTTAAAAATGTGCAAAAACAGAAATACTGTATATTAAAAAAGTGAGGTGGTGTCCAAAGCTTCAATGTCCATTTAGGAATCGGATGGCAGAGGGGAAGAAGCTGTTCCTGAATCACTGAATGTGTGCCTTCAGGCTTCTGTACCTCCTACCTGATGGTAACAGTGAGAAAAGGGCATGCCCTGGGTGCTGGAGGTCCTTAATAATGGAAACCTCCCATCCATTATCTCTTCCATTTTGTAAATTAAAGTATGGACTACCACAAAGTACCTTCTGGTTTCTAGCCATGCCTTTTTTTTTGAGAATTTGGGCATTTTTTGATCAGGGTGGCCTCCAGATAACCAGCAGGGCTAGATTGAACTGAGCTGAACTGAATATGCCTGGACTCTTTCACTTTTGGTGTTTTATATTCTGTGTTTTTTTTTCGCATTGCGGGTTGGTTGCTTTTCTTTGAACCAGTTCCATAATGTTTCTTTGTTTCATGGCTGACTGTAGGGGAGACTAAGCTCAGGTTTGTCTACTACATGTATACTTAGATAATAAATGTACATTGGATCTTTGAAACACTGGTTCCCACCGAGGGGCCGCTGGTTCGAGTCGCTTCCCTCGGAGAGGCCGCTGGGTCCCAATGCTCTCGGAGGTGTTATCAAAATTCAGAGATTTATGGATTGGAGGGTAGTTCATATTGACTTCTTTCAGTTCAATGCCTTTTTCATATTCTGGCCATTCTTTCTCGTTGCTGATTTGGGGGCTGGGGGTTTGGGTGATCAGTTAGCTTTCTGTACCGAGGAAGGTTTGGGGAGGGAGGGGTGTAGTTCGCAAGTTTTTGTTTCTTATTTTTTCTGTGTGGGAGGGGGAAATTGATGTCTTTTTTTTCCATCTCCTTCTATGGTTTTTCTGTATTTTATGGCTATCTGGAGAAGACAAATCTCAGAGTTGTATTACGCATACATACTTTGATAATGAATTGAACCTTTGAACATGAATACACCTGTTTCAAAATGATGTGCAAACAGATTGTCTTGCACATTTTACTTGTCCTCTTTCTGTGACATTGTAGAACAGCTGTAAGCTATTAATTGCCCAGTAATAGTAACACCGGCAACATTCTTAAGTGAAGATACAATGTTAATTGACTATTGACACCATCCTGCTATACACCTTGAAACAGAAATGAGCTGCTCCTTTCCAAGGAACACCCATCATTCAAGGACAGCGTGAGCATCTTGCTTCGAACTGAGACGCTAATGTGTTCCTTTCTGCTCCCAGACTAACCAGGAGAACAGCTTCCTTCCCCACGAGCAACTAGCTATTTCCCACTCAAGACCACAAGGCATAGGAGCAGAATTAGGCCATCTGGCCCATCAAGTCTGCTCTGCCATTCAATCGTGGCTGATCCTTTTTTTCAATCTCCTCCTCAACCCCAGTTCCTGGCCTTCTCTCCATACAGACCCAGAGCCATCAAACATTCCTCGTATGATAACCCTTTCATTCTTGGAACCATCCTTGTGAACCTCCTCTGGACCCCCTCCAATACCAGCACATCTTTTCTTAGATGAGGGGCCCAAAACTGTTCACAACACTCACCGGTGCCTTATAAAGCCTCAGCATCACATCCTTGCTCTTGTATTCTAGACCTTTTGAAATGAATGCTTCTGGTGTTTAAGGCAGCAATGAAGGTCCTCCATGGAAGTCAGAGAGTCATAGAAAAGTACAGCACGAATACAGGTCCTTCAGCCCATCTAGTCTATGCCAAACCATTTAAGCTGCCTACTCTCTTCAACCTTCCCCGGGACCATGGCCCTCCATACCCCTACCATCCATGTACCCATCTAAACTTCTCTTGCACGTTGAGATCGAGCTCGCATGCACCACTTGCGCTGGCAGCTCGTTCCGCACTCTCACCACCCTCTGAGTGAAGACATTTCCCCTCATGTTCCCCTTAAACCTTTCACCCTTAACCCAAGACCTCTAGCTGTAGTCCACCCAAACTCAAAAGCCTGCTTGCATTACATAGAACATAGAAATCTACAGCACGTTACAGGCCCTTCGGCCCACAACGTTGTGCTGACCTACTCTAGAAATTGCCTAGAATTTCCCTACCGCGTAGCCCTCTATTTTTTCGAAGTTCCACGTACCTCTCTCTTAAAAGACCCTATTGCATCCACCTCTACCATCTTCGCCAGCAGTGCGTTGAGCACATCTACATGAAACGTTGCCAATGAAAAGCAGCATCCATCATCACTAATCCTCACCGCCCAGGCCATGCTCTATTCTCGCTGCTGCCATCACATAGAAGTTACAAGAGCCTCAGGACTCGCACTATTAGGTTCAAGAACAGTTACTACCCCTCGGGCTCCTGAACAAAAGGGGATAACTACACTCATTCTACTTCAGGTGTTCCCACAACCGATAATCTCACTTTTAGGACGCTTTATCTTGTTATTTCAAGCTCTCATTATTTATAGTTGCATTTGCACAGTTTCAGAATCAGATTTATTATCACCAGCATGTGTCATGAAATTTTTTAACTGAGCAGCAGCAGTTCAATGCAATACCTAACATAGAAAATAATAATAATAAAGTAAATCAATTACAGTATACATATAATGAATAGATTAAAAAGCACGCAAAAACCAGAAATAATATATATTAAAAGACTGAGGTCATGTTCAAGGGATCAATGTCCATTTCGGAATCGGATGGCAGAGGGGCAGAAATTGTTCCTGAATCGCTGGGTGTGTGTCTTTAGGCATCTGTACCTCCTTCCTCATGGTAACAGTGAGAAAAGGCCATGCCCTGGGTGCTGGAGGTCTTTAATTTTGGACGCTGCCTTCCTGAGACACCACTCCGTGAAGATGTCCTGGATACTTTGAAGGCCCAAGTTGGAGCCGACTAAACTTACAACCCTCTGCAGCTTCTTTCCATCCTGTGCAGTAGCCCCTCCATACTAGACAGTGATGCAGCCTGTCAGGATGCTCTCCACAGTACATCTATAGAAATTTTTGAGAGTATTTATTGACATACCAAATCTCTTCAAACTCCTAATTGTTGTTCACTGATCCTGTTTACAGTTAGTATTCTATAGATTTGTTGAGTATGCCCACAGGAAAATGAATCTCAGGGTTGTACGTGGTGATGTGTATGTACTCGATAATAAAATTTACCTTGAACTTTGATTTCAATGTCTTTGCAGTTTTTAGATGTTGAATTTCTACGAGCAGATTTTGGTGTGTTATCTCAGAAATGTTTCCAGGGGCTTGCTGACCTTCCTTCAAATGGGAGTAAAGGGCCTGTCTGGGGAGATGCGAATTAGGCATTTGGAAGACCTGACCGATCCATCACAGCTTATAGTCCTTACAGAAAGTGAGATCGAGGAGCAGAAACCTATTTAGGATTAAGGATTCCGAAGCTGCCTCAGAGAAAGTGGAAGGCAGTCTGTGGTTAGCCAACAAACACAAGCTAGGTTGTGTGGTAAGAGGTAGGTCTAATGCTCTAGTCATTTAGATAAGAGAGTGGCCAAATTTCCTAAGAATGAAAAGACACAAACAATTGTTATCAGTAACAGTGGCATTTATATCACAGTGTTACACTCACAACACGCTGGAGGAACTCAGCAGGTCGGGCAGCGATGAGTTGACGTTTCGGGCCGGAACCCTTCGTCAGGACTGTAGAGGGAAGGGGCAGAGGCTCTATAAAGAAGGTGGGGGGAGGGTGGGAAGGAGAAGGCTGGTAGGTTCCAGGTGAAAAACCAGTAAGGGGAAAGATAAAGGGGTGAGGGAGGGGAGGCAGGGAGGGGATAGGCAGGAAAGGTGAAGAAGGAATAGGGGAAAGCACAATAGGTAGTAAGAGGAGGAACTATGAGGGAGGTGATAGGCAGCTGGGGGAGGGGGCAGAGTGAAATAGGGATAGGGGAAGGGAGGGGGAGGGAATTACCGGAAGTTAGAGAATTCTATGTTCATACCAAGGGGCTGGAGACTACCTAGACGGTATATGAGGAGTTGCTCCTCCAACCTGAGTTTAGCCTCATCATGGCAGTAGAGGAGGCCGTGTATGGACCTATCTGAATGGGAATGGGAAGCAGAGTTGAAGTGGGTGGCTACCGGGAGAGCACAGTGTTTACACACAAGAATGACTTATTTATTAAGAAACAGCCCTTTGAGCTGCACTGCCCAGCAATCCACTGATTTGACCCTAGGCGAATCGCGAGACAATTTGCAATGACCAATTGGACTACTAGCCGGTACGTCGTTGCACTGTGGGAGGAAACCGTAGCACCTGGAGGAGACCCACGCATTCCATGGGGAGAACGTGCAAGCTTGCTTACAGAAGACGCTGGAACTGAAATGCCGAGAAGTAATCGCGCAGCGGAAACTGCTACAGTACCAATACCACTGAGAAAGATATGTTCCCGAGCCAGCTCTCTCTTCCAATTTTCTTGTTACTCATTTAATTTCCAGAAACTTGGAGTACTGTGCTCAATTCTGGTCGCCTCACTACAGAAAGGGCGTGGAAACCATAGAAAGGGTGCAGAGGAGATTTACAAGGACATTGCCTGGATTGGGGAGCATGCCTTATGAGAATAGGTTGAGTGAATTCGGCCTTTTCTCCCTGAAGTGACGGAGGATGAGAGCTGACCTGATAAGAGGTGTATAAGATAATGAGAGGCATTGATCGTGTGGATAGTCAGAGGCTTTTTCCCAGGGCTGAAATGGCTAGCACGAGAGGGCACAGTTTTAAGGTGCTTGGAAGCAGGTACCAAGGAGATGTCAAGGTAAGTTTTTTTATGCATGGGATGGGCTGCCAGCGACAGTGGTGGAAGCAGAAACAATAGGGTCTTTTAAGAGACTCCTGGATAGGTACATGGAGCTTAGAAAAATAGAGGGCTATGGGTAAGCCTAGTTAGTTCTCAGTTAAGGACATGTTTGGGGCCTGTATTGTGCTGTAGGTTTTCTATGTTTCTATGTTTCAAAAAGAACATTCTCCAAATACTAAACTACCTTGCTACACAGCGAATGAGCCAGAAAGCAAATAGATGGAATCGGTAACTCACTGGATCTGCCAAAGACTTTCACCTGGTAAAACTGAAGTGCCCTATAATACCAGCAACAATTGTCAACGGGATTGAGGATGAAATTACTTACAGCAGCAGCAGCACAACGGCAATTTGCTTCGTGCATCGTTTGTTGACTAATGTTACTCATTCCCTGGTTAACCATAAAGATTAAGAATGACCTCAACCCAGATAAGCCCATAACACAATGATGGAGGACAGCCTGTGGTTTGCAAAAGGGAAATGGCTTAGAGCCTTGAATAAAATATAAAATCCCCATGTTTCCAGATAAAGAGAAAGATTTAAAAGCTGGTGCAGATGTTAAAAGGCACAATTATACTTGACAAACTCAGACTAGTTCTTTAAGGAGGTACTAAATACTGCAGTAGCCGGTCGGTGGTATGGTGGCATCTGCACCGGACTTCGAGGCAACTAGTCGTGGGTTCGAACCTGGCTGGTTTCTTCCGTGCTGGGTTGAGCATCGAGCTGGGAAGTTGGCCTCGTATAAAGCAGACAAATGCTAAAGGAACGGCAGGGCCATTGCCCAATGCGCCACGAGGCATGGAGAAGAACAAACACTACAGAGAGAGAAATGCAGATACATGGAAACACGTGGGATCTGACTACAGAAAACAAAGGATTTCAAATTCAATGGAGAGGGAAAACAGAATCAGGATGTTTCTCTAGAGTGGAATTAGTTCCATACTTTGGGCAATGATTCGATGCACAATGGGCAACTTTCAGACAAAGGGCCTGTCTGTGCTGTACTTCTCTATGGCTCTATGATACCCAATATAGAAGGTAGAGGTTTTGTTTATTGTGCAGTGGTGAACAGAGAAATGGACTAAAATCTAACAGACTCCTTAGGCGGTACAAGCTCACATTTAAAAACAGTAGGAATTCTGCTCTGGACGGTAGAAATGTCCAAACTATGAAATTTGTGGATGAAATTGACAGAAAATTTAAGTCCGTGCCATTGGTCGCTGAGGTTAAATCAACAAAAAGATAGAATTCTTATACTTTGCGTTATGGAAAATATAACCAAAGAGGCTGTTGCGAGTGAATAATAAGGCTATAAGACTTGGGTGCAGATTTATGCCATTCAGCCCATCGAATCTGCTCTCTCATTTGACCATGGCTGACATTTTCCCTCTCAACCCCATTCTCCTGCTTTCTCTCTGTAACCTTTGGTGCCTTTATTAATCAATAACCCGTCAACCTCCGCTTTAAATATTGTATACCCAATGACTTGACCTCCGCAGCCGTCTGCGGCAATGAATTCCACAGATTCAGCAGCCTCTGGCTAGAGAAATTCCTTCTCATTCCTGTTCTAAAGGGGCGTCCCTCTATCATGCAACTTCACCCTCTGGTCCTGACTCTCTCAATACTTGCAACATCGTCTCACATCAACTCTATCTGGGCCTTTTAAAATTCCATAGGTTTCAATCAGAACTCCCACCTCCTCAGTCTTTTAAACTCCAGCGAGTCCAGAGCCATAGCCATCGAACACTCCCCATGCATTAACCCTTTCATTGCCAGGATCATTCTTGTAAACCTCTCCAAAGCCAACACATCGTTTCTGAGATGAGGGGCCCAAACTGCTCCCAATACTTCAAGCGTGGTCTGACCAACCCAACCTGGAGCTCAATTTGATAACTCTATGCACTAGTGGACGCCACATAATATGAATTTTAAAGCAGATCGCCAGGACTGTATCGAACATGAACAAATGCAAGTATATTGTCTGGTCTGGACCTCTTGACCGTGTCTGCGTGCTTTGATGCATTGAATTGCTGCCGCATGATTGGCTGATTAGACAATCGCATTAACAAGGTGTCCCTAGTAAAATGGTCGGTGAGCACACATCTGGCTGCTGTTTATCACGTAATTTCTACAGACATGTGTTGGGGGGAGCACTCTGACTGGTTGCATCGCAGCTCAGTATGGACAGAACTGCAAGAGAGGGTTGCAGACTGGGCGCAACTTCCCCAGCATTGAGGGCAACTCAAGACGGCAGCTGTGGTAAACCATGTATATAGGTTGTAACTGGGTTACCTATCTGGACATGCCTGGACACTCCTCTCTGCTGACTGCTCCTGTGGCTCTTCCCACAGACTCCTGAATAAAGGCGATTGTGTCACTGCTCCTCCCACAGTCCAGGACAGACACACAGCATGGACGTGGATCCATTTTACTGTTAATAAAAGCCTTTCAGTACTTACTCTACTTCCAGTCTTTTGGAGTAATTGATAGTGCATCAGCAGCATCCATCACCAAGGGCCCACACCACCTGGGTCATGGCTTCTTCCCATTGTTACCGTCAGGGAGGAGGTACAGGAGCCTGAAGGCACACACTCAATGATTCAGAAACAGCTTCTTTCTCTTCAGCAAAGATTTCTGAAAGGTCCAGGAATCCTTGAGCACTAATTTGTCACTCCTCTTTGTATTTATTTATTATTTATTGAAATACATTGCAGAATAGGCCCTTCTAGCCCTTCCAGCCGTGCTGCCCATCAATTTAATCCAAGCCTGATCACGGGGACAATTTATAATGACCAGTTAACCTACCAACCGGTACGTCTTTGGACTGTGGGAGGAAACTGGAGCACCCGGAGGAAACCCACTCGATCACGGGGCAGAACGTACAATCTCCTCGCAGGCAGTGGCGGGACTTGAACCCGAGTTACTGGATATACTGTAAGGCATCGTGCTAACCACTATGCTCCTTTTCCACTAGTTAATTACTTACGTAACTTTATGTCTTGCACTGTACTTCTGCAGTACAAATTTCACGACATATATCGGAGTTAATAACCCCAATTTTGATTACCCGGGGGGACTAATGATTAATAACAGTAAGCTCCCAAGTCTTTTGCTTCTGGGGAGAAAGAGGAAGACAATATATAAATGCCACATTGTTTAATGCCATAAAGGAAAGAAAACAGCTCAATTTGGGGTTGGAAGAAATTGCTACATAATTAAGGGCAATTTACATTTGGTTTTGAAGAGCTAATAACAAAAGCAGCAACATACCATGCTCTTTCTTCTCTGCTGACTTGTTCAGTATTGCGGTATACAACATGTTTGAATGCAGCCTTTTTGCGGTTACGGCTGCTGTGGTTACCAGCTTCGAGCTAAATAGGAAAATGGATTCAAAGAACTTAACTGCTTTTGCAGAATATGCCTACTCGCATATGTACATGTGGTCTATTTTTAAATACAATAATCAAAGCCAGACGTTCCGGTCTGGTTTTCAATTATCAAAATTATCAAGAGACAACCTGGCAAATCACGCCACTAGTCCAGAGCTGTATGGGTGGCCGCAGTGGTGGATTTAGGTCGAAGAGGGCAAAAACAAAGTTTTACCCTCATGACAGGAGCTAGGAACAGGAGGATTGCCAATACCTTGTTAAAAATTGCAGAAGTTATAGCCTTATAGATGCTGTGCTCCATGCCTGCAAGCTTCACAACAATTGGGCTCGCTAATATGATGAACCGAGGCTGAAGCTTTGGGCCTATTCCGGGCTGCTCCAGAGATTTGGATCCAAGGACTCAATGTGGTTTGGAACGCTATTGTTGTTGCTCGCTTTTGTTTGCATGATTTGTCTTTTTTTCCTCTTTCTCTGCGCATTGGGGGTTGGTCTTTCTTTGTTTAATTGGGTCCTTTTGGGTTTCTTGCTTTATGGCTGCCTGTAGGGAGACAAATCTCAAGGTTGTTTAATTTATACATACATTGATAATAAATGTACTTGAATCTTGAACCTTGACTTGAATTTTAAGTACAGCACCAAGCACACCACTCTGTAAGTGACTGTGGTGCCTCCGCAGCATAGCGGTTAGCACGACGCTATTACACCTCGCGACGTTCTGGAGTTTGGAGTTCAATTCCGGTGCTGTTCTTTAAGGAGTTTCGGTAGGTCCTTCCCGCAGAATGTGAGAGTTTTCCCCAGGTGCTCCGGTTTCCTTGCCCAGTCCAAAACTGGTCACTGTGAACTGTCCCGTGATTAGGTTTAAGGTGAATTGGGATTGTCGAGGGTGGCGTGGCATGAAGAGCCAGAAGAGTCTGCTCCACGCTGTACAACTTGCTCAGTGCCCGATATGCCGATAGTACTTGGGGCAGCAATGAAGGTCCTCCATCTCTGTCTGTCCTTGGCCATCAAGACCAATGTTGGTCTTGGTCTTGGCGGTGCCTTCATGATGCCAGCAGCTTCCTCTTGGTTTTTCAATTATACAACCTTGAGATTTGTCTGCTTACAGGCAACCACAAAGCAAGAAACCCGAAAGAACCTGATTAAACAAAGAAAGACCAACCCCCAATGCACAAAGAAGAGAAAAAAAAAACAAATCATGCAAACAATAGAAGCAAGAACGGTAGCTTCCTCTCGGTTGCCAATCACGCAAATCCCGGGTGGAGACTCGGGAATACCGCCTCACTCAGA
The DNA here is from genome assembly GCF_963921235.1 of Mobula hypostoma. Lineage (NCBI taxonomy): Eukaryota > Metazoa > Chordata > Chondrichthyes > Myliobatiformes > Myliobatidae > Mobula > Mobula hypostoma. The sequence continues at coordinate 8,066,551 of NC_086126.1, read as the reverse complement.
TGTAGAGGGATTCTTTTTTACTGTTTCCGCAGCAATTTTGTTTTACCAGCCAGGGTTGTTAGCCCAGAGCTGAACCTCTGAACTTGGAGGGCAGTGAACCGCTCTCAAGTCTGGCCACTACCCTTTGACCTGTTTGGCATGGGTGACCCTCCCAACAGCCAAAGCACAAGGCTCTGACTGCAGCCAACGTAGCTCTCTGGATCATAGAGGTACGCAGGCCTCCAAGCCACGACAAGGTTGAGGTCCTCTTGGAGGCACGTTGTTTTGCGGAGTAAAAAAATAAGAAATGTGCATGCACGGCACTGAAATCAGCGCATGATAGACAGATCGAAGTTAAGCATTAGATCAGATCTAAACTCTCCTGTCATCCCGCACCTACTGATAAAAGGTGGTGAAAATTTAAGCAGCCAGAAGGGGGTTCTGAAAAAGGCAGACCTCAAAGGAAGATAACAACACATCTACAACCAGAAATTCCAAATGTGTGATCCATCTTCAATGTTCAAAGTAAATTTATTATCAGTTGACATACTGAGCTGTGATGCCTCTGGACAGGATGCTTCCTATGATCGTAGATTAAGGATTCAAAGTACATTTATTATCAAAGTATGTATGCATATACAACCCTAAGATTCATCTTCCCCCACAGACAGCCACAAAACAAAGACAACCGTAGAACCCGTTAAAACAAAAACACCAACCTCACCCCCCCATTCACAAAAAAAACTAATCACGCAAACTGCAACAAAAAAAATGAGCGTAAAGTACTGAACATAAAACTAAAACAGAAAATGGAAAGAGTCCAGGTATATTTAATTCAGCTCGGTGTTCGTTAACTGCAGGCCGCCCTAATTCAAAGTCGCCCAAAATAGCAATGAGAAAAGCATTCAGAAACCAGAAACACATCATAATGTGAACTACATGTCCAATTCACAAACCATGTCAAACGAACCTTGCCCAAGACCTTGGAACCATCATCCAGTAGCATTGAAGGAAAGAAAGACTTTCCTAATGCAGGGACCTTTCTCCAGGAACTGGGAGGGAGGGAGAGAGAGAGAGAGAGAGAGAGAGAGACCGTCACACACAGACGGCTTCCTCCAGCAGCAGTAGGCGAGAGGCTGGTAGGTGGCACTGAACACTCACTCGCCTCGATGATTTCAATCTTCCTCGGCGCTTTAATCGGCGAGATCAGCGAGAAATGGAGTCGATTGTGAGCTCATGCTCTGTCTCCAGGCTCAGAAACAGAGAAAACCTGCAGCACAATACAGGACCTTTGGCCCACAAAGCTGTGCCAAACATGTCCTTACCTTAGAAATTACCTAGGGTTACCCATAGCCCTCTATTTTTCTGAGCTCCGTGTACCTGTCCAAGAGTCTCTTAAAAGATCCTATCGTATCTGCCTCCACCACCGTTGCCAGCAGCCTATTCCACATACTCACCACTCTCTGCGTAAAAAACTTACCCCTGATATCTCCTCTGCACCTACTTCCAAGCACCTTACAACTGTGCCCTCTCGTGCTAGCCATTTCAGCCCTGGGAAAAAGCCTCTGACTATCCACGTGATCAATGCCTCTCATCATCTTACACACCTCTATCAGGTCACCTCTCATCCTCCGTCGCTCCAAGGAGAAAAGGCCAAACTTGCTCAACCTATTCTCATAAGGCATGCTCCCCAATCGAGGCAAATCTCCTCTGCACCCTTTCTATGGTTTCCACATCCTTCCTGTACTGAGGCGATCAGAACTGAGCACAGTACTCCAAGTGGGGTCTGACCAGGGTCCTATACAGCTGCAACATTACCTCTCGGCTCTTTAACTCAATCCCATGGTTGATGAAGGCCAATGCACTGTATGCCTTCTTCACCACAGAGTCAACATGCGTAGTAGCATTGAGCGTCCTATGGACTTGGAGCCCAAGATCCCTCTGATCGTTCGCACTGTCAAGAGTCTTACTATTAATACTATATTCTGCCATCATATTTGACCCACCAAAATGAACCACATCACACTTATCTGGGATGAACTCCATCTGCCACTTCTTAACCACATGGTTTCTTAACCTTCTTGGCCTCAGGGAAACCGTCAGAGACAGCAAAGTGCCAAGTCACTCAACTGGCCCAAAAACACGCCACCAAAATATAGGTCACAGGCTCCAGCAATAGCAGAAGCACATCTGAGAGAAAGCGACGTAAAAAAAGTAGTTTTGTGAACCATCTGGAGGATGTCACCCTTGGTCACGTTGTTTGCTGGCGCCATCTTCCTACGGAAAAGTGATTAGGTTGAGATTGGGGTACATATCAGAACAGAGCAGACAGAATATTTACTCTCAAAAAGCTGTACTGTGTCTGACAGTGGAGTACATGAAGACAACTATGGATGCTTGAAAATTCTGTTCACTTATATACCTATCTTTGACATGGATACAAAATTAAGACCAAAAAAAGATTATTGAGAATTACGAAGAACAATGGGATACATCAGGAAATCTTCTTTGGAGTTTGCAGATAGAAGACACAAAGGAAGACCGAAGGTTAACACACTCAAAATGCTGGAGAAACTCAGCAGGTCAGGCAGCATCTATGGAGAGGAATAAAGACTCGATGTTTCGGACCTAGGTCTTGGCTGAAGAATGGACACAAAATGCCGGTGGAGCTCAGCAAGTCAGGAGGCATCTATGGAGAGGAATAAAGACTCGATGTTTCGGACCTAGGTCTTGGCTGAGGAATCGACACAAAATGCCGGTGGAGCTCAGCAAGTCAGGAGGCATCTATGGAGAGGAATAAAGACTCGATGTTTCGGACCTAGGTCTTGGCTGAAGAATGGACACAAAATGCTGGAGAAACTCAGCAGGTCAGGCAGCATCTATGGAGAGGAATAAAGAGTCAAAGTTTCCGGCTGTGACCCTTATCGCGTCGCAATGTCGACTGTTTATTCTTTTCCATAGGTGTCGCTTGGCCTGCTGAGTTCCTCCGGCGTTTTGTGTGCGTTGCTCAGATTTCCAGCATCTGCAGACTTTCTTGTGTTTATGGTCTGCAGACCCTGTGTTTGTGAGTCAGAAAGGTAGTTTGAAACGGCTTGATGAAGTGATTGGCATGTTACAAAACCCTGTTAAATAATGGAAAAGGAAGAAATCTTCAGAAAGGGGGAAAATTGAGAACAGACTCTTGCAGACACCTTTTTCTAGTTACATCAAGACCATCTTGGAGCTCAGGAAAACAAAGCAGGGAAGTCTATTGCGAAGCATGGGGGGCAGAAATAAATAAAATTTGGGGTTGGAAAATGAATCGAAGTTTCAAGTTATAGTTTTAAATCCTACTCTAAACATTGCTATTGATTTCTCACATAATCGACCATTCTCATCCACGTGAATAAAAATCACCACTGTCCCCACCCCTGCAAATGTGTCACTTCGCAGAAGTGGGTCTTTCTCTGCAAATCTAGAAGGGCAGAAAGCACGTCAACACCACAACTCGCCCTCGCCGTTTGCCACAGTTAATCACTTCAGAACCGATAGCCAGTTAACTGGTGTTAACAGAGCTGTCAGTGGCAGCCACACACCCCTGGTATGCATTGGGAGTCTGGAATTAATCAGAAAATAAAGGCAGCGCTTGATGAAAATTGGCCTGCATTAAAATCAGCCCTATTCATATTTAAACTGCAGTGCATAAATTGGAGCTGCTTTATTGACCTTGTGTCCTTCTCATTTTCCAAACTGAACGAAATGATCTTATCATTTCTTGTCAAGATCCTGTAACCCCTTCCACAACAAAAAATATAGATCTTATTTTAGAACATAATCTTCAGCCCTCACGAGTTATACTTCCCCTTCCTTCACCGTTCATTTGTTCGTTCAGCTAGTTATCTATCTATTTATTTATTTAGAGAAAGGGTGCAGAGCAGGCCCTCTCGGACCAGCAAGCCACACCGCCCAGCAACTTACAAACAGCCCTTTAAGCCGTCGGCTTCCATCGTCATCTCGGCTTTCACTACTGTCAGCCACGCAAATCCCGGGCAGAGTCTCAGGAATACCGTCGCACTCAGATGGAGAAGGATTCTTCCCTGCTGTTTGCGTAACAGTATTGTTCGACCAGTCAGGGTTGTCAGCCCTGAGCTGGACCCACGACCCTGAAGGGCCGGTGTACCACACGTAGTCTGGCCTCTACTCTTTGACCTGTTTGGGTGACCCGACCAAGAGTCAAAGCATAAAGCCCTGACCCCAGCCAACCTAGCTCTCCGGGTCATTGAGGCACACAAGTCTCCGAACCCTACGACAAGGCTGTGGTCCTCTTGGAGCACCGCCCAGCAATCCACCTATTTAACCCTCGCCTAATCTCAGGACAATTTATAATGACCGGTTGGCCTATTCACTGGCATGTCTTTAGACTGTGGGAGAAACCATAGCGTGCAGAGGAGACCCACGTGGTTCATTGAATTGAATTGACTTTATTTCTTACAACCTCCATATACATGAGGAATAAAAATCTTAAAGTTACGCCTCCATCTCAATGTGCAATGTATAGTAATTTATAATAAATATTATGTACAACAGGACAGTCATTATAACATAGAAATAAAGTTGTGTCAGTGTGAATTAATCAGTCTGATGGCCGGTGGAAGAAGCTGTCCTGGAGCCTGTTGGTCCTGGCTTTTATGCTGCGGTACCGTTTCCTGGATGGTAGCAGCTAGAACAGTTTGTGGTTGGGGTGACTCGGGTCTCCAATGATCTTTCCGGCCCTTTTTACACACCTGTCCTTGTAAGTGTCCTGAACAGTGGGAAGTTCACATCTACAGATGTGCTGGGCTGTCTGCACCACTCTCTGCAGAGACCTGCGATTGAGGGAGGTACAGTTCTCATACCGGGCAGTGATGCAGCCGGTCAGGTTGCTCTCAATTATGCCCCTGTAGAAAGTTCTTAGGATTTCTCCTCGTCCATGGGGAGAACGTACAAACTCCTTACAGATGGCGCCTTTATCGACGCCGTAATAGCGTTGCACCAACTGCTACGCTATCGCGGTGCCCGTTTCAGATACAGAATCTCCCTTAACATTAGCAGTTCACTATTCCTTTTGCAATTGTAATCAAGGAGCACTGTTTTTCTCCCCCCTCTCTCTCTCTTGACCTGTCCGCTTCTCAGATTCCCAGAACATGTAAAATTATGATCACAGTGCAAAGGCTTCTTAGCCGCAAAAGAACAGGTTGGCTTCATGGGAATAAAGGCAAGGGTTAAATTCTAAAATCTGCTCTTTTTAAGTCCAAGAAACTGAGATAATGACCTTGTTCATCTGAATTTCAATGTTCACTTAATCTAAGCACTATGTGAGAGTGGATGGTGTTATTACAGACTGAAAAGCCTCCCAAAGGAGGTGACTGCTAAGATCTTCTCAATACTGTCATATGCTCAACAGCTTAGTATGTGAATGAGGCCCCAGATGGCATTTTAAATAGGTGCCAGCAGGAGAATACTTTCCTGCGGGGAAGAATTTCACTGATGGTGCGACTATATTGCATTTCGCTGCTTCGTTAGGGCCTATAGATGGACAGTTCCGCCGGAGATTTGAGAACGACACTCTATTCCTCTACAACTAGGTACTGACAAAATTGGGGGGGTGCTGGGATGTGGCAGGCGAGGTGTTCCCTTAGAGCCAAACATAGGAGCCAAATTAGGCCATTTGGCCCGTCTGGTCTGCTCCACCATTCAATCATGGCTGATTTATTATCCCCCTCAACCCCACTTTCCTGCCTTCCTTGCATAACTTTTGATGCCCTTAGTAATCAACAATGTGAGCTGAATTGTACAGGGACCCTTCAACTTTGTGTTTTATATTCTGTGTTCTCCTTTCGCTCATGCTTTCTTCTTGCAGCTTGCAAAATTTGTTTCCTTTTTCCCGCGTCTGGGAGGTTGATGCCCTCGCTGCCGTTCGCACGGGCTGATGTTTTTTTCTGTGAACGGGTTCCATGTTGTTTCTTTGTTTCGTGGCTGTCTGTGGAGAAGACGAATCTCAGGGTTGTATACCGCACACATACTTTAACAATAAATGTACCTTGAATCAATCTCCACTTTAAATATTCCCGATGAATTCCACAGATACACCATACTCTGGGTGAAGAAATTTCTCCTTATCCCTGTTCTCAAGAGACCCCCTTCTGTTCTGAGGCTGTGCCCTCTAATCTTAGGCTTCCCCACTGGAGGAAACATTCTCTCCACATCCACTCTATCGAGGCCTTTCAATATTCAATAGGTTTCAATGAGATTTTCCTTCATTCTTCTAAACTCCAGTGAGTACAGGCCCAGAGCCATCAAATGCTCCCCATACATTAACTGTTTCATTCCCGTAATCATTTTCGTAACATCCTTTGGACCCTCTACAATGCCAGCACATCCTTTCTTAGATAAGGAACCCAAAACTGCTCACAATATTCCAAGTGGGATCTGACTAATGTCTTATAAAGCCACAGGGTTACATCCTTGCGTTTATACTATAGCCCCCTCGATCGAAATGAATGCTACCACTGCGTTTCCCTTCCTTACCGCCGACTCAACCAGCGTGTTATCCTGGAAGTAACGACACATCACAGAGTTAAAACTGAAATGGTAAACTGTTGAAACGAAGGACAGCTGCTCAACTGAAGGCACATCATTGTTGGCAGAATCTCAGATGGTGACGAGAGGGCGTACAGGAGCGAGATATACCAGCTAGTTGAGTGGTGTCGTAGCAACAACCTCGAACTCAACGTCAGTAAGACTAAAGAGCTGATTGTGGACTTCAGGAAGGGTAAGGCGAGGGAACACACACCAATCAGAAGTGATCAGAAGTGGAGAGAGTGAGCAATTTCAAGTTCCTGGGTATCAATATCTCTGGGGACCTATCCTGGGCCCAACATATCATAGAAACATAGAAAAACTGCAGCACAATGCAGTCCCTTCAGCCCACAAAGCTGCACTGAACATGTCCTTACCTTAGAGTTTATCTACGGTTACCAATAGCCCTCTATTTTTCTAAGCTCCATGTACCTGTCCAGGAGTCTCTTAAAAGACCCTATCATATCCACCTCCACCACAATCGCCGGCAGGCCATTCCACGCACTCACCACTCTCTGCATAAAAAACTTACCCCCAACATCTCCTCTGTACCCACTTCCAAGCATCTTAAAACTGTGCCCTCTCGTGCTAGTCACTTCTGCCCTAGGAGAAAGCCTCTGACTATCCACACGATCAATGCCTCTCATCATCTTATACACCTCTATCAGGTCACCTCTCATCCTCCGTCGCTCCAAGGAGAAAAGGCCAAGTTCACTCAACCGATTCTCATAAGGCATGCTCCCCAATCCAGGCAACATCCTTGTAAATGTCCTCTGCACCCTTTCTATGGTTTCCACATCCTTCCTACATCGATGCAGCAACAAAGGCACGACAGTGGCTATATTTCATTTGGGGTTTGAAAAAAATTTGGTATTTCTACAGATGCACCAGGGAGCGCATTCGAACTGGCTGCATCACCGTCGGGTATGGGGTGGGGGGAGGGGGCTACTGCACAGGATCGAAGTAAGTTGCAGAGAGTTGTAAACTCAGTCAGCCCCGTCACGGGCACCAGCCTCCGGAGTATCCAGGACATCTTCAAGGAGTGGTGCCTCAGAAAGGCGGCGTCCATCATTAAGGACCCTCATCACCCAGGATATACCCTCTTCTCATTGCTACCATCAGGAAGGAGGTACAGGAGCCTGAAGGCACACACTCAACGATTCGGGAACAGCTTCTTCCCCTCTGCCGTCCAATTTCTGAATGGACATTGAACCGATAAACACAACCTCACTACTTTTTTATTTGTATTTTTTGCGCTACTTGTTTAATTTAACTATATATATACTTACCGTACTTCAGTTTTTTTGTCTATTACTGTGTATTGCAATGTACTGCTGGCACAAAGTCAACAAGCCTCACGACGTATGCTGGTGATACTAAACCTGATTGTGGTCCGGATTCTGCACTGTACTGTGCTTAATTCGCCCAGACAGAGTCCAAGCACAAATTTCCCAAGGACTTCAATTAAGTGAGATCAGAAATGAGCAAGTCAATACAGGCAACGAGTCTAGCCATAGGAATCGAAGTACTTATACCAGCAGGTGACCGGACCTGAAAGTCGTTTTGTTAAAGTGAGGCCATGCAGGAGCTGACCTAGCCTGCATCGGAAATGAAGAGCAGTGCGACACGGCCTCACTTCTGTGATTCCCACACAATGAACTCTCCTCAGACAACTCGGCCGAGGAGTCTCCGGGCGATCTTAGGAGCGGCGGTCTCGTTCTGTGCAACAAACTGACGGGTCATCGGGGGCGCAGGACTGCATTTCCAATGCAAGTGTGATAAAGGGGCTTCAAATCACTGCTGATGTTTCCACACTTCTGAACTAAGATAAATCTGAAATTGAAAAAACAGAAAGTTCCTCCACAAGTCTCTATAGTATCTAGGCTACCTTCAGGGAGCGTTGCCTCAGAAAGGCTGTGTCCATCATTAAGGACCTCTACCACCCAGGACATGCCCTCTTCTCATTGCTACCATCAGGGAGGAGGTACAGGAGCCTGAAGACACACACTCAACGATTCAGGAACAGCTTCTTCCCCTCTGCCATCCGATTTCTGAATGGACACTGAACCCATGAACACGACCTCCCTACTTTTTTGCATCTGTTTTTTTGCACTACTTATTTAATTATTTAATATACATATTAAATTGAAGCACAAGGAGACGGTTGGGGCTATCCAGCTGGGCCGCCAGGGACTTGGATGGACAACCCACAAGTGGTGGTCATCTTCTACAGGTAAGGAGCGCCGTGAGCTTGTAACACAAGAAATACGAGAGGTAGAAGAGGAGAAGAGGTCAACTAAAACAGCTCGCCTGGCCAAACAAGGGGCTTGGACCCGGTGGGAAAGTGTTGAACAACGACATCTATCTTGGGATGTTCTGTGGCAGATGGAACCGCTCCGTGTTTCTTTTCTATGCAGAGCAGCGTACAACCTGCTCCCAACACCTGCCAACCTCAGCACCTGGTATGAAGTTAAGACAGACAGGTGTGCTGCTTGTGGCAGGAAGGGAACAGTTCAACATATCTTGAGTGCAAGCAGAGTCAATCTTTCCAGCGGCATATACACTTGGAGAGATAACAACGTTCTCAAAGTTGTAACAGAAGCGGTTGAGCAGAGAGTACTGCAGCACAACTAATCTCATGCCCCACGCTGCACAGAACATCGCGTATCATTTGTGAAAGAAGGCTCCAAGTCAAGGGTGTACAGCGCAGGCTCACGATCAAGCATACTTTCTTCAGCCAATGATTGGTGTGTCAAGGCCGACCTGGATGGGAAAGGCAGTTTCCCGGAGCAAATAGCTTTCACCACATTGCATCCAGATATAATCGTATGGTCTGACACCAGTAGAGAAGTGGTTATTGGTGAACTCACAGTCCCCTGGGAAGACAACATCAATGAAGCCCATGAGTGCAAATTAACCAAGTATGCAGAATTAAGATCAGAGTGCAGAGACAGAGGGTGGAAGGTCTCATGCTATCCATTCGAAGTAGGCTGCCGTGGGTTTATTGCGTTCACTCTCCAGAAGTGGCTGCATGACCTTGGCTTCACGAGAAGAGAGATCAAGTCAACCAGCAGGGCTGTAGCTGAGGCAGCAGAGAAAGGATCAGCATGGGTGTGGACCAAGTACGTCCGGAGGGGCAGATAGTCAGACAGTGTATACATATCTTGCAAACCCTTCAGTAGTTGCATAGACACCTGAAGAGCAGACTATCTGTTGGATGGAAGCGACCAACAACTCTGATAGAGGCAGATGCCAAGTTTTTAAGCTCACCAGTGGGAGGTGGTGCTTTAGCACTGCTGGCCCACCACCTCGAGGGAGACTTCATCATAAGCGGGCCGAAACTCCTGAAGACAGGTGGCAGATCAACTGATGATCCCACTGGTGATAGCACAGGACAGTTAACATTTTAGTCCACTTATATTTTGTAACTCTTTAATATACATACACTTAATATAATTCATAGTTTTCTTTTCCTCTCTATTATTATACATTGCATTGTACTGCTGCTACAAAGTTAACACATTTCACGACATATGCCAGTGATATTAAACCTGATTCTGACATCAGTGGAGAAAGAATTGAGATCATTGGCCTGAAACATTAATTCTCCTGATGAAGGGTCTCAGGCCAAAAAGTTGACTGCCTATTCCTTTCCATAGATGCCTCCCGACCTGCTGAGTTCTTCAAGCACTTTGTACGTGTTACTTAAGATAACATCTACTCCGCAACATTTGCGGAGAAGGAGTTCATATCGTTGACCTGAAACATTAATTTTCCTGATGAAGGGTCATAGCCCGAAACGTCGACTGTTTATTCCTCTCCAGAGATGCTGCCTGACCACTGACTTCCTCCAGCATTTTGTGTGTGTGTTGCTCTGGATTTCCAGCACAAGAGATCCTGCAGATGCTGGAATCGTTTTGTGTGCAGAATCTCTTGCGTTTAATATTAGTTCTCCTTCTTTTTGCAATTGGAGCCTGGCCTGCTGAGTGTGTTCAGTGTTTTCTGATTACCTGGGCTTCTGGCACCGACACCATTTCCCCCCGGCATTGCAGCTGTTCCAACAAGTACAGTGTTTGATATGAAAGCAAAAATTTAACACGAGCAAAGTACAGCAGTAATTGAAAACAAACCAAAACCACTCAGAGACTAAGCACGAGGGGCTGATGCTGTATGACACTGTCCACAATAACAAAGTTCTAAGTCGAACAAAGTACATTCAATCCTTTATAAAGGAACCAGCAAAGACAAACAATCTTGTCGCAATGAAAAACTAGCGATATAATGAGATAAGCAGTCTCAGCATATTCAAACGTATTTAACTGCTAGCGATCTTAGCGTATTCAAGCTAAACGGCGACTCCTTTGTTTGCATCTTCAGAAACAGCTCTATTTCCAGCTTTAATATCTCTATTTTAACTTCTCAGGATTCTTTTGAAGACCCTGACCTGGAGTTACACACTGACTTCGGTTCTTTGTGGGAATGGGTCCCGCTCTTGGAATTTTGCAACCAGCCGTTATCCAACATGCCAAGGGCATGGCCTAAGAGTTCAGCTCGCCTATGGAGGCCTAGGTTGGAGTCCCGACACACTGATGTGTCATGGGAGCTGGAAGATCTTTGGCTGTGTGCCCAGAGACCTTTCGGCACAGAGCTTGGTAAAAGTGACGCAACGGACTTTTAATATCGTAAACCGGCAAGTTGCTTGTTTTGTCTCCCCTCTTGCTGTGAAACAGAGACACTCTCCTATTAGGGAGAGAGAGAACCTGTGGTATGTCGAATACCGGGTGAAACACGAAGTCTTTGGGGTAACTGCAAGTCTGTGTCTTTACTGTTGCTTTGCTCACGCTTCAGTGCTCGGTGACTAGTGCCAATGCTTTTTTTGCCGGTGGGGGGAGGGGGGATCATTGCTTGCTGCCGCTTACACGCGGGCCGGGGGGGGGGGTGACTTTGGGGTTCTAACATTTAACTGTCATTCATTCTTTGGGGCACGCCTCTGTTTTCGTGGATGGTTGCAAAGAAAAAGCATTTCAGGATGTATATTGTATACATTTCTCTGACATTAAATGTACCTTTGAAACCTTTCAACTAAGCGCCAGAAAGTTCCATCGACCTACCCCATGACAGACTAAAAATCTGAAGACAAAGTGTGAATACATAACTACACTCATCACATCTACCACACCCAACCCACGTTACAAATTACCTGTAAGGAAAACGCACAACGATACAATGCGGACAGGAAATGGACACGTGTCTCCTACATGAAGGATGCCGCAAAGTGAAAAAGATAAAATGCTATATAAAATTGATTGAAATGTTACATTCAGATTGACAACCCAATGGAGCAGCTGAAATAATAAGATTATATCAACACATTTTCATCTAATTATCTATCACACACAGGAGGCCATCAACCCTACGTACTCTCTCCATATTTCCCTGTATCCCTGTGACTTCATCCCTATCCCATAGCTTCGGCTCACTTTTCCTAATTACCTGCACTAAGAAGTAATGTTCAGAAGCAAATTAACCTACCAGCATGCTTTCGGGAGCCAGGAGGAATCCCAGGGGGAATGGCATGAGCAAATTCCACTGAGAGAGCACCCGATATTAGGATTTGAACAGGCCTCTAGAATTCAGAGTCAGCAGCGATAAACCTGCTTATTGCTGTTTACAGCTGCCAGGAGAGAGGTGTTGGAGCCGTTGCGCTCCACCAGGGACGGCGTGGCGTGGCACAGCATCCAGACTGGCATTTCTGCTGCCCCCTCACCGGTGTGCGCTCAGCAATGGACTCAGTGTCTGAAGTAAATATATGGTGGTTGTATTTCACTGATATCCAAAATGTGCTGGCTGTCTTGTATATGCGAAGACAAGGCCTCAAGCCGTGGGCGTTGCCTGTTTACAGCAACTGGGAGACAGGAGTCAGAGACAGGGGTGGTGTGGCACAGCGTACAGGCCGGAGTCGGTGCTGCCCTGCCCTGGAGTTCGCTTGGCAGAGGGCAAATTCTGTTGTGGTCATCTGCAGATTTCGGCAGCATCGGACGGCTTGAGTTTGGTCTCTTTTATCTTTCTGACTTATACATGCTATGTGTGCTTTGTGCTGTGCGTGACTGTTGGTACTGTGTTTTGTACCTTGACCCTGGAGTAACACTGCCTTGTATTGTTCATGTAGGCTTGAATGACAATGAAACCTGAATTTGAATTGAATAACTCTGAAGAAGTCATGTTCACAAAGGCCTGCATTTGTCCATTTAATTTTTTTTTAATTAACCAAGAGCTTTCTTCCTTTCAGGTCTCATCAATATTTCTCTCAACCAGCCAAATTCCAGTCAGGTTGATGGGGATTAGACAGTCCAAGCTCTGACTGGGTCCAAGAAAAGCATACCAAAGGCTGAAAAATAATCCTCACTCATTCATGGTGAAGGCACTTTTCGTTGTTCTCCTCTCCACTGGTAGTCATAAAACTAGCCAGAAGTGCCAGAAGTCACAGATCTTTCCAACTCACTCTTTCAGTATTTAATTCTCCATATAAAACCCTAATCCGGGCCATTGAAGTAAACTATAGCAAGATGCTTCCATTTTCCTCTCCGCATCTCCTGAAACTACTCTGCTTCATCATTCCTGTCACAGAGAATAGGTCAGAAACTGAACGGCATACAAATCAATCGCAATTGCATTCCAAAGCTTGGCTATCCCAAACATTCATCAGTGCACAACAGAGAAGCATTGCCAATAATCTCCAAGAGGACCACAACCTCTTGGAAAGGTGGAGGGCAGAGTTAGGATGATGGTGCCTAACGGTGCCTTCTTTGCATGCATCTTTGGAAACTGCTCAATTTCTATCTTTAATATCTCCTTTTTCCCTTTTCAGGGCTTTTTTTTTTTGAAGACCCTAACCTGGAGTTACACACTGACATCGGTTCTTTGCGGAAATGGAACCCGCTTTCGGGGTTTCACGACTGGCTGTATCTCGATACGGCAAGGACGAGGCATGGTGCGCCTTCGGGGTGCTGGGTTTTTGTGGCTCTGGGGATGGATTGGAGGTTGGTGCTGCCACGGAAAACTGGTGTGTCGTGGGAATACACAGAAGATCGAAAGCAGCGAGCTGGATGCTGGCTGTGTGCCCGTGTGCCCAGAGACCCAAGATTTTTGGGCACAGAGCTTGGAAAAAGTGACGCAACAGACTTTTAACACCATAAATCGACAAGTTGTTTTGTTATGTCTCCCCTCTCGCTGTGAAACTGGGACATCTCTTTTTCCCTTATTAGGGAGAGAGAGAGAGCCAGTGGTATGTCGAATTACCAGGTGAATAAGTAACCTTTGGAGTATGACAAGTCTATGATTTTACTGATGCTTTGCTACACGCTCGAGTGCTCAGTGGAGGGTGTCGATGCTTTTTTGCTGGTGGGGGGGTGGGGTTGTTGATCTGCTGCTGCTTATGCGTGGGAGGGGGGAGCTGGAGGGGCTTTGGGGTTCTAACGTCGAACTTTCATTCATTCTTTGGGGCACTGTTTTCGTAGATGTTTGCAAAGAGAAAGAATTTCAGGATATATATGGTATACATTTCTCTGACATTACATGTACCTATTGAACTTTGTCAGAGGGTTTGGAGGCTCACATACCTGAATGACCCAGAGGGCTATGTTGGCTGGAGTCAGGGCTTTATGCTTTGGCTCTTGGTAGAGTCACCCATGCCAAACATGGTCAAAGGGAAGAGGCCAGGCTAAGAGTGGTCCACTGGCCCTCCAGATTCAGGGGTTCAGCTCAGGGCTAACAACCCTGACAGGTCAAACAATATGCTATGGAAAGAGCAATGAAGAATCCTTTTATATCTGTGTGCGACGGTATGGCTAAGGACAGAGAGAGACGGAGGACCTTCATTGTTACCCTAAACTTTATGTATTCGTGTTTTTTGCCTGTTCTTTCTCGTTTTTTTTTGTGCAGGAGGGAGGATTTGGGGCCTGATGTTCTTGGTGCATTTTGTGTGTGGGGAGGGAGGGGGATTTGGGGGCCAATGTTCTTGTTGCATGCTGTGCGGAGGTAGAGGGAGGGTTGATAATCATTTTGCCATTTTTTTTGTGCGGTGTTGGGTTTGATGTTTCTCTTTCAACTGATCAGCGTGGTTTTCTTCGTATTGTGACTCTCTGGAGAAGATGAATCTCAGAGTTGTATATTGCATTTGGGTGCCAATGTTCTTACAATAAATAAACCCCATAATAAATGAACTTTTGAAATGTCAGCGGTGTAACAGGCAGTGTTTTGCTTTTCTGTTCAGTAGCAACACGGAACTTTGTTTGAACGAATAAAAGTGTTGAAACCACAGTCCCCTTGAACTTATTCCTTCCTTCACTAATGTTTTGAGTTCGCACTATCTTATTCCCTTTGTGCATGAAAAATTCATTCAAATCTTTGAATATCATAACTATGAGTATTCAGAGCCCTCCAAGGATGAGAATCGAAAATATTTATAAACCTCTGACTAAAGAAATCCCTCTTTTCCTCACTCAACCCCTTTATATACTAAAGTAAAGGCATCCGTTAGTCTTGCGAGACCATGGATCTGCGCCTGGAAAGTCTTCACTCTCCAGGGCGCAGGCCTGGGCAAGGTTGTATGGAAGACCGGCAGTTGCCCATGCTGCAAGTCTCCCCTCTCCACGACACTGATGTTGTCCAAGGGAAGGGCATTAGGATCCATACAGCTTGGCACCGGTGTCATCGCAGAGCAATGTGTGATTAAGTGCCTTGCTCAAGGTCACAACACGTTGCCTCGGCTGGGGCTCGAACTCACAACCTTCAGGTAGCTAGTCCAATGCCTTAACCACTTGGCCACGTGCTCACTTTTATATACTACAGTGAGGTATACCAGCGAGTTGAGTGGTGTCACAGCAACAACCTTGCAATCAACCAGAGAGCTTATTGTGGACTTAAGGAAGGGTAAGACGAGGGAACACAAACCAGTCCTCACAGAGGGAGCAGAAGTGGATAGAGTGAGCAATTTCAAGCTCCTGGGTGTCAAAATGTCCAAGGATCTAACCTGGTCCCAACATATCGATGCAGCTACAAAGGCAAGACAGCGGCTAGATTTCATTAGGAGTTTGAGGAGAAAACTTCTACAGCTGTACCGTGGAGAGCATTCTGACAGGCTGGTATGCTTGGGGGTGGGGGGGGCTATTGCACAGGATCCAAGTAATTGTAAACTCAGTCAGCTCCATCATGGGCACTAGTCTCCATAGTATGCAGGACATCTTCAAGGAACAGTGCCTCACAAAGGCAGCATCCACCATTTAGGACCCCCAACACGCAGGTCATGCTTTGTTCCCACTGTTACCATCAGGGAGGAGGTACAGAAGCCTGAAGGCACAAGCTCAGCGATTCAGGAACAGCTTCTTCCCCTCTGCCACCTGATTGCATTGTACTGCTGTTGGAAAGTTAACAAATTTTACAACATATTAGACCCGATTCTGATTCTATGCAGGTCCCACCATAAGTAGCACTTAACCTCCACAGGTCCCAAGTAGCTCCCCCAAAGATATGGACCATTCCCTGAGTTCACCTTACAGTTTAAAGCCTGTTTATTGTCTCTTTGGCCAGAGACATTGTCAATAAGTCATTCTGCCGAGCACAAAAGAAGATAGCCCAATTCAACAAAACACCCTCTCAGCCCATGAACCTCTCTAGTGAACCATGACTTTACAGAGAACATCATTATCAAAATTGTTCAGAGAAAAAAAAACTCGGCAATGGACTTCCAATGTTTATTGTTAAAGACACTTACTAAAATGGCTCAATTATACACCGTGCCCTAATACACTGCCAACTAATTAATCCAAATGAACTATTCAATTAGATGCAACACTGTAAATATTTGTTCATGTAGCTATTATTTCACAGGCCGAGCCAAACACCTCAGAATCAGATTCTACTTTGATATCAAATGTTGCGAAATTTGTTGCTTTGTGGCAGAATAAATAATATGAACTATAAATAACATTGCAGGTTACCTACCTACAGGAAGTAGGTTGTGTACACACATCCACTGATGCTTCCGGACACATCTCCAGTGATGTTCCTGGAATCACCGGGTGTTTCGGGTCTTTCAACATCATACACCCTCCTCCAGGTGACCCAGCCGGGGCTGATCAGACCCCAGCTTGTGTCCAGATGGCTCCATGGCTCCCCTTTTTTGAGCCACAGCCATCTTGAGGCCCTCTCTGCCGTATCGGTGGTTCTGCGGATGGCTCTCCTCTTCCTCTCTCCCTTGATGCCCAAAATGCTGAAGGCTCTAACTAAGGAACAGGCTGCGAATCCCCTACAACCAACCTCCACTGGGAGACACCTCGCTCTCCATCCAGCCTGCTGACAGTTGCTGACCAGTCCTGCGTACTTGGAGAGCTTCCTTTCAAAGGCCTCTTCCAAGCTATCTTCCCATGCGACTGTCAGCTCCAGCAGCACCACTTGCTTAGTAGATTCAGATACTAGGACAATGTCTGGTCACAGGGTTGTGGCTGCGTTAGGTAAGAAAGGTTGAAAGACTACAGGGAAAATTTACAAGGATATTGCCAGGGCAACATTTAAAGTACCTATTCCCATTGACCTACACCGAAACCACAGCCCTCCATACCATCCATGTACCTGTCCAAACTTCTCTTAAATGTTGAAATCGAGCTCACAAGCATCACTTGCGCTGGCAGCTCGCTCCACACTCTCACGACCCTCTGAGTGAAGAAGTTTCCCCTCACGTTCCCTTTAAACTTTTCACCTTTCACCCTTAACCCATGACCTCTGGTTGTAGCCCCACCCATTCTCAGTTTCTTGCAGGTGCCAAACAAAGAAATGCAACAGATTCTATGAAACCCAAAGGACCAATAAACATGCAAAGTGCAGAGAGAGGAAAAATGTGCAAATTATAAAAAAAAGTGAACAAGTAATACTGAGAATATAAGCAGCAGAGTCTGACTCCTCTTCAGCACTGAGACGAGCGAAGCCAATCCTGGAGCCTGATGGCTACAGGGTAACAACTTGCCCCGACCCCAGTGGCTTAGGTCCCACAACTCTTAGAATCTATCTTAGATTATGAAGACGCGCAGTCCTCTTTTAATGTCATTTAGTAATGCATGCATTAAGAAATGATACAATATTCCTCCGGTGTGATATCACAAAACACAGGACAGACCAAGACTGAAAAAACCTAACAAAACAACATAATTATAACATATAGTTACAACAGTGCAACAATACCCTAACTTGATGAAGAACGGGCCATGAGCACAGTAAAAAGTTCAAAGTCTCTCAAATGTCCCACATCTCACGCAGACGGGAGAAGGAAGAAAAACTCTCCCTGCCATGCCCGACCACAGTCCGACTCTGAGTTGTCCAAAAACTTCGAGCCTCCGATCAGCTATCCGACACAGAGTACCAAGCACCATCTCTATCCGAACGATTCGACCTCAATCTCGGTCGCCAACAGCAGGCAAAGCCGGGGATTTTGAGGCCTTCCCTCCAGAAGATTCTCGATCGCGCAGTAACAACAGCAGCAAACTTGCATTTCAGAAATTTCTCCAGATGTTCCTCTATGTCTCCATCAAATCAGAATTGTCCACGGCCCCTATTATCATTTTCACCGGAGGGCTGCGCACGCCCAGCGCGCTGCTATCTCTCCTCCCGCCAAGACCCTTGTGACTCTCCCGGCATTCCTTATCATTAACAAGTGTCCAAGCTCCTTGATCAGTTCATTCCGACAAAGATATCAAGCCATTTAATTATTCCCAAACCCGAGAAAGTCTGTAAACGCTGGAAATCCAGAGCAACACACACCGAATGCCGGAGTAACTCAGCAGGCCAGGCAGCATCCATGGAGATGAATAAACAGTCAACGTTTCGGGCAGTTCTTCAGGACTGGAAAGGAAGGAAGACACCAGAATAAAAAGGTGGGGGGGGTTGAAGAAGGATAGCTGGAAGGTGATTGGTGAAGCCAGGTCGGTGGGAAAGGTCAAGGACTGGAGAAGGAAGAATCTGATAGGAGAGGAGAGTGGACCACAGGAGAAAGGGGAGGATAAGGGGCACCAAGGGGAGGTGACAGGCAGGAGAGAAGAGGTAAGAGGCCAGAATGGGGAATAGAAGAAGAGGGAAGGGGAAAGGATATTTTTTCTCTGAAAAAGAGTCTCGGCCCAAAATGACAATGGTGTATTCATTTCCATAGATGCTGCCTAACCTAAGTTCTTACAGTATTGTGTGTGTGTGTCTGTCTGTCTGTCTGTCCTGCCAATTATTTATTTTGACATACGGCACAGAACAGACCCTTCTGGGCCCATTGAGCCACACTGTCCAGCAACCCCTCGATTGAACCCTAGCCTCATCACGGGACAATTTACAATGACCAACTGACCTACAGCGTTAACCGGCACGCCTTTGGACTGTGGGAGGAAACCGGAGCACCCGGAGGAAACCCTCACCCACGCGGGGATGAACATACGAACTTGCCTACAGCAGATGCCGGAATTAAACTCTGAACTCCAGCGCCCCGAGCTGTAACAGCGTCACGCTAACCGCTATGCGACCGCGCTGCTCCATTCGAAAGTTTTACTCGTACAAAATTCAACGACTAGACAATTAGCTCTGTTGTAATTGAAAATGTTAGACATAGAACTTATGTTAGATATTCCACAGTATGATGAATTGTCACAGTTGTGATAAACATTCCTGGTAAATTTGCTTATAAATGCTATTAACAGGGAAAGTTGGATTTGTGAAACTATACGTTACATTTCATTACACATACAAGCACTACCATTAAGAAGAATTATGAAGTCACTTTGTTCTCAATTATATGCTCTATAGTTATTAAAAAGGTAAGTTTATCTAAGAATAAACACATGAGATTCTGCAGATGCTGGAAATCCAGAGCAACACACACAAAATGCTGGAGGAGCTCAGCAGGTCAGGTAGCATCTATGGAGAGGAATAAACAGTCGACATTCCAGGCCAAGACCCTTCTTCAGGGCTTCTTCCCAGTCCTATAAACATTGCCACTTTATTCCTGTCCACAGATGCTGCCTGACCTGCTGAGATCCTCCAGCATTTTGGGTGAGTTATTCTGTTTGTCTAAGAACATTCTGCAGAGCCCATGGAGTGCAGGATGTCCTCAGCAAACTGCAAACCAGATTCTGGGTTCACATTATAATGTGTCCATCCATTTCAAACGTTTGGTGTACTCCTGAATTAATTCAAGAGATGTCATACACTAGATTTTTTTTTTTAATTTATGCACTGGATCAGCTTTCCTGACTGCTCTGCCGGGAATCTATGACAGAAATGGTGAGTATCAAGAACATCATAATCAGAATTACGTCTAATCAGAATTACGTTTAATATCACTGGCATACGTCATGAAATTTGTTGTTTTGAGGAAAAAGTACCTTTGAAAGGAAGCTCTCCAAGTACGCAGGACTGGTCAGCAACTGTCAGCAGGCTGGATGGAGAGCGAGGTGTCTCCCAGTGGAGGTTGGTTGTAGGGGATTCATAGCCCGTTCTTTAGTTAGAGCCTTCAGCATTTTGGGCATCGAGGGAGAGAGGAAGAGGAGAGCTATCCGCAGTACCACCGATGCGGCAGAGAGGGCCTCAAGGTGGCTGTGGCTCAAAAGAGGGGAGCCATGGAGTCATAAGCAGCCAGCCATCTGGACACAAGCTGGGGTCTGATCAGCCCCGGCTGTGTCACCTGGAGGAGGGTGTATGATGTTGAAAGACCCGAAACACCCGATGATTCCAGGAACATCACTGAAGATGTGTCCGGAAGCATCAATAGACGTACGTACGCAACAATTTTTAGTGATTTTTAAAACTATAAATTACAATAAGAAATATATTAAGAATTAAATTAGAGGGCAGAAATACAAATGATAGTGTGGTAGTGTACTTGGGTACATTGTCCATTCAGAAATCTGATTGGTGGAGGGGAAGAAGCTGTGAGTCCATCCGTTCGGGAGCCGGGATTGCATCGATCTCCGTCTGGCATCTCGTTCCCAGCCGTTCCAACATGGGTGACCCTCAGCTGGCATCGCCCGATGGAGTCCTTGAATCACGCAAGCCTCCCAACGACGTCAACGTGTTGATCCAGGTCGTGGAGGCAGGCGCTGTAGGAAGTAATGGCCTGCAAACCCTGCCAGAGCAGATGTGCATCCGATTCCGTCTTTGACCTCAGTCGGAATTGTTCTCTCGCTCTTAAAACAGCCTTCTGTTGGTCGTACCTGGGTTTTTTCATATAGTTCTGGATCACCGGTCTTGAGCACCACAGGTCTAGCCCTCAGCAGACAACATCCATGGCTTTTGGTTTGGGTACGTTCAGTATGTTCTCAAAGGCACACACACATCCGCACAGGTCTTGATGAAGCCGGTGACAATTTTGTCATATTCATTCAGGTTCACCGATGGATCCCTGAATACTGTCCAGTCCTCTGACTCAAAGCAGACCCGTAAGAGCTTCTCCGCCTCCTTCGACCACACCTTCCTGGTCCTCCTCACTGGTGCTGTGGTCTTTAGTCTCTGCCTGGAAACTGCGAGGAGAAGTACACCTTTCTTTCACAGAGCGATGCATTTTATTTTTGTCACCTAATCTGAGCGGGGTCCAAAATGAGAATTCTCGAGAAAGAAACCTCTCAATAGGCGAGCTGGGAATTCCAAGCAGAGGGATTGTCAGCTCTGGAAATATCTGGCCGAGATCTTCTTGAAAAGCAGACGATGATACAACTTACAAATGGCGGTAGATCTGAATCCTTCTGTTTTAATTAATTACTTCAGAAAAAAGATATTAGCACTTAAATGTACCATGAAACTGCTATCATGTGAACAGAATAATAAACAGTTATGTCAGAATATAATACAAACAACTTAACTTGCCCCTTTGATTTTCAGCTAACATAACACTATTGCTTAACGTACCCACAGCACAGCAAGTACTTCAGGCATAAAGGGCAAATTAACTTTTTTCTGACCCTGCTATTTACACACATATGAAATTTAAGGCCTCTTCAAAAAAAAATGGAAAGGCTTCAAAATAATGAGTTTACTTTAATTTCCTTTGTTCTATCGCTACAATTTACTTTGCATATTCCGTTTGATTGTCTTGGCAGCATTAGCCTGGCTGGTTCGGAAGCTCTCGGAGCCTTAAGAGGAATCTGAATTATCAGTTCACTCTCAACTCAGCACCTCCCTTTTTTTAAAAAAAAACGGGCTGACTTTTGTATATGCTACCAGGTGATTGAATCTTTTCTGGAGTCCTAGCTATAGGGCTCAGACAGTACTTGCTGGTGATTTTACATTCGAGCGTCTTCCTATCCAAGATTCGAAGTATATTTATTATCAAAGTGTGTATGCAGTATCCAACCCTGAGACTCGTCTTCCCCACTGACAGCCACGAAACAAAGAAAAGCCATGGAACCCGTTCAAAGAGGAACAACAACACACCTTCCCCCACCCCCCGACCACCACCACCAGCAAAAAAAAACAAATCACGCAACCAGCAACAAAAAAAAATAGACAAGAACACAGAATGTGAAACACAAAATCAAGAGTCCAGGCATATTCAGTTCAGCTGGTGTCCATTATCTACAGGCCAGCCCGATCAAAGTCATACGAAATAGCAAAAAAAAAGGAGTGAACAGAAACTAGAAACACATCATAACGTGAACCACAGAGTCCAATCCACAAACCGTGTCGATTAAACTTTGCCAGAGACCCAGAACTCCGGCACTATTGGGGGGGGGGGAGAAGAGGGGGGGGAAGAGAGGGGGGGAAGAGAGGGGGGGAAGAGAGAGAGGGGGGGAAGAGAGGGGGGAAGAGAGGGGGGAAGAGAGGGGGGGAGAGAGGGGGAAAGAGGGGGGGAAGAGAGGGGGGGAGAGAGAGGGGGGGGGAAGAGAGGGGGGGGAAGAGAGGGGGGGGAAGAGAGGGGGGGGAAGAGAGGGGGGGAAGAGAGGGGGGAGAGAGGGGGAGAGAGGGGGGGAGAGAGGGGGAGAGAGAGGGGGGGAGAGAGGGGGGGGAGAGAGGGGGGAGAGAGGGGGGGAGAGGGGGGAGAGAGGGGGGGAGAGAGGGGGGAGGAGGGGGGGGAGAGAGAGGGGGGAGAGGGGGGGGGAGAGAGGGGGGAGAGAGGGGGGGAGAGAGGGGGGGAGAGAGAGGGGGGGAGAGAGGGGGGGGGAGAGAGGGGGGGGAGGGGAGAGGGGGGGAGAGAGGGGGGGAGGAGGGAGAGAGGGGGGAGAGAGGGGGGAGAGAGGGGGGGAGAGGGGGGGAGAGAGGGGGGGAGAGAGGGGGGAGAGGGGGGAGAGAGGGGGGGAGAGGGGGGAGAGAGGGGGAGAGAGGGGGGAGAGAGGGGGGGAGAGAGGGGGAGAGAGGGGGGGAGAGGGGAGGGAAGAGGGGGGGACTGATCAAACACAGGCACCTTCCTCCGGGAACAGTGAGCAAGAGGGCGAGAGAGAGTGCCACAGGCAGACACCTTCCTCTGACAGCCGCGAGCAAGAGGCTGGTAGGTGGCGCCGAACACCCACTCCACTCCCCTTCTGTGCTCTCGCCTCGACGATTTCAATCTTCCTTGGCGAGAAATGGAGTCGATTACGGGCTCGTACCCCGTCCCCAGGCTCCTTGGCCATATTTCGCTCGAAGCCTGACGGGACACCCTCAGAGACAGCTGAACGCCAGATCAGTCAATCGTCACCGTCTGGTACGGAGGGGCCACTGCACCAGCATTGGAAAAAGCTACAGAAAGTTGTAAGCTCACCCAACATCGAGGATGAAGCCTCAAAAAGGCAGTATCCATCATTAAGGACCCCAGTCACACAGGACACGGCCTCTTGGTCAAATAGTGATTCTGCGAAGAGCAGGCCCT
This sequence comes from Mobula hypostoma, assembly GCF_963921235.1. NCBI lineage: Eukaryota > Metazoa > Chordata > Chondrichthyes > Myliobatiformes > Myliobatidae > Mobula > Mobula hypostoma. The sequence continues at coordinate 8,043,108 of NC_086126.1, read as the reverse complement.
ACCAGCTCTTCCAGCCACGCCACCCCAGCGACCCCCGGCAAACCCGACTTAACCCTAACCTAATCACAGGATAACTTGCAATGACCAATTAATCTGCATCAGAATCAGAATCAAACTTAATTATCACCAGCATGGGTCGTGAAATTGTTAACTTTGCAGCAGCAGTACAATGCAATACATGATAACGGAGGAAAAAAACTGAATTACAGTAAATACATATGAAATAGTTAAATTAAGATAAATAGTGCAAGAAACAGAAATTTAAAAGAAAGTAGTGTTCATGGGTTCAATGTCCATTCAGGAATCGGATGGCAGAGGGGAAGAAGCTGTTCCTGAATCGTTGAGTGTGTGTCTTCAGGCTCCTGTACCTCCCCCCGATGGTAGCAATGAGAAGAGGGCATGTCCTGGGTGATGAGGGTCCTTAATGACGGACGCCGCTTTTCTGAGGCACCGCTCCTTGAAGATGTCCTGGATACTACGGAGGCTAGTGTCCAATGCGGAGCCGACTGAGTTCCCAACTCTCTGCAGCTTACTTCGATCCTGTGCTGTAACCACCCCCAACCCTCTTGCCAGAGGGTGATGCAGGCAGTCAGAACTCTCGTCATGGTACGTCTTTGGACTGGGGAAGGAAACAGTGTCTCCCCATAGAACAGAGTCGGAATTGAACTCCGAAAGGCACGGTGCTAACCACTACACAACCATGACATTACTACCATCAAGGAGATTGAAGACACACGCTCAGTGATTCAGGAACAGCTTCTTCCCCTCTGCCGTCCGATTTCTGAATGGACATCGAACCCAGGAACACTACCTCATTTTTTCCATCTTTTTTTGCACAACTTGTTTAACTTCACATATCTATTTTTTTTTTTGTAATTTATAGTGCTTTTACTAGGTAGTGCACTGCACTGCTGCCGCAAGACAACACATTTCACAACACGTACGTCAGTAATACTAAACCTGGTTCCGATCCTCAGCACAACCTGCACTGCTGAGCAGGAGACAGTGAATATTGATTAAGAGGAGGAGCGCTAGTTAATCTTTGATCGGTCTCAGCTGAAACTCATCAACTGAGAATGGCTTGTTCTGGGCAAGTACCTTTACCGCTGGATCAATGATGTCAACAGAGCAGCCCAGGAACTTCCCCAAACTCCTCCTTACATCTGAATCTATCCACTTCAAATTCCAAATACCTCCAAGGCCAGGAGAATTTTGAAAATGATACTCGTGCTTTGACAGATCTTGACCACGCCAAGCAAGTTCAGCTGATCGTCTCACCAGCGCCCGCCTTGGTTTACGTTCACAGACTCAACTGGTTATCAATGGGCTCTGCATTATTTTTCTATCTATGTATTATTGACACACATCACAGAGTAGGCTCTAATGTCCCTTTGAGCCACGCCAGCCAGAAACCTCCCAATTTAATCCTAGCCTACTCCTGGGGTCCCTAAGGTTGTCACCTAAGCCGGGGGTGGGAGTGGGGATAAGCTCCCACTACCTATAAAGTGCTCCAAATGGCATGCGACTCTAACAGCCTCTGACAACCAAGATCAACTGCCCTTCCCTTGGACTACATCAGTGACGTGGAGAGGGGGAACCCACTGCATGGGCAACAGCCAGTTCTCCAAACCTTCCCGCCCAGGCTTGCGCCCTGGAGAGGACACAGTCCACCAGAACCGCAAACCCATGATCCCCTGGGATCGACGGCTGCCTACTACTCCTGGGGCAGTTTACCATGACTAATTAACCTACCAACTGGACTGTGGGAGGAAACCAGAGCACTCAGAGGAAACGCACGCAGTCACAGGGAGAACGTACAAACTCCTTACGAGCTACAACAGGAATAGAACCCAGCTCACCAGTACTGTAAAGTGTCGTGCTGACCACCATGTAACTGTGCTATTTTTAAACCATTCTATTTCTAAACAGAGAAAACCTGCGGATGCTGGAAATCCAAGGTAAAGCTAGCACCTTTCCTCCCTGCTGTGTATACACACACACACGCGCGCACACACAACGCTGGAGGAACTCAGCAGGTCAGGCAGCGTCTATGGAAATGAGTAAACCAGTCGATGTTTCGGGCCGAGACCCTTCATCGGGACAACCCACTTTTCCTCGTAAGCAATGTTGCAAGCTGAAAATTACCCCATGCATTCTGTGCAACAGCACGATAGTCAAGGAACCAAATTGTTACCCAGAGCCACGCTCTATTGATCCAGAGATATGATTTTCAATCGCGCCACGGCAGTTGGGGATCTTAAATGAAAGAGAAAACTAATTAGATCTGAAAGAGCTAAAGCTAATCTTAGTATTAGAAACCATTAAGCTACAAGAATATTGCAGAAGCCTATTTGAATTATTGATGACCTCCAAGTTAGGAGATCTGCCATCCTGACTTGGGCTAACGATACACGATTCAAAAATGTGATTGACTGAATGCTATACTACAAAATGTCCAAGCAAGCTACAAGGCAGGGTAGGCAGCTGGAGATGCACTGTAAATGCCATCATCGCTAAAGAACCAATTCAAAATGTTATTGTTTTCTGTTAATATGCTCCCCTGCAATGTCCCTGTCTTACATCACTGAGCTATTAGAATCCAACACACACAAAATGCTGGGAGGAACTCAGCAGGCCAGGCAGCATTGATGGAAAAAAAGTATATATATATATATTTCTCTCGAGGCGAGAAGACTGCAACTAGCGGGGCACTGTCTATGCCACCCTGAGCTACCTGCCAGCCTAGTCATCGTATGGGAACCCAAGCATGGGAGGATGAACCCTGGCCACCCTCCCAAGAATATGGTCCACACGCTCCTAGGAGACAGCGGTGCGGCTAATGTAGATGAACTGAACACACTGATGAGGGAGAGGGAGAAGTGGAGAGTCCGTCATTGTGCCCGACACCGGCCCCCTAGGCCTGAGTCAACGTAGTAGCAGTTTTATATATTAGTTAAATTAAATAAATAGTTCAAAAAGAGTAGCAAGGTGGTGTTCATGGCTTTAATGTCCATTTTGGGATTAGAATCAGAATCAGGTTTGAGTCCAATGAAGGGTTTTTGGCCCGAACTGGATGCAATAGGGTTTTTTTTGTTTTTTTTTTTTAAAAAAGAGCCTCTTAGATAGGTACATGGAGCTTAGAAAAATAGAGGGCTATGCGTGAGGGAAATTCTAGGCAGTCTCTAGAGTAGGTTACATGGTCGGCACAACATTGTGGGCCGAAGGGCCTGTAATGTGCTGTAGATTTCTATGTTTTACAAAACATCGACTGTTTACTCTTTTCCATAGATACTGCCTGACCTGCTGAGTTACACCACAAGACAAAGGAGCAGGTCGGCCATTCGGCCCATCGCGTCTGCTCCGCCCTTTTATCATGAGCTGATCCATTCTCCCATTTAGTCCCACTCCCCCGCCTTCTCACCATAACCTTTGATGCCCTGGCTAGTCAAATACCTATCAATCTCTGCCTTAAATACACCCAATGACTTGGCCTCCACTGCTGCCCGTGGCAACAAGTTCCATAGATTCACCACCCTCTGGCTAAAAAAATTTCTTCGCATTTCTGTTCTGAATGGGCGCCCTTCAATCCTTAAGTCATGCCCTCTCGTACTAGACTCCCCCATCATGGGAAACAACTTTGCCACATCCACTCTGTCCATGCCTTTCAACATTCGAAATGTTTCTATGAGGTCCTCCAGCATTTTGTGTGCGTTGGTTTGGATATCGAGCATCTGCAAGTTTTCTCAGGTTTATGGTATATGTCAGGAAATTCACAGTTTTTCAGCAGCAGTACAGTACAATACATAATAGTAAAATAAACTATGAATTACAATGAGAGAGAGATACACACACACACACATATATACATACACACACACATACACACACACACACATATACACACACACAAACACAAAAAGAGAGTCCAAAAAAGTGAGGTAGTGTAGTACCACTAGGTCTTCAAAGCATTTGTATGTGATTCCTGAAAAGTTCCTCATACGCACATGATACATATATAAATTTTTAAATGAGTGTATATGTAGAATTTGAGGAATTGCACCAGAGGTGATTTGGTGTGTCATATTAAAGGGGGTGAATACTTATGCAATCAATTGTTTTGTGTTTTATATTTGTGATTACTTTTGAACACTTTGTTTTCACTTTGACACGAAAGAAGCTTTTTCTGTTGATCGGTGTCATAAAAAGCCAAAGTGAATCCACTTCGATTCAATATTTGTAAAAGCAATAAAACCTCCCTCGGGAGGTAAATAATGTAAAATATATATTCAAGATTGTTTAATGTCATTTCCACTACACAAGTGTAAAGGAGAACAAAATAATTGTTATTCTGGGTCTGATGCAGCACAAAAAAAAGCAAGATAAGAACACAACAATAATTTTTTTAAAAATAAATATAAATATGTAAGATAGCTTATAATATAGATTGATTGTGTCACTTTATGGACATACATCGATACACATACACTCAGTGGCCACTTTATTAGGTACCCCAGCTCACTAATGCAAATAACTAATCAGCCAATCACGTGGCAGCAACTCAAGGTATAAAAAGCATGCAGACAATGCCAAGAGGTTCGGGATGGGTAAGAAACATGATCTAAGTGACTAAAGTGGCGTGCGTGTGTGTGTGTGTGTGTGTGTGAGATAGACGCGCGTGCACACACACAGGGAGACAGAGACAGCGAGACACAACAAGAGACAGACAGCGAGAGAGAGCGAGAGAAAGAGACAGCTACAGAGTGAGCGACAGACAGAGCGAGTGAGTGAGTGAGAGAGAGAGAGACACAGAGTGAGAGACAGATATAGATAGAAAGGTATATATACTGTAGAGCGAGAAAAAATGATAGAATGACACCCAGTCTATCTACACCAAATAGAGAAATGGATACCATACAAATTAGATCTGAGTGGAGGGGGGAGCGCTACCCTAAAAGCCAACATTTAAAACAATTAAACCAACAAAAATGTTCAAACATGTATAATGTACAGAATATGACACTTAATTGGATATTAGCCGGTGAGCACTCGGCTAATGGCTTTCCCCTGAGGAATTTTTTTTTTGGAATAATGATAGATGATTGCTGGCCTTCATGACTCAAAACCCAAACAATTACTGAGAGTAGAAGGTTTCTCACTGAGCATTGTTTCACAGAGGGCTCTCAAATTTAATGCTACGAGAAAGACTCAAATTCAGGTTTCAAGAAGCGAGACTGTTACATCAGATTACTTGAAGGTTGCCGTAGTAAAGCATTTATCCAAGAATAGCAGGTAATGAGAAACTCAAGATCACTGCAATTATCCACAGACAGTTCTTCTTATCACATTCAATTAGACAGGTTTTCTTTTTATTTCATCTGCTGTCAGTATATGAATGACACCAGCAAAGCTACAATCGAACCTTACCCCTCTTTGCCTTTATGAAGTACCACGTTTTCCTTACAGATCCACCTCCCACCATCGAACCCATATACAAGCCCCGCCTCCCGCCACCAAATCTGCATCCGAGCCCCGCCTCCCGCCACCAAATCTGCATCCGAGCCCCGCCTCCCGCCACCAAATCTGCATCCGAGCCCCACCTCCCGCCACCAAATCTGCATCCGAGCCCCGCCTCCCGCCACCAAATCTGCATCCGAGCCCCGCCTCCCGCCACCAAATCTACATTTGAGCACCACCTCTCATTGTCCTTTTCAAGGAGTAGCAAGTCACTTAAGCAGTGCTTCGAATTGATTACATTTCTAGAGCACTTGAGTACATGTTAAGAATAAGCCATGTATGATGAAGTAGATTTGTGTACGTGCCAGAACTCTTGGACCTGACAGACTGACAGAATAGCTCTAGTGATGCACTTGTTTCATTTTAAACAATATTCAGCATCATTCATCATTTACAGCTCAAGTAACAATTAGCCAAGTTGCAAAAAGTGAATGGTACAGGCACTCCTCCACAGGGGAAGCCCTCCCCATCTTTGAGCATGTCTACAAGGCGCACGGCCACAAAGAAAAAGCAGCATCCATCATCAAGGACCCTAGCCATCCATGCTTTGCTCTCTTCGCACTTCTGTCATTGGGAAGGAGATACAGGAGCCTCAGGCCCCACACCACCAGGTTCAGGAACAGTAATTACCCTTCAACCATCAGACCCCTGAACCAGCATGGATAACTTCACTCACCCAGACTCTGAACTGATTCCACAACCTATGGACTCACTTCTAAGGATTCTATGACACATCTTCTCAATGTTAAATATTTATTATTATTTTTATCTATTTGCACAGTTTCTCTCCTTTGCACACTGGTTGTTTGTCAGTCTTCATGTGTAGTTTTTTTATTGACTCTGTTGTATTTCTTTGTTCTACTGTGAATGCCTGCAAGAAAATGAATCTCAGGGTAGTATAAGGTGACGTATACATACTTTGATAATTAAATTTACTTTGAAATAAATCTCACAACTTAGCATTATGAGAATTGAATTCACTATCTCTACAGTACTGTGCAAAAGTCTTAGGCACACACAGATAGCTCGGGTGTTACAACCTAATAAATTGACAGTTTTGTTTGGTATAATTCCTCAATATATTCACGGTATTTCTATATCAGACCAATACGTAATTGCATTTGTCACATTATTGGCTAGAAGGGCAATTTTATTAAAGTGGAAAGATGCCTCTGCTCCCACTTTGATACAATGGTTCTCTCAGGTGATGTTATGTCTTAGTTTGGAAAAAATTAGAAGTCCAACTTTTGATCCTGGATTTGACTTCAAAAAAAGGTGGGGTTCTTTTGCCAGTTATTATCATTTGATTTGAGTTAATAAAGGTCTTTTTCTGATGCTTGGGTATATGGATTTGGTTGGGTGATTGATTTTTAATGAAAGCTTGTACAGGTTTGTGCTCCAAATGGGGTTTTTTTTCCCTTGTTTTTTTTTGTTATTAGGGGTTTTTTCTGTTTTAATTAGTAGAGGTTCTTTTTTTCTTTTTTTCCATAAAAAATGCTTTAACATTGTTTTTTTTATTATTATTGATATACTGTTCAGCTTGGTTGATAATTTAACTCTTATTCTACATATGGATATGTTGTCTTGATTACTTTGATATATTTTTCTCTGTTGTTGATTTTCAATAATAATTAATAAAAAGATTTTTAAAAAACAGCTTGGGTGCCTAAGACTTTTGTACAATACTGTAGTAATTTTTGGCATTACACTGTGCTGTTGTCAGAAAAAAAAACAAATTTCATGACATATGTAAGTGCTGATAGGCCTGATTCTGATATCACTGCACTGAGTGTGAGAAGGGGACAGGAAGATGGGATTCAAGGTTGAGGGAAAAGGGGGAAGAGAGAGCGAGAAGTACCAGAGAGACATTCTGTAAAGATCAATAAACCAATTGTTCGGAATCAAATGACCTTGCCTGGTGTCTCAGGGCTGGGTGTGTCTACACCCACATCAAACCACCCACCCCCCCCCCCAATCTTGGCACTCCTTCTCTGCCACCTGACCCACACCCCTCCTGGAGTGCTCCACCCTCACCATTCCTAGCATCCTTTGCCCCCGCCAGACTTACAAACTTGCTCTCCACTCCACATTGACAAATACAGTACTGCGCAAAAGTCTTAAGGCACCCTAGCTATATATAACCTTCTCACCGTGGCTTGTCACAAACTCAGCTCATTAGCTAACTCTGCTAACAGCCACGTAACTCAGCAGTGAGAAGGCCACCTTTCATCAGCAACACATGTCTAGGGCCAGTATGATTCAGGCGTAACCAAACAGGAAAGTTGGAATGTTCCAATGAGGGAACAGAAATTATGGTGAATGCTGTGCAAATGCAGCCCCATGGAAAGTTATCATTTGCCGAGAGATTACAGACCGTACACCGCCATAAAATTGCAGTGAAATATGTTTACTAGTATTTGAGCTTTAACAAACAGTTAACAGAAAAAGGGCCCAGTACAATTAAACCAGTCTAAAGGTGCACATGAACGTTGGGGCTCATTTCTGTAGAAGTTGGTGCATCGCTTTGCTCACAGTGTTGAACCCCCATCACCTGCTAGAAAAGAGAAAATCTGCAGATGCTGGAAATCCGAGCAACACACACAAAATGCTGGGGGAGCTCAGCAAGCCAGGCAGCATCTGTGGAAAAAAAAAAGTACAGTCGACATTTCAGGCCAAAACCCTTTGGCAGAACCCAAGGGTTTCCGCTCAAAGAGTCGACTTTACTCTTCTCCATAGATGCTGCCTGGCCTGCTGAGTTCCTCCAGCATTTTGTGTGTGTTGCCCCCATCACCTGCCCCAGGTCGAACTTTCTTCGAGAAAAGTCACGAACGAACTGGCTAGCTCAGAATTATTGGCATTTGCTCCTTGAAACCACTCGTCTGCACAAAGCACTTCTTGCAATCGGGTCTGCCCCACGGGTGGGATCCTCCAAACATCTTCCCTTGTGCTCTTCTCCGCACCTCCTCGCAAAAGACCCCCAAACCCAGACCACTACCCTTCAGAAATCTGATCCCGCCCAACTTTCTTGAACCTGCCATCGCATCCTACTGGGCAGAATGTTACAACACATTACAAACAAACCTGACTGGCTGACACAGCATTCCTAAATTGAGCAAATGGCTCCTTATCTTTAGCTGAACCCAAAACACTAGGCCAAGGAGCATAACCAACAGGACATACTGTGTTTGCAGAAAAACTGCTCAAATAAAAAATACCTCACAGCATAGCAGTAGAAATACAATGAACAGGTTTTAACCATGGCATTACATGTGACCAGTGCAGGACTAATAATTATTCGGTTGCGGTGCACCATGGGAAAACACAGATCGTCACAGCATAGAAGGGGTCAATTTAGTCCACTGCCTGTACCACCTCCATATCAGAGCAATCCAGATCATTCTACTCCCCACCCTCACCCTGTCTTCTGAGGCCTCCCTCGCTCAGGGTTGACCGTGGATATTGTGTCCTAGCTATCTAGATACGCATAGCTGGAGCAATACAATATGGAGAGCAAGCTGTTGCCCCCTTCTCCACGCATCTGATGAATCCAAAGGACCAATACATTTTGGCACCTGGAGTTGCCAGTCAGCATTGAACTCAACGCAGAACTGCTTCAGCGACGCCAGCTCTGGCGTTTTCCCCTCGGGGTGTACTCCTGAAGCCCTCCCCACGTGTGGGAGGTTTGAGAGCGGAGTTTTCCTTCTCCTAGATGAGCTGCCAACTGCGGCTGACGAGCCCCATCCGCCCCGGTAACCCGCCTTTGCCCCTTCTCCTGTCAGTAGAAACCGTTCTGCCGGGCTTGGAGGCTAAGCCACACGTGAAGGCCGGGAGCTGGAGCTGGCTGTCAGAAGCTAACCTGCAACTCTGCGAACTCCTTCCTTCCGGGTGTTCATCCGGCAGCTTATTGAATGCGACAGCTAAATCCGCCTCCACTGCACTCCCCAGATCGGCCTTCCAGGTGGCCCGTTCTGTAAGAATTCCTTTCTCATCTTGCTTCTGGTTCTTTTCAATCAGGTCCTATGTCCCCGACCCCTCCTGATTGCTACCTTTACGATTCGGGCCTGTCACCATAAAATATAAATTAATGCGGCCTGTTGAATTCTGACCCAGCAGATGAAATAAATACCCTGCTTAGCCAATATATGCCTGTTCCCCACCCCCCCCTTCTGGATTTACTTTGCCCACAGTGTGTCACATGGTACTTTTCGAAGGTCTGCTCACTACACAGTTTCAATCAGATCTATTGTGACGATTAACAACAGGGATTCATCAAGCAACTTGCATCAAGAGCTAATTCATTTTTTAATGAACTAAGGAACCACAAAACATGGCAGCCTAACAAAATGAGTACATTATACTTATCTCCTACCAAAGAGAAATTGATGGGATATTTTGATTTTTTTTTAAAAAAAACATGCACAATTTTCTCTAAGTGCTGGAAACAGAAAAAAGTTCCCATGGTAACAACAAACAACACTTTTGTATAGAAGAAGTGCATTCACTTGAGATGTGCACGATGTTCTCCTGAGAGGTTGTCTATTGGTGGGTCCTTGGGTGGCTGTAGAGGCCGATCCGCGATCCACATATTCTGGTGCAATGCGGGCAAGAGTAAGTGGTGGCTGCAGCACAAACAAGACGCTGGAAATCAGAGTGGCACACACAAAATGCCGGAGGAACTCAGCAAGCCCAGCAGCCTCTTTGGAGAAGAGCAAACAGTCAACCTTTCAGGCTGAGACACCTCACGGGGCTGTTGAAGGAACTCGGTCCAACACGTCAACTGCTTACTCTTTTCCATAGATGCTGCCTGGACTGCCGAGTTCCTCCAGCATTGTGTGTGTGTGCATTAAGTAGTGGTTGCAATTAGTGGTTGGGTCTCATCTTTTGTTCACACGCTCCTTATATAATTATTAGGATATGAGGACACGCAGTCCTCTTTTATTGTCATTTAGTAATGCATGCATTAAGAAATGATACAATATTCCCCCTGTGTGATATCACAGAAACACAGGACAGACCAAGACTGAAAAATCTAACAAAACCACATAATTATAACATATAGTTACAACAGTGCAAGCAATACCATAACTTGATGAAGAACAGGCCATGGGCACGGTAAAAAAAAAAGTTCAAAGTCTCTCGAAAGTCCCACATCTCACGCAGACGGGAGAAGGAAGAAAACTCTCCCTGCCATGCCCGACCACAGTCCGACTCTGAGTCGTCCGAAAACTTCGAGCCTCCGACCAGCCCTCCAACACAGAGCACCATCTCTGCCGAGCGCTTCTACCCCAGCCCCGGCCGCCAGCAACAGGCAAAGCCGAGGATCTTGGGGCCTTCCCTCCGGAGATTCTCGATCGCACAGTAGCAGCAGCAGCAAACCGGGCATTTCAGAAGTTTCTCCAGATGTTCCTCCGTGCTTCTCACGGCTGTCTCCATCAGATCAGAATTGTGCACAGTATCCTACTTACAAATATGATATCATTTCACCGGTGAGGCTGCGCACGCTGCGTCGTGCCCTTATCTTCTCCTCCCACCGGAATTTCACCAGACTACAAAATTCTGGACATCCATGATTGTTCTTGACAAATTTTTCTGCAGAGGTGAGTTGCCATCACCTTCTTCTGGGCAGTGTCTTAGCAAGACGGGTGACCCCAGCTATTATCAATACTCTTCAGTTATTGGTAGAGTGGTTGCTCACACGACCACCCACCAGCTGCTCCCATGGTTTCACATGACCCTGATCAGGGGTTAAGCAGGTGCTACACCTTGCCCAAGGGTGACGTGCAGGCTAGCAGAGGGAAGGAGCGCCTTGCACGTCCTTTGGCAGGGATGTATCTCCACCGTGTCACCCAAATTTTTTGTATTATACAATAAGAAAAATATGTAAGGAATGTAATTAGTTTGTTTTTATTTATTGCATTGTCCTGCTGCCACAAAAACAACAAATTTCACAGCCTATGTCAGTGATATCAAATCTGAATCTGATCGTGAATCTTTAAAAAAGATTGTAGCGTTTTCACATCGTGGCTTGGGTTTCACACTGACTCGGACGAATCAGTTATTCTGCTGTGATGTACAGGAGTCTTTATACAATCAAAATTTCTGATCAATGCTTGTCATGGTTTATCACAGCCAGGTGTTTCCAGGTGGAGGGAGGAAATTTATCTCCCTGGATAAAGAGTACTGTTCCCCCGATTTCTCGGAATCCCTGTCCCGTGACCATTCCAAACAAGAGAAGTTAGAGTTGCATTCATGTACAGCACCGTCAGGATCCGTCTGAGAGGAGCACACAAAAGCTGAGCATGGTGAACAGAGCCCACCAGCTGTCAGGCTGTCTACCACTTTCCAGACCCTGAGCCAGAGCTTGTGGGTCCCACATTAAAACACAAAGAGCTGGCACGGGAGTACGTCATGCACAATTCTGAGGGACTGCCAAAGAGAGAGCTCGGAAAGTGGCAGTGCCTGGCAGAAGAGCGATTGCAATCTTCCCTTCATTTCTCACTTTCATCCTGCCAAGGCAGAACCTTGCATGCTCTTCAACAGAAGGCTATGTTGCTTTCTACAGCTTTACAATCACTAAGCCTGACATGGAAACTTTAAAGTCAATTACACTGCACCCTAGATTCTCAAGAAAAGAGGTGGACTGTTCTGAACCTCGTGCATACTACTGCCAATGTCACCCGTGGCTTCCTTGTCTTAAGTTAGAAGGTGCAGATTCAGGTCCTATACCAGAAACACATTTCATAAAACCTTGGCAGTGCTGACAGCTGATAGAGTGCTGGATGAGATGTGAAACGGAGACACTTTCTGGTTGAAGTTTCCATAACAGAAGTTTTAGAAGACATAAGGAAGTTTGCTTTAATATACTGTTCAGTACTTAACGCTCAACCAACATCCTGAAACAAAAAGATGATGTTTCTACACCCAGTGTCCACTCTTTTAGGTACACCTGTCCAGCTGTTCATTAATGCAAATACCTAATCAGCCAATCATGTGGCAGCAGCTCAATGCATAAAAGTATGCAGACATGGTCAAGAGGTTCAGTTGTTGTTCAGACCACACACAGAATGGGGAAGAAATGTGACCTAAGTGACTTTGACCATGGAATGATTGTTGGTGCCAGACAGGGTGGTTTGAGTACCTCAGAAACTGCTGATCTCCTGGGATTTTCATACACAACATTCTCTAGACTTGACAGAGAATGGTGTGAAAATCAGTGAGCAGCAGTTTTGCATTAATGAGTCTGTTAATGAGAGAGGTCGGAGGAGAATGGCCAGACTGGTTCAAACTGACGGGAAGTCACATAGCCACCCGTTACAACACTGCTGCGCAGAAGAGCGTCTCTGAAAGCACAACACGTTCAGCCTTGAAGTGGTTGGGGTACAGCAGCAGAAGACGGTGAACATACACCCAGTGGCCACATCGTTAGGTACAGGAGGTATCTATGAAAGTGACCGCCAAGTGTATCTTACTGCTGTGTTATCATCCAAACTACTGCTAGAACAATGTGTCTGTTTTGGTTTCTGTGTTGGGTGTTTATGATGGTGGTTAGTCACGTGGGTGGGGACATAGTAAAAGCAAAGGGAATAAGTTACACATTCATGTTTTGTTCTGGGCAGTTTCAGAGCTGGGGACTGACAGATGTCACATCCTTTGCTGACTGCTAAATTACCTTTGAAATCACTTAACTTCAATTGAGTCTGCTCAAGTACATTTACTATTGCTAGCTCAGTTTCAAAAGTTTCATCACTCTAAGATTGAATGTTTTGCTAGTTGCTCATAAAGGATCGGATACATTTCTTCGACTTTTCGGAATGTTATTATTGGAATGATCTGAGGGCGCATCATACAAGGAAAACTTCCCACAGCAGGTAGCCAGCAGCGGCAATTGATCTGGTCGAGTTGCTGCGCCAACTACAATTCAGAAATATTTCACTCTTGCACTCGGAGGGGCTGGGCTTACAGGGTTATGGACCAAACGCAGGGAACTGCGACCGGCTGGGTGAGCACCGGGGTCAGCGTGGGGTCGTTGGGCTGAAGGGCCCGTATGCATGCAAGTGTTGCTCGATGACTTGCTAAAGCTCTTCGTTATGTCTTTCGATTCTGAAAGGCAGACGAATAGGTTTCGGGCTGTGCGGTCTGAGCACGTCACTGCGCCGGGATCAGAGTCCTCGAGGGAGGCAACACCCGGCGCTTGGACAGTTTAGACACCGGTCCAGATAGAAAGCCCAAAGTGTCGGGACCAGAGAGTCGGGCTGTAAGCGCTCGCACTCCCGTGAGGTTCATTCCCTCTCTCTGCGGCGCCGAGGCTGTGAACTGCTCTGGGTGGCTGCCATCTATGTGAGCTTCACAGCGTTTTCGCCCCGCTAATATGATGATTTGAGATCACGGGTTGGGCCTGCTCCATGGAGTGGATCAAAGGATTCAATCTGGTTCAGCGTACTGTTGTTTGCATGGAATGAGTCAGAGAGGCACAGAGAGTGACAGAGAGACAGAGTTCTCCCCTCTTTCTCCCTCCCTTTTTTTTTAAATTGGTTTCTTTTAGGCTTCCAGCTTTATGACCTCCTGTAAGCAAACAAATCTCAAGGTGTACATTTCTTTACATTCTCTGATAATAAATGCACTTTGAACCTTGGAATATAGCCTTCACTTTGTTTTGCAGATTCAGCGGAGATGCGCGAGAGTCATTATTAAGAGCCGTCAGCGGCGTGTGCAGGGAGAGGCTGGCATTAAAGACCACATTGCTGGGCTCATAAAGGCTGCACAGCACTGCACCTGGGGCTCATCTCCCAAGATTTATGATCAGCTTCCACCTTCTCAGTCGATCACCTCGGGGACTGCAGCAGAGATTTTGGCAGTGAATGAATAATGTTTAGACAAAATATGTTGGCATTTTCCTATTAGAAATCATCCAAGATGCGGAGTTGCTCGGCTCCAGTCACTCATCTCCAGGAGCTTTCAAACGAATAAACATAATTCTTCCATGTTGAACAGGCTGCATGATGGGGACTGCGTGATATAGGTGAAAAGGTGAAAAAAAAGAGAACAGTGATGCAGCAGTCAAGGCACATGGCATTTTTAACTGCTAGTTTAGTCATATTAACCCCCATCTTCCAATGAGCAAAGTATACCACGTTGAACTTACACTTGTACACTCTTTGTAGACTGACTGTAGACTCTGAAAAGGGTAAGACGAGGCGACACACCTCAGTCCTCACAGGGGGATCGGAAGTGGAGAGAGTGAGCAACTTCAAGTTTCTGGGTGTCAATATCTCCGAGGATCTATCCCGGGTCCAACAGATTGATGCAGCTACAAAGGCAGAACAAGGGCAATGCTTCATGAGGCGTCTGAGCAGATTTGATATGTCACAAAGACACCGGCAAATTTCTATAGATGTACCGTTGGGGTGGGTGGGTGGGGGGGGGGTGCGGGATGAGTTGATGCCTTTTCTTTCATCAACACCTATGGTCTCTCTGTATTTAATGGCTATCTGGAGAAGATCATTTTCAGGGTTGTACTGTACATACTTACTTTGACAATAAAATGAGCCTTTGAAACTTTGGAGAGCAGTCTAACTGGCTGCATCACCATTTGGTATTGCGGTGGAGCTGGAGGGGGGGGCGCGGGGGCTACCACACAGGATTAAAATAAGCTACAGAGAGTTCAGTCAGCTCCAGCGTGGGCGCTAGCCTCCAAAGCATCCAAGACATCTCCAAGGAGCGATGTCTCAAAAAGGCCACGTTCATTATTAAGGAGCACCCCATCACCCAGCACATGCCCCCTTCTCATTGCTACTATTAGGAAGGAGGTACAGGAGCCTGAAGGCACACACTCAGTGATTCAGGAACAGCTTCTTTCCCTCTGCCATCTGATTTCTGAATGGACATTGAACCTATGAACGCTACCTCACTAATTTTCTTTTAATTTCTATCTGGTTCTCGTTCTCCTTTCTAAACTGTACCATTGTACACAGAGTTGAACACAGTAATTTAAAAGCCATTGTTTGGGATTTCAGCAAACTACAAGATAAGGAAGTGTAAAAATTAAATCAAGGCGTAATTACTGACATCAAGTTTGCATTTCAAAGTGCCTGTTGATTGCAAGAGTCTACATATCTTATAGAGCATGTTTTCTGCATCCTTCAGTTATATCACCAGGTATCCAGTGGCCACCTGGGCACAGTACATTGTTTCACAACATTCTTATCATTGCAAACTTCAAAAAAGAATATTGCTACCAATTTGCGATGCTCCTGTCATGACATGATGCAATGAGGCACAAAATGAGGATGAATATTAGAACACTTCCAGTTGGAAAATTGTCAAGGATTCTGAACAGCACCAACAGAGAGAGATTCCACCCCCACCCCCCCCCCCCAGTTCATCAATAACAGTTGGCTCTTCATCAATAATGACCAACTTCTGGTTCATATCAGGAGACATAAATATCAGCCCAGAGTAAACAGAAGCCAAGCTGTTCTCCGACAAGCCTTAATATCTGGCATATAGAATAGCACTGGGAGAATCCTTATAGACAGTCACAATGTTCAAAATCATCCCGTTCTGTCAGAGCTGAACATGTTACATCAGAGGCATCAGTTTCTTCACCCTCCCCTTTTGCTGTCTCAAGCCGAGCCCACAGATGCCAATTACAATGACAGGAAGTTGAATTTGGACAACGGAAAGTCTTAAGGCAGTGCTTGACCAAATAACCTTTCAGACAAAATTAATAACATTTTTCAGTAACAGTGTCCACAGGGATTTTTTCTTCTTCTCTTTTAATTATTATGCTCTCACAAAAACAAAAACACGTTGTTCTATTCCCTGGGTCACGCTCTGAATCTGAACACAGTGCTAATTATGTGCCTCTGGAACCAACTGCTGCCATTAACATGGGACATTATTTCCTCCAGTTTAGTTGTCATTTTATCAAAAAAAAAGTTTGAGAAGGGCCAATTTTCCTATACAGTGTCTCACTGGTTCGCAGCAACTTTGCCCTCAGAAGATTTGCGAACATTATCTATCAGCTCTTCCCACAAAAGCACATTTACCAGCTTTAATTTGATATTTCTGCAAGGAACTACGGAACCCAAGCTAAAACTTCGAAGCACACAACATCTGGAGCACAAATCCAATACTTAGTTTCCATACACTCACTTAATTCCTACTGCCTGCCAGGTGTTTGTACATTGTCCCCGTGACCGTGTGGGTTTCCTCTGGGTGCTCTGGTTTCCTCCCACAGTCCAAAGTCTGAGCGGTTAGTGGGTCAGTGTAAATTGTCCCGCGATCAGGCCAAGACTGAAGCGGAGGTTGCTGTGCGGCATGGCTCAAAGGCCCAGAAGGGCCTATTCCACACTGCATCTCAATAAATACATAAAACTCCACCATGGACAGTCCCCAGTCCGGCTGTGAAAGGAGGAAGGTTGGGTATGGCACTAGCAACCCTATCCTGTAAAAACCCAGAGCTACAGAAGCTCCAAAGGTCTCATCCCTCGGAGAGGAAGGATATACCAGGATGACAGGCTACAACTTCAACTCAATTCAAATTTAATTGTCATTAAACCATGCACGAATACCCATGATTACAGCCAAACAAGACAGTGTTACTCAGGGCCCAAGGCACCAAACAGAGCACCAATTGGCACACACAGCACAAAGTACACATAGCAAATTCAAGATAGAAAGCACGTAAACATATCAGTAAGACACAGCAAAAATAGTCCGGACCCTGAGTCCATGAATGCCGCAGAAATTTGCAGTCTTCTGCCAAGCGAACACTGGGGGGCAGCGTCGACCCCAGCCTGGACACCGTGCCACACCCACCCACTGGCAGAGCACGCCGGGTCCGACACCCCTCTCGTGGTGGCAGTGAGCAGGCAACACCGCGGATGAGGCCCCGACTCCATGAATGCCGCAGAGATCTGCAGTTGACCACAATACAGCTTGAAAGATTGGCCCAGCACAGGGGACTCTGGGGAGCTGCTGTCAGTGGCCTATGCCCTAGTAGGGGTGATGGGCTGAAGGAAGTAAGCAAATAATCCACTTTGTGTAGAATTTGACCATGGATTGGGAGGGTGCCAAGAGGTTTAATATAATCATTTTCCAAATCTCCTTCAAATAATTCCAGCTGATCTTCTTATGCTCTCGAGGGAACTAAATGGCTCCTTTAATTTGTGGATTGATTCTCTCACTTGTTCCATTTTTCATTCTGACACACAAGTAGTAAGGAGACCTTGCCACCCAGCATACAAAATGGAATGTGGCCTGGTCTGGGAACATTCTGTCCCAAACATTGTACCAATCTACTGAAGGAAGTTTCCTGAGCACAGAGACTCATCCTGATTTATTACTCAAGGGGCCACCCTTGGACAAGCTAGAAGTGAGTGTAAATATCACAGCAAAGACCCCGGCATCCGTACAAGCACAGGTTCCTGGACAGTGATCAAGATGGAATTCCCTAGCTGATTTCTTCAATCCTCGGCCAGGGTACTGAATCTACTTTAATATCATCTCTTATAATCAACACCTTATGTACTGTCTGGGAAGCCTCTAACCTGATGGCATGAACATTGATTTCTCAAACTTCCAGTAATTGTTCCTCCCCCCCTTCACCTCATCTCCTTACTTGCCCATCTCCTCCCTGTGGTGCTCCTCCCCTTCCAATTCTTCCATGATCTTCTATCCTCTCCTATCAGATTCCCCACCCCCCCCCTTCTCCAGCCCTTTATCTCTTTTACCTATCAGCTCCCCAGCTCATTACTTCATCCCTCCCCCCCCCACCTCCCGGTTTCACCTAAAACCTACCACCTTATACTTCATTCTCCACTCCCCTACCCCCCCCCCACCCTCTTACTCTGACTTCTCATCTTTCTTTCCAGTTCTGACGAAGGGTCTCGGGCCCGAAACGTCAACTGTTTACTCTTTTCCGCAGATGCTGTCTGACCTGCTGGGTTCCTCCAGCATTTTGTGCGCCTATTATAGCTTGGATTTCCAGCATCTGCAGATTTTCTCATGTTTGTTAATCATCTCCCTGCTGGATAATTAGGCACGGAGTGAGGATCAAGGTTAGTGTGTATAGCTCCATGTCAAAAGAAGCTTACACCACTTCAATGAGGCAGAGCAGCTACAGTGCCTATAAAAGTATTCACCACCCTTGGAAGTTCTCATGTTCTATTGTTTTACCTCATTGAATCACAGTGCATTTAATTTGGCTTTTTTTTAACCCTGATCAACAGAAAAAGACTCTTCCATGTCAAAGTGAAAATAAATGTCTACAAATTGGTCTAAATTAATTACAATTATAAAACACAAAATAATTGATTGAATAATTACTTACTCCCTTCAAGTCAGTATTTAGTAGAAGCACCTTTGGCTGCAATTACGGCTCTATCAGCTTTGCACATCTGGACTCTGCAATTTTTCCCCATTCTTCAAAACTGCTCAAGCTCTGTCAGATTGCATGGAGATTGTGGGCAAACAGCCCTTTTCAAATAGAGCCACAAATTCTCAATTGGATTGAGGTCTGGACTCTGACTTGGCCACTCTATGACATTAACTTTGTTGTTTTTAAAACCATTCCTGGGTAGATTTGGATTTGTGCTTGCAGTCATTGTCTTGCTGGAAAACAAATCTTCTCACAAGTCACAGTTCTCTTGCAGAACTGCATCAAGTTTGGCTCCAGGATTTCCTTGTATTTTGGTGTATTCATTTTACCCTCTCCCTTCACAAGCCTTCCAGGGCCTGCTGCAGTGAAGCATCCCCACAGCATGATGCAGCCACCACCATGCTTTACCGTAGAGATTTCATGTGAGTTTTTTTCCAACAGTGGCTTTCTCTTTGCCATTCTCCCATAAAGCTGCCAACTGGTGAAGCACCTGGACAACAGTTGTTGTATGCACAGTCTCTCCCATCTCAGCCACTGAAGCTTGCAACTCCTCCAGAATTGTCATGTCTCTTGGTGGCCTCTCTCACTAGTCCCCTTCTTGCAAAGTCATTCAGGTTTTGAGGACTGCCTGCTCTTGGCAGATTTACAGCTATACCATATTCTTTCCATTTCTTGATGATTGATTTAACTGTACTCCAAGGGATATTCATTGACTTGGAAATTTTCTCAACTCCATCTCCTAACTTGTGCTTTTCAATAATATTTTCACAGAGTTGCTTGAAGTGTTCTTTTGTCTTCACGGTGTAGTTTTTGCCAGGATACTGCCTCACCAGCACTGGACTTTCCAGATACAGGTGTATTTTTACTACAATCAATTGAAACACCTTGACTGAACACAGGTGATCTCCATTTAACTAATTTTGCAACATCCAAAACCAATTGGCTGCACCAGTGATGATTTGGTGTGTCATATTAAAGGAGGCAAATACTTCTGTAATCAGTTATTTTGTGTTTTCTATGTGTAATTAATATAAATCATTTTGTGGAGATCTATTTTCACTTCGACACGAAGGAGTCTTTTTCTGTTGATCAGCGTCAAAAAAAGCCAAATTAAATCCACTGTGATTCAATGTTGCAAAGCAATAAAACATGAAAACTTCCAAGAGGGAGTGAATACTTTTTACAGGCACTATATATTCATATGGGTGGGTCAAAAGTATTGCATTTGTATTACAACTAAGAGAAAATCTGCAGATGCTGGAAATCCAAAGCAACACTCACAAGATGCTGAAGGAACTTAGCAGGCCAGGCAGCATCTGTGGACAGAAATAAACAGTCAACGTGCCAGGCCGAGACCCTTCTTCAAGACATTTCTACTACATTTGATAGGTGCAAAAGTGAAAGAACATTAAAAAAGAAAAACATATTTTTTTTTATTTGAGCTCAGGGTCCCATCATCAGCATTGTTTGTGAGTTCTGGTTAACACTGGGTTAATACCGAGTCAATCAGAAGTCAACTCCTGTGAGCCCACTGGAGAAGGGGTGTGTGTGTGTGTGTTTCTGTGTGTGTGGCTTCATCTTCTGTCTGCCAGAGAAAGCAGCATCTCCCAGTGGCCACACATTTTAATTCCACATCCCATTCCCCTTCTGATATGTCTATCCACGGCTTCCTCTACTGTAAAGATGAAGCCACACTCAGGTTGGAGGAACAACACCTTATATTCCGTCTGGGTAGCCTCCAACCTGATGGCATGAGCATTGACTTCTCAAACTTCTGCTAATGCCCCACCTCCCCCTCGTACCCCATTTATATACACACATTCTTTCTCTCTCTCTCCTTTTTCTCCCTCTCTCCCTCTCACTATACTCCTTGCCCATCCTCGGGTTTTCTCTCCTCCCCCTTTTCCTTCTCCCTGGGCCTCCTGTCCCATGATCCTTTCATATCCCCTTTGGCAATCAACTGTCCAGCTCTTGGCTCCATCCCTCCCCCTCCTGTCTTCTTCTATCATTTTGGATCTCCCCCTCCCCCTCCCACTTTCAAATCTCTTACTCGCTCTTCCTTCAGTTAGTCCTGACGAAGGGTCTCGGCCTGAAACGTCGACTGTACCTCTTCCTAGAGATGCTGCCTGGCCTGCCGCGTTCACCAGCAACTTTGATGTGTGTTGCTTTACTGTTGTTGTTCTGCTGCTGCAGTTCCGCTGAACAGTACATGCATGCAATGTCGGCACCGGAATGTATGGCAGCACTCGCGGACTGCCCCCAGCGCATCCTCAGTCCCGAGGAAGGGTCTCGGTCCGACACGTCAACTGTATGTTCCTCTCCACGGATGCTGCCTAACCTGCTGAGTTCCCCCAGCATCTTGTGCGTGTTTGCTCTGGATTTTCAGCATCAGCAGGCCCTCTTGTGTTTATGACCTTCTTCGGTCATGAATGCAAATGACGCATTTCAATGTACATTTGATAAATAAATAAATCTGAATATTGTTTCAGATAAATAAAAATGTATTTAGTTAGTGTTTATCAATTATCAAATGTTATGGTTCTATAGGGTTTTCATAGCCAGCAAGTTGGTAGTGGGATCAATTTCCCACTATCTGTTAAATGCTCCCAGTCATGTGAGTCTCAAGAAGCCTCTGACAACCAAGTCCAGCTCCTGGTCTTCACGTGTGGTTTAGCTACTAAGCCCGACAGAACCATTTCTACTGACAGGAGAAGGGGCAAAGGCTCCTTAAAACTGGTCACTTTGGGCAGATAGGGCTCGTCGGCCGTAGTCGGCAGCTCATCTAGGAGAAGGAAAACTCTGATCTCAAACCTCCGCTGTCTTGCAGCTATTCCCACTCATGGGGAAGGCCTCGGGAGTAAACCTTGAGGGAAAATCTGGAGCTGGAGTCCCTAAGGCAGTTCTACGTTGAGCTCGACGCTGAGCGGCAACTCCTGCGATGCTGCTGGTGGCAGCCATTCCTATGGATTCGTCAGCTACGTGGAGCGGGAGGAGCCTGCCTCTCTGTATCGTACTGCCCTGGCTTGCGTATCACGAAGACAGCTGAGACGCAACATCCATGGTCGACCCTGACCGACGGAGGCCTGAGAAGTTAGTTTTATGATTTTTGTAAAAAAAAACTAACAGTAAAAGCAACTGGCAAGTTCTACACCTCTCACTGATGAAAGTGCTCTATGACAAGCTGGATTCACTCAATAAGGAAGAAATCGATGAGGCCGCTCTAGCAGATACAACAGGACTTAAAAGCCGCGAGTAAGAAGGTTACAAGAAATCTTTTCATCAATTCAGGAAAGCATTCTACACAGCGCCAAGATTATAAAACAGTAGTAACTGATCCCATCTTCTCCTCTGTGCTAATAGTCTGTGCCTAATCAGATGGCTCTCAAGCAAGTCACGCGCTCTATATTGTGAGATTAATTTGACTTTCATCTTATGGTGCATTGTGTCCACTGATGTAGACTCTTTCTAATTCATCCCATTTGCAATGCCCTGGCATTACAGAAAACACTTTGTTTAATCTCCGTATTCTAAGCAATCTAGTTACATTCATTGGCTGTGAAATTGACTCGCCAAGGAAAAAGAAAATATTTTACTCTCCTATGTTAACAGCGTTTCCACATATTGTCTGTCAGGAAATATAGAGGAGGCTTGACCCGAGATTATTCTAGCTGTGAGCGATGATTTTCATAATTAGCTGCAAAATAACAGGCCTCGAGGGGCCACAAAACAAGAGAGACAGATACTAAATGCACAGGCAGCGAGGCAACTGAAGGCAAGGAGCAATTGGTTAAGGTTGGCTGGTTCCTATGAGTAAACAAGCATTGCAGATGAGAGTGGGGTTTAAATAGGCTGCAGGTGACCCCTGTTAGCTGGGTGGAGTCTGGGAGGAGCCTGACAGGATCCCACCACCGCACCCCCCCCCCCATGGCCAGACCCCGACAGGCCCTGTTTTTCTTCACTTAGCAAGCAAACAGTGGGAATGATAAGACCATAAGATATCAGAGCAGAATTGGGCCATTTAGCCCATGGAGTGCTCTGCCATTTCATCATGGCTGATCCAATTTTCCCTCTCAGCCCCAATCTCCTGCCTTCTCCCCGTATCCCTTCATGCCCTGACTAATCAAGAACCTAACAACCTCTGCCTTAAATATACATAAAGACTTGGCCTCCACGGCCACCTGAGACAACGAATTCCACAGATTCACCACTCTCTGGCTAAAGAAATTCCTACTCATCTCCATTCTAAAAGGACACCCCACTATTCTGAGGCTGTGTCCTCTGGTCTGAGACTCTCCCACTGTTGGAAACATCCTCTCCACATCTATTCTATCGAGGCCTTTCAACATTTGATAGGTTTCAATTAGGTTACCCCTCATTCTTCTAAATTCCAGTGACTACAGGCCCAGAGCCATCAAATGCTCTTCATATGACAAGCCGTTCAATCCTGGAATCACTTTCGTAAACCTCTTTTGAACCCACTCCAGTGTCAGCACATCCTTTCTGAGATAAGGGGATCATAACTGCTCATGATATTCCAAGCGTATTGTGGCAAGTTAATTATGATTTCTCCCCATGCTCTGTTTTCTGGAGTGCTATCGATCACCCTCATCCATGTTATGGGTTGGTGTCAGGTCCATTTTATATGGGTCTGGGTAAAGATACTTTATACTTTATACTTTAGTGGCGCCAAACAATTGATACTAGAACGTACAATCATCACAGCGATACTTAATTCTGCACTTCCCGCTCCCTGGATTACAAATCAATAGTAAATATTAAAATTTTAAATTATAAATCATAAATAGAAAAATGTAAAGTAAGATACACTGTGACAACAACTCCTGAAGTCCAGGTTATGAACATGGACATGATTGTTTCAAATTCTGCCCTCGCTAAACGTTTTGCACTGAGGTTTGGTTTCAAATTGATCGACTAGATTTCAGACTCTTTCAGGAATCATTGAACCTAATTTTTTCAAATTACAACATTGTTTTAACTGACTCATCAGTCTTTTTCCTCTCCACTTAGGCAAAGAGTTGTTTACCAGTGTCATTACAGTGCATATTAAATTTTAGTATTACAGTTACCTAACCGCCTTATTGACTATGTAAGCTGGCCGGTGGTGTAGTGGAGCGAGCACCAGACTTCGGGGCAAGTGGTCCCAGGTTCGAATCCGGCCGGCCCCTTGCACGCTTTCCATCCGTGCCAGGCTGGACGTCGAGCTAGCAACTCGACCTCGTGAAAAAACAGACAGGTAGATGCTAAGGAAATGGCAAGGCTGTCACCCGATGAACCACAAGGCGCAGAGTGGAACAACTACAGCAACATCATTGACAATGCAGTGTAGGTACAATGGTGGCTGCATCTATAGAAATGAATCTCTCCTGGTTGCAAGTTGAAGTTTAATTCAACCATAGTTGAATACAGCCAAGGTGCGAAACACAGTACCAACAGTCACACACGTATAAGCTATCAGTAAGATGCAGTCACACAAAAAATATACAGTCCAAGACTCCGAGTTCATGA
The DNA here is from genome assembly GCF_963921235.1 of Mobula hypostoma. NCBI lineage: Eukaryota > Metazoa > Chordata > Chondrichthyes > Myliobatiformes > Myliobatidae > Mobula > Mobula hypostoma. The sequence goes on along the minus strand of NC_086126.1, from coordinate 8,018,687 downwards.
ATGTTGCCAACTTCAAAATCCTATCGCAGAATCAGAATGAGAATCAGGTTTAATAATAATAAGTACTTTATTGAGCCCAAGTGGGAAATTATTTTGTTAGAGGAGCAACATTTAAAAACACACTTAGCGATAATAATGAATATAATAATATTAACTAATAATAAGCACAGAATAATTATATACACAATAATAATTTACCAATGTGAAATAATAATGTACGAAATAATAAAACAGAGACTATTGTACTATGATGTGTGCTCTCTTGTTGCACAGGGATGAACTGTTGTATCTGCTTATTGCACTTGGTAGGAAAGATTTTCTGTAATGATCCTTGCAACAGCAGAACTGAATGAACGTGTTTGAAAGGGTGCTCTGCTGCTTATTCAGTAGGTTGAATATCACCGGCATATGTCGTGAATTTTTTTTTTTACTTTGTGACAGCAGTACAATGCGATACATAGAAGCACAGAAACATAAAAAAAACCTACAGCACAATACAGGCCCTTCGGCCCACAAAGCGGTGCTGTACATGTCCCTACCTTAGAACTACCTAGGCTTACCCATAGCCCTCTATTTTTCTAAGTTCCATGTACTTATCGAGGAGTTTCTTAAAAGATAGACATAATAAATATAGAGGAAAAAACAGAATTACTGTTAGGATATGTATATTAAACAGTTAAATTAAAACAGGAGTCGTGAGGTAGTGTGTTCATGGGTTCAATGTCCATTTAGAAATCAGATGGAAGAGGGGCAGAAGCTGTTCCTGAATCGCTGAGGGTGCCTCTCTGATGGTAGCAATGAGGAGGGGCATGTTCTGGGTGGTGGGCTCCTTAATGATGGACGCCGCCTTTCTGAGGCACCAAATCATTGTGTGTGGATTTTAACAAGAATTCCTGAAGAAATGTTAATGATCTGAAATGTTATCTCCCCCCTCCATCTCTCTCGCATACCTCCACCCCATTCCTACAGATCTTCTGAGTATTTCCTGCAGTATCTGTTCTTATTGTAACACAAGGTGCAATGATCTTAAATGCTCATCCCTGTCTGCTCCTGTAAGCATTCACCAGATACGATGAGGAGACTTAATAGGAGGGAAAGAGATCACAATACTCCGAAGGCTTGTAGCACACTTGTTAACTTTTGATGACAAAAACAGCTTCTTGACAATTAAAACTATTCTCAGCCAGAACTGTCTGCCGTCAGGGGAAATAAAGGCCTTTCTTCGCCTGAAATCATTATCTCCTCCTGTTGTGCACCAGTAAGAAATTCTCCTGCCCACTGGTAAAATCAATGTTTAAACAAAGTAGTTCTGTGCCGGGCTGAGCTCTGACCTGCCATTCTAAACTAATTTCTCAAAAGCATCACACAACGCAAACAGGGAACATGTAACTAATAAGGCTCGCAGTGAGCTCCTGTTCAAAAATAATCATTTGCTGTTTGGGAATAGTTTATCCTTGCATGAAGAAGATCCCGTGGGTTGGCAGAATTTCCACATTATCTTTCCATCCTTTATTCCTAGATTTTAAGTCTACGTCAAAGGGAAGGAACAGGAATCTGTGATAAGGTGATTACAATGGGGGGGAAAAAGAGCCATAGTGGGAAAACCTTCATTCATGAGAAGTAAGTGGATGCTCTGAACAACGGGGAACCGAGGTTAATGGGCCTGACAGCAAACCACAAGACAGACACGAGTGATCAACATTGCTTCAGAATGCTGAGCATGGGGAAAAATAATTTTAAAAGCTCCGCACAATTTCCATTCTGTGCTTGTTAATTGAAGTCAGACAAAAAAGTCCTTGAGGGTTGGATTCCATACCACTGGGTCGGGAAAGGGGGGGCGTCAAAGCAAAACAGCTGACGTTCTGACCCCCATCAGGAAAAAGAAAACTTCTCGTGCAGGTTTTGGGAGCAGACAGGAGACCAACCATGCTGAGCATCCTGTTGATAGTCTCAACTTTGGCTCAACTGCGGAGATCAGTAGAACAAAGGGATCTGAGAATTCAGGTCCACAATTCGTTAAAGGTGGTGTCACAGGTGGATAGGGTTGTGAGGGCAGCTTTTGCCACTTTGGCTCTCTAAAATCAAATTATTGAGTACAGGGGATGGGACGTTACATTGAAGTTGTATCAGACGTTGGTGAGGCCTAATTTGGAGTATTGTGTGCAGTTTTGGTCACCTGCCTACAGGAAAGATGTAAATAAGGTTAAACGAGTACAGAGAAAACTTACAAGGATGTTTTTAAACGCAAACAACAGGAATTCTGCAGGTGCTGGAAATTCAAGCAACACACATCAAAGTTGCTGGTGAACGCAGCAGGCCAAGCAGCATCTATGGGAAGAGGCGCAGTCGACGTTTCAGGCCGAGACCCTTCGTCAGGACTAACTGAAGGAAGAGTGAGTAAGGGATTTGAAAGCTGGAGGGGGAGGGGGAGATGCAAAATGATAGGAGAAGACAGGAGGGGGAGGGATAGAGCCGAGAGCTGGACAGGTGATAGGCAAAAGGGGATACGAGAGGATCATGGGACAGGAGGTCCGGGAAGAAAGACGGGGGGGGGTGACCCAGAGGATGGGCAAGAGGTATATTCAGAGGGACAGAGGGAGAAAAAGGAGAGTGAGAGAAAGAATGTGTGCATAAAAATGAGTAACAGATGGGGTACGAGGGGGAGGTGGGGCCTAGCGGAAGTTAGAGAAGTCAATGTTCATGCCATCAGGTTGGAGGCTACCCAGACGGAATATAAGGTGTTGTTCCTCCAACCTGAGTGTGGCTTCATCTTTACAGTAGAGGAGGCCGTGGATAGACATGTCAGAATGGGAATGGGATGTGGAATTAAAATGTGTGGCCACTGGGAGATCCTGCTTTCTCTGGCGGACAGAGCGTAGATGTTCAGCAAAGCGGTCTCCCAGTCTGCCTCGGGTCTCACCAATATATAAAAGGCCACATCGGGAGCCCCGGACTCAATATATCACCCCAGTCAACTCACAGGTGAAGTGATGCCTCACCTGGAAGGACTGTTTGGGGCCCTGAATGGTGGTGAGGGAGGAAGTGTAAGGGCATGTGTAGCACTTGTTCCGCTTACACGGATAAGTGCCAGGAGGGAGATCAGTGGGGAGGGATGGGGGGGACGAATGGACAAGGGAGTTGTGTAGGATGTTACAAGGATGTTGCTGGGTCTGGAGGACTTGAGTTACAAGGAAAGATTAAATAGATTAGGACAGTATTCTTTAGGGCATAGAAGATTGAGGGGAGATTTGAGAGAGGTATATAAAATTATGAAGGGTATAGATAGAGTAATCGCAAGCAGGCTTTTTCCATTGAGGTTGTTTGGGACTACAACGAGAGGTCATGGGTTAAGGGTGAAAGGTGAGAAGTTGGAGGGGATACTTCTTCACTCCGAGGTTGTGATTGTGGAGATCGTGGAGCAAGCTGCCAGCGCAGGGGTGGTGCAAGCGTGCTCGATTTCTACATTTCAGAGAAGTTTGGATAGGGATATGGTTGTGAAGAGTGCAGGCCAATGGAAGTAGGCAGTTTAAATGGTTCGGCATGGACAAGATGGGCCAAAGGGCCTTCTTGTGTTGCTTCATATCTAATAACGTGAACCATTGACGCTGTTCAGCCTTTCACACATCTGTTACTTTAATTTCCCTGCCTCCAAATCCTGGGCACTGACAAGAGCCCTTTAGCAGATTACAATGCCTGCAAATATGTGCACGTGTACCATTAATAGCCGAAATTATAAACACAGAATGTACGAAACTGAAACATTTTGCTCAGAGAATACTGTCCCATTATGCTTCAATTTGGAAATGGATTTAAAAAGAAACGAATGATTCACTGTGACATGTTTATGTTGCAAGAAAGTGAGGTTCAAGAGACACTCCAGACACTGGGATAGGAGTGGAACTGCAGTACTTCATAAAGTGGCCACTGTGTATGAATATATTCTGCTGCCGTAGCCTGTTCACTTCACGGTCCGACGTGCTGTGCGTTCAGAGATGCTCTTCTGCACACCACTGTTGTAACAGGTGGTTATTTGAGTTACTGTCGCCTTCCTGTCAGCCTGAACCAATCTGGCCATTCTCCTCTGACCTCTCTCACTAACAAGGCATTTTCACCCACAGAACTGCCACTCACTGGATGTCTTTTGTTGGGTTTTTTTGGCACCATTCACTGTAAACTCTAAAGAATGTTTTGAGTGAAAATCTCACAAGATCAACACTCAAACCACCCTGTCTGGCAATTTATGATCAAAGTCACTTAGATCACGTTTCTTCCCCATTCTGATGTTCAGCCTGAACAACAACTGAACCTCTTGACCATGTCTGCATGCTTTGATGCATTGAGTTGCTGCCACATGATTGGCTGATTAGATATTTGCATTAATGAACAGGTGTACACCACTGTGTGTATTTTTCCAGTAATAAACAATAAAACTGTTATTTTCTAAATTACATGCTGAACTTTCAAATGCCTTTCGTAAATCAAGCACAAGGGCATCCCAGAATCAGTGCGGAGCCACTTTCTTGAAACCACTGCATTTGAACTTCTGTTAAACATGATTCCATAGTTTGATGTTTGATATTGCAGCCTTCCCAGAGCTTGGTGATTTAGCCTGCAGATGTTTCATCAGCAGACAAGGTGCGCAATTGTTGGTGTTTCTCTCTGGGAGTGCTCACGTTTATATAGCCTCTCCCCCACCCCCCTATTCACTTGCATCGGTCCTGATTGGCTACCCCTTTGGTTGACCTTTGAATTCTATTGGCTCGCGTTTCTTTGGTTCTTTGGTTCTTAGGGGTTCGTAGATGGCATCGATTTCTATATGTTTGTTTACAGAGTTATCAGAAGAGAACCACGCTTCTAAAAATTCTCCTGCCTGCCCCCGTGTTTGCCTGCACCAGAACCTCTGCGGTGTCCCAGTTAAAGTGGTGCACTTCTTTCTCTTTATGTATCCAGATCAGCGTCAAAGGATCGTGTCTCTGTGCCACCAGTTCGTGTTCCCGTAAGCGAGTCGAGAGTTCACATCCTGTCTGGCCAGCGTGGTTCTTGCTGCCGTCTCCGCGTCTGATCCTGCACACCACGATGCTCTTGTCGGTTGACTTTGGTTCTTGAGGCAAGCTTCCGTAAAGCCGCAGTGTTATTGAATGAGGTGATCTGGAAGTTAGCCCCAGCATCGGTGAAGAAACAATATATTTTCAAGTCAGGGTGATGTGCAACTTGGAGAATGTCCTGTAGGTGGTAGTTAACCCAAAAAACTGCCACCCTTGTCCTTTTTGGTGACAGGAGTTACTAATGGAGTAAAAGGGCAGCATCGCGGCATAGCGGTTAGCGCAACACTTTACAGCATTAGCGATCATTAATCAGGGTTCAATTCTTGTCATTGTCTATAAGGAGCTTGTACAGGTCAAAGGTTCAAAGGTACATTTATTATCGAAGTATGTATGCGGTATACAACAACTTGGAGATTTGTCTTTTCCAGACAGCCACAAAACGGAGAAAACCATGGTGGCCGTTCAAAGAAAAACGTCAACCACCCACCCCACCCCGACACGCCTTAAAAAAATCGCGCAAATGGCAACAAGACATCAAACACAACCCATGTTTGATGCTTTTGTTAACATTTGCACAATTTGTGTTTTTTTTGCGTGGAGGGGGTCGATGTTCTTGTTGCCATTTGCAGACGCAAAACAAAATCGCGCAGATGGCAACAAGAATATCAAAAAACCCTCCCTCAGGCAAAAAAAACTAACATATAACGTAAATGGCAACAAGAAAAAGGGACAAAAAAAAGTAAAACTTGACCGTGTGGGATTCCCTTGAATGCTCCGGTTTCATCCCAAATTCCAAAGAAGTACGGGTTAGTGTTAGTACGTTTGGGCATGGTATAGAAACATAGAAACATAGAAACATAGAAAACCTACAACACAATACAGGCCCTTTGGCCCACAAAACTGTGTCGGACAGGTCCTTACCTTAGAAATTACCTAGGGTTACCCACAGCCCTCTATTTTTCTAAGCTCCATGTACCTATCCAGGAGTCTCTTAAAAGACCCTTTCATATCAGCCTCCACCACCGTCGCCGACAGCCCATTCCACGCGCTCACCACTCTCTGAATAAAAAACTTACCCCTGACATCTCCTCTGTACCTACTCGCAAGCACCTTAAAACTGTGTCCTCTCATGTTAGCCATTTCAGCCCTGGGAAAACGCCTCTGACTATCCACACGATCAATTCCTCTCACCATCTTATACACCTCTATCAGGTCACCTCTCATCCTCCGTCGCTCCAAGGAGAAAAGACCAAGTTCACTCAACCTATTCTCATAAGGCATGCTCCCCAATCCAGGCAACATCCTTGTAAATCTCCTCTGCACCCTTTCTATGGTTTCCGCATCCTTCCTGTAGTGAGGCGACCAGAACTGAGCACAGTACTCCAAGTGGTGCCTGGAAGCATCGTAACACCTGCGGGCTGCCCCCGTTCCTTGGACTGAGTTGGCCATTGACGCATTTCACCGTATGTTTTCATGCTTGGACATACTGTATATATAAGCAGATGAGGCATGCTACACATTATGGCGGTGGTAGATAGGAAAGCAATAAAGCCAGCTGCATCGTTGGAATGGCTGTGTGGTGTCTGAAGGTGAATCATTTGCCATGAGTACCTTGACTTTAAGATGCTCTTTTAACTAATTTCCGATCAATGGTGACCCCAGAACGTGGAGGGTGGGGGACTCAGGAGTGGTCATGTCAGTGACGACTGGTGGTCAGACTCAGCACTGAAGACTGGTGATCAGACTCTCAATTAGTACAGATGGTCGTGGCCTGTGGTGTGAAAGTTATTTGCCACATCAGCCTGTGATTTCATCTTGTCTAAGTCGTGTTCCTCGCAGTATGAGCTGTTTCATGTTCTGAGCATCCCCACTTTTGACCGTACTTTCAAGACAAGGTCATTGATGAAGGCACTGAAAATTACTGAGCCAAGAGTCTTGCCTTGAGGAGCTCCTGTAGCGATGTCGAGTTAGAACAATCACGGGCACAATCCTTTGACTCCAACTGCTGCACTGACCTTCACTGCATGTCCATGAACTTCAATTTGTGCTCCAGAAGTTTTTCTTTTTATTTTCATGGATAAATTAGCTGTAGGCTCATATAGTCTCTTTCATCCCTTGTGAACTCAAGCGGGTGTCCCCAGTGAATGTGTTTACTCAGAAACATTTAAAAAAATTGTAGCAGAGGTGAGTGTTTAGGTCCTGCTTCAACATCCAGTGTGATATTAGACCATAAGATACAGGAGCAGAATTAGGCCATTCAGCCCATTCAATCTGCTCTGCCATCCCTTCATGGCTGATTTGTTATCCCTCTCAACCCCATTCTCCTACCTTCTCCTCATAACCTTTGATACTCTGATTAATCAAGAACCTATCAACCTCCACTTTAAATATACCCAATGATTTGGCCTCTACAGCCAACTCTGACAATTAATTTCCCAGATTCATCACTCATTGGCTAAACTTGCAGGGGTTCCCATCCTGGAGTCCACAAACCCCTCGGTTAACGGTAAGGCTCCATGGCATAAAAAAAGGCTGAGAACCCCTGGGCTAAAGGAATTCTTCCTCATCTCTGTTCTAAATGAATGTCCTTCTATTTTGAGACTGTGTCCTCTGGTCCTCAACTCCTCCATTATTGAAAACATCCTCTCCAAGTCCCATTCTATCCAGACCTTTCAATAATTGATAGGTTTTCATCTTTAAAGTTCAGAGTAAAATTTATACACATCCACACATACAACCCCGAGATTCTTTTTCTGCGGGCAATCTTAGCAAGTCTATAGAACAGTGTCTGTAAACAGGATCGACAGACAACAAACAATGCAAATGCAAATATAAATAAATAGCAATAAATAACGAGCATGAAATAGCAAGATAAAAGAGTCGTTATATCAGTGTAATTATCCCCTTTTGTTCAAGAGACTGATGGTTGAGAGGCAGTAACTCCTCTTGAAGCTGATGGCACGAGTCCTGAGGCTCTTGTACCTTCTACCTGATGGCAGCAGTGAGAAAAGAGCCTGGCCTGTGTGGTGGGGATCTCTGATGATGGATGCTGCTTTTCTACGACAACATTTCATGTAGATGTGCTCAATGGTTGAGAGGGTTTTACCCAGGAGATACTGGGCAGAATCCAATACCTTTTGTAGGATTTTCCATTCAAGGGCATTGGTGTTCCCATACCAGGCTGTGATGCAGCCAGTCAATACACTTTCCACCAGGCATCTATAGAAGTTTTCCAAAGTTTTTGATGATATGCCGAACCTCCGCAGACTCCTGAGGAAGTAGAGGCGCTGTCATGCTTTGTCGCATGTCATGGTGCATTGCATATTCTGAGGCTGTGATTCCTGGTTCCACACTCTCCAGCCATCAGGGACATGTTCCCTACATCTAGTCTGTTCAATCCTGTTGGAATGTTATACAGTACATTTTGATGAGATCCCCACTTATTCATCTGAATTTCAGGGAATATAGGTCTAGTTGATCTAATCTCTCTCTCTCCCAACCTCAAATGTCAGTCAGTCCTGCGATCCATGGAATTGATCTTCTTGCACTCCCTCCATGGCAAGAACATCCGCCCTCCAGGTGGGTTTCATCAAGGCTCTTGCTTCTTGCTGAAGCCACCCCTTCTCCTGTGTTCAAACCCTCTTCCAGTGAAGGCCAACATATCCTTTGCCTTCTTAACAGCCTGACACACCTGAATGTTCGGTTTTAGCAAACTGCTGCACAAGGACACACAGGACCTGTTGCAACTTCCCCTTTCCCAATTCATCACAATTCAGATCATAAACTTTCTGTTGTTGAACCGAAGTTCAAAAGTTCCAGTGGATTTGATAAGCATGATTTTTTCCTCATAAATTCATTTAAATTTGACCTATTATCCCATCCTTGCTTTCCAAGTGCAGTGGATTCCAGTTAATTGGGATACGTCAGGGCCAGAGCATCTTGGCCCAATTAAGAGGCTTCTCCCTTTAGCCGAAGTTTCATGGAAATTATTAAAGTGGTTAAAAAAAAAGACAAACTATCATTTAACTGAGTAGAAAATTATGTATTTAAATGAAAAATTGAACCAAGTAGAACACTACCAGTACTACTAATTACTATAAAACTGTGTATTAGAAGGATCTAGCACTTTAATTCCTTTAATAACTGTGTATTAGTTAGCGACAGAGGAATTCATCCAGTGTACACAGCCATGTTCCTTTAACTAAATGAACAAAATCAGCGCAGACACTTAATGCAGATACTGGACTGCCTTCATACAATGTGTTTGACATTTGCATCTTCCAAATCTTCATTATCATTGTAACATTCAATATGATTGTCGATACCTTCAAATTCTTCATAGTTCCTAACTTGTTGAAGTGGTGAAATCATTTCATTTTCACTCCCGACCATTGCCGGCACCTCCAAACCTGAGGTGAGCAAAACAATTCTGAATTGTCTTGCTGCTTATTTCTCGCCGACGAACAGGGACAAAAATCATTGCGTTTTGAACACAAATACATGCAAGTGATGCTATTTAAGAACTATTTGCTCTAAGCACAGTGTATTGTCTAAAAGCCAAACAAGTGCATGCAACTGACAGCAACAGCCTCCCATCCCAATTAAGAGGCATAGTGTCCCGAATAACCGAAGGGAATTCCAGATAGATTTTGTTTTTTAAGACTTGTCCCAAATAAGCAGCTGTCCTGATTAACAGTTGAGACGACAACTGAAATCCGTTGTTTTCTACATTGCATCTCCAAAAGCAGATTCCTCCAATCTCCTGGTCTGTAAGTCCCTTCATTTTCCTCTCCGTTCTCTGAATTTTGGGGTATGCTACCCTCCAGTATGATTGAACTTGGATAAAGAATTTGGGAAGATAACTACAATGCATCCACTATTTCCATGGTATTTCCTTCAGAACTCTATGATGTAAGGTTATCAGAATCTGCAGATTCATCAGCCTCAACCCCGTTAATTTCACTGGAACAATTTGCCTACCAATACCAACTTCCTTCAGTTCCTCCCTCTACCTATATACCTGCTTACCCAATGTATTGGAAAGGTTGGTCCAGTCCACCTTTCTGACGATGGAACAAAGCATTCTCTTGTTCTGCCATTTCCTTCTTTCCAGTTTTAATTTCCCTGTTTCTAACTGCAGTGTTCCTCAATTTGTCTTCACAATCTTCGGGATACCGATTAATCATGAAGACCAGATTTCAGATAACCCATCTGAGGACGATCAGATTTGTACTTTTAAGAACATAACATGAGAACGTAAGAAATAGGAGCAGGAGTCGGCCATCTGGCCCGTTGAGCCTGCTCCGCCATTCAATAAGATCATGGCTGATCTGACCATGGACACATCTCCACCTACCTGCCTTTTCCCCATAACCCTTAATTCCCCTACTATGCAAAAATTTCTCCAACCTCGTCTTAAGTATATTTACTGCGGTAGCCTCCACTGCTTCATTGGGCAGAGAATTCCATAGATTCATCACTCTCTGGGAAAAGCAGTTCCTCCTCATCTCTGTCCTAAATCTACTCCCCTGAATCTTGAGGCTACATCCCCTAGTTCTAGTCTCACCTCCCAGTGGAAACAACTTTCTTGCATCTATCTTATCTATCCCTTTCATAATTTTTTATGTTTCTATAAGATCTCCTCTCATTCTTCTGAATTCCAGTGAGTACAGTCCCAGGCGACTCAATCTTTCCTCATAGTCTAGCCCCCTCGACTCTGGAATCAACCTGGTGAACCTCCTCTGCACCACGTCCAAAGCCAGTACTTCCTTCCTCAATTAAGGAGACCAGAACTACACGCAGTACTCCAGGTGCGGCCTCACCAGTACCCTGTACAGTTGCAGCATAACCTCCCTGCTCTTAAATTCAATCCCTCTGGCAATGAAGGCCAACATCCCATTTACCTTCTTGATAGCCTGCTGCTCCTGCAAGCCAACTTTTTGTGATTCATGCACAAAACTTCTATGAGATTCCATTGAATTTACAAAACAGAAGCAAGGATCCAGGCTACAATTTGAGTTTCATTCTCACGCTTCCTTGAACCTAGCTCATCCCACACTTCCTTTCGCACATTGAGCTTCTGGTGTGGTTTTGATAACTCCATGTGATAATTAGCGTGGCACGGTAGCATTATGCTTCACAGCGCCAGCGACCCTGGTTCAATTCTCACCGCTGTCTGAGAGGAGTTTTGTACGTTCTCCCCATGTCCATGTGGGTTTCCTCCCACATTCCCAAGACATACAGGCTAGCAGGTTAATTGGTCACATGGGTGTAATTGGGTGGTCAGTGCAGGCTCGTTGGGACAGAGGGGACTGTTACTGTACTGTATCTCTAAATAAATAATATGTTCCATCTTCTCACTGCTCTCTGTGTAAAGATAAATTTTCTGAGATCATCACCCGATGTCTTTCATCCGTAGCCACGAATTTTGGACTCCCATGCAGTAAAGAACTTCCTGATGTAAAAAACAGTTGAACACCAATCATGACTTTGGAGAATTCCCCCACACCTCCTCTCCACATTCCCCCCACCCCATGACCAGTTCCAACAAGAAGTTCAGCAACATCCAGGAACAAAGCAGGCCAGTTGACGGACAATCAACCCAGCACACTAAACATGCAATAAATCTTAAACGCAAGAGACTCTGCGGACGCTGGAAGTCCAGAGCAATGCATACAGAATGCTGGAGGAACTGAGCAGGTCAGGTAGCATCCAAGATAGGGGTTCCCAACCTTTTTTATGTCATGGACCAATACCATTAAGCAAGGGGTCCGCGGACCCCGGGTTGGGAATCACTGATCTACGGAAAGGAATACAGTTGCTGTATCAGGCTGATCAGGACTTTCAGCCCAAAATGTCCACTCTTTATTCCTCTCCACAGATGCTGCCTGACCTGCTGAGATCCTCCAGCACCTCGAGTGTGTTAAACATGCTGTGTCTTTGGCAGCATCGACCTGGGCTGCAAGGCACACCATCGGCGAAATTCACTGCTGTTACTTACCAAGGCAGCCTCATCAGAAACCCTAAACCCGTGTCCTCAAACAGCTGGACAGGCGATGGCAGCAGGCGAGAAGGAACACTGCCAGATGCAATTTCCTTTCCAAACCACGCACCATCCTGACTTGGATCACATCACCATTTGTTCTTTAACTCCGGGTCTAAAATCTGCAACTTCCTAACCAATAATACCAGACATCCCACCTCTCCCAGAAGTTCCGGGAGTCTCCCGCTTATTGATAGAGGCTCCCTGATGCCCGGAAATTATATACAATATCCCGCAAATCGATTTTTTGAGAGGGAGAGCGAAAGCGAGAGCGAGCATCCTGATTGGTCTCTCTTCGTGCTAAGTAGACCTATCAGTTTTCTCCGTGGGACGGCTTTACAGTCGACCTCAAAAATAATGACAGTGTTGCTCGCTGCACTGTTTGCAACAGTGACTTTTCTATTGCCCATGGTGGGTTAAAATTTAAACGACATGTTTAACAGGTGTCATTAGTTCATTAGCGTAGCTAACGTTATTTAAACTAGCTGGCTAGCTGCTAAGGAGCTACGTTATTGATGTCCTACGTGATGATGCCAAACTCCCTGTAGACTTGCTTAAAGTTGTAATAGAATACACATGATGATATAATATAATAATATAATATATGTACATATTTTAATGTCATATTTTCTGCATATACCCAACTTGGTTTACAGATTAGACAAAATCACTAAATAAAGTATTACATACACCCTTGGAAGTCGACGGTGGGGGGGCGGGCGGGATATGGGGTTGCGGGGTGGGGCGGGGCTGCTACCTCTCTGAAATGGTGGTGTTACCTCCGTGAAATGAGTTTTTGTAGGGTGGGACGTCTGTAATACTGCGGGGATATTCACACCACAGAAATGTTACCAGCATCTTCCTGACTAAACCTCCTAGTGCCACTGCGAAAACTGCTATCCCAGACAATCCCTGCTGCTTACCACCCAAGGGAAAAATAATTGCTGAATTGGGTATGTTGCTTTCCTAATGAGAAGCTGGCTACAAATTGCTCTGTTGCTTGTCTCCAGCACTAACCTTGAAATTACCTCAGGCAGAAAAATTCATTTTTGCCAATCTGGTCTAATGTGCAGCTCCTGGTATGGGTGCAAAATGCTTTAGATCTCTTTGAGGAGTTTTGTTCAAAAAAAAACCCAGAATATCTGGAATATTGCTCTTGATGTAGAAAAGCCTTATTTTGAACTTTGAAATAGTACTAGCGGGAGGAAGGTTCTTCTTGCAACTATCTCAGAAACTGCTCATCTCCTGGGATTTTCATGCGTAACAGTCTGTAGAGCTTACAGACACTGGGACAAAAAACAAAAAAAAATCTAGAGAGCAGCAGTTCTGTGGGCAAAAACGCCCTGTTAATGAGAGAGGTCGGAGGAGAATGGCCAGATTGGTTCAAGCTGACAGTAATTCAAATAACCACGTGTTACAACAGTGGTGTGCAGAAGAGCATCTCTGAACACACAACATGTCCAACCTTGAAGTGAACGGGCTACAGCAGCAGAAGACCATGAACATACGCACCGTGGCTACTTTATTAGGTACAGGGGGCTCCCACTGAGTGTAATTGCTGCATTATATAGAAGAGAATATATATTTTGAAGGAGATTGGAGGAGAGTATAGGATTGATGTCAGAGCTGAATTTTTACAAAGAGAGTGGCAACTGATTAGTGGTAAAGGCAGCTACTTTAGATACATTTAAGGGACTCTTAGATGGGTAAATGGATGATAGAAGAATGGAGGGCTATGTGGGAGGGAAGGGTTAGATTGTTCTTGGAGGAGGTTCAAGGGTCAGCCGAACATTGTAGACTGTAGGGTCTGTACTGCGCTATGTTCTATGCAAAATCCAACCAGCTCACTGACACTTTTTAGGGAAGAAGAGCTGCCACTCGAACCTGAGGTGTCCCACACATTTCTGAGCTTTGAAATGTGGTCAGAAAAACAATAGAATTGATTTTATTTCTTACGTTCTTCACATACATAAAGAGTAAAAATCTTTACGTTAAGTCTCTGTCTAAACGTGCAATGTGCAATTTATAGTAATTTGTAACAAATAGTATGTAGAACAGGACAGTCAATATAACATAGAAATACAGTTGTGTCAGCATGAATTAATCAGTCTGCCGGCCTGGTGGAAGAAGCCGTCCCGGAGCCTGTTGGTCCTGGCTTTTATGCTGCGGTACCATTTCCCGGATGGTAGCAGCTGGAACAGTTTGTGGTTGGGGTGGTTGGGGTGACTCGGGTCCCCAATAATCCTTTTGATACACCTGTCTCTGTAAATATCCTGAATAGTGGGAAGTTCACATCGACAGATGCGCTGGGCTGTCCGCACCACTCTCTGCAGAGACCTGCGATTGAGGGACGGACAATTCCCATACCAGGCAGTGATGCAGCCGGTCAGGACTGCTAGGCGGTAAATTCTCCAAGAGGACCACAGCCTTGTCACTGGGTTTGGAGGCTTGTGTACCTCAGTGACCCAGAGAGCTATGTTGGCTGGAGTCAGGGCTTTGGCTCTTGGCCGGGTCACCCATGCCAAACAGGTCAAAGGGTAGAGGTCAGACTAAGAGTGGTCCACTAGTCCTCCAGGTTCGGGGGTTCAGCTCAGGGCTAACAACCCCAAATGGCAAAACAAAATTGTTACAGAAACAGCAATAGAGAATCCTTCTGCATCTGAGCCCAATATTATTCCCACATCTCATGACTGACAGTAGTGAAAACCAAGAGGGAGCTACTGACATGATGAAGGAAGCCTTGAACACCAGCATAGATGGAGGACCTTCATTGCTGCCCTAATCAGCAGTACATGCGTAAATGTGCCCATCCTATACCCCAGAAAATACTGGGAAAACTCAGCTATTTCCTTAACTTGAACAAATGAAAATCTGCAGATGCTGGAAATCCGAGCAACGCACACAAAATGCTGGAGGAGCTCAGCAAGCCAGTCAGCAGCTGTTGAAAAGAGTAAATAGTCAACGTGGCTGGCCAAGACCCTTCATCAGGACTGGAGAAAAAAAGATGACAAGTCAGAGTAAGAAACTGGGGGGGGGGAGGAAGAACCACAAGGTGAAACCAGGACGGGGGGAGGGAGGAGGTGAAGTAAAGTGTTGGGAAGTTGATCGGTGAAAGAGATAAAGGGCTGATAGGAGACAACAGAAATCAATGGAAGAAAGGGAAGGGGAGGAGCACCATAGGAAGGTGATGGGCAGATAAGGAGATAAGGTGAGAGAAGGAAATAGGAATGGGGAGTGGTGAAGGGGGGTGTGCCATTACCAGAAGTTAGAGAAATCGATGCTTGTGCATCAGGTTGGAGGCTACCCAGATGGAATATAAGGTGTTGCTCCTCCAACCTGAGCATGGCCTCCCTCATCGCGACAGTAGAGAAGGCCATGGATGGACATGTCGGATTGGGAATGGGAAGTAGAATTAAAATGGGTGGCCGCTGAAAAATCCCACTTTTTCTGGCGGACGGAGCGTAGGTGCTCAGTGAAGCGGTCTCCCAATCTACATCGGGTCTCACCGATATTCGGGAGGCCACACCGGGAGCACCGGATACAGTAAATGACCCCAAATGTCACATCACCTGGAAGCTCTGTTATATTTTATATCTGAGATATAAAAGATAGAAATAGGGCTTTTCCAAAGATGTAAGCAAAGAAGTCGCTGCTTAGCGCCATCTTGACCACTCCGCTTCCCCACTTTTGGATTTAGTGATTCCAGGATGATGTCCGCACTGCATGGGATCAATTAACAAGAGAGGTGACACCAACAGTGGTGGTAAACCTTCGAAATCAGATGAAAGGATGGTGTCAAACATATCTTCAAACACATTAAAGTGGGCTAAAAAGAGAGAGAGTATTTCTGCTGGCTCAGAACTGGATTATTCAATTGAACATTTATTGTCATCAAACGGACGGTGATAAACCATCGCCGGCAGTTTGAATGGAGAAGGTGCCGATGGGGTCCCGGTATTCAGATCCCGTGAGATCTCTTTGATCCCTCGGTTAGCAGGGACTGAAAACTGGCTGTCACAGGCAAAACAGAACCGCATTAAATAGGTTCTCAGGAATGTAATTAGTTGAGTACCCCAGGGATTGACCCTAGTCCCTCAGTTGTCTACGACTTGCAGTAACAACCAGGAGGAGAGAATGAAATGCATGTTTTCTGAGTTTGTCCATGACACAAAAATGAGTGGAAGGGAAGGTGATGATAAGGACGTGGCTTTATAATAGAAATATAGAAATGAGGCACATAAATTGAGCGACTGGGTGTAAACCTCTGAATTGTAGTGTGATGTAGCATTTTGGTAAGTGGAATCTAAATTCAGAGATCAATGATATGCATGGAGATCTGTTTGTCCCCGTGCACAATCACAAAAGAAATGAGTGGATGTCGTGTACTTGGATTTTCAGAAGGCCTTTGACAAGGTGCCACCACACATGAGGATGCTTAACAAGTTAAGAGCCAATGGTATTACAGAAAAGTTTGAGGCGGGAGAAGATGGCAGCTCAACGCAGCGCGCGCAGCTCTCCGATGAAATGATGTTGTATCTATAAGTAGGACGCCGTGCACAATTCTGATTTGATGAAGACAGACATGAGAAGCAGAGGAACATCTGGAGAAATTTCTGAAATGTCCAGTTCGCTGCCGCTGCTACTGTGTGATAGAGAATCTCCGGAGGGAAGGCCCCAAAATCCCCGGCTTTGCCTGCTGCTGGCGACCGAGGCTGAGGTCGAAGCATTCGGCAGAGATGGTGCTCGGTGCTCGGTGTCGGAGGGCTGATCGGAGCTCGAAGTTTTCGGACGACTTAGAGTCGGACTGTGGTCGGGCACGGCAGGGAGAGTTTTCTTCCTTCTCCCGTCTGCGTGAGATGTGGGACTTTCGAGAGACTTCAAACTTTTTTACTGTGCCATGGCCTGTTCCTCATCAAGTTATGGTATTGTTGCACTGTTGTAACTATATGTTATAATTATGTGGTTTTTAACAGTTTTTCAGTCTTGGTCTGTCCTGTGTTTCTGTGTTATCACACCGGAGGAATATTGTATCATTTCTTAACGTATGCGTTACTAAATGACAATAAAAGAGGACTGCGTGTCCTCATAATCTAATCTAATCTAAAAAAAAGTTTCTAGCATGGATAAAGCAGTGGCTGATTGGCAGGAGACAGAGTGGGAATAAAGGGAGCCTTTTTTTGGCTGGCTGCCAGTGACTAGTGGTGTTCCACAGGGGTCTGTGTTGGGACCGATTCTTTTTACATTATATGTCAATGACTTGGATGACAGAATTGATGGCTTCGTGGCCAAGTTTGTGGATGATACACAAATAGGTGGAGGGGTGGGTAGTTTTGAGGAAGTAAAGAGGCTATAAAAGGACTTAGACAGGTTAGAAAAATGAGCAAAGTGGCAGATAGAATATGGTGGTGGGAAGTGTATGGTCATGCACTTTGGCAGAAGAAATAAAAGCATAAGACTATTTTCTAAATTGAGAGAAAATTCAAAAATCTGAGGTGCAAAGGAACCTGGAGGTCCTTGTGCAGGATTCCCTGATGGTTAATTTTCAGGTTGAGTCGTTGGTGAGGAAAGCAAATGCGATCTTAGTATTCATTTCGAGGGGACTAGAATATAAAAGCAAGGATGTAATGCTGAGGTTTCATAAATCACTGGTGAGGCCTCACTTGGAGTATTGTGAGCAGTTTTGGGCACCTTATCGAAGAAAGGATCTACTGACATTGAAGAGGGTTCAAAGGAGGTTCACCAAAATGATTCCGGGATTGAATGGCTTGTCATATCAAGATTGTTTGATGGCTCTGGGCTTCTGCTCACTGGAATTCAGAAGAATGAGAAACCCATCAACTGTTGCAAGGACTCAATGGAGTGCACAACATCACACTACAATTTGGATGTTTCCTATGGTGGAGCAGTCAAATGCCAGAGGATATACCCTCAGAATTGAGGGGTGTCCTTTTAGAACAGAGATGAGGAGGAATTTTTTTTAGCCAGTGAATGGTGAATCAGCTGTGGAGGCCAAGCCATAGGGTATATTTAAGGGAGAGGTTGACAGATTCTTGATTGGTTAGGGCATGAAAGGATACGGGGGAGACAGGAGATAGGGGCTGAGAGGGAAAATGGATCAGCCATGATGAAGTAGCGGGGCAGACGCGATGGGCCAAATGGCCTAATTCTGTTCCTGTACCTTACGCTCTTATGGGAATCGTCGGCAGGTCCAACAAATAGTTTTTTAAAAATGACATGTTGATCTGAATTACAAAGGGGATAGAGTTTGCAAAGTTTCGTTATTGTTGTACAGGGTTCTGGAGAGGTCAGAGTTGGATTATGGTACATAGTTTTCGTCCTCTTGCTTAATAAGGCCACGATAGATTGGAGGCAGGTCAGAGGAGACCCAGCAGGCTATTTCCTGGGATGAGAGAGCTGTCCTATCAAGACAGGGTAGACAGTTTGTATTCCTTGGAACTTAAAAGAAGAGATTACCTTAATTAAACATAAGATCCTGAGGGAACTTGATTACTTTTCCACTGGTGGGAGAGTCATGAACAAGAGGCATGGCCACAAGATAAGGGGCTGGTCATCTAAACCAGGGATGCAAAGGAAATTCTTCTTTGAGAAGGTAACGTCTCTGCAATTCTCTGCCCCAGAGGGTGGTGATGGCCAGACCATTAGATATAGAGGGAATCGATAAGTACATGAAAGATTGAGGAATTAAGGGTTATGGAGAACAGGCACAGAAGAGTTGATGCCAGCACAGCTCAGCCATCATTGTGTAGAATGATGGGGCAGGCTTGATGGGCTGAGTGGCCTATCCTTGGTCCTGGAGTGATGAAGTACAATATATTTGCCAGTCACGATAGCATGCAATATGAAGGGTGAACCTGAAGATATCGACATTGCATGCATTCTAAGATCATCTCCTCTTCAGTGACCACCAACACGGGCACACCTCAGGGCCGCATGCTTGGCCCCCTGATATACCCTCTCTATACTTAGGTCTGGGTTCCTAAGGTTGTCATAGCCAGGGGTGGTAGTGGGGATAAGCTCCCGCTACCAGTAAAGTACTCCAAATGGCGTGCGTCTCTCACAACCTCTGACAACCAAGTCCAACTCTTGGCCTTCATGTGTGGCTTAGCTACTAGGCCCGGCGGAACTGCTTCTACTGACAAGAGAAGGGGCAAAGGCCACTGGCGCCTCAAAACCAGTTGCTTCGGGCAGGTGGGGCTTGTCAGCCTTGGACGGCAGCCCGCCTAGGAGAAGGAAAACTGATTTTAAACCTCCGCTGCCTTGCAGCCATACCGTGGGAAAAACTTCGGGAGTAAACCCCAAGGAAGAAATCCGGAGCCGGGGTCCCAAAGGCAGTTTGATGTTGTTTACAACTTCACCCTGGCAACCTCTGAGACGACACTGGTGCCAACATCTTGAAGGACCTATGGTGGGCCAACTGAGCACATAATTGCAACCATGACGAAGGCGCTCCAGTATTTCTACTTTCTTAGAAGCTTAAGGAGATTCAGTATGTCAGTGACAACACAGACAAACTTCTACAGAGGTACAGTGGAGAGTGTTCTGACTGGTTGTATCATGGCCTGGTACGGAAACTCCAAAGCATAGGAAAGCAAGAGACTACAGAGAGCTGTGGGCTCAGGGGTGTAGGTCCATCCCGCCATCAAGGATTTGTACAAGAGGCGATGACTCAGAATGTCAACGTCCATCATTAAGGACCATCACCATCCAGCATTAGCTTGATGCTACCATCAGGCAAGAGATACAGGAGCCTGAAGATACACACCCCAAGGTTCAACACAGCTTCTTTCCTACTGCCATCAGGTTCTCGAACCAATACGAAAAGCCCTAACATTATCTTACACTATATTTCTTTCTCTCTCTTAGACTATTTTTCTCTCTCTATGTCTCTGTCTGTCTGTCTCCCCCCTCCCTCCATCTCTCTCCCTTTCCATCTCTCTCTCCATATCTTCCCCCCCTCTGTCTGTCTCTCTCTCTCTCTCTCTCTCTCTCTCTCTCTCTCTCTCTCTCTCTCGCTTCCCCTCTTATCAAGCATGGTCTAAAAATTAGTCAATCCTTCTGGGGTAACGTTAGTGAACTTTCACTTGAGCAATGTTATAAAAATTCACAATTCTCTTCCACAAATGACAATTGACTCCTAGTCAATTAATTTTAGATCTTTGGTAGTTTCTTTTAATCAAAGATAAGGGTGTAGGGCAGGGGTTCCCAGTCTGTTTTTATGCCATGGACCAATACCATTAAACAAGGTTGGGAACCCCAAATCTAATAAGAGGCACAAGGACTTCGGTCACAGATCAGTCATGATCTCATTGAAAGACAGAATTATTTGATGATCTAAAAAGTCTTATGCTCCTCCCACCTCCTATATTTTCCATACTTCTTATATCCCACAGATCCATAGATCCTCATTCTACTGCCAAAGCTTCAAAGCCAGGTATGAATAGCAGAGTTTTCAATCAAAGGCTTCTGGATTGTGACCTGGAGTGGAAATCATTCTCAATTTTAACTCTCCACTTCCCAAATCTAACCCGCACTTATGGATCACTACCGGTGGGCGATTCGCTTAGCGCGGCAAACCAGTCCGCCTCGCCTGGCTCGCGGTGAGTCAAATGTCACAGCTGGGCAGAATGGGGCAGTTTTCTGTGACTGAAAACATGCTTCTCTGCAATTTCATTCGGAAGATTGGAGTACTGAGCTGTTTAAACACAGAATTAACGCATGCATCAATTGAAATGGCAAAATCATTGAAGCCCCACTGAGATAATGGCTGAACCTCTATTTATTGTAATTTAGTTCGTTGCACTACTATTATTTATTCCGAATATAACACCTTAATGGTATACTACTGTAGTGAAATAAAACCCAGTATTACCTCTCTTTAATCTGTATAATTTCCGCCGAAATGCCTGGTTTGATTATTGAAACTTCCTATTTATCACTCTGTTATAACATCTAACACTGGGATAATAAATGTTCGATAAAGGATAAATGCGACTAAGTGTATTTATATATTACTGGTTGGAGAGGAGTTTATATATCTTTTCCACACTCATGCAATAAACTACTGCGAGCAGGATGCTCCCTTGATGATCATTCAGTCATTACGATCATCATATGACGTAAAAGATTGTGGTCCCCCCATGACCACGATTGATCTTGGCAAATTCTGCTACGGAAGCGGTTTGCCATTGTCTTCTTCTGGGCAGTGACCTTACAAGACGGGCGACGCCCCCAGACTCTTCAGAGATTGTCTGCTTGGCGTCAGTGGTCCCATAACCAGGACTTGTGACACGCACAGCTATCCACCGCCTGCTCCCGTGGCTTCACGTGTCCCTGCTCTGGGGGTGGGGGGGGCGCTAAGCAGGTGCTACACCTCGCACAAGGGTGACCTGCAGGCTAGCGGAGGGAAGGAGCACCTCACACCTCCTTTGGTAGAGACGCATCTCCACCCCGCCACCCTCTCGACGATGCACTCTGCAAGCAAAACACAGATTTTCCCAGTCCTGATGAAGAACCTAGGCTCGAAAAGTCGGCTCTTTGTTCCCCTCCATAGATGCTGTCCGGCCTGCTGAGTTCCTCCAGCATTTTGTTATGTGTTACTCTGGATTTTCCAATTGTTTCAACTGTGACAAACACCGTCCATAGTTGACTGCAAAGTATTATACAGAATATGGACTACTTTCACTGCTCTATTAATGACCAAAGTTTCAGGTGTACCGACGCTGGGCGTTCAAACCAGAAAAGTTCACAGCCTAAACTAATGATATCGGTATGGTCGCAATTTTTATTGTAATATAGTCACAGCAGAAATGTGTTTGTTAATCACCTTAAAATCTGATGTGGTGAATGAAAATCAAACAGTTAGATGTAGGAAATCCAAAACAAGACGAGAAAAGCTGGAAACAGTTTCAGAAAGAGAAATAAAAACTATTGAATTGTATTTATTTATTTATTTGGAGCGACAGCGCAGAACAGGCGCATCGGCCCGATAAGGCATACTGCTCCCCTAGCAACCCATCTATTTAACACCAGCCTAATCACGGGACAATTTATAATGATCCATCAACCTGGTAATTGGTACGTCTTTAGACCATGGGAGCACCCAGAGGAAACCCACGTGATCACAGGGAGAGCATGCAAACTCTTTATAGATGGTGCCAGAATTGAACTCCGAACTCCGAAATTTTAATAGCATCATGTTAACTGCTACACCATGGTCGCGCCCCAGAGTAAATAATCGTCATACAACTATTATTTTTCAAAAATAAAAAACAATTAAAATGCATCAGAGATTTTGAAAGAATTCAAATCAGAATCAGGTTTAATAGCACCAGCATATGCCGTGAAATTTGTTAACTTAGTGGCAGCAGTACAATGCAATACATGATAATACAGAAAAAAACCGTGAATTACAGTAAGTATATACATGTATATCAGATAGTTATATTAAATAAGTAGTGCAAAAACAGAAATAAAGTATTGAGGACATGTCGGTGGGTTCAATGCCCATTCAGAAATCAGATAGCAGAGGGAAAGAAGGTATTTTGTGTCTTCAGGCTTCTGTACCTCCTTCGTGATGGTAACTGCTACACAGGTGTGTTTAAGCTAAGTAGTGGGAGGGGAGGAGAGGAAATATAAGGATGGAGTTAAAGGAAAAGAGAGAATAAGGAAAGTTAAGACAGACAACAGAATTAATGGGGCAGAAAGCTCAGGAAGGGATTGGAGAGTATGGCCAAGTGCAATAGGAATCGGTGTGAAAGGTGAGGGGAGTAATGGATTAAAAGTATTATGTATGAACGCATGAAGTATAAGAAATAAAGTGGATGAGCTGGAGGCTCAGTTGGAAATTGGCAAGTATGATGTTGTAGGAATAACAGAGACATGGCTGCAAGAGGACCAGGGCTGGGAAATGAATATTCAAGGGTATACGTCCTATCGAAAGGACAGACAGGTGGGCAGAAGGGGTGGGGTGGCTCTGTTGGTGAGGAATGAAATTCAGTTCCTTGCGAGGGGCGACATAGAATCAGGAGATGTAGAGTCAGTATGGATAGAACTGAGAAACTGTAAGGGCAAAAAGACCCTAATGGGAGTTATCTACATGCCATCAAACAGTAGCCTGGATATAGGGTGCAAGTTGAATCAAGAGTTAAAATTGGCATGTCGCAAAGGTAATTCTACAGTTGTTATGGTAGACTGGGAAAATCAGGTTGGTACTGGACCCCAAGAAAGGGAGTTTGTGGAGTGCCTCTGAGATGGATTTTTAGAGCAGCTTGTACTGGAACCTACCAGGGAGAAGGCAATTCTGGATTTAGTGTTGTGTAATGAACCAGATTTGATAAGGGAATTCGAAGTAAAGGAGCCATTAGGATGTAGTGACCATAATATGATAAGTTTTAATCTACAATTTGAGAGGGAGAAGGGAAGATCAGAAGTGTCAGAATTTAGATTCTATTACTGGGCAATTAATATTCGACATATGAAATTTTGGTTACTTGACCAAGATACACTATCTATCCCTAAATGGGTAGTTTTGGAATTACAATCTGCTCAGGGCTATGCACTTGGCTCTATTTTAGGTTCCTCTCTTCCTTTCGATTTGAAACGCCTCAAACTGGTTTCTAACCCGATAGTTAAATATACCTTACGTATTTGGTTTCAATTCAGAAAATTTTTCGATCTTAACCAATTTGGGCTAGCGATCCCTATTTTAGGTAACATATTTTTTCCTCCCTCTTTCACGGATTGTGCGTTTCAAATTTGGAAGACTAAGGGTATTTCACGGTTTTTGGATTTATTTTTAGATGGTTCCCTTATGTCTTTTGAACAATTATCTAATAAATATAATTTACCAAGAATACATTTTTTTAGATATCTTCAAGTTAGGAATTTCCTAAGTACTATAGTTTCTTCCTTTCCAATGCTTCCTCCTACATATATTTTAGATACTGTAATTAACCTTAATCCATGTCAGAAAGGTGGAACGACTATTATTTATAATATTATTATGAAACTTAGGAAAGCTCCATTTGATAAGATTAGGTCAGATTGGGAACAAGAATTGGGTTCTATTATTTCCGTGGATGACTGGGGGCAGATTTTACAATTAGTCAATACTTCCTCTATCTGTGCTAAACATTCCCTAATTCAATTTAAAGTTGTTCATAGAGCACATATGTCCAAAGATAAATTAGCTCTTTTTTATTCTCATATTAATCCTTTTTGTGATAGATGTCCAGGGCAGATAGCTTCCTTAACTCATATGTTTTGGTCTTGTCCTACTCTGGAAACTTTTTGGAGAGACATTTTTAATATTATCTCAAAGGTATTGAATATAGATATCTCTCCTCATCCTATTACTGCTATCTTTGGACTACCTAAAGTTTCCAGTAATCTTTCTCCTTCAGCCCGTAGAATGATTGCATTTCTTACTTTAATGGCGAAAAGATGTATCTTACAACATTGGAAAGAGCCTAATGCTCCAACTACCTTTTTTTGGTCCCAGAGGATATTATGCTTAACTTTGGAGAAAATTAGAAGTAATCTTTATGATTCCTCATTTAAATTTGAACAGACCTGGAGATCTTTTATTCAATATTTTCATTTAATGTAATTATTTTTTTCTCTTTTGTTTCATATTTATATTCCCTTCTTGCTTTTTAACTGTTTTAACTGTTTTTAATGATTGTCGGGTTTGAGGACGTGATTTTAAGTTTTTTAACTCTACCTGTTTCCAAGTTAGCCCATTGCTTTGCTTTGCTTTGCTTTTAGTTTAGTTGCACGGTGGGTTTTTTGGGGGTTTTTTTTTTCCTTTTCTCTATTGATATATATATATATATATATATAAAATTAGTATACTATTAATTTACCTTATTATTTTATGTTTAAACTGCACTGTTTGTATCAATTTTTTTCTGTATTAATATCTCCTGTAATTTCTAACAGTGTATTAGTGCTTATATGGTTTACCTTTTGTATACTTATTTAATAAAAAGATTTAAAAAGAAAAGGAAGTGTCAGTATTGCAGTTGAACAAAGGGGACTATGGAGCCATGAGGGAGGAGCTCGCCAAAGTTGACTGGAAAGATACCCTAGCAGGGATGACAGTGGAACAACAATGGCAGGTATTTCTGGGAATAATACAGAAGGTGCAGGATCAGTTCATTCCAAAGAGGAAGAAAAGTTCTAAGGGGAGTAAGGGGCAACCGTGGCTGACAAGGGAAGTCAAGGACAGTATAAAAATAAAAGAGAAGAAGTATAACATAGCAAAGATGAGCGGGAAACCAGAGGATTGGGAAACTTTTAAAGAGCAACAGAGGATAACTAAAAAGGCAATACGGGGAGAAAAGATGAGATACAAAGGCAAGCTAGCCAAGAATATAAAGGAGGATAGTAAAAGCTTCTTTTGGTATGCGAAGAGGAAAAAATTAGTTAAGACCAAAGTTGGGCCCTTGAAGACAGAAACGGGTGAATTTAGATAGATAGATAGATAGACATACTTTATTGATCCCGAGGGAAACTGGGTTTCGTTACAGCTGCACCAACCAAGAACAGAGTACAAACATAGAAATACAAAACCACAAACAATCAAATAATAATAAGTAAACCACGCCAGACGAAAATAAGTCCAGGACCAGCCCATTGGCCCAGGGTGTCTGACCCTCCAAGGGAGGAGCTGCAAAGTTTGATGGCCACAGGCAGGAATGACTTCCCATGACATTCAGTGCTGCATCCCGGTAGAATGAGTCTCTGTCTGAATGTACTCCCATGCCCAATGGTGTAAATGATGTTACACATCAATGTCGGGTTGGCAGAGGGAGTGATGTACACAACAACCACACCTGCATGTGAGATTTCCCTTGGCAAATAATATGACCAGAATCCAACAGCAAAAAGTTCAATATCCGGGCTACAAACACGTTCCTTGATCGTAAAATGACCAGGATTGCGCCATCTGTTGTTAACCAGAACAGCAAGCCCCCCTCCTTTATGCTTACCGCTCTTAGTGTACTTCCAGTCAGCCCGAACGGTCTGGAAGCCCTTTATGGAAATGTTTTGGTCGGGTATGTCCTCGTGCAGCCACATTTCAGTAAAACACACAACACTGCACTCCCAAAATGTTCTCTGACTCCTGGCTAGCGCTGTCAACTCATCCATTTTGTTACCCAGCGATCTCACATTGCCCATAATAAGAGAGGGGCGACATGGCTTATAACTCCTCTTCTCCATAAGTCTCTGTTGTCTCGATCCAGTCCCCTTCCCTCGCCTTTTTGATCCCCCTCTGCATCCTCTGTGTGTTTTCCTCCAGATTTCAGCAGGGGTGTCCACCGCTCTGTTCGCTAAACCAGTTCGCTAGTTATTATGGGGAACAAGGAAATGGCAGACGAGTTGAACAGGTACTTTGGATCTGTCTTCACTAGGGAAGACACAAATAATCTCCCAGGTGTAATAGCGGCCAGAGGACCTAGGGTAACTGAGAACTGAAGGGGATTCACATTAGGCAGAAAATGGTGTTGGGTAGACTAATGGGACTGAAGGCTGATAAATCCCCAGGGCCTGATGGTCTGCACCCCAGGGTACTTAAGGAGGTGGCTCTAGAAATCGTGGACGCATTAGTAATTATTTTCCATTGTTCTATTGATTCAGTATCAGTTCCTGAGGACTGGAGTGTAGCTAATGTTATCCAACTTTTTAAGAAAGGAGGGAGAGAGAAAACAGGCAATTATAGACCAGTTAGCCTGATGCTGGAGTCAATTATAAAGGATGAAATAGCGGCACATTTGGATAGCAGTAACAGGATCGGTCCGAGTCAGCATGGATTTACGAAGGGGAAATCATGCTTGACTAATCTTCTGGAATTTTTTGAGTATGTAACTATGAAAATGGACAAGGGAGAGCCAGTGGATGTAGTGTACCTGGACTTTCAGAAAGCCTTTGATAAGGTCCCACATAGGAGATTAGTGGGCAAAATTAGAGCACGTGGTATTGGGGGTGGGGTACTGACATGGATAGAAAATTGGTTGGCAGACAGGAAACAAAGAGTAGGGATTAACGGGTCCCTTTCAGAATGGCAGGCGGTGACTAGTGGGGTACTACAGTTATTTACAATATACATTAATGATTTAGATGAAGGGATTAAAAGTAACATTAGCAAATTTTGCAGATAACACAAAGCTGGATGGCAGTGTGAAATGTGCAGAGGATGTTGAAATAATGCAGGATGACTTGGACAGGTTGAGTGAGTGGGCAGATGCATGGCAGATGCAGTTTAATGTGGATAAATGTGAGGTTATCCACTTTGGTGGCAAGAACAGGAAGGCAGATTACTATTTGAACGGTGTCAAGTTAGGAAAAGGTGACCACACCTGGAGTATTGTGTACAGTTTTGGTCTCCAAATTTGAGGAAGGACATTCTTGCTATTGAGGGAGTGCAGCGGAGGTTCACGAGGTTAATTCCCGGGATGGCGGGACTGTCATATGTTGAAAGATTGGAGCGACTAGGCTTGTATACACTGGAATTTAGAAGGATGAGAGGGGATCTGATTGAAACATATAAGATTATTAAGGGATTGGACACGTTAGAGGCAGGAAACATGTTCCCAATGTTGGGGGAGTCCAGAACCAGAGGCCACAATTTGAGAATAAGGGATAGGACGTTTAGAACGGAGTTGAGGAAAAACTTTTTCACCCAGAGAGTTGTAGATCTATGGAATGCTCTGCCTCAGGAGCCAGTGGAGGCCAGTTCTCTGGATGCTTTCAAGAAAGAGTTAGATAGAGCTCTTAATGATAGTGGAGTCAAGGGATATGGGGAGAAGGCAGGAACGGGGTACTGATTGTGGATGATCAGCCATGATCACAGTGAATGGCGGTGTTGGCTCGAAGGGCCAAATGGCCTACTCCTGCACCTATTGTCCATTGTAACAATGAGAAGAGGGCATGTCCTGGGTGGTGGGGGTTCTTAATGACGGACGTTGCCTTTTTGAGGCACCGCTCCTTGAAGATGTCCTGGATACAGAGGCCAGTGCCCATGATGGAGCTGACTAATTTTATGTATCTTAATCATGTAAAGTGCATCATTTTTAAATTACTTATCATCCCCAGTGCTTCCTCACTTGCACATTGGGAACGCCCTAGGAAATTAAATGGGTTCTCAGATCCCACACCAAATCTGACAGAGGCAGGATCTGAGCAGCAGATGCTGGGGTGTCCAAGCAAAACCGATTCCAAGGATACAGGGACAGGTCCTACTCAGCAAATCTGTAAGCAAGTGCCAGACTCATAGTAAGTATGGAACTTAATTCACTTTGAATGACTACATTCCACCAATTCTTTTTAGATTCTGCCCAATATATGCTGATGCACTATTCTTAATACCCCACGCATTGATTCTTCTCATTACCCTACCTTCATCTGCAACTCAGAGTCAACTACGAGCTGGAGGTAGTTCACGAGTTTACGTACCTTGACTCCACCATCACGGACAGCCTCTCCCTAGACCCCAAGATCAACAGACGGATCGGACGAGCAGCCTCAACATTCGCCAGGCTGACAAAGAGAGTCTGGGAGAACAGAAAGCTGACGACCCACACCAAAGTTGCAGTCTACAGGGCCTGCATCCTCAGCACACTGCTTTACAGCAGCGAGACCTGGAGCCTCTACTCCAGACAAGAGCGGCGTCTCAACGCCTTCCACCTTCGCAGCCTGAGACGCATCCTGGACATCACGTGGACTGACCAAGTCACCAACAATGAGATCCTGGCCTGCGCCCAGATATCCAGCCTCTTCACCCTGCTCCAACAACACCATCTCAGTTGGCTGGGCCACGTACACCGCATGTCAGACTGGAGGATCCCGAAAGACCTGCTGTACGGGGAACTGGCCTTCGGCAAGAGAGCACAAGGGCAGCCCCATCTTCGTTTCAAAGACGTTTGGAAGACAGACATAAAGTCACTGAAAATGAACGTCGAGAGGCGGGAGGACATCGCAAGTGATCATTCTCACTGGAGGCTGGAAATACGCAGAGGTCTAAAAAGAGGAGAAGAGAAGCTGAGGCTTGCTGCTGAAGAAAAGCGCACTCGTTGGAAAAACAGCACCAAGACAACACTGGAGGACAGCGCCTTCAAGTGCAGTCACTGCAGCCGAGACTGTCACTCCCGTGTGGGCCTCTACAGCCACAACAGACGCTGCTCTAACACAGACTGAAGCAAGACTTTCCAGGCACAGATCCATGGTCTCGCCAGACTAACGGATGGCACCACCATCTGCAACTCAAAGTACTGTAAAATATATTATCAGAATGCATACACGTCACCACATACAACCCTGAGTTTCATTTTCCTGCGGACATGCTTAGCAAATCTATAGAAGAGTAACTGCAAACAGGATCGATAAACAACGAACTGTGCAAATACAAATATAAATAAACAGCAATAAATAATGAATAACAAAACAACAAGATAAAGAGTCCTTAAAGTGAGACCATTGGTTGTGGGAACACCAGAAGTAGAATGAGTGTAGTTATCCCTTTTTGTTCAAGAGCCCAATGATTGAAGGATAATAACCACTCTTGAACCTGGTAGTACAAGTCCTGAGGCACTTGTATCCTCTACCTGAAGGCAGCACGGCCTGGGTGGTGACGACCTTTGATGATGTACGCTGCTATTCTACCGTTTCATGTAGATGTGCTCAATGGTTCAGAGGGTTTTACCTGCAAAGTGCTGGGTAAAAATGCCAAATCTGCACAGGCTCCTGAGGAAGCGGAGGCGCTGTCAAGCTTTCTTTGCGATTATATTTATGTGATGTTTTGTCATCTATATTCATCACAATTTTCTTGAACATTTTAAGACATTTAAAGCCATATTGTTATCTGTATTCCACTTACTTTATAAGCAGAGTATGAAATCATAAAATTGATGTTCCTAATTAACCTGCTATACTTCTATTCGCGCATCTGTTCCTGAACTAACGATTACGAATTAAAGTTACCTTCTGTATTTCCTTTGCATAAACCAGTTAGGTGTTTAATGTTTACTTTGCATGATTTAT
Organism: Mobula hypostoma; assembly: GCF_963921235.1. NCBI lineage: Eukaryota > Metazoa > Chordata > Chondrichthyes > Myliobatiformes > Myliobatidae > Mobula > Mobula hypostoma. The sequence continues at coordinate 7,988,540 of NC_086126.1, read as the reverse complement.
TATTATCTATATTATTTTATCATGAATGAAGTTTATTTTGTTTTGAAAATGCATTTGAAAAGTGTTCTTTTCAAGGATGGTCCTGTGATGACCAATGCCTGATGGACTTGTGGTCAAACATGTTGGTCTGAAAGAAGTTTTCTGAGAAGGACAGGCAGTGTGCCAATGTCTATCTCACTGGGGCATTACGTGGCATCGGGGCCAGACCCACCGTTCACAAAACCTGGACCTCATTACGTATTGGTAATTGGTGCCCACGTACTTTGGTTCCACACACAGACTGATGCAGCCAGGGACAAAGGTGTTGTTGAAAACCTGTTTTTTTTATACAATACTTTTCATAAGATTTATATGTTTTAACAAACTCATGTACTTTTCACCCTCACTGGCAGAAAGCAGTATAGCAGCTAAGCTAGTGGTTTATTATCTTTCTCATTTTTTGTTGGCTATGTATTAGCCCATTAGCTATGCGATGTAATTGTTTTAATTATGTAGCCTCTTAACTAATTCATTCCTATCGGAGGAATTTTCCTTATCTTATCTATAAAAGTCATAGATTTCTCAGAGGTGCCATCTTGGCCCCTTTATTTCTTCTACATTCACATTCATTCTACCTCTTAGCATCGTTTCTCAGCTCTTTATTTAGTTTGCTTAGTATTTGTGTGTTTGTTTGTACTCTAAAATAAACTGAAATCTTGGCATGAAGACTGCTCATCATTCCTGAATCCTGGAAGAGCCCCAAAGATCACAAAATAAATGAAGATCCAACAGCAGTCATCAGGATGAGGAAGACATTGCTCAGGGCAATGTGTGTCGTCATTTGACTCATTCCCACTTGGATCTCCAGATAAACCAAAAGACTGCATGGGTGATTTCTAAGCAGGAGGAACAGGGCACCAGCCATACCTGTGCTAAGTACAGCAGTACCTCACGCTGATGATCAAGTTCTTCCCAGCTGAGAGGGAACACTGTTCCCACTGTCCCAATTTCTTCCCAGTCCACTCCAGCCAATTCTTGTTACACGCCTCAGTCCCTCCAAACGGGATCCCCAGCACTTTCAGGTAGCCAGAACTGACAGCGAAGGGAATGCCAGATCAGTTGGGCCAGATGCTGCGGAGCATGGCCTTTCTTTTCGCGTAGTTAACTCGGGTCCCTGATGCCAATTCAAAACAGCCACAGATACTGATCAGTCGACAAGCTGGCTGAGAATCCAAGCAGAAGATGATGACATTGTCCGTTTGCAGGGAAGCTTTCACCTGGACCTGTCCACTGCCTGGCAACGTCATCCCTTCCTGATGGATTTGGTAAAGCATACTAACAAGAAAGGGGAGACTGCCTGACTCCTGACTTGATGGGGAAGATATCAATTTCCCACTAATTGATTTGCACTGCACCAAGATATCTCTGTAGTGCAGCTGGAAAATTCCTGTTTTTCTCCCATTTTGCACAGCACATCCAACACGTGCATGCGTGAGATCCTGCCAAAGGTCTTCTCCTAGTCCTGATGAAGATCTCGGCCAAAAACATTGAGTGCTTGTCCCTCTCCGTCCTCAGCATTTTGTATGTGCCGTTCTGCAATTCCAGCATCTGCAGAATCTCTTGTGTTTATGTTTTATAGTCCAAGCAGGACCAGGCAGGCACCCACCCCTACGTCCTTCATGTAAGCGATGGTGTCCATGAGCAGCGTAAAGCTGACAAAGATCTTTCTGCCAGGTACATCGCAGGTTTGGTCCAGGTGGGTCACTTGTGCCAGAGCAGACTAGACCCTGTGTGAGACAGGATCTTGTCATCTACGTTCAACAGTGAGATGGGGCTCCAGTTCTTGATGTCGCCCCTGCCCCGCCCCCGTCTGCTTGTTGATGACGGTTGTTGGTCCATCTGCTTTTCATCCAATTGGTGGTAATGCAAAATTATTTGAACCTAGTTGTTCATTGTGCCTTTTCTTTCTACTATGAAATCTCCATCCCTGGAAAAAGAACTATGAACCAAAATCAAATTTCCCAAATCTTGGCTTGGATAGCACGTAAACTTGAGTCTTACAATACAAAAATGTGCTGAAGTGCTTCTCATAGAGAGAGCGGCAGCATGTTAGGTAAATTCTGGAAAATGGCTTGTCGTCAGTCAGCTGCATTTTGGGGGTCTCAGTGAAAAGGATACTTTGCAAGGGCAAAGGCAAGAAAATCCGCAGATGCTGAGATACTGGAAATCCAAATCAACACACACAAAATGGTGGAGGAACTCAGCAGGTCATAGTCATAGTCATACTTTATTGATCCCGGGGGAAATTGGTTTTCGTTACAGTTGCACCATAAATAATATATAGTAATAAAACCATAAATAGCTAAATAGTAATATGTAAATTATGCCAGGAAATAAGTCCAGGACCAGCCTATTGGCTCAGGGTGTCTGACCCTCCAAGGGAGAAGTTGTAAAGTTTGATGGCCACAGGCAGGAATGACTTCCTATGATGCTTTGTGTTGCATCTCGGTGGAATGAGTCTCTGGCTGAATGTACTCCTGTGCCCAACCAGTACATTATGTAGTGGATGGGATTCATTGTCCAAGGTGGCATGCAACTTGGACAGCATCCTCTTTTCAGACCCCACCGTCAGAGAGTCCAGTTCCATCTCCACAACATCACTGGCCTTATGAATGAGTTTGTTGATTCTGTTGGTGTCTGCTACCCTCAGCCTGCTGCCCCAGCACACAACAGCAAACATGATAGCACTGGCCACCACAGACTCATAGAACATCAGGCAGCATCTAAGGAAAAGAGAAAACAGTTGACGTTTCGGGCCAAGATCCTTTTTCAGGTCAGATTTGTTTAGGTCTAGCAGTTTGGACCACAGCCATTTACCCAAATTTTTCAATAATTCAGTGGAGAAAAATAAATATTTGTAGTTAGAATGAGAAATGTCGAAGAAAGCAAAAGGCAAAGGATGGATTGGTTATAAATATATTGAGGAATGTCTGTTCCCACCAGCTGGAGAGGTGAATGATTTAGACAGAATTTAATATCAAAGACAAACATTACAGAATATGAATTATTCTTTTTGTCTTTTGCCTTACCTCCGATGTGGCTGATAGTTCTGTTTGTTTTTACAAGGTAGCGGCAGGATATCAATGAATTAGCGTTGCATCAGTCAACATCACTGACAGACTGGATGTTGGAAGCAAAAGAAGAACATAGCAGGAAAAAGATACGCTGATAATTCGTTGAACAAGTACAGTGAAAGATGGAAATCTCAGATCGCTTCACATTCTAGGAAGAGTGCAAAACTTCCTTTTCCATCTGCAAGATAAGTACTCTCACCCGCATTCTATCAAATATAATGTGAAAAGGAAGCCACCTAGCAGATCCCAGTGATGTGCACTCAGTAGCCACTTTATTACTTATCTCCTCTACCTAATTATTACTTGTTTCAGGAGAGTAGAAGAATCTCCACTACAATTTATTAAGCCTCAATATCCTATTAGTCACTCTCTCCGTTGCCCTTGCAAATCCATCATAGCTCCCATGGAGAAATAACTTGGAATTTGACCTAATCTTCAAACTGCAAGAAAAAAATACATATTCTGGCCTAGATTCTGAGGAATTTTGTAGAGCAATCCATTGAAGTAACATGGATTGTAATCTGGGGCCACATTTCCTTGAAGTAGTACCAGAATTCTTACAATTCCTTGCACAGGGCTGTAAACATACACATTGCTGTTCCAGGAAAGCAAAGTTTTGCCTTTAATGTAAGTTTGTGAATAACAGTTCCAGCACTGTTATTTAATATACTTTTTTATACCTTTTTCCTGGTGAGTTGGTGATATGCATTGACAATTCAGCATAAAAGTAAGGCCACAGTTATTTTTTATAACACACCATGATTATTTTAGTATCTGTTTGAATGGGGGGGGGTTAATAGTTTTGAATCATTGTTTGACAGTGGGGCTGATTCAAGTACATATTCAGTGGCCACTTTATTAGGTACAGGAGTAACTAATGAAGTGGCCACTGAGTGCATGCTTGTGGTTTTTTGCTGCTGTAGCCCATCCAGTTCTAGGTTCGACGTGTTGTGCATTCAGAGAGGTTCTTCTACACACCGCTGTTATAACACATGGTTATACGAGTTACTGTCCCCTTCCTGTCAGCTTGAACCAGTCTGACTGTTCTGCTCCAACCTCTCTCATTAACAAGGCGTTTTCACCCACAGAACTGCCGTCCACTGGATTTTTTTTTTGTTTTTCACACCATTCTCTGTAAACTCTAGAGACTGCTGTGTGTGAAAATCCCAGCAGTTTCCGAGATCCTCAAACCACCCCCATCTGGCACCGACAGTCATTCCACAGTCAAAGTCACTTAGATCACATTTCTTCCCCCACTCTGATGTTTGGTCTGAACAATAACTGAACCTCTTGACCGAGTCAGCATGCTTTTATGCGTTGAATTGCAGCCACGTGAATGGCTGATTAGATATGTGCATTAACGACCAGGTGTACCTAATAAAATAGCCACTGAGAGTATAACCCATATGATTTCCACTAATTAAGAGGACTGGAACTTTTGAAAATTCCTCTTATATACACGGACTCTTAGATTCAAAGATTCCTGCTTTAGCCAGAAAATCTAGCAGAATGTCACTGTCTACCATTACTGAGACCGAGTGCTGATCTCACCTTCTCCTGCAGACTTAGATCAGCTTGTCAAGTAGAAGGCACCCTTTAGTGGACAAAGCAGCCACCGGCTTGTCAGTGTCCCTTCAGCTTTACAATCATGATATGTCTTGTGAGGATATTTTCTTCTACATTGTCTTATATATAACCATATAACAATTACAGCATGGAAACAGGCCATCTCGGCCCTTCTAGTCCATGCCGAACTCCATTCCTTTCCTGTCCATATAGCTACCCAATTTAACTTTAAACGATCAGGGGGAACTGAACCCCACAGAGGCTTATGGGCCTCTAAGGCACAACTCACAGCATTAGTCAAGGGAAATCTTGGCCATATTCATTATAATTTCTTGTCTCTTCTCTTTTCTTCATTTCTTTCATTGAGGTACAGCATGGAACAGCCCCTTCGAACCGCGCCACCCGGCAATCCCCCAAGTTAATCCTAGCCTAGTTACAGGACAATTGACAATGAACAATTAACCTACCAACTGGTACGTCTTTGGATTGTGGGAGGAAACCAGAACACTGGAAGAAACCCACGAAGTCACGGGGAGAACATGCAAACTCCTTAGAGACAGCAGCGGGAAATGAACCCAGGTCACTGGTCTAGTAAAGCGTGGTGCTAACAGACACATTTTTTCAAATGGAAACGCATCTCTACCAAAGGAGGTGTAAGGCGCTCCTTCCCTCCGCCAGCCTGCAGGTCACCCTTGGGCGAGGTGTAGCACCTGCTTAGTCCCCCCAGTCAGGATCTCGTGAAGCCATGGCAGCAGGTGGTGGATGGTCGTACGAGCAGCCGGTGCAGATCACAATTCCTGGTTATGCGACCATTGAGTCCAGGCAGACAATCTCTGGAGGGTATTGATAATGGCTGAGGTTCTGCCCAGAAGAAGATAACGACAAACCACTCCTGTAGAAATATTAGCCAAGGACAATCATGGTCATGGATAAGACCATGATCGCCCACGTCGTACAACACGGCTTATAACAGTGATGATGAGGATCTCTCAACGGCTGTGTCTATAAAATCCCGGTAGACTACATTTGGAATATTGTATTCAGCTCTCACCACCTCATTATAGGCAGGATGTGGAAGCTTTAGAGAGGGCGCAGAGGAGATTTATCGGGATGCTGCCTGGATTAGGGAGCATGCTTTATGAGGATAGGTTGAGCGAGCTAGGACTTTTCTCTCTAGAGAAAAGCAAGATGAGACGTAACTTGATAGAGGCATATAAGATGATAAGATTGAGTGGACAGCCAGGGCAGAAATAGTGAATACGAGGGGAGAACATAATTTTAAAGTAATGGAAGGAAAGTATATGGGGAACGCGATTCTGTGTGAGGAGTGGCGCACCACACAGTCTCTCGTTCCGCGCCCTGTAAGGCATGAAAGTGCCCGACGCTGGCCTCTCATCATCGTCATCTTCATCATCATCATCATCATCATCTGGGGAACGTCAGAGGTAGGTGTTTTCACACACACAGTGTGATACGCCCTCTCAAGGATGGTGGTAGAGACAGATATGTAAGGAACATTTAACAAACTCTGAGACGGGCAGATGGATGAAAGAAAAATAGAGGGCTATGTCTGATGGAAGGGTTAGATTGATCTTCCAACAAATCTTGTTATAGCCAGAATGGTTTCTTACTTCATTATTGAATTCTCCCCGCTATCCCTATCACTCCCCAGTTTCTCCAGCGTTTATTTTAGTACTGCCTTTTATTGATACTTCAGAATCAGAATCAGGTTTAATATCACCGACATACGTCATGTAATTTGTTGTCTTTGCAGTATCAGTACAATGCAATACATACTAATAGAGAAAAACTGTGAATTACAAAAATAATGTGCATATATATATACATATACATATATATATATGTATGTATATGTATATGCATATAAATAACAGTTAAATTAAATAAGTAGTGCAAAAACTAGAAATAAAAAGTAGTGAAATAGTGAGGTAGTGTTCATGGGTTCAATGTCCATTCAGAAATCAGATGGCAGAGGGGAAGAAGCTGTTCCTGTGTGTGTCTTCAGGCTCCTGTACCTGCTTCATGATGGTAACACTCAGAAGAGGGCATGTCCTAAGTGTTGAGGGACCTTAACGATGGATGCTACCTTTGTTGAGGCACTGCTCCTTGGCTACTACAGAGGCTCATGTCCATGATGGAGCTGACTGAGTTTACAACTTTCTGCAGCTTCTTTCGATCCTGTGCAGTAGCCGCCCCCATCCCAGATGGTGCTGCAGCCAGTTAGAATGCTCTCCGTGGTAGATTTGTAGAAATCTGCAGAAAGGGAGTGGACAAAGAAGGGGCAGATGGGCGTTGTGGATTCATGGACTGTTTAGAGACCAGATGGAATAGGGGAAGAAGCTGTGCCTGAATCATTGAGTGTGTGCCTTCAGGCTCCTGTATCTCCTTCCTGTTGGTAGCAAAGAGAATAAGGCATGTCCTGGGTGACGGGGATCCTTAAAGACCCCTGCAAGTCCTTGACCTTGCTTGGAAAGGAGAAGTTGAGAAGTTGTCCAGAGAGGCATGCAGCCAACATACACACACATTATCTCATCCATAGTAACTCACATGGATACTCAGGAAGCATTAACCAGATAAGGTAGATACGTATATTTTGTTCCACTCCTAAGAGGAAAGCTAGAATCATTCTCAAATGAACTGGTATAAATTACTTCATTTCATTTTGATGGCAGCCTCAAAGGTCAGTATGGAACTTGTATCACCTCCTCGGATGCTGGAATCCTATTTGATCTACCAGGTGGTGAAATAGTGGAACTTCCAGGAAGATGGAATTAACAGAAACAAGCTGAAATCCCAGCAGATATGGGATTCAAATCAGCTTATTTTATCCCTTACCCTCTAATCAGCACGGATTTCAGATCGCTCTCAAAATATATTGCTACAAGAAGTCATTTTGTGTCCTGTCTGATGCCTTAATTTTTTCATTACACTAGCTGATTGCATTTTGAATAGTCGTAAAAGCAGTTATCATTAGAACAATCAGTCAGGCAGATTTATCAGAATTATCATCAGAATCAGGTTTAATACCACTGGCACGTGTTGTGAAATTTGTTGTAATGTGGCAGCAGTGCATTGCAACACACAATAATAGAAACTGTGTACTACAATAAGTATATATATATGCTTCTTACTGTAATATACATATAATTAAACTAAACAAGCAGTGCACAAGGCAGCAAAGTAGTGTTCCTGGGTTCAATGTCCATTCAGAAATCGGATGGCAGAGGGGAAGAAGCTGTTCCTGAATCACTGAGTGTGTGTCTTCAGGCTTCTGTCCCTCCTTCCTGATAGTAGCAATGAGAACAGGGCATGTTCTGGGTGATGGGGGTCCTTCACCACCTTTTTGAGGCATCGTTCCTTGAAGATGTCCTGGATACTACGGAGGCTGGTGCCCATAATGGAGGTGACCAAGTTCACAACTTTCTGCAGCTCCTTTCGATCCCATGCAGTAGCAACCCCACCCCACCCCCATACCACGCAGCAGTTAGAATGGTCTCCACAGTACATTTGTGACTTTGGTGACATACCAAATCTTCTCGAATTCCTAATGAAATTTTGCCACTGTCGTCCATCGATATGTTGGGCCCAGGATAGATCCTCAGAGACTTTGACAACCTGGAACTTGAAATTGCTCACCCTCTCCACTTCTGATCCCTCCATGAGGACTGGAGTGTGTTCCCTCGTTCTACCCTTTCTGAAGTCCACAATCAGCTCTTTGGTCTTACTGACATTGAGTGCAAGGTTGTTGGTGCGACACCACTAAACCAGCTGGTATATCTCGCTCCTGTCAACGTGTACAGAGAGGACCAGTAACTTTCCCACACCTGTGTTCAGTGGGCCTCAAAGGAATGCCAGTAAGCCACAAATACTAATTGAGAATTTAACAAGTAAAATATTGTTATGATACTGCTTCCACCAAAACAGAAAGAAATTTTAAATCAGCATCTTTGTGCCAATCGCTGGCTTAAGACTTTCATGGAGTTTCAGAGCTTCCAGATTGCCATTTGAAACAAATGTTGTCTCGTTGTTTTCAGAGTTCTGGGTCTTGGGCAAGATCTAATCATCGCGGTTTGTGGATTGGACTCTGTGGTTCACGTTATGATGTGTTTCTGGTTTCTGGCTGATCCTTTTTTTCTTGCTACTTTGGGCGTTTTTGATCAGGGCTGCCTGCAGATAGCGAACTGAGCTGAACTGAATGCCGAACATGATGCTGGAAATCCAAAGCAAAACACACAAAATGTTGGAGGATGACTTGCCTTGGATTTCCAGCATCAGCAGATTTTCTCACGTTTGTGATTCTACTACAACAGTGTGAAGTCTCTCCGACGGCTGCTACACTGAAGAAGCTTAAGTCTTCTCTGCAATGGGATTTCAGTGAAAACTCTGTAACTGCTCACTCTCTGCTGCCCTCCAACTCTTCGACCATGGGACTGCTCATCTTGAAGGCTCTCGGCCTGAAATGTCGACTGTTTATTCACTTCCATAGATGCTGCCTGAACTGAATGTAAGACCATAAGACCATGATATAGAAGCAGAATTAGGCCATTTGGCCCATCGTATCAGCTCCACCATTTCATCATGGCTGATCCAATTTTCCAATCTCCTGCCTTCTTCCCATATCCCTTCATGCCCTGACCAATCAAGAATCTATCAACCACTGCCTTAAATATGTATAAGACCTCCACAACTGCCTGTGGCAAAGAATTGCACAGATTCACCATTCTCTGGCTGAAGAAATTCCTCCTCATCTCCATTCTAAAAGGATTCCCCTCTATTCTGAGGCTGTGCTCTCTGGTCTTAGACTCCCCCGCCATCGGAAACATCCTCTCCAAATCCACTCTATTGAGGCCTTTCACCACTCGATTGGTTTCAATGAGGTCAGCCCTCATTCTTCTGAATTCTAGTAAAGACAGGCCCAGAGCCATCAAATGCTCTTCATGTGGCAAGACTTTCAATCCCCGAATATACCCGGACTCTTTCAATTTTGTGTTTTATGTTCTGTGTTTCTCACTCGGTTTTTTTTTTGGTCGCTGTTTGCATGGTTTTTCTTTGCGCCTGGGGGTGGGTTTGATGCTTTTCTTTGAACAGGTTTTTTGTTTCATGGCTGTCTGTGGGGAAGATGAATCTCAGGGTTGTGTAGTGAATACATACTTTGATAATAAATGTACCTTGAATGCTGAGTCTTTGAATGCTCACCTCTCTCTCTGCTACTGTAGAGCTTTTAGTTAATGTCATTTCACACGTTTCATTTGCTTGTGCATCTTGCACCGTTTACTTCACACAGTCACAAGTGTTGGGAAACATCGAGATTGACAGTGAGAACTCAGTGAGTTCAGCTGCCATCTAAGCACCAATGGGTTACTGAATTCTGCTCCTTTTAATTTAATTGCCACACACTGTGAGCTCAATAAAGCTTCTCATCAGATTCTGCCATCATCTCAGAAACAAGTAGATATTTGCAGAAGTTAGAAGAGATCCTCGAATTCTCAGCTTCTCCATCCGCCCTGCACTGTTACTCACTGTCTCAGGTGGACCATAAGACATAGGAGCAGAATTAGGCCATTTGGCCCATCGAGTCAGCTCCACCATTTCATCATGGCTGATCCATTCTTCCTCTCAGCCCCAATCCCCTGCCTTCTCTCGGAATCCCTTCAAGAACCTACCAACATCTGCCTTAAATATACGTAAAGACTTGGCCTCCACAGCCGCCTGTGGCAAAGAATTCCACAGATTCACCACTCTCTGGCTAAAGATATTCCTCCTCATCTCCATTCTAAAAGGACACCCCTCTATGCTGAGGCTGTGTCCTCTGGTCCTAGAATCTCCCACCATAGGAAACGTCCTCTCCACATCCACTCTATCAAGGCTTCTCACCATTCAATAAGTTTCAATTAGGTCACCCTCATTCTTCTGAATTCCAGTGAATAGAGTCCCAGAACATATTTGGGAGGGGAAAAAATCTAACTAAACTTCATAAGGTGACAACATCTATTTACTTCTTCCCTATTTTTCATCCCCTGAATGCAATGATACATGCTTCACCTAAGTAACTGTTCTTCATAAACAAAGTCCAGAGTGAGTCATAAGGATAGATAATAGTAATTTGTTTCTTTTTAGCTTACTGCCCATTATGCTGCTGGCATTTGGGAGGTATAAAGCGCTCCTTCCCTCCTCTAGCCTGCAGGTCACCCGTGCGGAAGATGTAGCACCCCTCCGATCAGGGTCCCAAGAAGCCATGGAAGCATGTCATATGAGCAGCCGGTGCACATCACAAGTCCTGGTTATGCAACCACTGACTCCAGGCAGACAATCTCTGAAGAGTATTGATAATAGCTGGTGGTCACCCATCTTGGAAAGGCACTGGCCCAGAAGAAGGCGATGGCAAACCACTTCTGTCGAAAAATTCGCCAAAAACAATCATGGTCATGGAAAGGCCATGATCGCCCACGGCTCATAATGATGATGAAGATGATTTTGATTATACTATCACTGCAGAATGATCCCCAATGCAGACACATTGACGAGCTTTACAGACAGTTTGACTACGTTTGATCAGAGCGAGGAAACTTTAGAAACTCGGTTTATCTTGTTCTGTTTTTCTCTCTCCCTGGATACTGTCTGAAGTTTATTTTAGTTTTACAGCACGGTAACAGGCCCTTCAAGTCCAAAGAGCATTACCTACTTACCAGCCTTCACACCGCTGGAGTTTAGGGCAGCAATGAAGGTCCACCATCTCTGGTGGCCTTCACGGCTTCCTTCATCGGGTGTCAGTAGCTTCCTCCCGGTTTTCATGACTGTCAGTCATGCAAGCCCAGGTGGAGACTCAGGAATACCGTCGCACTCAGATGTAGAAGGATTCTTCACTGCTGTTTCCGTAACAATTTTGTTTTGTCAGGGTTGAACCACCACCCCGAACCTGGAGGACTGGTGGACCACTCTTAGTCTACCCTTTGACCTGCTTGGCATGGGTGACCCTACCAAGAGCCAAAGCACAAAGCCCTGACTCCAGCCGACAGAGCTTTCTGGGTCATTGAGGCATGCCTTCAAACCCAACGATCAGGTTGTGGTCCTCTTGGAGGAGATAATCCTAAAGCTGGGGCTTTATCAGGCATTAGTATGACCAGATGGACATTATGAGCTGTTTTGGGCCCCTTATCTCAGAAAGGGTGTGCTGGCATTAGAGAGGGTCCAAAGCAGGTTCAGGACAATGATCCTGGGAATGAAAAGGTTAACATATGAATAGTGTTCGATGGCTCTGGGCCTACACACACTAGTGTTTAGAAGAATAAGCTGGTGGGGGGGGGCGCGGGGGATCTCATTGAAACCTATCCAATATCGAAAGGCCCAGAAAGAGTGGACGTGGAAATGAGGTTTCCCATATTTGGGAAGTCTGGGATCAAGGGGCACTGCCTCAGAATACAATGCCATCCCTTTGGAACAGAGATAAGAGGGAATTTCTTTAGCCAGAGGGTGATGAATCTGTGGAATTCATGGCCACAGATAGCTGTGGAAGCCAAGGCTTTGCATATGTTTAAAGCAGAGGTTCTTGAATAGTAAGGGTGTCAAAGGTTAGGTGAGAAGGCAGGAGAATGGGGTTGAGAGGGTTAGTAAATCAGCCAGAGCAGACTTGATGGGCTGAATAGCCTAATTGTGTGCTACGGTCTAATAATCAAGTCCGGAGTGAGCTGGAGAGCTAGGTGATCGAGGGGAAGAATTATGACTGCATTCAGTTCTGTCACCAAATGACCCTACTTGAGGTCTACTTTCAACCACAGAAGCCAGTTTCCATTGTCCTTTGCAACTGTGATATTTGTGTGTATAGGACAGCCCACTCTCCAGTGAGTGGAGGCCCAGAGCCATTACACGCTCCTCACGTAATAGTTCCCAGAGGTGTCAGCACATAATGCCTGCACCCACTTGCCCTACCCTTCAATCTTTCCGATGACTACCAATAATGAGCATGCTTGACTTTCCATGGCAACCAGAAAGTAAACAGACTCCTCATGACTCAGTCGGTTCATTCTGCCTGTCTCCGCCCCTCCCCACCCAATATTTTCATAACTAGCAAACAAAAATAAATCTATGTTTCCCTTTGTTTGATTTGCAGTATTAACCTGGAGACCTTGGTTAACCCGGAGAATCAGATTCTATTGTCATTCACCGGCACACAAGTGTAAAGGAGAACCGCATCAGATCTGGTTTAAAGAGAACCTCTTTAAGTTAGATGTTGGTCCATGGCCTCCACTTGTGCCAAGATGAGGCCACCCTCAGGGTGGAGGAGCAACACCTTATATTCCTTTGGGTAACCTCCAACCTGATGGCATGAATATAGATTTCTCCTACTGGTAAAAAAAACTACCCCCCCACATTCTGTTCCCCACTCTGACCTTTTATCTCTTCTCACCTGCCTATTACTTCACCCTGAGTCCCCTCCTCCTTCCCTTTCTCCTGCGGTTCACTCTCCTCTCCTATCAGATTCCTTCCTCTCCAGTCCTTGACCTTTCCCACCCACCTGGCTTCATCAATCACCTTCCGGCTAGCCTCCGTAACCCCCTCCCACCTTTTTATTCTGGCGTCTTCCCCCTTCCTTCTCAGTCCTGAAGAAGGGCCTCAGCCCGACACGTCGACTGTCGATTCAATTCCACAGATGCTACCTGACCTGCTGAGTTCCTCCGGCATTTCCTGTGTGTGTTGCTCTGGATTTCCATCACCGGCAGGCTTTCTCATGTTTATGAGTCTCTCTTTAAACCACACCTGATATTTGAGATATCCCTTTGAGGAGAGAGTCTGTCCTTAGAAGTCTTATTCAGAGATACAGCGCAGAACAGGGCCTCCCGGACTGCCTAGCTACCTACCTAATCACGGGACAACTTACAATGACCAATTAACCCTCTGACCAGTACGCCTTTGGACTGTGAGAGGAAAACCTGGGAGCATCCGGAAAAAAACCCGCTCGGTCATGTGGAGAATGTACAGACGGCGCTGGAACTGAATTCCGAACTGCGGTGCCTCGGGCTGTAATGGCGGCGTGCTAACCTCCACGTGATCATGGTCACCCCCCCCCCAACAATAACGTGTGAAAATATTCCTCTTACCATCAGCAACATATTTTGACGATTGATTTAAATTATGTATCATTTTAAAGTAATTTTTTATGAAGTCTGCATGACTCAAGCACATTTGAAATTGCTTCTGTAATACACTGAGGGTATGAGTGAGCAGGGCAATGTTAAACAAATATCACAGTAGAATGAGCAAAATGAAATCCTCATTAGAGTCCCAAAAAAAATTGCATTAACATTATTAAATTACAGGCAGCGTGAGCAAATCAAGCTACTTGTGACTGTTAATCATAAGTGCAGCAATTGTTCATTTGTAATGGTTTGACTTCATAAGAAATTAGATCTAAAGAGATTTTAGCAAACGCAGTTCAGCCTCTTGGCTAATATTTTCACATACTGAAAAGTATAACCTTCTCCTCATAAATTAAAACAAAGTGCCATTCTGAGAGTAATGCTTAGGAATAGCTAATTATAGATGTAAATTTATCTGATTAACTCTTTTTGTATCTAAATAACATAAGAAACAAGAGAAACTTTTGCAGCTTAGCACATAGGATCCATTTTTTTCTTTATCTTTGTCTTCACACAACTGGCCCAGGCGCGAGGTTGGATTGCTCTGAGCGCCGAGCTGATTTGAAGGGCTTCGGGCTGAGCGTCGAAATCTGGCGAGCGAGATCGGCTCTCGCCTCTGATCTGGGCTGGTGTTTAAATTGTCTAAACGGCGTATTGTACCTCACATGAGGACCCGGGCACCACTGCGAAGATGTACTTGAATCTTGAACCTTAGGTCTCTCTTCTTTGGCCCCTGAGCTCCCGGTGGAGCAGAGGCCATCGATGACCTGCCATCTCTAACGTCCTCTGGTCTGAGCCAGTTTCTCGAGGGTGGACCAGGAGTGTCCCCATTGCCTAATTTTGGCCTTGTCGTCTCTCCTCCACGTGTTCCTTGGACGTCCCTTTTCCCTCTTACCTTGGGGATTCCATTTCAACGCCTGCCTGGTGATGTGTGCAGGTACTGTTGCCTTTGTGCAGGTGTAAAACAATATATCCAATTATCAAAAAGGAAGAAGGGGATAAATGGACTTTCAAAAGGCCTTTTGACTGCTCTGTTGACGCCCACCTTGGTATAATCCCTCCTTTCCATTCTTTCACAATCACTTAAGTCGAGTATGATGTTGTCTCAAGTGGTTGTCCATTGGTGGGTCCTCAGGTAGCTGAAGAGGCCGAACTGTGGTCCAAATATGGAGCAGCATGGCACCATAGTGGTTAGCACAATGACTTACAGTGCAGGCGACCCGGGTTCAATTCCCGCCGCTGCCTGTAAGGAGTTTCTACGTTCACCCATGACTCCGGGTGGTCCGGTTTCCTCCAAAGGCATACCGGTTAGTAGGCTAATTGATCGTTGTAAATTGTCTGGTGATTAGGCTGGGGTTAAATTGGTGGGTTGCTGGGGGGTGGGGGGGCACAGCTCAAAGGGCCAGAAGGGCCTGCTCCGTGTATATATCTCAATAAGTTTTAAAATAAGTAAATAAAATGTTTTGGAGCAAGAGTAAGTGGTGGCTGTGATTAGTGGCTGGATCTTTTGGTTGTTCATTATACCCTGGGGAGGACCTGTGTGCCCTTTCTTAGGTAATGGCACCAAAAATGCGTATGATGCTCTCATAGTGATCTCAACAATACCCTGTATGATTGTAGTTCTGTCCTCAAAACCTCTGCAATGAAGACTAATGTGTTGTTTGCCTTTTTAATCGCTGGCTATGCCTGTATATTTGCTTTCAGGGACTGGTGTGCAAGGACAACCTGCTCCTTCATACATCAATACTTCCCAGTTTATCACCCTGTCTCTCTGTTTACCCGACTGAAGTGAATAACGTCACATTTGTCCTTATTACCCCGCATATGCCATGTGCTTACCCACTCACTCAACGTCCCATTAGCCTTGAAGCCTCTTTCGCATCCACCTCACAAATCACATTTTCACCTTCAGTTCAAGTTTGTTGCCCTCGGATTGACTGTACATCAACTGGCTGTCAGACTGGCATGACCAACTCTCTCAAGTCCCTAACCATGAAGGTCGAGAGGGGCACAAACTTGGCCGGGCATCGTGGCGCAAGCAGACACGCAGCGTGCAAGAGAATCCGCATAAGCATGGTTTTCCACAAACAATTCTGTAAACGGACGCATAGACCTCGATCCTGTTTATAAGCCAATGAGGGCAAACTTCGAGACCACAACGCAAAGAGTTCACCACGCAACCAATCAGCGACAAGACCCCTCCCTACATCACAATTGAGTTCCTGTAATGATGGCCAGTCAGCTGATTGATAAGTATATAAAGGCCAAGCATTCGGAGGACGCACTGCAAATTAACAGCCCGCTGACGATGTCTCCTCTTGTGGTAACGAAACATTTGCAAATGGATTGCCAAGATCAGAGAACAACCGAACCCAGCCAGATATACAATCAAACAAAACAACATTCCTCTAATCCATGGTGCACACAGCACATAAAACAAAATATTACTGCAAATAGGCTAATAAAATACAATTCAAATTGCATGTAGTGCACAGCACAGGTAAACAGTCCTAGTGACAAGACCTCGGTGGTGGCAGGGTATTCATTAGTCTCACAGCCTAGGGAAGAAGACCATGAGATATAGGAGCAGAATTAGGCCACTTAGCCCATCGAGTCTGCCCCGAAGAAGCTACGACCCAGTCTGGCAGTCCTAGTCCCGATGCTTCTGTACCTCCTTCCTCACGGTAGTGGGTCAAGGAGATTGTGGGATGGATGGTAGGGAAACTTTTTTCATGTTATGTTCAAACTTGAAGATTTTATAAAGGTCTCAGCCTGAAACATCGACTTGTTTGCTAATTTCCATTGATGCTACCTGACCTGCTGAGCTCCCCCAGCATTTTGTGTGTGTGTTGCTTAGAAATATCATGTTGAGTTCCTTCATCCAGCTCGTGGACTGTGAAGAGCAGAAGTCCTGTTGCTGATAATAGTCTGAAATCGTGGTAATATAAATACTTGTGCGATCCCTCGAGTCGAGTATGATGTCTTCCTGAGGGGTTGTCTATTCATGAGCCTTCAGCTGGCGGTAGAAGCCGATCCGAGATCCACATATTCTGGTGTAGTGCCGACAAGAGTAAGCGGAGTCTGAGGTTAGAGGTCGGGTCTTTTGGTTGTTCGACCTCTCCTTCTGTACCTGTGGCTTGTTCTCTGCGGCACAGCAGAGGTCATTCCCACGGAGCTCAGCTCCCTCTTGAACAGATTTCCTCCAGGTGTACCTATAGAGTGCATATCATCCCAGTTTTTAGATGTCATGCTGAATATCTTCAGGCTGATTTTGATATTATAGATTATGAAGACACGTAGTCCTCTTTTATTGTCATCTAGTAATGCATGCATTAAGAAATGATACAATATTCCTCCAGTGTGATATCCCAAAACACAGGACAGACCAAGACTGAAAAAAACTGACAAAACCACATAATTATAACATATAGTTACAACAGTGTAACAATACTATAACTTGATGAAGAAGTCCATGAGCACAGTAAAGTTCAAAGTTTCTCAAATGTCCCACATCTCACGCAGACGGGAGAAGGAAGAAAAACTCTCCCTGCCATGCCCGACCACAATCCGTCTCTGAGTCATCCGAAAACTTCGAGCCTCCGAATCAGCTCTCCGACGCCGAGTACTGAGCGCTATCTCTGTCCGAACGATCCGACCTCAATCTCGGTCGCCAGCAGCAGGCAAAGCCGGGGATTTTGAGGTCTACCCTCCGGAAGGTTCCCGACCGCGCAGTAACGACAGCAGCGAACGAGCGTTTCAGAAATTTCTCCAGATGTTCCTCTGTGCTTTCACGTCCACCTCCATCAAATCAGAATTGTCCACGGCACCTATTTAACGGATACGATATCATTTTTCACCGGAGGGCTGCGCATGCGGGGCGCGCTGCTCTCTCTCCTCCCGCCTTTGAAAACCAATATACGTACCAGGAAGTCAAAAGAAAAGCCATTTCTATTCTCCACCACCAACCATCCTTCAAAGCCTAAATAGGAAGGACGTGGGGAGGATGTTTCCGATAGTGGGGGCATCTAGGACCACAGGGCACAGCCTCAGATTGTCCCTTTAGACAGAGCTGAGGAGGAATTTCTTTAGCCAGAGAGCGGTGAATCTGTGGAATTCATTGCCAGAGATGTTGGGTTCTGGATTAGAAGGGGCGTCAGAGGTTACGGTGAGAAGGCAGGAGAATGGGATTAAGAAGGAAAATAAATCAGCCATGATAGAACGGTGGAGCAGACTCGATGGGCGGAATGGCCTAATTCTGTTCCTATGTCTTATGGTCTGCAATAAATGCGAGGCACTCATGAACTGTGTTACTGAGATCCAGACCAAAGTCCTCTGTTTCCTCACTGCCTTCTGATTGCCGGGAATCAAAATGCTCCAACTCTCCCGTCCAAAATATAAAGTCTTCCTAATCTGTATTTGTCTCCATTAAATTCTCCCGTATTTGCACAAAAACTTTCTCCAATCTCATTCATCAATACCCACCTGCAGCTAACTAGACGATATTCCTGCAAAATTGGCGAATGAGATTCTTATTTTCCTAACATTATTAATAACTGGCATGACAAATTGTTTCCTTTACCCACCCCCATCAGAATTTTCTCTTTAATCATGCTCTCGTCCCGCTTTAAGAAGCGCTATCATCAATCACTCCCCTTCCAAATTTGTCCCAGGCGGCCACATAACGCTATTACAACGGGTTCAGCTCCTGCTGCTGTCTGGAAGGAGTTTGTACGTTCGCCCCACGACTGAGTAGGTTTCCTCCAGGTGCTCTGGTTTTCTCCCATATTCCAAAGACATGGCTGTGATTGGGCTTGTGGGCTGGAAAGGGCCTGTTACCGAGCTGCATCTCTGAATTAACAAAAACAACTCAGTGAACGTTTCTGATTCAAATTTGTGCCTGTTCTGCATCAGATGAAGGTCACCCTTCTCTCACTTCTGGGATAGTTGGCCTGCCTCTGCTCAGTTTCACTCTGAGCTACTTGATCACAAGATAACGTTTCGGAGCAGAATTAGGCCATTCGGCCCGTCGTGGCTGCTCTGCCATTTCATCATGGCCGATCCATTTACCCTCTCAGCCCCGATCTCCTGCCTTCTCCCCGTATCCCTTCACGCCCTGACCAGTCAAGAATCTATCAGCTTCTGCCTTAGGTATACAAAAAAGATGGCCTCCACAGCTGCCTGTGGCGATGACTTCAAACAGATTCACCACTCTCTGGCTAAAGAAATCCCTCCGCATCTCCATTCTAAAAGGACACCCCTCTGTTTTGAGGCTGTGTCCTCTGGTCTTAGACTCTCCCGCCGCAGGAAACATCCTCTCCAGATCCACTCTGTCAAGGACTTTCACCATTCAATAGGTTCCAGTGAGGTCACTCCTCATTCTTCTGAATTCTACTGAATACAGATCCAGAGCCATCAAATGCTCTTCATATGACAAGCTGTTCAATCCTGGTATCATTTTCCTCCTTTGAACCCTCTCCAGTTTCAGCACATCCTTTCTAATGATAAGGGGCCCTAAACTACTCACGATACTCCAAGTGAGACCTCCCAGTGCTTTATAAAGTCTCAACATTACATCCTTGCTTTTATATTCTGGTCCTCTTGAAGTGAATGCTAACATCGCTTTTGGCTTCCTCACCACAGACTCGACCTGCAAATTAACCTCCAGGGAATCCTGCACAAAGTCCCTTTGCGCCTCACTTTTGTTGTATATTCTCTCTATTTAGAAAATAAGTCAACCCTGTTATTACTTCAACCAAAGTGTATGACCATACACTTCCCGACACTGGTTTCCACCTGCCGCTTCTCTGCCTGTTCTCCTAAGCTGTCTAAATTCTTCTGTATAATTCCGCTTCAATTTTTAGTCCAAGGCAGGGGCTCCCAACCTGGGGTGCACGGCATTAAAGAAAAGGTAGGGAAGGTTTAGAAAATTAACCTGGCATAATTTGCCACCCTCGTTCTCCTTCTTGCCATGTGAAAACAATAGAATATCATCAGGTTGCAACATTAGTTTACACAGAACTATTATCTCTGCTCATCCAATATGTCCAGAATTGCAATTCCATTGTGTGCGTTTCTATGTATTGATGCATATAAATACAATTCCTGGCATTTATTTACATTATTTTTACAGACAGCTGTCTATAGAGTACTGTCAGCTTTCCAGAAAGATAAACAATAGAATTGGAATTGTATAATAACGAATATAGCCTCACATAATAGCGGCAGATGTGCTGTGCACACAACGTTCCATGTGACATCCTCAGAATACCTTAATAGAAAATGAAATTGAGTTCCCCTTCTTTTTGTTCATACCAGATTCAATCAATATTTTATTGTTCTTGCTACAAATAATAAATTCAGGGCAACTGCCTTTAATTATGAAAAATAATGCTCTCCAGAGATGAGTAGCGATGAGACCTAAAAGGAACACATTTACTTCAGATACAAAAGGTAGCTCGCTGGGTCCTATATGTGGCCAACATATAGACCTCCTGGGCTGGATCTGTGTTATGGTACAGCACAATTAACATCAAGCCTTAAAACGAGAGAAAATCTGCAGATGCTAGAAATCCAAGCAATACGCACAAAATGCCGGAGGAACTCAGCAGGTCAGGCAGCATCTATGGAAAAGAGTTAACAGTTGATAACTGATCCTGACGAAGGGTCTCAGCCTGAAACGTCAACTGTTTACTCTTTTCCAAAGATGCTGCCTGGCCTGCTTGTTGATATTCATCTCATCGGGCATTTTGCCTGTTTTTAACGAGGCTGAGTTGCTAGCTTGACACTCAACCCAGCACAGATGGAAAGCGTAGCAGATGGAAAGTGCCAGCCAGATTCGAACCCAGGACCACTCACCCTGAAGTCCAGTGCTGGTGCCGCTACACCACGGGCTAGCTAACATCAAGCGTTACTCATTTGTAATTTCTTCAGCTCATCACTTGGAGAAGGCAAAAGTACTTGCCACTGTGAACTCTCACTAACAATGCTTAATCCATGGTTTCGTACATACGTTCGAATGCTGTTCATAGACTTCAGTTCAGCATTCAACACAATCATTCCTCAGAAACTGATTGGAAAGCTGAGCCTACTGGGCCTGGACACCTCCCTCTGCAACTGGATCCTAGACTTCCTGACTGGGAGACCTCAGTCAGTCCGGATTGAAAGCAGCATCTCCAACACCATCACACTGAGCATGGGGTCCCCCAGAGTTGTGTGCTCAGTCCACTGCTATTCACTCTGCTGACCCACGACTGTGCTGCAACACACAGCTCGAACCACATCATCAAGTTCGCCGATGACACGACCGTGGTGAGTCTCATCAGCAAGAATGATGAGTCAGCATACAGAGAGGAGGTGCAGCGGCTAACGGACTGGTGCAGAGCCAACAACCTGTCTCTGAATGTGAACAAAACAAAAGAGATGGTTGTTGACTTCAGGAGGACATGGAGCGACCACTCTCCACTGAACATCGATGACTCCTCCGTAGAGATCGTTAAGAGCACCAAATTTCTTGGTGTTCACCTGGTAGAGAATCTCACCTGGTCCCTCACCACCAGCTCCATAGCAAAGAAAGCCCAGCAGCATCTCTACTTTCTGCGAAGGCTGAGGAAAGTCTCACCCCCTGCCCCCATCCTCACCACATTCTACAGAGGTTGTATCGAGAGCATCCTGAGCAGCTGCATCACTGCCTGGTTCGGAAATTGTACCATCTCGGATCGCAAGACCCTGCAGCGGATAGTGAGGTCTCAGCTGAGAAGATCATCCTGGTCTCTCTTCCCGCCATTACAGACATTTACACCACACGCCACATCCACAAAGCAAAACAGTATTATGAAGGACCCCATGCACCCCTCATACAAACTCTTCTCCCTCCTGCCATCTGGAAAAAGGCACCGAAGCATTCAGGCTCTCACGACCAGACTATGTAACAGTTTCTTCCCCCAAGTCAACAGACTCGTCAATACCCGGAGCCTGGATGACACCAACCTACTGCCCTCTACTGTGCCTGTTGTCCTGTTTATTATTTATTGTAATGCCTGCACTGTTTTGTGCACTTTATGCAGTCCTGGGTAGGTCTGTAGTCTAGTGTAGTTTCTGTGTTTCTTCTTATCATAGTTCAGTGTAGTTTTTGTATTGTTTCATGTAGCACCATGGTCCTGGAAAATGCTGTCTCGTTTTCACTGTGTACTGTACCAGCAGTTATGGTCAAAATGACAATAAAAAGTGACTTAACTTGACTTGACTCTTCAGTACAGGGGTTCCCAACCTGGGGTCCACAGTCCCTTCAGTTAATGGTAGGGGTCCATGGCATAAAAAAGGTTGGGAACCCCTGATTTAAAAGAACATCCCTTTAGAACAGGGATGAGGAGGAACTCCTTTAGCCAGAGGATGGTGAATCTGTGGAATTCATTGCACAGACAGCTGTGGAGGCCAAGTCACTGGGCATATTTAAAGTGGAGGTTGATACTGTATGTTCTAGATTAGTAAGGGCGTCAAAGGTTACAGGGAGAAGGCGGGAGAATGGGGTTGAGAAGGATAATAAATCAGCCCTGATGGAATGGCAGAGCAGACTTGATGGGCCGAGTGGCTGAATTCTGCTCCTATGTCTTATGGTCTTTTGGCTTCACTTTGAATCATTGATAATCATGAAATCCTTGCCATTTCCAATCTGAAACCTTCTCCATCACACGATACTGCCTTCCTTCTTCTGTGCCTCGTGCGAACTCAATATTCAATAATTCCGATCACTTCCATATTGAGACTGCAACGGGAAATAGTTTTGCAGAAGTCATATGGAGCCCTGCCTGTTTTATTCCTCGGGTACATACCAAGGAAAAAACTGGATTGCATCATGAAGCAATTGATCTTCCCCAAAGTTATGGCTGTCAGTTGGAAGAACCCCACATACACACACAAAAAAAAATCCCAGCATGTGCCTTAAACTGTACATGAATATTTTAGGCCAACAATAGTTAAAATATGAAACTGCAAAGAAACTCAGCAGGAGTTCTGCTCTCCCACTGCAACTTCAGAGGGACAGTGATAGATCTGCAGAGGAACTGACCATTCTGAAATGTTTCTCAGAAGGCTGTTCTACCAATTGGGAAAATCCTTGTGGGAAGTTCCATAATAAAACCATTTTTTTCCATAATTTTACATGAAAAATTAACAAGATTGCAGTTGTAAGGTTATCATTATTTAATTCTTCTCCAAGCACAAATGCAACAAAATCGAAGAGACTTGCCAGCACTCGGTTTAGTCTTCTCCTTCATATCACTTTGAGAAGCACAATCTGTCATTCTTGCTGGCCATAAATGTCACTTCCAACGTTCTCCTAATATTCATTGTCTTGTATCAATGAGGCACACAGCTACTAAAATAAATACTAAGAACAACATGCAGAAGCTTTTTGGGGCACCTGGTTCAATTGAAAAGCAAATCCAAAATTTCCAAGTGCATATTAATCCACATACCTGTGTTTTCGAAAAGTTATTGTTGCAGCATAAGGCTTAATTAATGCAGAATTCTTTTTGCTCCACCTTCAAGTAAAATCATTTGTGTGGTCTTAAGCAGTCTTTGTCACAGCTTTGAAATAGTGTTACTGAAAGTGGAGGGGAATCACACCAAATACACCAAAATACGTTTTGGCTGCTGAGGGTCAGGTAGGGACATCAGGAGCTCCCACCCTGAAGAGTTATTTACCAGCCTGTTGCAATGGGATATCAAAATCATCACATGAGGGTTGGTGGACTGGTATGAGATCACCAGCGTAAGTCTGTTCGTGGAATAGACCAACGATTGTGGCCTTTAGGACGGTGCAGATAAACCATCCCCCTCTGTGCATAGATGGCTCCTCCGTAGACAGAGTTCAGTGCACCAAGTTCCTGGGAGTTCACATCATGGATGACCTAATCTGGTCCCTTGATATCACCTCCTTGAATAAGAAGATACAGCAATGCCTCCCCTTCTTGAGGAGATTGAGGAAAGCGAGGCTCCCCTCCCCCCACCACCCACCTGAAGTGAGCACCGCAGAGAGCGTCCTGACAAGCTCCATCTCCATCTGGTATGGGAGAAGCCGAGCATGGGACGGGAAACCCCAACAAAGGGCTGTGAGAACGGCCGAGAGGATCATAGGGGTCTCCCTACCATCCATCGGGGACATTTATCAGGAGCGCTGCATACGCAGGGCCCTTAGTATTATCAAGGATCTCGCCCATCCATCCAGCATCCTCTTTGACTTTCTACCATCAGGCAGGAGACTTCGATGCATAAAGACAAGAACGGCCAGGATGGGAAACAGTTTCTTCCCTCAGGCCATTAGGCTTCTGAACTCCCTGCCACATTGCATTCAAGATGTCACCGGTTACTTTGTTCTGTACCTGACAATATTTAATTTTTGTCCTTTACTTTGTTTATCTGTGCGTAATTCATTTGTAGATTTAACTCTTACTTTCCTAAATTACCGTGTGTTATGTGTACGACTGTGTTTTACACCCTGGTCCAGAGAAACGTTGTCTCTTTTGACAGTATGCATGTATATAGTTAAATGACAATAAACTTGCCTTGACTTGACACAACATATCTGAGAATAACTTTAAAGGACCAAATTAAGAAAAGCCTGCATGTCTGCACTAATTTTCTTTTTTCTCGTGTTTCCACATAGATGGTTGTATTTACAGCGACGTTTCTATAATTAGTACGCCAGCTATTGGCGTCACGAATGGGAAGTACCACATGCAGTTTCTTCGGAGGAAAGGAACCAACGGGGAGAGTATGAAGCTGGCAAGATTGTACAAGAGATGCAAGAGATGCTCTGCACCCAGTCACTGACATCCGCAGATCTACATGTGCAAGGTCAAGCATATGTTCCTCGCCTTAGCAAATGATCATTGATTTAGGGGCCTCTATACTTAAAAGGGGTTTATCAAAAGCGCTTACAATTCTGATCTCTCTGTTTCCTCAGAAACCCAAATTCTTCTAAGTTCAAAGTACATTTGTTATCAAAGTACAGTATGTGTGCATTATCCAACCTGGAGATTGGTCTCCTTACAGGCAGCCACAAAACAAGAAACCCAAAAGAACCCATTAAAAAAAAGACCAACAAACAACCAATGTGCAAAAAAAACACACACATCGTGCGAGCACTAAAAGCAAGCAACAGCATTCCGAACGAAAGTGATTCCGTAGGCACGAGGCCTGGAGAAGCCAGAAGAGGCCCACAGCCTTGGCCCGTCACACAGCAGAGCAAAACATCAAGGAGCTCGCAGATACAAAGGCCCGGAGCAGGCCCACAGCCTCAGCCTTGGCGCAGTGTCCACCTACGGCTCGGCGCTTGGAGTGATCCAGCCTTGCAAACATTGCGGAGCAGCGAGTAGAACCGGCCCAGCCTTCACCTCCTGATGGAATGGCTCCAATACGAACGTGCAGTTGAAGTTCAAAATAAACTTATTATCAAAGTACATATATGTCACCATATACAACACTGGGAATCAACTTCCAGCAGGCATTCACAGTAAATACGAAAGAGTCAATGAAAAACTATACACAAACACTGGCAATAAATGTGCAAAAGAAGACAAACTGTGCAACTAAAAATTAGATAGATAAATATTACTGAGCACATGAGTTATAGAGTCCTTGAAAGTGAGACAATAGGTTGTGGAATCAGTTCAGTGTTGAGGTAAGTGAAGTTATCCACGCTAGTTCAGAAGCTTCCCGTTTAAGATGGTGCTACCAAGGGCATGTAACAGCTTACTGGTAGATTTAAAGGCAAGAGATTCGACTCAAAACATCTTTTCTGAAGTAAATTGAGGTGGACTATCACCACAGACGGTGGGGAGGCAGCCAGAGACGAGGCTGGTTCAGGGGCTGCACCGTGCTGGGGCACTGCGAGATGCAACGCGTTGGAGCCGGGGTCACGGACGGAGCTCGTGTCGCTGCCAGAGACGGAGTGAGCGATCCGGAGAGGAGTCGATGCTGAAGAGTTCCGACACCCGTCCACCTAACCCGGGTGCGAGATTGGGTCACTCCAAGTGCCGAGCCGACGTGGTGAGATTGAGAACGGCTTCGGGCTGGGCGGCCCAGGCGTATCGGGGCACCATGTTCATTCTTTCCGGCAAGGTTGTGAACTGATCCGGGTGTTCTGCATTTTAGAATGATGATTTGGGACCGAGGCTTTGGCCCTACACCGGCTGCTCCAGAGCGGATCTGGGGCTCAGTCTGGTTCGGGATACTGTTGGCTTGCTTCCATTGCTTGCATGATTTGTGTTTATTTTTTCCCTCCCTTGCTCTGCGGGAATGGTTTTTGGTCTTTTTCTTTTTTTAAAATTGAGTTATTCTGGTTTCTTGTTTTGTGGCTGCTTGTAAGCAGACAAATCTCAAGGTGTATAATTTATACATTTTTGATAATAAATATGGTTTGGATTTTTATGGTTGAAAGGGTAATAACTGTTCCTGAACCTGGTGGTGTGGGACCTAAGGCTCCTGTTCCCGACTTCCTGATGGCAGCAGTGAGAACAGAGCATGTTGAAAATAATTTTTAAAATGCTTGTTTCAGCTCATACTGTAAGACTCGAATATTGATAACAGAAAGTTACTTTTTAGCTCAGTCCTGATTCACTTAAAATGAACACCACAGGTTGTTAGGATGCTTGCTGCTGAGAATCTGCCTGGTCTTTAAGCAGGCTTGATCTTCAAGGATGTCAACGTGGAGTGCTGCATACAGCCAATCTTTTTTTCCAATCAGCTCACATTTTACCTCATCTGATTCAGCAACCATTAAATAGGAGTCAACTGCTCGGTTGCTATGTCACTAGCCTTCAAACTCCTGACTGCATATTAGTTTCATCGTTTCTTTGTTCCCGGCCTTGGCTGTGCTGTGCTCTGTGAACCACACCATATGTCCAAAGCTATTAAATTCTTTCATCTTTGCCTTTCTCCTGATGCCACCAAACTTCAGTTTCAATCAAGCACAAGAGGCTTGACATCTGAGTACTGACCTTCCCATATGCGTTTGCACCTTCACTGTATGAGAGGCTGGCTTTCAATCACAACAAGAGCTAGTGTCCATTATCAGAGACCCTCACCACCCAGGCCGCGCTCTCTTCTCGCTGCTACCATCAGATAGGAGGTACAGGAGCCTCAGGAACTCGCACCACCAGGTTCAGAAACAGTTACCACCCCTCAACCATCAGGCTGATGAACAAAAGGGGAGATAACTACATTCAATTGCCTCGTCATTGAAATGTTTCCACAACCAATGATCTCACTTCTAAGAGAAAATCTGCAGGTGCTGGAAATCCAAAGCAACACACGCACAAAATGCTGGAGGAACTCAGCAGGCCAGGCAGCATCTATGGAAAAAAAAGTCGACATTTCAGGCCGAGACCCTTTTTCAGGACATGATTATCATGAGCCCTGCTGAAGAGTCTTGGCTCGAAACGTCAACTATACTCTTTTCCATAGATACTGCCTGGCACGCTGAAGTTCCTCCAGCACTTTCTCTGTGTGCTTGGATCTCAGTTTAAAGACTCTTTATCTCATGTTCTCGTTATTTATTGCTATTTAATTATATTTGCATTTGCACAGTTTGTTGCCTTCCACACTCTGGTTGATCTTTCACTGATCCTGCTTACAGTTACTATTCTATAGATTTGTGCAGTACGCCCACAGGACAATGAAGCTCAGAGTTGTATATGGTGACATATATGTACTTCGATGATAAATTTTACTTTGAACCTTTAACATTCTTTAAAATGTTCCAGCTTGCTTCATTAACCTACTGTCTATTACAAACTGAGGGCCACTATTCTTCCACCATGGTGGGGGCTGCCAGTATCTAGCATCTCTACTCTCCCAAATTTCTCTGGGCCAGGTTTCTCTTTGCTATTAATTTGTTTACACCATGAGAGAGATTTGCATTGTAAAATTTGAGAAGCGCAGTCAACACAAGTAAATGATGCAGAGCGTGCCAGCATAAATTCCACATCCATAATCTAGTACACACATGTGCTCTGTTTTCAGCCAACATCCGCACACATCTTTCAACAGGGATCACTTCGTAGCAGTCAAGAGCTGGAGCCTAAACGATTTTTGTTTCACTCCCTCAGTTATCAGCTTGTGAACGTAATTATGAAAAATCAATGGCCTCTCTCACTGAGATTACTAACTCACATGAGGCTGTAACTGAATCGAAGATCTGCATGTCTTATTAGAAATACAATGAGCAATTTTTGTACTAAGTGATACTATTATTTTAGATTTGTACACTCCTCACATTAGGAAAACCAGCTTCCATTCTATGGACTCCGTCTACACTTCTCAAAAGTTCAAAGTTCCAAGGAATTTTTATTATCAGAGTACATTCATGTCACCACATACAACCCTGAGATTAATTTTCCTGCAGGTATACTCGGCAAATCTATAGAATAGTAACTCTAACAGGATCAATGAAAGATCAACCAGAGTGCAGAAGACAACAAAATGTGCAAATGCAAATATAAATAAATAGCAATAAGTAACGAGAATGTGAAATAATGAGATAAAGAGTCCATAAGACTATAAGACATAGGAGCAGAATTAGGCCAGTCAGCCCATCAAGTCTGCTCCGCCATTCCATCATGGCTGATCCCAGATCCTACTCAACCCCTTACACCTGCCTTCTCGCCATATCCTTTGATGCCCTGACCAATCAGGAAACTATCAACTTCCACCTTAAATATACCCACAGACTTGGCCTCCACCGCAGTCTGTGGCAGAGCATTCCACAGATTCACTACTCTCTAGCTTAAAAAATTCCTCCTTACCTCTGTTCTAAAAGGTCGCCCCTCAATTTTGAGGCTGTGCCCTCTAGTTCTTCATACCCCCATAGGAAATATCCTCTCCACATCCACCCAATCTTGGTCCTTCCAACATTTGGTAGGTATGTCTTTAAGGTGGGTTCTTAAAGTGAGATCACTGGTTGTGGGAACATCTCAATGGATGGTCAAGTGAGTGTAGCTATCCTCTTTTGTTCAACAGCCTGATGGTTGAGGGGTAGTAACTGTTCCTGAACCTGGTGGTGTGAGTCCTGAGGCTTTTGTACCATCTACCTGATGGCAGCAGTGAGAAGAGAGCATGGCCTGTGTGGTAGGAATCTCATATAATGAATGCTGCTTTCCTACGACAGAGTTTCATGTAGGGAGGGCTTTACCCATGATGTACTGGGCCGAACCCATTACCTTTCATAGGATTTTCCATTCAAAGGCATTGGTGTTTCCATACCAACCAGTCAGTACACTCTCCACTGCACATCTCAGAAGTTTGTCAAAGTTTCTGATGTCATGCCGAATCTCTGCTGTCTTGTTAAAGCACTGAACATAATAAAAGGCTCCTTCAACTATAGACATCTACTGTTTCTCCCCTCCCATCAGGCATAGAATGCAAAACCAGAAAAGCACATACTACCTGACTCAAGGACAGCTTCTATCCTGCTGTTATAAAACTATTGAATGGACCTCTTGGAAGATAAGATGGACTCTTGACCTCACAATTTACCTCCTTGTGGCTCTTGCTCTCTATTGTCTGCCTGCTCTGCTCGTTCTGCGTAACACTTGTTTTTCCCTTGTACAACTGCGAGGTACAACCACTGTGCCTGGGTACACACGACAATAATAAGATGCCTACATTGGACTTGTGC
Organism: Mobula hypostoma; assembly: GCF_963921235.1. NCBI lineage: Eukaryota > Metazoa > Chordata > Chondrichthyes > Myliobatiformes > Myliobatidae > Mobula > Mobula hypostoma. Next base: position 7,959,030 of record NC_086126.1, on the reverse strand, counting down.
GGCGGGTCCCTACCGAAGGAGGCATAAGGCACTCCTTCCCCCTGCTAGCCTGCAGGTCACCTGTGTCACACCTGCTTAGCCCCCCCAGATTCTGACCCTGTGGTGAACTCACAGTCCCCTGGGAAGACAACATCGATGAAGCCCATGAGTGCAAGTTAACCAAATATGCAGAATTAAGATCAGAGTGCAGAGACAGAGGGTGGAAGGTCTCATGCTATCCATTCGAAGTAGGCTGCCGTGGGTTTATTGCGTTCACTTTCCAGAAGTGGCTGCGTGACCTTGGCTTCACTAGAAGAGAGATCAAGTCAACCAGCAGGGCTGTAGCTAAGGCAGCAGAGAAAGGATCAGCATGGGTGTGGACCAAGTATATCCAGAGGGGCAGATAGTCAGACAGTGTATACATATCTTGCAAACCCTTCAGTAGTTGCATAGACATCTGAAGAGCAGACTATCTGTTGGATGGAAGTGACCAACAACTCAGATAGAGGCAGATGCCAAGTTTTTAAGCTCACCAGTGGGAGGTGGTGCTTTAGCACTGCTGGCCCACCACCTCGAGGGAGTCTTGATCATAAGTGGGCCGAAACTCCTGAAGACAGGTGATCCGGGGTCACGTGAAGCCATGGCAGTAGGTGGTAGAAGGTCGTACAAGGGGCCGGTGCAGATCACAAGTCCTGGTTATGTGACCACTGACACCAGGCAGACAATGTATGAAGACCAGCAAGCAGAAAATGCTGGGGGAACTCAGCAGTCCAGGCAGCATCTATGGAAAAGAGTAAACAGTCGATGTTTCGGGCCGAGATGCTTCCTCAGGAATTTGCAGATTTTCTCGTGGTTGTGAGTCTCTGAGGAGTATTAATAATGGTTGGGGGGGGGGTCACCCGTCTTGCCCAGAAGAAGGCAATGGCAAACCACTTCTGTAGGAAAATGAGCCAAGAACAATCATGGTCATGGAAAGACCATGACCGCCCACGTCATACAACACAGCACATAACAAACCAACGAACACTGGACTTTTGTTTATTGACTACAGCTCCACCTTCAGTACTGTCACTCCATGCAAACTCATCCCCAAACTCCAGACCCAGGGAGTCAACACCTCCCTCTGCAAATGGCCCTCAATTTCTTGACCAACAGACTGCAATCTGCAAGGAGAGGCAGCAACACCTCTGGTACGATTATTCTAAACACCAGTGCTCCACAAGAGTGCGTCCTTGGCCCGCTACTCCGCTCCCTGTACACTCGTGACTGCATGGCCGGATTCTGCGCTAACTCCACCTACAAGTTCGCAGCAGTGGGCCATATCTCACGTAATGATGAGTTGGAGTACAGGAAGGAGACCGCGAGCTCGGTAACATGGTGTCGTGACAGCAACCTTTCCCTCAATGACAACAAAAAAAAAATGAGCTGGTGGAAATAATTCGGAAAGTTTGTAGCTTGTGTGGTCCATTGTTGGGCTGAGTTGTCTACAGATCTTGGCAATTTACTTGCCAACGTTCCATCACCGTGAAAGGAGACATCATCAGTGCGCTGTTGATTGTGGTGTGTCCTCTGAATGCTTGGCCTTTATTTACTCATTTGGTAGAATATACTCCCATTTCCTTTCAACTTCACATTTTATCTACATAATACTCTACCTATGATACGCCCATCCATTCATATCCTTAAAGGCTCCCTGCATTCTCCTCACCACTGCCCACCAGTTTTGTTTCATCAGCAAACTTAGATGTTACATTTTCCACATCCAATTCAACCACATAGACTGTGAATTGGGGACTCAGCACTAATCCCTGTGGCACGTCTCAAATCAAAAAAGACCCACCACCAAGCCTGAGACAGCCACCCTAATCTTTGTTTTCTGTCTCCTAACCAATTGTCCCACTGCGCTGTGTTAACCCAATTCCGTCAGTCTGGTTTTGTTTAGTAATATCCTGGTTGCAGTCTGTCCTTGGACTTCTGGAAGTCCAAACATGCTGCACACACTGGCTTCTTCATCTATCCTGCCGATCACGAAAGGAAGAGCCGAGGAAATCGTCGAGGTGAGCGGGTGCTCAGCGCCGTAGACCTGCCTCTCACTCACTGCTGCCGAAGGAAGATGTCTGCATGTGACGGTCTTTCTCTCTCTTCCTCTCGCTCGCTGCTCCAGAAGGAAGGTCCCTGCATTCTCTTAATGGTCTCTCTCTCTCCCCCAATGCTGCTGGAGTTCTGAGTTTTGTGCAAAGTTTAATCAATGCAGTTTGTGGATTGGGCTCTGTAGTTCACGTTACGATCTGTTTCCGGCTCCTGGTCGCTCCTTGTATTGCTGCTATTATGGGCGGTTTTGGATCGGGGCGACCTGCAGACACCAAGCGCTGAGCTGAACTGAACATGCCTGGACTCTTTCGATTGTGTGTTTTATATTCTGTGTTTCTCACTCATTTTTCTTGTTGCAGTTTGCACGATTTTGCGCCGGAGGAATTGATGTTTTTCTTTGAATGGTTTCCATGGTTTTTCTTTGTTTCGTGGCTGTCTGTGGGGAAGACGATTCTCAGGGTTGTATACTGCATACACATTTTGATAATAAATATACTTTGAATCCTTGCAAAAACAGATCTGCAAGACTGGCTTCTGTTTCATAAATTTACGTCAACGCTGCCTAGTCTGATTTTCGAAATGATTAATGAACACATCCATAGTAAAACGTACCAAATGTTTCCCCTATTACTATTAAAAGACTAACTCTTATTAGTTAGAGTTAGTCTGGAGTTTTACAACAGCTGAACAGTTAGATTCTACAGAGAGTCAAGAATCAACAGAGGAACAATAGAATTAGATTCAGGTGGACAGATTTTGTTATGATAGAGCAAGTATAGTCACAAAAGTAGAAATCAAGTGTATTGACTAACATGGAAAACTGTCTGAAACATACAGTACTGTGCAAAAGTCTTAGGCACATATATATAGCTTGGGTGCCTAATAAGACTTTTGGACAGTACTGTATTTGTCAACGTAGAGCGGAGAGTGAGCTTGTAAATCTAGTGGGAGAAAAGGACGTTCAGAATGGGGAGGGTGGAGCACCGCGGGAGGGGTGTGGGACAGGTGGCAGAGAAGGAGTGCCAGGGGCTGGGGGGGGCGAGCAGTTGGTATAGACACACCCATCCCTGAGACACCAGGCAAGGTAATTCGATTCCAAACAATTGGTTTATTGATCATTACAGAGTGTCTTTGTGGGGCTTCCTGCTCCCTCCCCTCTCCCAAAGATGATTCCCCTCTCCCCACCCTCTTCCCATTCTCAGTCCACAATAGAGACCCCTGTCAGAATCAGGTAGGTCATGATTTTTTTAATGTGACAGCAGTATAGTGCGATACATAAAATTACAACAGTACTGTGCATATAAATGCATAAAATTACTACTGAACTGTGCACCCTAGCTCTACATACTATATATATATATATGTGTGCGTGTGTATGTGTGTGTGTATGCAGGAGACTTTTACACAGTACTGTAGTTGAGATGGAAAGATTACACAATAACCCCAAATATGCTCTTATTGCAGAGGTAGGCAATCTTTTTTAATGCCATGGAGCCCTACCATTAACCAGAGGGCGTGTGGACCCCAGGTTGGGAACCCCTGTCTTTTTGGACTACAGATGAAAAAGGAGCCGAATGCATTGAAGACTATGGATAAAAGTGAAGCATAAAAGAATTCAAGAGAAAAGATAAGAATTGGAGGATACAGTAAAGTGGAGTACAGTGAGCTAGGCAAGGGTCTTAACAGAGTTAATGAAATTTTTAAACGTAATAATTTAAGTGAAAAAGTTTATGAAAGTGAGAAGCCTTCAGTGGCTGGGTGATGGACAACGAGAACTCAGTACTGGACAAAAATCAGGCGCCCACGTTTTGAAGACTCTGAAGAACAACAGAAAGAGCTGCAAAACCACAGAAATACTTTTGCAATGGAAGGAAACTATTTAGCTCCTGGCCCCAGATATAGAGTAATCGAGCTAAGCCCACTCCCCATCCTTTCCCCGTATACCTACAAGTTCCTTTTACAAACAAACCAATTGCTGAGGAGATTTTCTGAAATTAAATGTAGTCATACAGTACAGATTGATTCCTGGGATGGCAGGACTTTCATATGATGAAAGACTGGATCGACTAGACTTGTACTCTCTGGAATTTAGAAGATTGAGGGGGGGATCTGATTGAAACGTATAAAATTCTAAAGGGATTGGACGCGCCAGATGCAGGAAGATTGTTCCCGATGTTGGGGAAGTCCAGAACGAGGGGTCACAGTTTAAGGATAGAGGGGAAGCCTTTTAGGATCGAGATGAGGAAAAACTTCACACAGAGAGTGGTGAATCTGTGGAATTCTCTGCCGCAGGAAACAGTTGAGGCCAGCTCATTGGCTATATTTAGGAGGGAGTTAGATATGGCCCTTGTGGCTAAAGGGATCAGGGGGCATGGAGAGAAGGCAGGTACAGGGTTCTGAGTTGGATAATCAGCCATGATCATACTGAATGGCGGTGCAGGCTTGAAGGGCTGAATGGCCTACTCCTGCACCTATTTTCTATGTTTCTATGTTAACAGCACAAAGATGGACCTCTCGGTCCATCTGCTCCATGCTGACCCTATCCCTCCAAAGCCCTCCCGTCCATGTCGTACTGATCCAAACTTCTTTTAAATGTTGCAATGGAACCTGCATCTACCATTTTCGCTGGCAGCTCCTTCCACAGTCTAAGTGAAGCAGATTCCCCTTAAATATTTCACCAATCACCCTAAATCTATGACCTCTAGTTCTAGCCTCACCCAACCTGAGGAGAATATCTAGAAGTGATGAATGTATGCAAGTGAACTTAAACTGCAAGAGGTACGATGCAGAGACAAAGAAAAAGCAGCAACAAGGTGAGGAATGTGACCATTAATTGTTGGGGAAGCACTGAAAAGACATTCCGTTTGAAAGCTGAATGATGTTTGGAAGAGATACAAGATCTTCACAAAGAGATTTACTGAAGTTATTGGATGCCAAAAAAGGCTAAGAAAGATAACTGAGTCCTAGTCTTGCTCTAAAAACATCCTGCCTCTTTGTAATTCCAACCTTTTCCACCTTCAAAAGTATTTCCTAAGTTGCTCATTTCAGGCAAACTTTCCGTCAGGTCAATTTTTACTTTCACGTCCAAATTGACTTGCATACTTGGTACCTATTCCCATTTATAAAACAACCTGCTGCAAAGCATCTTGTGTTTTTAGACCATAGACCATAAGACAAAGGCGCAGAATTAGGCCATTCAGCCCATCAAATCTGCTCATAACTGATTTCAAAGTTCAAAACCTCAAAGTTCAAATTAAATTTAGTTTCAAAGTACATAGTACCAAGGCTCTCAGCTCTGCGTTCCTGTCTCTCCCTCGACCAAATCAAAGCTTCGTGTTCTCAGCCACCCGGTGCTGAAGTTCTCTCGTCCTGTGCTGGAGTCTCTCATCCTGTCCACGTGCCTCGTTCTGTGCAGGAGTTCCACATCCTGTTCTGTAGCCATGTCTTGTTCTCGCCTAGTTCCGGAGTCTGAGCCCGAGTCAAGACCCAGGTTCTGAGTCCTTGCCCAGTCTTTGGCTCGGAGTCCGAACCCAAGCCTTGTCATGTCCTCGCCTCGAGGAACCCAAGCCTCGTCATGTCCTCACCTCAAGGAACCCAAGCCTCATCATGTCCTCGCCTCGAGGAACCCTAGCCTCGTCATGTCCTCGCCTCGAGGAACCCAAGCTTCATCATGTCGTCGCCTCGAGGAACCCAAGCCGCGTCATATCCTCGCCTCAAGGAACCCAAGGCTCATCATGTCCTCGCCTTGAGGAACCCAAGCCTCGTCATGTCCTCGCCTCGAGGAACCCAAGCTTCGTCATGTCCTCGCCTGGATCCAGGGTCTGAGCCTGAGTCAAAACCCAGGTTTCGGGTCGTTGTCCAGGTTCCAAGTTCCTAGTTCCTCATCCAGGTCCCGCTTTCCTAGTCAAGTCCTAGCCCAGTTCTAGCCCAAGTCTGTGTTCTTGTCCCAGCTTCTAGTCTGCATCCAGTCCCGTCCCTAACTCTAGTCCAGTTCCTAGTACTTCAGTGTCTGTGTCTTGCATTTGGGTCCGCTACCATCACCCCCGTATGACAGCAAGTGAAGTTTGGTTCAAGAGCCTGATGGCTGAGGGGGGTAATAACTGCTCCTGAACCTGATGGTGTGGATCCTGTACCTTCTTTCTGATGACAGCAGTGAGAAGAGTGCATGGCCTGGGTGGTGGGGGTCCCGGTGATGAGCACTGCTTTCCTGCAACAATGCTTTGTGTAGACACGCTCAGTGTTGGGGAGGGCTTTACCCCTGATGGACTGGGCCGTATCCACTACTTTTTGTGGGATTTTCCAGTCAAGGACATTACCAGGCTGTGATACAGCCGGTCAATATGCTTTCCACTACACATCAAGAGAAATTTGTCAACGTTTTAGATGTCCTGCCGAATCTATGTAAACTCCCTCCCAACCCCACTCTCCTGCCTTCTCCCTGTAATCTCTGACACCCTTACTAATAAAGAACCTATCAACCTCTGCTTTAAATATACCCAACTACTTGGCCTCCACAGCCATCTGTGGCAACAAATTCTAGAGATTCACCACCCTCTGGCTAAAGACATTCCTCCTCATCTCTGTTCTAAAGGGACATCCTTCTATTCTGAGGCTGTGCCCACTCACCCACTAAAGGAAATATTTTTCTTACATTAGAAGTATATTTGCATCACCTACAGAAGCATCAATTGACTGGCTATATTACAGCCTGGTACAGAAGCACCAATGCCCTCAAACAGAAAATCCTACAAAAGGTAGTTGATTCGGCCCAGTACATCACGGATAAAGCCCCTCCCAACCATTGAGCACATCTACATGAAATGCTGTCGTAGGAAAGCAGCATCCATCATCAGAGACCCCCACCGCCCAGGCCATGCTCTCTTCTCGCTGCCGCCATCAGGTAGAAGGTACAAGACCCTCAGGGCTCATACAAGAACAGTTACTACCCCTTAACCATTAGGATCTTGAACAAAAGGAGATAATTGCACTCACTTGCTCATCTATTGAGATGTTCCCACAACCAATTATCTCACTTTAAGGACACGTTATCTCATTATTTCATGTTCTCATTATATATTGCTATTTATTTATATTTGCACTGTTGTCTTCTACACTCTGGTTGATCTTTCATTGATCCTGTTTAGTTACTATTCTATAGATTTGCTGAGGATGCCTGCAGGAAGGTGAATCTCAGGGGTGTATATGGTGACATGGGTGTATCCTGATCATTAAAAATTTACTTTGAACTTTGAACACATTTGTTAAAATGTATTGACAATCATGTTTTATGAAGCTTGAATACTTGTCGACCCTGATTTTCTAAAGACATTGACTCACGCTGGGAACAGCTCCAGTGGTTCTGATAATCCTCCAATGTCTTGTCCAAGTGACAATGTGGACATCAGCAACAAATCTGCTCACAGATGGTGTAAACCTGTTCTGGAATGAGAGCCGCATATTTAGATGCCAGATGGAGTTGTTTGCTTATAACAGAAGCAAGGACCATTACTAACTTTCAGTCTGCAGGCCAGGAGCACAAAGGATCAGCATAAGATCTCTACTATAAATCTACTGCCGGCAGCCTTAACAGAAGACTAGCAATTGAACTTGTACCTCCTTGCTGCACAGAAAAAATTCAATGTTGGCCAGTGAATTTATCCACTAGGCCACCAGGGGAGATCCAAGAATGAATTTCAATATTTCACATTGGAATTACTACTCTATAAAATTGCTATTAAGATATTTGAGATATGCGTAAAGCACCATTTACACCAGTTTCAGCACCATTTCCCCTGGATTTATACATGCCTTTTGGAAGCAATAATTGAAGTAAAGCCAGACAATTCCTCGGGCCACCGGGATTGAAAACCAACAGGAGGAAATGTTATGCTTCACACTTTTGCACATCTTGGCTGGATGGAATACAATTATAACTGTTTCCCGTTGACTTAGTTGATTAAGTCAGCTTTTAACTGAGCTGTATTAAACACAAGGAAAAAAGATTCCTGGCTCTTAACTTCATCCTGAAGCCAACTAATTGATCTCAGCCAGGAACTCCCTACTCAAACACATGGGTCATCACAGAGACTGCAGCATTAAAAAAAGGTGCCTCACCAGCATCTCCTCAAGGGCAATTCAAGATCAGCATTAAAAGCTGGTCTTGCCGGCAACGTTCTCACCCATGAACAAATAAATAAACATTTTGCTAGTCAAGCGAACTTGAATACTGTTAGGGCGTATTCTGGAGTTAATATCTGCAATATAGCAAATATTATTTTCAACAGCAACCATCCTCAACTCTGAATGTTGACTGGAGATTGAATTTAAAATGCAGCTCAGAACAGCTGCAGACTGGGGTTGATTGCAAACCCATTCATCTGAGATGCCTGCATATGCATGAATGCAATAAACACTCCATTCACCTAAGATGTCTGCATATACATAAATGTAGCTAGAGCTGATTCAGAATCAGGTTTAATATCACTGGCATATGTCGTGAAATTTGTTTAACTTTACGGCAGCAGTACAATGCAATACATGAAAAATAAATATAGAGGAGAAAAACTGAATTACATTAAGTATATATATATATGTGTGTGTGTGTCTATTAAATAGTTACGTTAAAATAAGTAGAGCAAAAAAAAACAGAAATAAAAATGTAGTGAGGTAGTGTTCATGATGGGTTCAATGTCCATTTGGAAACTGGGTGGCAGGGGGGAAGAAGCTGCTCTTGAATTGCTGAGTGTGTGCCTTCAGGCTCCTGTATCTCCTTCTGTAGCCTCTCTACTTCCTCAAAACTACCTATCCCTCCACCTATCTTCGTATCAGTTGCAGACTTTACAACAATGACAGTAACCATGAGAAGAGGGCAAGTCCTGGGTGATGAGGGTTCCCTAATGATGGACGCTGCCTTCCTTAGGCACTGCTCCTTGAAGATGTCTTGGATACTATGGAGGCTAGCACCCATGATGGAGCTGACTAATTTTAAAAGTTTCGGCAACTTACTTCGATCTTGTGCAGTAGTCCCCCCCCCCCCCCGCCCCCCATACCAGACAGTGATGCAGCCAGTCAGAATGCTCTACAGTATATTTGTGGAAGTTTTCCAGTGTTTTAGTTGACAAACCAAAACTTTGCAAACTCCTAACGAAACGTAGCTGCTATCTTGCCTTCTTTATAGCTGCATCAATACGTTGTGGCCAGGTTGGGTCTTCAGAGATATGCACTCATTTTGGGTATGTTGGATGTGAAGATCTAGGTGTCTGAAATTACGTGCAACTCAAAGGAAGCATTATAACTGCATTGTAACTATAGAATTGTCACGTTGTTATCTTTGTTTGTTAACATATAAAAATGAGATGTTATATTGGGTCAGGAGGCCTCCTCTTCCAAGAGTGTCTCCAGTATGATGTTTGCTTTGTTTTGCTGAATAAAGACTTCTATATCACCAGCTTCTATGCCTTCCATTCACAGTCACAACGGATACCAAGCAACCAAAGCGAAAAGTTATTCTGCTTTCCTGCTGCCCGCTAACATCTGGTCTTTCCCTGCAGAAACTAGTCCAGCAGTGATGTCCTCTTGGGTGCAACTTTTTGCTCGGAAGGACACTTTGAGAAAACATAAAGCCATAAGACACAGGAGTAGAGTTAGGCTATTCGGCCCATCTTGTCCACTCTGCCATTCTGTCATGGCTGATTTTATTTTTATCCCTCTCAACCCCTTTTGTCTGCCTTCTCCCAGTAACTTTTGATGCTCTTCCCAATCAAGGATCTATCAACCTCCGCTTTAAATATGCCCATTGGCTTGGTCTACATCAGAAGATTTGTGGCAATGTGGAACTACCTTCCAACAGGCTTCAACGGTGGAATAGATGAAAATATAAATAATTATAAATAAGTTCATTCTGATTGCCTAGTGGCTTTGCACTACGCAGCCTGGATCCCAAACCACATGATAAGCTCAGTGCTGCTCTGTGTAAATGCAAGTTTGTACACTTAGGAATAGCCGGCCGGTGGCGTAGTGCCATCGGCAACGGACTTCAAGGTGAGTAGTCCCGAGTTCGAATCCGGCCAACTCCTTGCACGCTTAAACACAAAATACTCCACAGGTGCTGGGGTCAAAGCAACAAAGGGTTCCAGCCGGAAACGTCGACCAATCTTTTCCACGGATGCTGCCCGACCTGCTGAGTTCCTCCAGCGTGTTGTGAGTGTTCCTTGCACACTTTCCGTCCGTGCTGGGTTGAGTGCTGACCTAGCAACTCAGCTTGTAAAAAAACAGTCAAATAAGAAACAGGAAATGGCAAAAATGCCACCTGATGCACCACAAAGTGTGAAAAGGAACAAGAACACTTCAAAATATGCAATTATGGTAGTTATCTGGAAAACAAAAGAATTATTTAAAAACACCCAGCTTAAGATCAGTTGCCATCTGTGGATGCTCTGGTGCCCAAAGACTAAGTTTAACTGGGGCAGTCTGACTGCTGGAGAATTAAATTAAGTTGCAGCTGCTTTGACCAGAATTGGTGTAAACCTGGCTCCACATTAGGACTGCATATAAAAGTAACTACAGGACCCAGATATTGGTGTAAAAAATATTGCTGTGGCGAACTTGACCCCCTATTTGGAGTAAAATAGCCCAGAATTGAATTGTTGATACACTCAGGCTCCTAAAGGATTTGTTGGACAGTAACTTAATATTTGCCAAAGCTGACCCTGCACAATATGTATTCAATTTGATCTTTAAAGAAGAGTAAGATGTGTGTCTTTAGTCCTTTATTTCCCATTGTACTACATTTCCTTGGCTAAGGAGATGGTAGGCAATTCATATTCTGCCAAAGTATGCCGAAGGTATTCAATTGCCAACTTATTGGATGTAATTCACCTCCCACTGCCAAGATGATCCCACACGTGCCAATCAGTGAGACACATCACTGATGGAATGGCTCTCTGAAACATTACAGACCGTCGTATAAAAACCAATGAGCATTTCCCTCTATCAATTTAAAGCTATTTATTCAATCTTTTAAAGAATCTTTCACCGCATTAAGTTAGACTGAAAATTTGTCACTTTCATTCTAAATGAAAGCAAATCAGTCATATTTCCAGTGAATTAAAGCAAAACCAAATTATTCATTACACTGAAAACTATTCAGACAACTTACATCACTCTCAACTGCTACACTCGCTGATTCTAAGGTCCAAAGGTTCATTTATTATCAAAGTATGCATCCATATACAACTCTGAGATTTTTCTTCTCCAGATAGCCACAAAACGAAAGAATGTGAAAGTCATTCAGAGAGAAACGTCAAACCCATCTCCCGTACAAAAAACCATCCCGATCAGCTAGAACAAAAACATCAACCCTCAAACTCCCTCCCCTCGCACCACGAAATGGAAAGAAATGGGTGAAAAGAAAACAGAATGTAAAAACCAAAGGTCTAAAAAAAAGTCCACAGTCCATAAACACAATAGTCCAATCCATGAACCATGAACTACGATAACATCTTCCTTGGTCAACAAAGAGAGGAACACCACACGAATGCCGAGGCCGACCCGCCTGCCACAATGAACCACACGGCAATAGGTTGCTCACAGATTCCTTCTCAGCAGCGATCAAAAGGCGGACAGTCGGTGCTGAACTCTCGCTCGCCTTTGGCATTCACTTCGATTCCTCAATCTTCCTCAACACTTTAATCGGTGATTAATGGATGCTTTAAGGTCAAAACCCTTCGGCAGGAATCGAAGATTGTACTTTTTTCCATAGTTGCTGCTTGGCCTGTTGAATTCCTCCAGCATTTTGTGTGTGTTGTCCAGACAGTATGTCGTAGGTTCTAACAGTTCCAGAAACACACTTAACATGAAAAACCAGGTGAAAAAGAAGTAAACTAGACATTTTCAAAATTCAAAGTTCAAAGTAAAATTTGTGATCAGAGTACATACACGTCACCACATATAACCCTGAGATTCTTTTTTCTGCGGGCATACTTAGCAAATCCATAGAACAGTAATTGTAAATGGGATCTGTAAACTGTAAACATCAGGAAGTGTAAACAAACTCTGCAAATGCAGATAATAAATAAATAGCAATAAATAACGAGCATGAAATAACAAGATAAAAGAGTCCTTAAATAAGTGTAGTTATCCCCTTTTGTTCAAGAGCCTGATGGTTGAGCAGTAGGAACTGTTGTTGAACCTGTTGGTGCGATTCCTGAGGCTTTTGCACCTTCTATCTGATGGCAGCAGCGAGAAGAGAGCATGGTGAGGATCTTTAATGATGGATGCTGCTTTCCTACAGCAACCTTTCAGTGGTTGGGAAGGTTTTACCTGCGATGTACACAACGAGCCATTTGGAGGATTTTCCGCTCAAAGGCACTGGTGTTCCCATACCAGGCCGTAATGCAGCCAGTAAGTACATTTTCCACCACACATCAATAGAGGTTTGCCAAGGATTTTGCTGACTTGCCCAATCTCTGCAGACTCCTGAGGAAGTAGAGGATCTTTCTTCGCAATTGTATTTATATAATGAGTCCAGGACAGAAAGTGACACCCAGGAATTTAAAGTTACTCTCTACCTCTGACCCGCCAATGATTTCTGGCTCACGGACTACTGGTTTCCCTCTCCTGAAGTCCACTATCAGTTCCTTGGTCTGATTGACATTGAGTGAGAGGTTGTTGTTATTACACCACTCAGCCAAGTTTTCAAACTCCCTCTTGTGTGCTGATTCATCACCCCCTTTGATACGGCCCACAACAGTGCTGTCATCAGCAAACTTGTACATGGCACTGGAGCTCACCTCGGCCACACAGTCATAGGTGTATAGCGAGTAGAGCAGGGGGCTAAGAACCCATCCCTGTGGTGCTCCTGTGGATGGATATTGTGGAAGAGGTGTTTTTGCCAATCCGGATTGGAGTCTACAAGTGAGCAAATCTGGGATCCAATTGCACAAGGGGTTATTGAGGCCCAGGTTTTGGAGTTTACTGATTAGTTTAGAGGGGATGATAGTGTTACATGCTGATAAAGAGCATCCTGATTGAAGCACCTTTGCTGTCCAGATGTTCCAAGGTTGTGCGAAGAGCCAATGAGATAGCATCTGCTGTAGACCTGTTGCTTTTCGTGGGCTATCTGGAAGATGTCGCCCAAGGGAGCGTTGGATGTTGGAGCCATCTTGATAACTCATAATATAAGCTGTCAGGCTGCAAAATATAAGAACCTCAGCTGTCAACTTAAGTGGTAGGTTGGAGCTCTCCATAGCCACTAATAATATAGTATATGGTACTGTGTTGTACCTTGGGATTTCACCAAATACTAAACCACATTCCAAGTTCAAAGTACATTTATTATCAAAGTACAGATATATCCCCATATTCACTTTCTTGTGGGCATTCACAGTAAATACAAACAAACAAAAACAAACAAGCAAAATAATAAGAAATAAATAAGAAATAAATATTGAGAACACAAGAATCAGAATCAGGTTTACTATCACTGCCGTGTGTTGTGAAATTTACTAACTTTGCAGCAGCATCCATTAGTCTTGCAAGACCATGGATCTGCACCTGGGCAAGGTTGTATGGAAGACAGGCAGTTGCCCATGCTGCAAGTCTCCCCTCTCCACGACACCAATGTTGTCCAAGAGAAGGATATTAGGACCCATACAGCTTGGCACCAGTGTCTTTGCAGTGCAGTGTGTGATTAAGTGCCTTGCTCAAGGACACAACACGTTCCCTCGGCTGGGGCTCGAACTTACGACCTTCAGATCGCTAGTCGAATGCCTTAACCACTTGGCCACGTGCCCACACTTGCGCAGCGGTACAATGCAATATATGATAAACATAGAGAAAACCTGAATTACAATAAATTTATATATGTATATTGCAGTAAATAGTTAAGTTAAAATAATTTGTGCAAAAACAGAAATAAATAAAAAGAAATCTGAGGTAAGGTTCATGGGTTCGATGTCCACTTAGAAATCAGATGGCAGAGGGGAAGAAGCTGTTCCTGAATCGTTGAGTGTGCGTCTTCAGGCTTCTGTACCTCCTCCCTGATGGTAACAATGAGAAGAGGGCATGTCCTGGGTGGTGGAGGTCTCTAATGATGGACACCGCCTTTCTGAGGTGCCGCTCCTTGAAGATGACTTCAAGTGCCCATGATGGATCTGATCTAATTTTACAACTTCTTTCACAGTGAAGACTGAAGCAAAATACTCATTTAGTTCATCTGCCATCTCCTTGTCCCCCATTATGATTTCTCCAATCTCATTTTCTAGCAGTCCTATATCCACTCTCATCTCTCTTTTATTTTTTACATATTTGAAAAAAGCTTTTACTATCCACTTTGATATTGTTTGCTAACTTGCTTACATATTTCATCTTTTCCCTCCTAATTTTTTTTTTAGTTGCTCTCTGTATGGTTTTAAAAGCTTCCCAATCTTCTGTCTTCCCACTAATTTTTACTTTGTTGTATGCCCTCTCTTTTGCTTTTATATTAGCTTTGACATTCCTTGTCAGCCACGGTTATACTATTTTGCCATTTGAGCATTTCTTTGTTTTTGGAATACATCTGTCCTGCACCTTCTTCATTTTTCATAGAAACTCAAGCCATTGCTGCTTTGCTATCATCCCTGCCAGCATCTCCTTCCAATTTACTTTGGCCAGCTCCTCTCTCATACCACTGTAATTTCCTTTACTCCACTGAAATATGGCTACGTCACACTTTACTTTCTCCCTATCAAATTTCAAGTTGAACTCAATCATATTGTGATCACTGTCTCCTGAGGGTTCTTCTACCTTAAGCTCCCTAACTGCCTCCGCTTCATTACATAACATCCAATCCAGTGTAGCTGATTTCCTAGTCGGCACAATTACAAACTGCTCTAAAGAGCCATCTCGTTAGCATTCAGCAAACTCACTCTCTTGGAATCCATTTCCAACCTGATTTTCCCAATCGATCTGCAAGTTGGAAGCTCCCATGACTATCAAAAAGACATGCCTTTTCTATTTTGTGTTGTAATCTGTGGTCCACATCCCAGCTACAGTTGGGAGGCCTGTCTATAACTGCCATCAGAGTCCTTTAACCTTTGAAAGTGAGTCCATTTAATTGATGGGGTGAGTGAAGTTATTCCCTTTTGGTTCAAGACCCTGATGGTTGAGGGGTAATAACTCTCCCTGAACCTGGTGGTGTGAGTCCTGAGGCTCCTGTAACTTCTTCCTGATGGCAGTAGTGAGAAGAGAGCATGACCTGGGTGGTGGAGGTCCCTGAGGATAGATGCTGCTTTCCTGCATCAATGCTTCATGTAGGTGTGCTCATCAATTATACTGAATACAGAAACACACATAAGCACTTTTAACATAGTTAATCAGCCATCTCACTTCACAACACATATCTTCACAACTCTTGATATATGTCCACATAGCATGTTTTAAACATTTCATTAGGTATTTGCAACTTACACCTGCACTTGCTACCTATCAATGCAGCTACAAAGAAGGCAAAATAGTGGCTACATTTCATTCAGAGCTTGAGGAGATTTGGTATGTCACGAAAGACACTTACAAATTTCTACAGATGTACCATGGAGAGCATTCTGACTGGCTGCATCACCGCCTGGTATGGTCAGGGGTGGGGGGGTGTTACTGCACAGCATTGAAGTAAGCTGCAGAGAGTTGTAAACTCAGTCAGCTCCATCGTGGGTACCAGCCTCCGTAGTATCCAGGACATCTTCGAGGAGCAATGCTTCAAAAAGGTGGCGTCCATCATTAAGGACCCCCATCACCCAGGTCTTGCCCTCTTCTCATTGCTACCATCAAGGAAGAGGTACAGGAGCCTGAAGGCACACAGTCAATGATTCCCCTCTGCCATACAATTTCTGAATGGACACTGGACCCATGAACATTACCTCACTACTTTTTTATTTCTATTTTTGACAGTACTTATTTCATTTAACTATTATATATAGTGTAATTTACAGTTTTTTATTATTATGTGTTACATTGTACTGCTGCCTCCAGGACAACAAATTTCACAACATATACCGGTGATGTTAAACCTGGTTCTCACTCTGATTGAAATGAACAAAAGAGAGAGAAGGGTCCCGAGCTTTTTGCTTTGCGATTACATTCACATATGAACCGAAGGCAGGCATCCAATGCTCTGCTCAGGGACAAGGGTAAGTTCAACACGAGAGATTCTGCCGATGCTGGAAATCCAGAGCAGCACGCACAAAGTGCTGGAGGAACTCAGCATCTGTGGAGAAGAACGAAGAATCGACGTTTCAGGCCGAGACCCTTCGTCAGGACTGGACAGAAAGGGGGGAAGAAGCCAGAACAAGGTGGTTTAAAACCTGACTTCGCTTTGCCATGCACTTCACAGAATTCAAAACTCCCCTCACCCCTTCATCGTTAACCATGTTAGGAATACTTGTGAATGTGTAAAATATCTGCCTTGAAATCAGTTCCCATTAGTGTTAACCAGACAGATTTCAAAGCAGTGCTTGACAATTTTCAAAGCTGCACTTACACAAATTTAAAATGACACTTTCACACTTGTCAGCTCTGCCCTCGGATAAACAGCTGTCACCTGCCTAATTTTTATTAAGCAAATAACATTTCTAAAAAATATTTACACATATAGTGCAGCCAAGGATATGTAAAGCACATTTTGAAAGCAATGTCCACATGGGGTACGCAAATTCATAACGCATTTCATAGAAGCATGGGGCATCAAAAAATTAATCTGAACAGAATAAACATTGGCGTTTAAGAATCCCCAAATACTGCCCCCTTGCTAAAAGAAAATACTGCTTAAAAGTGTACAACAGCAGCATGCATACAGCAAATTACCCCATGTTCCACCATCCCCTTTTAAACAATGCATCGAAATTATGTGTCACGTTAAGATTGTCAATTCCATTGATTGAAGAGGTTTCTTTTCCTCCCAGCTCTGACGGACGGAGGACCATCCAAATGGGAAGTAAACAACATACTTCCCTTTGGAAGTCAATTCAGAATTGTCAAATGTTCAGAAGAAAAAGGTGGTTGACTCAATATTCTAACCGCAAATTGAAGAACAATAAAATTATCTAACTCTCTCAAGCTGTAGCAGGTAAATGACTGAACACTTCTTGTTTTCTCTGTCGGCTTCGAGTTTTTTTTTATATCTATCTATCTATCTAGCCGCTGGCTTTTGTTTAAACGGGTACACATGACTGAGTTATTCCGTGTGGAAGAGCCCACAAGGTTAGATTCACATCCCCTCAAGATAGCAGTAAATGCAAACTCCCAAGCACATCCCCGGCTGCCTGTCACGGCGGAAGCCCAACCCATCGGTGATCTCATCAGAATTTTCAGCAAGCGTGTCCGCAGAAGCTCTCAGTTTCTCCAGTTCAGTTCTTGCGGTGGCTACTAGCCGGCTCGTATGAAGCATTTCTGGAACACCGAGACCCAACCTGCTCTTTTTTTTGCTTGATGTTTGATTGTCCGGTGGCTGTGTACCTTGCTCGTGCTTTCTGACTTCAGGAGTGTGTTGAACACTTTTTTTTGATCTTTTTTTCTTCTTCCCCCCCCCCCCACCTCGCTGAGTGGAATATCTCTTGTGCTTCATGGGGGCTTCATTTGAATCGTGTGCCTGAAGATGAGCAAACCTTGAACAGGTAAGCGGGCGCTAAATTGCTTCACTCGTTTGGAATAATATCCCCCCCCCTTTCCCCCCGATTTTGCGGATCCCTGTGCAATCGGATCTCCACTCACTATTAAATGCATAGCAAGCTAAGCTGAATAGAGGGCCTCTGTTTTATACACACAAAGTTTTCTGCACTTGTGAACAGAATCAGTCAGCACCAGTCGGGTTTAATGCGAATAATTGTGCGAGTTAACTGTGACGGCGGGAAAGATGTTAAATTGCTCTCGCAACAGGAAATTCTCCTGTGCATCTACACATCAAAACATTTCCCAATGTTGAAATACGATTGCTAGATTAAAGAATTGTGGAGAGTCGAGGATAATTTATTTATTTTATAGTATTTTATGGTGGCTTATTTATATAATTATTAATACTATTTTCAATATTGGCATACATATTCTGGATTAATTTGTCGAAGATTACATGTTCCCTTATTCCAAAAGCACCACACCACCTAACTATTGAGGACATGTTTCTGGAAAGTGCATCTTGTGGTAACTAACCGGTTATTTGCGTAAAGTTATATTCTACTTCTGGTTTTATTGTTAAAATTGAAGATTCCGGTCGTATTCAATACTATTCTTGTAGTTTTCTGTTTGCTATATATTTTTTTTAAATGGTCGGGTAACTATATCGCACTCCCTTTATCAAGTGGAAGTGTGGATACAGTATTTTGGCCCGCGACTCTGGTGTAATTTTACACGGACAGAAAGCGTGCAGTCTTGACTCCGTCTGCACGGAAGAGCGATGAAATCAGGGGAACTGAAAGTACAGTAAGTATAAAGCCTGTCAGTTTGCATAAGGCAGTGCTGAACGAGGGAAAATGCGTTGCCAACAGTGAGGCATGGAGCAAATTTCTAATGCTTACTCTAGGATATTCTTCACGCATTTCCAGCACTGCCGCCGATACCTGTATACCTCAGGCTCCTCATAAACTGAGAATATATGTGGGGGGGGTGACTGCAAACTTGGGAAAGAAAAGTAGAAAGAATCAGGGTTAGTTAACTAGCGACATGTGAATTCCAAGGAAAGGCATTAAGATTGTGAAATGTCTGAAAATTAAAACTGTTTTGTGGCAATCTGCTTATGACAATGAAGAAGCCTGTTTATTTTCCAATTGCCTGATCAGCCCACATGCATATAATAGGTCTTGTCTTCCTGCTCTTATCCTTTCTGTCTCTTATTCAGGCACCATAAAGCAATGTCATTTGGCAGTTAATTGCCAGGAGGTTATTTCTCACCTTTTCTCCAAAGCTTTGGATATTTCCTGGCCGTCTCCTGATTGCTGACGGATTCAGGTTTTTTTTTGTTCTTCTGTGCAAAGATTGTCTTTATGGTAATTTTACTCTGAGTGCATTTGGTGAAAGAGCATTATGGCCTTAACAGTTTCTTTTTAACCAGGTGAGTGATTTTTTTTCCCACATCAGTGGGTTCTGTGACAGATTTCAGAGCAAAGGGCTGAAAAATCTGCTCTGTGTGATTTAGTACTGTTACTGTAAAATCCTCACTTTTCTGTCTGGTTTTGTATTTTTTGACCAAATTTAGATCATTTCTACTGTTGTACTCAGTATTCCCGCAGGGAGATTAGCTGTGGTTTCCTTAACTGCTCTATGCATTGAATGTTAATGAAGTAAGATAAGATGGTTTGGTCACAAATAACAGATGCTTTGATGATATTTGTAAAGACCGAGCGGAAGGAATAAAGTAGGAAATGCAGAGAGATATAAAAGGGTGAAAACAAATAACACTGAGAGATCAGTCCTACCACTGGGCAACCGGTTTCAAACCTGCTTACACATACAAGAAATACAGCTCTGATGTATTTGTGGGTAAAAAGGCAGCTTAGTTGTCAGTTTTCTCTGGGAAAAAGAAAATTCACTGAAGCAACAAAAGGCTGCAGCTGCCAAGTTTGAAAGCTGTATGTATGGAAAAAGGGGCGAAACTAAGCTCCAGTGGAGCTCTGGTTTTTCGGTCTTATGTGGAAAGAGGATACGCACATACCCAGTAAAGCCTTTAAGTAGTTTCAATGGAAAGCAAGGAGGATTAAATCAAATGGTGCAAAAAAAAATCAACTAGATTCCAGTTCCAACTTCATCCCCACCGACCCAGTAAAAAACATGTTAGCAAACAGGAGCTGTTTTAAACAAAACCGTATCTTACAATTGTGCTTTTGGTAACAAAATGAGGTGAAGCCTTGTGTGTGGCTGTGTGAAAAGGGTATCCAACACTCCCTTCACTGGGCTCGGGATACCTGCCATACATCACAAGTAAAATCAAGATTCTTTTCCTAGAGATGCTGCCTGGCCTGCTGCATTCACCAGCAACTTCGATGTGTGTTGCTAAAATCAAGGTTTCCTTGTGTAGTTCAGTAGGATGCTCTTCTGCCAAGCGGGGCAAAATTAATAAAATTGATAACTTTCCTTGTTCATCAGTTTTAACGAATTCTGAGAGGTGGCAGCTATAATATTTGATGCGATGTGAAAGTTGCGTTCTAAACTGAGTGCGCATATGTAAGAGGACTGACTGACCAGAAGGCCAAAGCAGAGTTGAGTCTGACGGCTTGGGTGAGAGATAATAGATTGTAAGGAACAACACTGGTCGCAGTTTACATAACAGGGAGCGTGACAATGAACGAGGCTGCCGGTCTTCATTGTGCTTGCGTTCAGTTTGCAGTCCCAGCCTCCTGTTTCTCTCATGTCCGTGCTGGTTCTCCTGCCTTCCACTCGCACCATCCTGCCCTGCTGATCCGCGGCTCCTTTCAACTCCTGCATCTATAAACTGAACTTCGGATCGAATCTGAATCAGAATCAGGTTTAATATCACTGACATATCACGGGAAATTTGTTGTCTTTGCAGCAGCAGTACAATGCAATGCATAATAGAAATGAAAAATCTGTGAATTACAGTAAGTATACATATATTTTATATATTAGTTAAATAAGTAGAGCAAAAACAGAAATAAAGAAGTATTGAGGTAGTGTTCATGGGTTCAATGTCCATTCAGAAATCTGATGGCAGAGGGGAAGAAGCTGTTCCTGAATCGAGTGTGTGCCTTCAGGCTTCTGTATCCCCTCCCTGATGGTAGCAATGAGAAGAGGGTGCACCCTGAGTGATGGGGGTCCTTAATGACGGACGCCACCTTTTTGAAGCGTCGCTCTTTGAAGATGTCCTGGATACGACGGAGGCTGGTGCCCATGATGGAGCTGACTGAGTTTACAACTCTCTGCAGCTTATTTCAATCCTGTGCAGTAGCCCCCCTCGCGCCCCCCCAGATCAGATGGTGATGTAGTCGAACTTGGTAAACAGTTCAGCCCGAAGCTGAAAATCCACTGGCCTCTGTTAATCCCCTTGGCATCTTCTGTGAAAATGAAATGGTAGCATGACTGCATGTTCTTATTGTGCCTCTAAATATGGCCACAATAAATCTTATAATTTAAAGACAGGTGGTGGCAATCCTTCTGTAAAAGCTACAAAAAGCTTTATCAAAGAAATATGCCTGTTGCACTCAGCTCTAAACTTAGTCCAGATTAAATACTTTAGGGATTAATTACAGTGTCACAGCAACTGCAGATACACTGTTCAAAGGTTCATCTAAATCAGCCGTGTTCTGCAGTATCATGCGCTACTTTGCAGGGCAAGGAAGATGGTTCGTCTCTGAGCTCCCCACAAACCCTGCCTGGCACAGGAGCCAGCAGCGTAGCATCTGAAAGTCAGTTTGTTTTCCCCGCACTGGGACCGAACAGTAAAGACAAGGGGGATAATTAACTTCGCACATACTTCAAATGTGAAGGACACAGATGTACAGGAACATCACCAAAGGGCTGAGGATATGTCACAAGAGCGGGAATAATGATGTTAAACTTCTTTGACGAGAGATTAGAATGCACAAACAAACTTGAAAACGTTCTATTGTGCTCCTAATTCTGGAAAAGCTTTCTGGAATTTATTCATCCCAGAAAACGAAGATGGCCAATAATATAAAAGAGCATACAAAAAGTTTTTTATGATTATGAAGACACGTAGTCCTCGTTTATTGTCATTTAGTAATGCATGCATTAAGAAATGATACATTATTTCCTCCAGTGTGATATCACAAAACACAGGACAAACCAAGACTGAAAAAACTGACAAAAACACATAATTGTAACATATAGTTACAAAACAGTGTAACAATACCATAATTTAATGAAGAAATCCGTGAGCACAGTAGAGTTCAAAGTTTCTCAAATGTCCCACATCTCACGCAGGCGGGAGAAGGAAGAAAAACTCTCCCTGCCATGCCGACCACAATCCGACTCTGAGTCATCCGAAAACTTCGAGCTCCGATCAGCTCTCTGACACTGAGTACTGAGCGCCATCTCTGTCCGAACGATTCGACCTCCTTCTGGGTCGCCAAAAGCAGGCAAGGCCGGGGATTTTGAGGCCTATTCTCCGAAAGATTCACGACCACGTAGTAACGACAGCAGCGAATGAGCGTTTCAGAAATTTCTCCAGATGTTCCTCTGTGCTTTCACGTTCATTTGCTATCAAATCAGAATTGTCCACGGCCACTATTTAACGGATACAATATCATTTTCACCAGAGAGCTGCGCACGCGCAGCGCGCTGCCAGCTTCTCCTCCCGCCAATATATAAAGAGTGCAGTGGTATCAACACCGGACTTCAAGGCTATTGGTCGTGGGTTCAAATCCAGTCGGCTCCTTACACGTTTTCCATCCGTGCTGGGTTGAGTGTTGAGCTGGCAACTCGGCCTCATAAAAAAAACAGACAAAATGCTAAAGAAAAGGCAAGGTTACTGCCAAAACGCCATAGGGCACGGAGAGGAACAGCAACAATAAAGAGTACAAGGGAGACAAGCGTGGATATCAGACTGATGGAAAATGATACTGGAGATGTCATAATGGGGGGACAAAGAAATGGCGGATGAACTTAAAAAGTATTTTGCCAGCCAAATGCCAGAAAGGCACAAATGTCAGGGGGCAGTAGAGGGAGTTTTGCTGTTACTAATAAGGTGCTTGGGAAGCTGAAAAGTCTGAAGGTAGTAGATAAGTTGCTGGGACCAGATGGACTACACCCAGGATTCTGACAGAGTAATGATCTTTCAAGAATCGCTAGATTCTGGAATGGTTCCAAAAGGCTGAAAAATTGCAAATGTCACTCCACTCCTTAAGAAGGGAAGAAAAGAAATTATAGGCCAGTTTGCCTGACTTCAGTGGTTGGGAAAATGTTGGAGTTTTTTATTGAGGATGAGGTTTCGTGGTACTTGGACGCAAATGACAAAATAGGCCAAAACCAGTGCGGTTTCCTAAAGGGGAAATCTTGCCTGTCAAATCTGATGGAATTCTTTGAGGAAATAAGGCAGGATAGACAAAGGAGAGTGAGTGGATATTGTTTATTTGGTTTTTCGAAGGGGAGGGGGAAGGGGTGGTGCACATGCTCCTGTCTGCGTCAGTGGTGTTGAGGTTGAGAGGGTTGAGAGAGAGATTCAACTTCCTAGAAGACAACATCACCAACACTCTGTCCTGGTCCAAGCACACTGACACCACGGCCAAAATATCTCAGCAATGCCTGTACTTCCTCAGGAGGCTGAAGTACTTTGTCATTTCCCCTATTTAGATGCAACTTGGCTTGGTAAGGCAACTGCTCCGCCCACGACGGCAAGAAACTTCAGAGAATTCTGGACACAGCTGAACACAGGATGTAAACCTGCCGTCCCTTCCATTGACTGAATAACTTCTCACTAACTCAGTAAAGCAGCCAGTATAATCAAGGACCCCACCCATCCCAGACACTTTCTCTCCTGCCCTTTCTCATCAGCCAGAAGATACAAAAGCCTGTAAGTGCATACCACTGGGCTCAAGAACGGCCTCTACCCCTTATCGAAGAACAAATGTGCTGACATTGGAGAGGAGGTTCATGAAAATGATTCTGGGATTGAAAGACTTATCATATGAGGAGCGTTTGATGGCTCTGGGCTTTTACTCACTGGAATTCAGAAGAATGACGGTGACCTCATTGAAACCTATCAAATGTTGGAAGGCCTCAATAGAGAGAATGTGGAGAGGGTGCTTCCATGGTGGGGGAGTCTAAGACTAGAGGACACAGCCTCAGAACTGAGGGACATCCATTTAGAACAGAGATGAGGAAAATTTTCTTCAGCCAGGGAGTGTTGAATCTGTGGGATTTGATGCCACAGACATCCGTGGAGGCCATGTCATTGGGTACATTTAAGGCAGAGTTTGATAGGTTCTTGGTTAATCAGGGCATCAAAGTTTACAGGGAGAAGGCAAGAGAATGGGGCTGGAGGGATAATAAATCACTCATGATTGAATGGCTGAGCAGACTCAACGAGCCGAATAGCCAAATTCTGTGTCTATGTCTTATTATTTCCAGGCACAATGAAATATTAATTAAAGTCATAGTCATAGTCATACTTTATTGATCCCGGGGGAAATTGGTTTTCGTTACAGTTGCACCATAAATAATTAAATAGTAATATGTAAATTATGCCAGATGGAAATAAGTCCAGTTCCCAGCCTACTGGCTCAGGGTGTCTGTCCCTCCAAGGGAGGAGTTCTAAAGTTTGATGGCCACAGGCAGGAATGACTTCCTATGACGCTTTGTGTTGCATCTCAGTGGAATGAGTCTCTGGCTGAATGTACTCCTGTGCCCACCCAGTACATTATGTAGTGGAAGGGAGACATTGTCCAAGATGGCATGCAACTTGGACAGCATCCTCTTTTCAGACACCACTGTCAGAGAGTCCAGTTCCATCCCCACAACACCACTGGCCTTATGAATGAGTTTGTTGATTCTGTTGGTGTCTGCTACCCTCAGCCTGCTGCCCCAGCACACAACAGCAAACATGATCGCACTGGCCACCACAGACTCGTAGAACATCCTCAGCATCGTCTGACAGATGTTAAAGGACCTCAGTCTCCTTAGGAAATAGGGACGGCTCTGTCTCTTCTTGTAGACAGCCTCAGTGTTCTTTAACCAGTCCAGTTTATTGTCAATTGGTATCCCCAGGTATTTGTAATCCTCCACCATGTCCACACTGACCCCCTGGATGGAAACAGGGGTCACCGGTACCTTAGCTCTCCTCAGGTCTACCACCAGCTCCTTAGTCTTTTTCACATTAAGCTGCAGATAATTCTGCTCACACCATGTGACAAAGTTTCCTACCGTAGCCCTGTACTCAGCCTCATCTCCCTTGCTGATGCATCCAATTATGGCAGAGTCATCCGAAAACTTCTGAAGATGACAAGACTCTGTGCACATTCACACATATACTTCACACATGACTTATTAAAACAAAAGTATTGCATTATTTTTCAGATTCATGTTCGCCAACATAGTTTGCCACCATGTTTGGCAGAACACCACCACAATCAGAATCAGGTTTATTATCACTGGCATGTGACGTGAAATTTGTTAACTTAGCAGCAGCAGTTCAATGCAATACATAATCGAGCAGAGAAATTTTTAAAAAAATAATTATAATAAATAAACAAGTAAATCAATTACAATAATAAGAAATAAACAAGCAAATCAATTACAGCAACAGTAACAGAACAAACATAGAAACCTAGAAAATAGGTGCAGGAGTAGGCCATTCGGCCCTTCGAGCCTGCACCGCCATTCAGTATGATCATGGCTGATCATCCAACTCAGAACCCTGTACCTGCCTTCTCTCCATACCCCCTGATCCCTTTAGCCACAAGGGCCATATCTAACTCCCTCTTAAATATAGCCAATGAACTGGCCTCAACTGTTTCCTGTAGCAGAGAATTCCACAGATTCACCACTCTCTGTGTGAAGAAGTTTTTCCTCATCTCGGTCCTAAAAGTCTTCCCCTTTATCCTCAAACTGTGACCCCTCGTTCTGGACTTCCCCAAAATTGGGAACAATCTTCCTGCATCCAGCCTGTCCAATCTCTTTAGGATTTTATACGTTTCAATAAGATCCCCCCTCAATCTTCTAAATTCCAACGAGTATAAGCCTAGTCGATCCAGTCTTTCACCAAGGAGAGCGGAGTAAACATCGCGCAGCAGAACAGCCCCGACCCTCGCCTCTGGTTTTCGACACCCTGCCTTTTCAGTCCACCTGGGGTTGTGTCCAAACACGGGGTCGTCCCCCTCACTCGGACACAAGCCCGCCGCAGCAATACGCTCTCGGCCTGGGCCCAGCGTTCGGGCCCATACTGGACCTTCGCAATTCGGCCTGGTGCTTTGATGGATCCAACCTCACTCCCAGTTTAGGTTCCAAAGCACCTCCACTGTGCTCGCCCCAGCCCCAGCTCTGTCTCCATCTCGAACGTGCCTCGACCCTCAGAGCAGCCTCGCTTTCACTCGCCCCTCCATTGTGTGCAGTGATGGCTTCCACAATTTTCCACAGAAATTCCTGGATTGCATCCAAAGTATTC
The DNA here is from genome assembly GCF_963921235.1 of Mobula hypostoma. Lineage (NCBI taxonomy): Eukaryota > Metazoa > Chordata > Chondrichthyes > Myliobatiformes > Myliobatidae > Mobula > Mobula hypostoma. The sequence goes on along the minus strand of NC_086126.1, from coordinate 7,932,863 downwards.
TTTCAGTTCTGAGATGGGTATTTCCTGATCTGTGTACACCGACAACCTCGTTCAACAAAGGGCAACTGCAGCCACTGGCTGATGCTCTATGGATGTGAAGACCTGTCCTTTAACCACATGCAAATCAATGCATGGAATTAAATCTCCAATTTTGTCACTGTCCTGAGCTGTCATCAAAAAACAAATCACAGGTTATTTTGCTGCCTAACAAGCAGGAATGTAAATCAACTTTTTTCCTTTAAAATTTATTCATAATATAACTGTGGGCACTCGCTATTATAAAATTTATTGAATTTTCTGCTCATGGTGATGAACACTGTTGAAAACAGAATGGTTTCCATAATTCAGTGCATCCAAATTAACATTTAACTCTCTCAGGTGGTGAAACAAAAATATCTCCTCCCTTTCAATGCTGTCCAGTAGACGGCTGGTTCTTAGATATCAAGACCAATGAGCCTTATTATGTGAATGATCTTAACATAGAAATCTACAGCACATTACAGGCCCTTCAGCCTACAATGTTGTGCCAACCATGTAGCCTACTCTAGAAACTGCCTAGAATTTCCCTACCGCATAGCCCTATGTTTTACTAATCTCCATGTATCTATCTAAGAGTCTGTTAAAAGACCCTATTGTATCTGCTTCCACCACCGTCGCTGGCAGTGCATTCCACACACCCACCACCCTGTGTGAAAAGCTTACCCCTGATGTCCCCAGGTACCTATTGCCAAGCACCTTAAAACTGTGCCTCCTCGTGTTAGCTGTTTCAGCTCTGGGAAAAAGCCTCTGGCTATCCACATGATTAATGCCTCTCATCATCTTATACACCTCGATCAGGTCACCTCTCATCCTCTGTCACTCCAAGGAGAAAAGGCCGAGTTCACTCAACCTATTCTCATAAGGCATGCTCTCCAGTCCAGGTAACATCCTTGTAAATCTCCTCTGTACTCCCTGTATAGCATCTACATCCTTCATCAATAAATACAAATTTTGGTTTTGGATCTTCATTTCCTGCTTTTGCCTATGATCACTATTCATGTGCTTGACCTGTCCATGCACGAGCGTACAAGTCTGATGTCAGGAGAGGCTAGTTACATTGAAAATGAAAACACAATTCCATTCATACCATTCCCACAGTAGCAGAAGTCACTGGTTAGCAGGCAGGAGCATGAATTCTGGCTGTTGATCATCCCTTCTCCCTCAGCTTTAGTTGCTGAAGACTATGGTAGTTCTCCAACCAATTGCCCAACTGAAATGAGTAAATTCAGCACTCAGTGATTTGAACCTAGGCCCACTTTGACCAAAGAATCTCTGTCATACTAAATAGGCGTGCAGTTTGCAACAGACCTACTGAAGCAAAAATTCTTCATGAGCATTTGGAAACTCCCATTATAATTCTAACCAGTAAAGTTTATTCAGTAATGATAATCCAAGGTTCAAAAAAACCTTAATATCAGAGTGCATACATGTCACCACTTACAATCCTGAGATTCTTTTTTGCTGCAGGCATACTCAGCAAATCTATAGAATTGTAACTGTAAACAGGATCAGTGAAAGATCAAGAGCATAGAAAACAAAAAAAAATTGTTGAAATGCAAAAATAGATAAATAGCAATAAATAACGAGATAAAGAGTTCTTAAAGTGAGATCATCGGTTGTGGGAGCACCAGAAATAGAATGAGTGTAGTTGTCCCCTTTGGTCCACGAGCCTGATGGTTGAGGGGTAGTAACTGGTGTTGAACCTGGTGGTGTGAGTCCTGAGGCTCCTGTACCTTCTACCCGATGGCAGCAGGGAAAAAAGAGCCTGACCTGGATGGTGAGGATTTTTTGATGATGGAAGCTGCTTTTCTAAACATTTCATGTGGATGTGCTCAGTGGCTGAAACGGCTTTGCAAGTGATGTACTGGGCTAAATCCACTACCTTTTGGAGGATTTTCCACTCAAAGGCATTGGTGTTCCCATTATATTATTCATGGCAAATACTGTTTTTTTTAAAGCACAACTACTCAAACATTTTGGTGCTTACAAGGCTCCACAGAAAGCTGAAAGAAATCTCACTGACTAAAAAGTCTGAGGTATTTTAATTGAGGCTGTATAAGGCATTGGTCAGTCCACTCTTGGCAAGCAGTTTTGGGCCCATTATCTAAGAAAGGATGTGCTGACGTTGGGGAGAGTCCAGAGAATGGATGAGCTGATTTTGGGGAGGTTCATGCGAATGATCATGGGAATGAAAGGGTTAACATAGGAGGTGCGTTTGATGGCTCTGGGCCTGTACTTGCTAGAAGTCAAATCACAAACGAGAGAATCTGTAGATGCTGGAAATCCAAGCGACACACACAAGATGCTGTTGGAATTCAGGACTGCTGAAGGGTCTCAGCCCAAAACGTCAACTGTACGTTTTTCCATAGATGCCCCGCCAACATTTTGAGTGTGTTGCCTGTATTCGCTAGAGCTTAGTAGAATGAGGGGAGGAGGATCTCAGTGAAACCTATCGAATACTGTGAGGCTTGGATAGAGTGGACGTGGAGAGGATGTTTCCAATAGTGGGAGAGTCTAGGACCAGCATGCACAGCATCAGAGTTCAAGGACGTAACTTTCGAACGGAGGTGAGGAGGAATTTCTTCAGCCAGGGGATGGTGAATCTGTGGAATTCATTGCCACAGACAGCTGTGGAGGCCAAGTCATTGGGTGTATTAAGGTGGAGACTGATAGGTTCTTGATTAGTTAAAGGTTACGGGGGCAGGCTGGAGAATGAAGTTGAGGGGGATAATAAATCAGCCCCGACAGAACGGAGGAGCACACTCGATGGGCCGATGTCTGCTCTGATGTCTTAGGTTCTTATTTGTCTCGGATAAGTTAACAGCTATTGGCTGTACTAATACTAGTTTTCATTTTATAAGAATAAAGCAGTGTTTCGTGTAGATTTCTCAGCTCTAAATTCTAAGTCGTAGGGAATCTGATTATAAAATCTAAAAGTAAAATATGCATTTGCAATTCAATGTTGGGAGTCTAATCGGGACCAGGCATTTTGAAATCAATGACAGGAGATATTTGTTAAGTCAAAGGGATTCGAGGCCAACAGATCTCCTGAGATATACATTCTATTTTCTCAGCTCACGAAGGGCACTGAGGAAGAAATTTGGAAGGCAGAGACTTCTGTGCGAAAGAATCATTGCTTCATTGCTAAGTTCCATGCAACTTAGAACATATTGCTTCGTGGACACATGGATCACTTAAATCATACAGATCCTGCATATCAAGAGGCCCTCTTTGGTCCAGGAAGTTGTACATACTTAACCTGGGAAGCAATGCAGACACATTGAGGCTACTTGGAACGGGGAACCTGTCGACTAGGATTCCAATGATGATTCTTGCTGTGAAGTATATGTTGATATTAAAACAGAATCAGGCTCAAGGATGGTTCCATTCAGAGTACAACTTCAGTGTGGCATCAAGAAGCTGGTAAAACTAGTCAATAAGTACTCAGAAGAACCATCTAGTGGCTCCAGGGATGCAGATGCTTAGGGTTATTGGGGGCTCCAGTCACCCCAACTCAAGACAGTATTGCAGGAGATCCTCAGGGTAGTGTCCGAGGGCAAACCACCCTCAGTTGCTTCATCATTGACCATCCCTCCATCACGTTCAAGCCTGTGCGATGAGACTGCTCCACCCAGTATGCGGAGAGACCTACTTAGTGCGCAGGTAACGAACAAGTTTCGTTTGCAGCACCCAACTGGCAGACCAGTAAATGGCAGTCTAACTACCGCCAGCCACAGTCAATGACATTACTATCATTGAGTCCCTCACCGTTAACATCCTCAAGGTCTCCAATGATCAGAAATTCATTAAAAAATATAGAGGTTAGAGGCAGGCTGTCCTACAGTGAATGACTCACCTCTTGACACCCCAAAGCCTTTCTAAATGGCTGCATCACTGGCTGGTACAGCGGGGTGGTGATGCGGGGGGGGGGCTACTGAAATAAACTTAGTCAGCTCCATCATGGACAGTGGCCTCCATAGTATCCAGGACAACTTCGGGGAGCGATGCCTCAAAAAAGGCGGTGTCCATCATTAAGGACCCCCACCACCCAGGATGTACCTTGTTCTCATTGCTTCCATCAGGAAGGAGGTGCAGGAGCCTGAAGGCACACACTCAACGATTCAGGAACAGCTTCTTCCCCTCTGCCATCCGATTTCTGAATAGACATTGAATCCATGAACATTGAAACATAGAAAACCCACAGCACAATGCTGGGCTGAACATGTACTTACTTTAGAAATTACTTCGGGTTACCTATAGCCCTCTATTTTTTTTTAAGCTTCACGTACCTATCCAGGAGCCTCTTAAAAGACCATATTGTATCTGTCTCCACCACCATTGCTGGCAGCCCATTCCACACACTCACCACTCTCTGCATAAAAAAAACTTACCCCTGACATCTCCTCTGTACCTACTTCTAAGCAGCTTAAAACTGTGTCCACTTGTGTTAGTCATTTCAGCCCTAGCCATCCACACAATTAATGCCTCTCATCATCTTACACACCTCTATCAGGTCACCTCTCATCCTCTGTTGCTCCAAAGAAAAAAGGCCAAGTTCACTCAACCTATTCTCATAAGGCATGCTCCCCAATCCAGGCAACATCCTTGTAAATCTCCTCTGCACCCTTTCTATAGTTTCCACATCCTTCCTGGAGTGAGGTAACCAGAACTGAGCACAGTACTCCAAGTGGGGTCTGACCAGGGTCCTATATGGCTGTAACTATATAGGAATGAAAGGGTTACTGTAGAATGTCTGGCAGCTCTTGGGCTGTATTCCCTGGAGTATTCCCTGGAGGAGAATGAGGGGGGAATCTCATAGAAATATTCCAAATGTTAAAAGGCCTGAACAGATTAGATATGGCCAAGTTGTTTCCCATTGTAGGGGCGTTTAGGACAAGAGGGCATGACTTCAGGACTGAAGGACGTCCATTTAGAACAGAGATGTGGAGAAATTACTTTAGTCAGGGGGTGGTAAATCGGTGGAATTCGTTGCCACGAGCGGCTGTGGAGGCCAAGTCACTGGCTGCATTTAAGGCAGAGATAGATAGGTTCTTGATTAGCCAGGGCATCAAATGGTATGGGGAGAAGGCAGAGGAGTGTGGATGGCTGGAAGAATTGATTGAATGGCAGAGCAGAATGGATGGGCCGAGTGGCCTACTTCTGCTCCTATATCTTATGGTCTTAACACTACCAGACTACATTTTTATTTCTATTTTTGCACTTGCTTACTTACTTATTTTTCTCAGCATTATACTGCTGCCGCAAAGACAACAAATTTCACGAGATATGCCAGTGACATTAAACCTGATACCGATTCTGTCGTCTCTAAGTCCAAGTTAGGAATGTGATTGAATACTCTGCATTTGCCTTAACGCAGCTGGAATGACCCGAGAAGCTCTACGCCATTCAGAATGAAGCAGGCCGTTTACCTGCCACTCCACTCGCTGCCCTAGGCCCTGATTTCTTCCGCTGTCATCCCATCAAAGATACAGTTTGTGCCTTCTGTCAAAGGCACTGTAGGTACTTGACTACACAAACACTGCCTCCCAAACCTGTGCTGCCAAGATGACTGAGAACACCAAATTGTTGGAACTTGACTACAGGCTATCAAGCCATGTCCGATACTCCCTGGGAATTTTTTTTTGCTATTTTTTTCTTCATTGCTGTGTCTAAGTACTGGAACTCCACACTCAATAATGTTGCGAGAGTGCCTTCAGCTAAAGGACAGCAGTATTTCAAGAAAGCGTATCCACCGCTCTAGGGCAAGTGGAGGTGGGAGATAAGTGTAGGCCATACTCATATTCCAAAAATCAAATTTAAAAAAAAATCTCCAAGCCCTGGTCACAAGAATAAGCAGGTCCCGATGAAGGGTCTCAGCCCAAGACGCTGACTGTCTATTCCTCTCCGTATAGACGCTGCCTGACCTGCTGAGTTCCTCCAGCATTTTGTGTACATTACCCTGGATTTCCAACTTCTGAATAATCTCTTGTGTTCACTATTAAAGTAGTGCTCAAAGGAAAAGCAAATTAATATCTTCAATATATCATATAATTTAAGTATTCCAAAACGATCAGCGCTGTCTGTGATGTATCTGAAATAGCTGTCATGCTGGAGCTGAGCTTACTTGTACATTTTCCATTTTGCATGAAAGCTTTCAACTTTCTGCTCTCTTCCTCCCTGTTGACATGATATCATTCCTCAAGCTCGCCCATTGAACTGCTTTATATACTGCTTGTGAAAAGGCAACTTGGACGATGATAAGTTGTCCTCAATGCTCTAATGAAGAGTCAGCCCAGGCAGCATCGACACTTGACCTGAACCTCCTGAATCTGAGTCCTGTAACTGCTAACTGTCCGCCAATAAAGAGCAAAATCAATTCTAGTTATTTTCTTGATTAAATGTTTAAATCGGGACCATTCACCTTGTTTTTTTTCCCCTCTGCGTTTACAACTGTTTTCATTAAAAATACAAATGGTGATTAGTTTAACAGAGCACTCTTTTCCGCTTTTAAAAGATCCAATTTATTTAAAGAGCCACGTCATTTTAAAGATTGAAATGTGATTACTTGTCCAACTCCTCAAGGTATGATCCTGTGGTCTGCTTCAGCGGAAGGTATTCAGAGAACACAATCTCACCAGTGTAACAACTGGGACATGAACTTTGCTAAAAAAAAAATTATACAAGATATGGGAGAAGTATATGAGAAAATTAATAATGTAAAAAATATTATTAATGCTGAAGTGATCAGAGTTGCTATGGAGACAGAAGACTTTGTTGGTAGAGCTTGCATTTCTGAGGCATTTCCTTGCTCGTTCAAAGTGCTTTTGGATGCTGAATCTGCTTAGCAGAGAGAGAGATTTTGCATTTTTTTTACTGGATCAAAATTCATCAATAGCATGTGCTGATCTGTCCTGTTTATTTGTCACTGGACAACAATTACAAGTTCACTGCAAAGTACAATTCCTTCCCAATCAGTTCCCAGGCATGCAGTACTGGGACTGAGGGAGAATACAGGGAAGGATGAAAATTCAGAAGATTTGTGAGATTATCCTTAAAGATTAGAAAGCATTTATGCAAAACCTTCTTCCCTCAGGAATTTGGATGAGATCATTTATCTGGCCTTTACTTTGGCAGGATGAACAAAATGGCTTTTGCTTATTCCTTTCTTTCTTCATGTTAAAGAGCAGCAGTGAAATTTCTTCAGGCATTCTCTGGCTGCATCACAATAACACACAAGAAATAATAGTAAGAAGAAAGCTCATGCATATGTTAAATTTCCACCAAACTCTTGGTAGGATAGGAGAAGCCACAAGAAAATTCCCGCTCAGGTACAAAGATAACTTATATTTCACAAAGACATGGTGTATTTGAAACACAGAGTAATTTGTATTTAATACAGTCAAATTAGAAGAAAACTTGATGCTCACATAGCACCTTTCACATCCATCATCAGAGATCCTCACCACCCAGGCCATGCTCTCTTCTCACTGTTGCTGTTAGGTGGGGTTTCAAGAGCCTCAGGACTCGCACCACCAGGTTCAACCATCAGACTTGAATAAAAGGGGATAACTACACTTACTTGCCCATCCATTGAGATGTTCCCACAACCAGTGATCTCACTTTTAAGGACACTTCATCTCATGTTCTCGTTATTTATTGCTATTTATTTACATTTGCATTTACACAGTTTGTTGTCTTCTGCTCTCCGGTTGATCTTTCACTGATCCTGTTTACAGTTACTATTCTATAGGTTTGTTGAGTATGCCCGCAGGAAAATGAATCTCAGGGTTGTATGTGGTGTGGTGACATGTATATACTCTGATGATAAAATTTACTTTGAACAAGCACAGGACGACAATAAAAAAAACAAAGAAAAATGCAAATGTGGAAGGTTATCGACCAGAAATGTTAACTCTCTTTCTCTCTCCATAGATGCTGCCTTACCCTCGCAGTGCCTCCAATATTGGTTTGGGTTTATGATTTGAACTTTAGTCTGTTGTGTTGTACGGAAAAATGTTGCAGATCAAAAAACATGGCAAATGGAGCAACGGTGTTCTGCCCACAATGTTGTGCTGAGCTCTTAACCTACTCAAAGATAAATTTGACCCTTCTCTCCTACATAGCCCTCTATTTTTTTGATCATCCATGTGCCAGAGTTTTTTAAATGCCCCTAATGTGTCTGCCTCTTCCACCACCTCTGGCACCCAGCACTCTCTGTGTAAAGTCCTGTATACTTTCCTCTAATCAGCTTAAAATTAAGTCCCCTCATATTAGCCATTTCCACCTTTGGGAAAAGTCCCTGGCTGTCTTATCTATGCCTCTTAACAGCTTGATATCTTGACATTGCTAAAGTTTGACAGTGAAATATAGATACGAGCGTGACAATTATTAAAGTAAATGTATTTCCTTTCTCATGTGGTACTGAACTATTGATTATAATCAATACGAGGTTTGATTATTGCTTCATCATGAGGCCTCAGTGACATATTTCATGAGGAGTTTGAAGAGATTTGCTATGTCACCAATTTCTACAGATGTACCATGGACAGCATTCTGACTGGCTGTTTCACTGTGCATATGTGGGAGGTGGGGGGGGGGTGCTACGGCACAGGATCGAAATAAGCTGCAGAGAGTTGTAAACTCAGTCAGCTCCATCATGGGCACCAGCCTCCGTAGCATCCAGGACATCTTCAAGGAGCGATGCCTCAAAAAGGCGGCATCCGATCATTAAGATCCGCCCCCCCCCCCCCACTGTCACCCATCACATTTCTCATTGCTACCATCAGGGAGGAGGTACAGGAGCCTGAAGGCACACACTCAGCAATTCAGGAACAGCTTCTTCCCCTCTGCCATCAGACTTCTAAACGGACATTGAACCCATAAACAGTACCTCATTACTTTTTTTTGGCAGTACTTCTTTAATTTAACTATTTAATACTACATATACTTACTGTAATTCAGTTTTTTTTCTCTATTATTATGTATTGCATTGTACTGCTACGGCAAAGACGACAAATTTCTATCTGTCAGCCAAGTAGCTTCCAGCGGTGCTAATGTGTGGTGTCACTGTCCTCCAACTTAGTCACCTGGTTTATTTTCTTTTTCACATTAAGAGTGAGAAAGTTGAGGGCTAAAAGTGCTTAGAATCCACGGTGTTCTACTACGTGCACGTCTGGAGCAGTACTTGAGCAGAGTCAATTGTCTTCTGAAAGGGAGTTAAACAAATTACCTAAAAATTGTACACTGTAGAGGGACTGATACGCGTGGATAGAAATCAATCCACACAACAGCTGAAGAGCTTCGCTCCCTCCTGTGTGAAGTTTTACAACTGTCACTGTTGCCTTCCATCTCAGAATCAGGTTTAAAATCATCAGCATATGTCATGAAATTTGTTGGTTTTTATGACAGCAGTACAGTGCAATACATGATAACAAATGCTGCGAATTGCAGTAAATATAGATATTAAATAGTTAAATTAAATGAATAGTGCAAAAATTTTTTTTTAAAGTGGTGAGGTAGTGTTCACGGGTTCAATGTCCATTCAGAAATCAGATGGCAGAGGGGAGCAGCTGTTCCTGAATCATTGAATATGTGCCTTCAGGCTCCTGTATCTCCTTCCTGATGGTGGCAATGAGAGGAGGGCACGTCCCAGGTGTCAGGGGTGATGGATATCACCTTCTTGAGGCCTCGCTAGGCAAATCCACAGCTTCAAGGCCCGGTCCTCAGATTTAGAAGCACATGCAGAATATCAGTGAAAACACAACCACACCGCTATATATGTGTGTGTGTGTATTTCTGCAAAAGACGGACCTGCAAACATTGTTTTTGTACTAGAATGACGGCTGTTCTATGATGTCTTCGTTGGAGTCAGAATAATACATCAGACTGTGTCACAGCGACAGACTGGTGACTCGTTCACACTGTTGCTCCAATGGAATGACACAAAGAAAGTATGTTATGACAGTGTGAAAGCCATTGAACAGAATCACTACTACTTGGAATCATCTTAGCCAAACAAAATCTTGCTATGGATTAGCGTCAACCCAAGATATTATGTCACTGCTTGACAGAATGGAACAAAAAAAAAATTGCATGAAGCGATGGGGGTAAATGATTACAAAGAGAATATTTTGTATGGAAGATGTTCTTTTTATGTGTATTCCCAATGCAAGCATCCTGCCGGTATAAATAAATAATACACAAATTATAAAGGGAAATAAAGAAGTCACTGCTGTCTTGTTTCCTTGACAACATAATTAATGAACCTGTAGCCTTTATAAGATCAGATGCAAGCAGTCATCAACATCCATTTTGTTATTATTTTCGTTTTCTCCTTCTGAATGCACTGATTCATGCTGAGGTTGAAGTGCTCAGTAACTGGTCTGTGCGGTCATCTCTCGTGGTGTGAATGCAGCACGGAAGAGCTGGACTTCGCAGAGCGCAAAGCTGGATAGTCATTAGCCATGGAAGTGAGCCTGCTAACAAATCACCTTCCACTGAGGGAGGTGGCTGTATCCAGTCAGTAAGAGCAGAGGCAGTTCTGCAGCAGAACTGCTAAGTTCAGCTGAAGAGGCAGAGGGTCACTAAAGGAGCAGAAATGCCCACGGAGGGGCTGGCAATTATGCCAAGGTTTGCCAGCAAGACGATGGCTTAATAATCCAAGTTTCAAAAGGAAGGACAACTGACGATCACTGACCCCTGCCTCCCACCCCTCCTTCTCGCCCTGCTCCTCTGCCGTCCTCCTCACCCAGTGAGAGAAGTGGCCCTTCTGGTACTGGACAACCTCTGTTCTACCAATATGGGGAAACAATGAATGAACTGTTGCGATTCTGAAGTGAGAAACCAAATGGGGCTTTGTTAGCAAAAATGTCTCAGGCTAACATTAAGACCATAAGATATAGGAGCAGTTAGGTCACTTGGCCCATCGAGACTTATCCATTTTCCTCTCAGCCCCAATCTTCTGTCTTCTCCCCCTATCCCTTCATGCCCTGACTAATCAAGAATCTATCAACCGCTTCCTTAAATATATATAAAGATTTGGCCTCCTCAGCCGCCCGTGGCAATGAATTCCACAGATTCACCACTCTCTAGCTAAAGAAATTCCTCCTCATCTCCATTCTAAATAGATGTCCCTCTATTCTGAGTCTTGCGTCCTCTAGTCTTAGACTTCCCCCACCAGAGGAGACATCCTCTCCACATCCACTCTATCCAGGCCTTTCAATGAAGCCACACTCAGGTTGGAGGAACAACACCTTATATTCCGTCTGGGTAGCCTCCAACCTGATAGCATGAACATTGACTTCTCTAACTTCCACTAATGCCCCACCTCCCCCTCGTACCCCATCCGTTATTTATTTTTATACACACATTCTTTTTCTCTCTCTCTCCTTTTTCTCCCTCTGTCCTTCTGACTATACCCCTTGCCCATCCTCTAGGTTTCCCCCCGCCCCCTTGTCTTTCTCCCCGGGCCTCCTGTCCCATGATCCTCTCATATCCCCTTTGCCAATCACCTGTCCAGCTCTTGGCTCCATCCCTCCCCCTCCTGTCTTCTTCTATCATTTCGGATCTCCCCCTCCCCCTCCCACTTTCAAATCTCTTACTGACTCTTCCTTCAGTTAGTCCTGACGAAGGGTCTCGGCCTGAAACGTGGACTGTATCTCTTCCTAGAGATGCTGCCTGGCCTGCTGCGTTCACCAGCAACTTTGATGTGTGTCGCTTGAATTTCCAGCATCTGCAGAATTCCTGTTGTTTGCCTTTCAATTATTCGATAGGTTTCAATGAGATCCCACCACACCCCCCACGCCCACCATTCTTCCGAGTACAGAACTAGATCCGTCAAATGCGCCTCATATGATAATCCTTTCATTCCCGGAATTATTCTTGTGAACTTCCTCTAAACCCTCTCCATTGTCAGCACACCCTTTCTTAGAAATAGGTCTTCCTATAATTCTTGGCAAAAATAGTTTAAGAATATTTTCTTGTTATTTTCAGTGCAAAAAGTAAAATACTGCAGATGCTGGAAATCTAAGGAAAACACAAAAGTCTGTGTTCAGGATCTTACCATTCCAAAGTATTTCTGTTTCTCCCTCCACACATGCAGCCTGGGCTGCTGTGTATTTACATTGGTTTTTTGGTGGAATGTCGTTTCGCTTTTGATCATTCTAAAGCAAATTTGGTGAAAAACACTTGACAGGAATGAAAGCAAGAAATAAAAAGGTTTAACTTGACGTGACAGATTTTCTGTGTGTTTGTGCAAGTGTGCAGTAAAACAGATTACCCGTCCTGCCGTGGCCATTTAAAGTTTAAAGCACAATTATTATCAAAGTGTGCGTACATTATAACAACCTTGAGATTCATCTACTTAAACTACAAAACAAAGAAACCCAAAAGCACCCATCAAGAAGGCTGTCAAGCACCTAATGTGTAGAGAGAAAAAAAAACCGTATCGTGCAAACAATAAAAGTAAGCAAATAGCATTCAGAAGAGAAGTGAGTCCATAGACCTGAAGCGGAGCAGGCCACAGCCTCAGCCTCAGTTCAGCGCAGAGCCGAGCAAATGCCACGGAGCAGTGAACAGAACAGGCCCGACCCTCACCTGTTGTCCCTGCCTTTCCAATCCATCTGGATTCAATTCTCTGCACTTTTACATCCGGTAAAGTAATGGCTTGCAACTAATTTCATTGGTAGAAGTACATAGAAATTAGAACGTTTCAGCATTGGATAATACAAGAACTTCAGCCCCTGACATTGTGCCAAGGCAATTAAACATCTAACTAAACTAAACCCTTTTGCCTACACAGGGTCCATATCCGTCCATTCTCTGCACATTCCTGTGCCCATTAAAGAATCTCTAAAGTGCCCCTATTGTATATGATTTCACCACCACCCCTGACAGAACAGTCCAGGCACACATCGGAACCAGGTTTAATATCACCGGCATAAGTCATGAAATTTGTTATTTTTGTGGCAGCAATACAATGCAATATATAGTAATAGAGAAAAAAACTGAATTTCAGTATATATAGAAGTTAAATTAAATAAATAGTGCAAAAACAAATAAGAAAGTGGTGAGGGTAGTGTTCATGGGTTCAATGTCCATTCAGAAATCGGACGGCAGAGTGGAAGAAGCTGTTCCTGAATCATTGAGTGTGTGCCTTCAGGCTCCTGTACCTCCTCCCTGATGGTAACAATGAGAAGAGGGCCTGCCCTGGGTGGTGGGGGTCCTTAATGATGGACGCCGCCTCCCTCAGGCACCGCTCCTTCAAGGTGTCTAGGACACTATGGAGGCTAGTGCCCGTGATGGAGTGGACTAAATTCACAACTTTCTGCAGCTTCTTTCAATCCTGTGTAGTTGCCCCCTCCCCATACCAGACGGTGATGAAGCCAGTCAGAATGCTCTCCACGGTACATCTGTAGAAATTTGTGAGTGTCTTTGGTGATATACCAATCACTGTTTTTTTAAAAAAAACAACTTGCCCTGCACACCTCCTTTGAGTTTACTCTCTCCCGCCACAAATCATGCCCTCGAGTATTAGACAATTCAACCCTGCCCCTATAAAAAAGATACCGGCCATGTATCTATGCCTCTCATAACCTTATATGCTTCTTCCGGGTCCCCTCCTCAGCCTTCTTCCGCTCTTCAGGTCAAGTTTATTGTCAGTTCAACTATTTTATTGAGATACAGTGCGAAACAGGCCCACCCAGCCCTCCGAGCTGGACCACCCAGCGATTCCCCTGAATTAATCTTGGCCTAGTCACAGGACAATTAACAATGACCAATTAACCTACTGGCATATGTCTTTAGGACTGTGAGAGGAAGCCCACGGGGTCACGGAGAGAACGTACAAAGTCCTTGCAGGCAGCGGCGGGAACAGGCCGGGTCGCCTGTACTGTAAAGCGTTGTGCTAACCACTACACTACCGTGCCACATGTATAAAAGTACACACCGCCAAACGCAACAACATTCCTCCAGAGCAAGGTGTGCTGCACAGTGCATGTGACTGACACACACAACACCTAAAGTAATATTACCACAAATAAATTAACAAGTAATAAGGTGCATTTACATCGCAAGTTTAAATGCTGGTGCTTCATATTGCTTTCCTGGGGAAATGATATAAGTATGTCTACTCCTCTTAATAGCACATGCCCTCTAATCCAGGCAGCATCCTCGTAAACCTGCACCCTCTCCAAAGCCTCCACAGTCTTCCTGTAGAGGGGTGGCCAAAATTGAATCAACACTAATAATTAAGAGACTGTGTAGAGCGGCTGCTATAGTCAGCACATATGTGAAGTACCTACAGGGAGTCTTGCTGGGATTCTGCTTTGAAATTCAAAGCATTAGAAGGAATTTACATTGAAATTTAACACCGATTCGTTACTGCAGGCTATTTTCCTGATTTTTCATTGAATGCGAGCAACTTAAAAGTGTTTTAAAACTCAATAATGTCAGGAGGAATTGTTAATAAGCAGCGGAAGCCCTTAAGGTAATGGTTGTGCAGTAACTGAAGTTTCTGCGCCTGCCCATACATCGCCTCCCTCACCTCTATTCAGGGCCCCCAAACAGTCCTTCCAGGTGAGGCAACGCACCACCTGCGAACCTGCTGGGGCTGTCTATTGTGTCCGGCACCCTTCATTTGGCTGGTGAGGCCCGTCATAAATTGGGCGATTGCTTCATTGAGCACCTCCACTTCATCCCCCAAAACTGGAACTGCCCGGTGGCCAACCATTTTAATTTTGATTCCCATTCCGACATGTCTGTCCAATACCTCCTCTTGTGCCTCGATGAAGCCACCCTCAGGGTGGTGGAGCAACACCTTGCATTCTGTCTGAGTAGCCTCCAACCTGATGGCATGAATATCGATTTCTCCTGGTAAAAAAAATTCCTTCACCCTCCCTTCTTCTTCTATTCCCCACTCTGGCCTCTTACCTCCTCTCATCAGCCTATCACCTCCCTGAGTCCCCTCCTCCTTCCATTTCTCCTATGGTCCACTCTCCGCTCCTATCAGATTCCTTCCCCTCCAGCCCTTGACCTTTCCCACCCACCTGGCTTCACCCATCACCTTCTAGCTAGCCTCCTTCCCCTCCCCCCACCTTTTTTTCCCTGTGGTCTTTACCCCTTCCTTTCCAGTCCTGAAGAAGTGACTCGACTCGAAACATCAGCTGTTTGTTTGTCCTTTTCCATGGAAGATGCCTGACCTACTGAGCTTCTCCAGAATTTTATGTGTGTTGCTGAAGATTCTAAATCCTTTCAGACTGTTCCCAAACGACATTTTTGGCAACAATCAGTTCTGCCGAGATAAAAGCTTGAAGCAGTATCGATCTATGTTCTTCAGTGTGTTAAGGACAGAATGGAAGCTAACAGCCCGTAGCAGGATAATAACAATGTATGGGTGAGGTTTTTGTAAGACACACAAAATGCTGGGGGAACTCAGCAGGACAGGCAGCATCTATGGAAATGAATAAACAGTCGATGTTTAGGGCCGAGACCCTTCTTCAGGAAGGTGGAGGGAGGGGAAGGAGCACAAACTCGAAGGTGATGGGTGATGCCAGGACGGTAAGAGCTTTAATCAGTCTATAACAATTCACAATCATGGGTTGTAAGGGATCATACCAGAAACTGCATATTGAAATGAGACGAAGATAGCCATCATTTATTGGTATAAATCAGAACAAATTTTATCTTGTTTTATAGAAATTCTTTAACTTCTGAATCTAATGACTTTTGCCTGTATCCTTTTCTTTGGAACTGCAGCAAAAGATAATTCTTTTGGGGACTGAAAAGTTTAACATTTGGCAGTGAGCCACATAAGCTCGATATTTCCTGTGCTAAACCTTTCCCAAGTAGGAGCACCAGACTGAACTCAGAAGTGGAAGCGGGGGGCACTAACTAAGTACACCCTGTACAATCTGAAAGCAATTGCAGAATCCATGCCGGCATTCTAATTGTGATCAGTTGAGTATTAGCAGGAATCGGGAACTTGTCACGCGAGATGCTGCCACGTAGTCTCATTAACCTATTTTTAACTGTGATGTTATTTAGTTCAAGTTCTCAAAGGATGCTCTAAGAGATCTTGATGAGTCTGTAATTCTGCAACTGAGATAATGAAGTAGATCAACTGCACAGAACTTGCCCACTAATGTCAGTCTTCTGAAATCTAAATCAAATGAATCCCTGTGGTCTCCATTCTACCTGTATATTAACAATTACAATCCCTATAATTGTGAATGTGGTACATTGTTTTAAAGTCCTTGTTTTTTTTGGAATTGAGCGACCTGGCTTTCTGCTGTGTCTAAGGGTGTTTTGTGAGGCTTCGAGCGAAGGGTGTGGCCTGGAGGCCGACAAGCCCGGAGACAGGGAGTCTCCACCTCTCACCGATCTAAGATTGAGATCACTGAGGTGAGCGGCTGTTCAGCTCGCTGCTTCCGGAAGAAGGTGTATGTGTGTGACGGTCTCTCTCACCCTCTCCCTCTTGCTCGCTCCTCTGGAAGGAAAGTCCCTGCATCTGACACCCAGCACTCTCTGTGTAAAGTCCTGTATACTTTCCTCTAATCAGCTTAAAATTATGTCCCCTCATATTAGCCATTTCCACCTTTGGGAAAAGTCCCTGGCTGTCTTATCTATGCCTCTTAACAGCTTGATATCTTGACATTGCTAAAGTTTGACAGTGAAATATAGATACGAGCGTGACAATTATTAAAGTAAATGTATTTCCTTTCTCATGTGGTACTGAACTATTGATTATAATCAATATGAGGTTTGATTATTGCTTCATCATGAGGCCTCAGTGACATATTTCATGAGGAGTTTGAAGAGATTTGCTATGTCACCAATTTCTACAGATGTACCATGGACAGCATTCTGACTGGCTGTTTCACTGTGCATATGTGGGAGGTGGGGGGGGGGGTGCTACGGCACGGGATTGAAATAAGCTGCAGAGAGTTGTAAACTCAGTCAGCTCCATTATGGGCACTAGCCTCCGTAGCATCCAGGACATCTTCAAGGATTGATGCCTCAAAAAGGCGGCATCCGATCATTAAGACCCCCCCCCCCCACTGTCACCCATCACATTTCCCATTGTTACCATCAGGGAGGAGGTACAGGAGCCTGAAGGCACACACTCAGCAATTCAGGAACAGCTTCTTCCCTTCTGCCATCAGACTTCTAAACGGACATTGAACCCATAAACAGTACCTCATTACTTTTTTTGGCAGTACTTCTTTAATTTAACTTCTCACCGATCTAAGATTGAGATCACTGAGGTGAGCGGCTGTTCAGCGCCGTCTGCCAGCCTCTCACTCGCTGCTTCCGGAAGAAGGTGTATGTGTGTGACGGTCTCTCTCACCCTCTCCCTCTTGCTCGCTCCTCTGGAAGGAAAGTCCCTGCATCTGAATTCTCTCATTCTCTCCCTCTCTCCCTCCCTCCCTCTCTCTCTCTCTCCCCCTCTCTCTCATTCTCTCTCTCCTTCCCTCCCTCCCTCCCTCTCTCCCTCTCTCTCTCGCTCCCTCCCTCCCTCTCTCTCTCCCCCCTCTCTCTCTTCCCCCTCTCTCCCTCTCTCTCTCTCGCTCCCTCCCTCCCTCTCTCTCTCTCCCCCCTCTCTCCCTCTCTCTCTCTCTCCCCCCTCTCTCTCTCCCCCTCTCTCTCTCTCTTCCCCCCCTCTCTCTTCCCCGTCTCTCTCATTCTCTCTCTCTCTCCTTCTCTCTCTCGCTCCCTCCTTCTCTCTTGCTCCCTCCCTCTCTCTCCCTCGATGCTGTCAGAGAATGGTGCTGGAGTTTGGGTCTTGGGAAGGTTTATTCAACACACGGTTTGTGGATTGGACACTGTAGTTCACGTTATGATGTGTTTCTGATTTCTGGTCGCTCTTTTTTTTTGTTGCTATTATGGGCGGTTTTGAATCAGGGAAGCCTGCAGACAATGAACACTTGAGCTGAACTGAATACGCCTGGACTCTCTCGATTTTGTGTTTCATATTCTGTGTTATTCGGTTTTTTTGTTTGTTGTTGTTTGCGTGATTTGTTTTTTTTTGCTCATGGGGGGGTTAATGTTTTTCTTTGAACGGGTTCCATGATAGTCCTTGTTTCGTGGCTATCTACGGGAAGACTAACCTCAGGGTTGTATACTACATACATATTTTGATAATAAATGGACCTTGAACACTTTGAATCTTGAAGGTGAAATCCTAGCACTTTCCTTTATGAAATTACTGTATAAAATCTAATTAATTTACTTAAGGCAATGTAGTTTCTAGATTTAAGATATAAGCAGGTTACGCATTTGCCTATGTTGAGGCAGCCAAGAATCTACCAATACATACTCAGTGGCCACTCTGTCTGGTACACCTGTATACCTGTTTGTTAATGCAAATATCGAATCAGCCAATCATGCGGCAGCGACTCAATGCATAAAAGCAGACATGGTCAATAGGTTCAGCTGTTATACAGACCAAACATCAGAATGGGGAAGAAATGTGACCTTGACTGTGGAATGATTGTTCATGCCAGACGGGTTGGTTTGAGAATCTCAGAAACTGCTGATCCCCTGGGATTTTCACACACAGCAGTCTCTAGAGTTTACGGAGAATGGTATGAGAAACAAGAAAACATCCGGTGGGAGGCAATTCTGTGGGTGAAAAGGCCTCGTTAACGAGAGAGGTCCAGAGGAGAATGGCCAGACTGGTTCAAACTGACAGGAAGGTGTCAGTAATTCAAATAACCACCCATTACAACAGTGGTGTGCAGCAGAGTATCTCTGAACGCACAACACGTTGAACCTTTAAGTGGATGGGCTGCAGCACAAAGACCAAAACATATGCTCAATGGCCCCTTTATTAGATACAGAACTTACCTAATAAAGTGGCACTGAATATATATTTGAATCAATGCCATTGTCAAGCAACAATTCAAAACTATTAACCCCGCCCCCATTCGAACAGATACTAAAACAATCATGCAATTGAAACTTATGAATGGCTGTATTATAAAATAATAAAGAGACCTTACTTTTATGCTGAATTGTCAATGCATATCACCAAGTTACCAGGAAAAAGGTATATTAAATAGCAGTGCTGGAGCTGTACTGATTATTTACAAACTTACATTAAAGACAAAACTTTGCTTTCATGAAACAGTAATGTGTATGTCTACAGCTTTGTGCAAGGAATTGTAAGAATTCTGGTACCGTTTCAAGGAAGTGCGGCCCCAGGTTACAATCCATGTTACCTCAATAGATTTGTCTACAAAATTCATCGGAAACTAGGCCAAGATATATTTTTTTTAACAGTTTAAATATTAGGTCAAATTCCAAGTTATTTCTCCATGGGAACTATGATGGATTTGCAAGGGAACCGAGAGAGTGACTAATAGGATGCTGAGGTTTAATAAGTTGTAGCAGAGATTCTTCCACTCTCCTGAAACAAGTAATGAGAGTTCTTCCATTTTACTCCGTTTCCTTTCCCTAAGGCACTGTCTCAACCTGGCAGTCCATCCACATTTCCATTCTTCTTGGAAGGGAGAAATGTTAACAGGCCTTAGTGACGAGGCTTCATAATCAACTACAGTTGATTTGAACTTAATAGCCACGAACTTGTGCCCTAAGCTAGATACTAGGATTGCAAAGTCAGACAGAGCCAACCCACCAACCTCCAGGCAAGTACAGGGCTCACTAAATAGCTTGTTTGCCCCCCCGACACGTAAAAAGGACCCCTTGCAACTTGAAAATTTGATGGCAATCTTAATTTCAGACGTTCATTTCTTAGATTAATAAATGATCTTTATGAGGCACTGGCATCACCAACCATCCATATTTCCTGCTCTTCATATAGAGTTCACAGTCTGTACAAAAGAAAGGCAATAGCAGCAAACTTAATGCTGAAATGGCAAGGGTCATGTAAGACAGCGTCAATGACGTAGAAAGGGAGCTTTAAGAGTTCCATCTTATGCCATATAAATCCTGTCTGCGACAGATGTAATTCTGAGGTAGCTTCCTTGACACATATGTTCTGGTCTTGCCCTCTTTTGGAAAAATATTGGAAAGACATTTTTGATATTATTTCAGCAGTTTTGCGTATTGATTTCCAACCTCATCCTATTACTGCAGTTTTTGGATTACCAGTGATGGACTTGGATCATTTATCCCCTTCAGCTCGCCGTTTAAGTGCATTTGTTACATTAATAGCCAGAAGATCCATTTTATTTAAATGGAAAGATTCTAATTCCCCTACTACATTTCAATGGTTTCCCCAAACCATAACATGTTTAAACTTGGAAAAAATTAGGAGTGGTACTATCAATCCTTCGGTTAAATTTGAAGAAACTTGGAGGCCATTTATTCAACATTTTCATACGATGTAAGCTGACCTTTTCCGAGTCCCTTTTAATAACTTCTTGCTTGTGTATAGAGGAGCGGAGTTAATGACAAATACTGATTTTAACCGATGAATCATGGTAGCCCAGCCTTTGTTTTGTGTTGTTTTGTTTTTTTAAAGTGTAGGGGGACTTTTTTTTGTATAAAATTTTTTGAATTTTTCTCATGTTCAGTTATTAAGAGATTGGGAGGCTTAAATTACATATGTTACTCAGAGTCTTGTGTCTGTATACGTTAACCGTTAATAATGTAATCCCGATCTCTTTGTATCATTATCACTGTTATGTTTATCAATTCGAAACTTAATAAAAAAGATTGAGAAAGGAAAGAGTTTCATCTTCATCATCATCAAATCCCTGTTACTCCACTGGGATTTAGGACAGCAATGACAGTCCTCCATCCCTGTCTGTCCTGAGCCATCCCCAGGGTTCGGGGCTTCCTTCGTCGTGCCAGTAGCTTTCTCTCGGTTTCCACTACTGTCAGTCATGCAAATCCCGGGTGGAGACTCAGGAATACCATCGCACACAATGTAGGATTCTTCATTCACAAAATGCTGGTGGAACGCAGCAGGCCAGGCAGCATCCTTAGGAAGAAGCACAGTGGACGTTTCAGGCCAAGACCCTTCATCCGTCCTGACGAAGAGTCTCAGCCTGAAACATCGACTGTGCTTCTTCCTATGGATGCTGCCTGGCCTGCTGCATTCCACCAGCATTTTGTGTGTGTTGCTTGAATTTCCAGCATCTGCAGATTTCCTCGTGTTTAGGATTCTTCACTGCTGTCTCTGTAACAGTTTTTTTTTGAGCGGCCGGGGTTGCTAGTCCTGAACCCGGAGGGCCAGTGGACCACTCTTAGTCTGGCCTCTGCCCTTTGACCTGTTTGGTATGGGTGACCTGACCAAGAGTCAAGGCACGAGGCCCTGACTCCAGCCAACAAGCTCTCCGGGTGATGGAGGCACGCAAGCCTTCGAAACCCTACGACAAGATTGTGGTCCTCTTGGAGGTTTAAGAGTTCCAGAGAGACTTTAAAATACCTAATGACTGTCTCCATTCGGACAGTATGGTAGAATGAAGTAGGACGGAGCAAAGGAGAGGGCAGGCAAAACAGAGCAACTGAAGGATAAGAAATAATTGACCGCCATAGACTTTTGATTGGGATGTATGGCAGATATTTTCCAAATAACTTTTAATTTTATTTAGAGATACAGCACAGCAAGAGGCCCTTCAGCCCAACGAGCCCATGCTGACCAATTATACTCAAGTGACTAATTAACATAATAACCTATAAAAAGCCGTGGATTTGGCCCAATCGATCATGGGTAAAGCCCTCCCAACCACTGAGCACATCTACATGAAACGCTGTCATAGGAAATCAGCATCCATCATCAGAGATCTCCACCTCCCAGGCCATGCTCTCTTCTCGCTGCTGCCATCAGGTAGAAGGTACAAGAGTTTTAGGACTCACATCATCAGATTCAGGAACCATTACTACCCGTCAGGCTCTTGACCGAAAGGGGATAACTACCCTCAACTTCACTTACCCAATGATCACAACCAATGATCTCACTTTCTAGGACTCTGTATCTCTTCATCTCATGTTCTCGTTATTTATTGCTATTTATTTATAGTTGCATTTGTGCAGTTTGTTGTCTTCTGCACTCTGGTTGATCTTTCATTGATCCTGTTATGGTTACTATTCTATAGAGTTGCTGAGTATGGCCACAGGAAAACGAATCTCAGGGTTGTATGTGGTGACATATATGTACTGTGATAATAAAATTTACTTTGAACATTGAACCCGTGCGTCTTTGGAGTGTGGGAGGAAACCCATGCAGACACAGGAAGAGCGTACAGAGAGTGTCAGGAAGTGAACCAAGGCTGCTGGTGTTGTAATAGTGTTACGCTAACCGCTACGCTTTCACAGAGATGTAAAAATACTTGATACTGTTCCTGGCATCTATTATCATCGCGATTTGATAACAAGGTTTGAGCTGTAAGTCGGAGAAATGCCTCGAGATTAGCAAATACAATCTGACTATTAACAGCCAGTCCTAATCCCTAGTTTATACAGTTGAGACCATGTTGGAGTTTGCTTTTCTGATGTGAAAATAGGAGGGAGTTCATCTGAGACAATAAGGACAAGGAGAGGAAAGATGGGGACAAACACCTTTGATATGCAGGAGGTATGTCTTGATGAATCTCTGCTCCCACCACAAAAAGCGGGATCTCCCAGTGGCCACCCATTTCAATTCTACTTCCCATTCCCATTCCGACCTGTCAGTCCATGGCCTCCTCTACTGCCATGATGAGATTGGAGGAGCAACACCTTATATTCCGTCTGGTGAGCCTCCAACCTGATGGAATGAACATCGATTTCTTGAACTTCCAGCAAATGCACCCCCCCCCAAATCCTTCACTATTCCATTCCCATTTCTCTCTCTCACTGTATCTCCTTGTCTGCCCATCACCTCCCTCCGGTGCTCCTCCCACTTCCTTTTCTTCCATAGTCTTCATCCTCTTCCATTAGCATCCTTCTTCTCTAGCCCTTTATCTCTTTCACCAATCAGCTCCCCAGCTCTTTACTTCACCCCTTCCGCTTCTCCCAGTTTCACCTATTACCCACCATCTTGTACTTCTTCCTCCCCTCCCCCCCCACCTTCTTGCTCTGACTCCTCATTTTTTCCCCCCAGTCCTGAAGAAGGGTCTCTGCCCAAAATGTCAACCGTTTACTCTTTTCCATAGACACCGCCTGGCCTGCTGAGTCCCTTGGGCATTTCGTGTGTGCGTTGCTTGGATTTCCAGCCTCCGCTGATTTTGTCATGCCTTGGCTCTCACCTGATGGTCTCTGGCGGGACCATCAGAATATGGTTTAGTGGGGGAAATAGTGTTGACGTGAAAGGCGCAGTACATGGAATGCTGAATCACAGAGAAAAGAGAAGAATGTCATTTGGAATTGACTAATGCGCAGTAGCAGAAGGTAAGACAGAGTACTACCCTGCTAATGGAAGATATAAATTGAAAAACAATTGCATTATCAAAAAAATGACATTAACTAAAGTAGGTAGCTTTAGTCCTTCAAGGCAAATAACAATAACAAATCCTCTTACATATTTATTTCTGTATATAGTTGATCATTGATTAAAAATAAACTTTAAAAAAAAGTACCTTGCAAGTGATTGAATGGCCCAGGGTGAAATTTAATATAGATGACAAATTCTGCCAAATTTTTACTGTGGCTGTGTTTCCTCCAATTTGTAATGACCAGTGTGTGCAAAAATCTTGTGCATGCAATTTTTTTGCCCAGTGACAACAACATGTGCACACTGAATTTTTGTGGAAGTAAACCTGAAGCTGTTCTAAGGATAATAAGCCATTCTGTTATAAATGAACTAGCAGTTTTTTTTCACTTCATGCCCTTCGTTTCTTCGGAACCTGGCATAGTAAATCAATAATTTCTTCAATAGAAAACAGTATAAATAAGCCAGCTCTGAAATCCGCAGACAAATCTTCACAAACTCCATGTTGTCATCAACA
Source organism: Mobula hypostoma (assembly GCF_963921235.1). NCBI lineage: Eukaryota > Metazoa > Chordata > Chondrichthyes > Myliobatiformes > Myliobatidae > Mobula > Mobula hypostoma. The sequence continues at coordinate 7,908,933 of NC_086126.1, read as the reverse complement.
TTCCACGTCAGAAACCGGAAGAGGAAAAGTGATTGTGTGCAATTGCGAAATATACTGAACATGCCGATGAGGTAGAGGGTGACAACCTTTTGTGTGCAGTTTAAATTAAATTCCTTTGTGCGCTAGTGGCAAAAGATGTGTGCGCACGCACACCTTAGAGGGAACATTGACCGTGGCCTATGCTATTAGCCATTTTGCCAGGACCGTGGCTGAGACAACCAAACGGACCTCAGTGTCTCGGTGAGGAAAAGAGCCGTTCTTATTCCTGTGAGAATCAAGTGATTCCTTCCAACAGAATCAGTTATACATGTAATGTTCATTGCTAGATGTCATTCATTATCTGACCTTGTGAAGAACAGAAGGAATAAAAAACATATGGGGAAGGGAGGTGATAATTCATTAAATTTCCACATCATTAAATTGGGTCAACAAGGCTAGGGCAGTTTTCAACATCCGGAGTCATATCAAGGAAAACCAAAATCAGAATCTTCAACCCCAATGTTTAAACAGTGCTCCTATGTAGTTCTGAAACCAGGAGGAACTTGCACTCAGTGTCAGTAAGACCAAAGAGCTGATTGTGGACTTCAGAAAGGGTAAGACGAGGGAACACACACCTGTCTTCATAGAGAGATCAGAAGTGGAGGGAGTGAAGCAATTTCAAGTTCCTAGGTGTCAGTAACTCTGAGGATCTGACGTGGATACAACATATTGGTGGGGCTATAAAGAAAGCAAGACAGCGGCTATATTTCATTCAGAGTTTGAGGAGATTCGGTTTGTTAACTAAAACATTCAAACTTCTACAGATGTACTGTGAAGAGCATTCCGACTGCTGCATCACCGTCTGGAATGGGGGTGGGGGGAGCTAAGCACAAGATCAAAGAAGGTTGCAGAAACTTGTGAAATTAGTCATGGGTACTAGCCTCCACAATACCCAAGACATCTTCCAGAAGCGATGCCTTAGGAAGGCGGCGTCCATCATTAATATCCCCCACCACCCAGGACATGCCCTCTTCTCATTGTTGCCATCAAGAAGGAGGTACAGGAGCCTGAAGACACACACTCAACGATTCAGGAACAGCTTCTTCCCCTCTGCCATCCGATTCCTGAATGGACTTTGAACCCATGAACACTACCTCACCACTTTTTATTTGTTACTTTGCACTACTTATTTAACTGAACTATTTAACTGACATATATACTCAATGTAACGTTTTTTTTCTCTATTTATTTATCATGTATTTCATCGTACTGCTGCTTTAAAGTTAAATTTCACGACATGTGCTGGAGGGATTAAATCTGATTCTGAACGACCTAGAAGATACCACAAAGACTGCAGGCTTTCATCAACCAGTGCCTGATGTCAGATGGACTGACAAAGTAACCAACCAGACACTGTGGGGAAAACACCAACCAGGAATCCACAGAGATACAAATATGCAGACGGAAATGGAGGTGGATCAGCCACACCTTCAGGACGCCAACCAACGGCATCATCTGGCAGGCATTAAAATAGAACCCCCAAGGAAAGAGGAAAAGGGACGTCCAAAGAACGCATGGAGGGGAGACATGGAGGCCTGAAATTCGACGATGGGGGACACTCCTGGTCCACCCTCGAGAAACTAGCTCAGAACAGAGGACGACGGAGACGGGAGGACATTGATGGCCTCTGCTCCTCCGGGAGCTAAGAGCCCAGGAAGTAAATTTGGAAACATCCAAGCTGCCATTTTAGTTATGAAGATCTAATTTAAATATAGGCAACACCCACATTATGGTTACAGGAGTTCACCTTACAGACTTCACAAATTACTATTTAACTTTTAGGAAACAATAAAATTCACTCTAATGAAATTTGTGGAAAAATAAAGTAAATGAATCACATATTTTTCAATTTCTTTCAGCATGACCGGTGACATTATGGAAAATCGTGATACGGCTCTATAAATGCAACCAGCCGCATTCCCTTCCGCCCCTCGCCCCACCAGTCATTCAGGGTGTGCCTGTACATAAGAAAGAGGAATAGATGTAGGGCCCCACACTCCATTCATCACCTTGCCTCCGCTCTTCATTACCATTATGGTTGATTTGATCTTGGCCTCAACTTCGCATTTTTAACCAATCCCCACAGTCCAAAGATCTGTTTCAGTCTTAAATACATTAAGTTTCTTAGATTTCAATCCCAGGTAGAGAATTCTAAAAACTTATGACCCCCTGAGAAAAGCAAATCTTTCCCATCGCCATTTTAAATGGACAGCTCCCTATAATGATGTACTTACTTATTTATTGAGATACATTGCGGAATAGGAACTTTCCGGCCCTACGAGCCACACCACCTAGCAATCCCCTGATTTAACACTAGCCACATCACAGAACAATTTACAATGACCAATTAACCTACTGAGCGGTTCCTCGTTGGACTGTGGGAGGAAAACTACGCGGTCGCGGGGGAGCTTGTTGGCGGCTGCGGGAATTGAACTTGGGTCACTGTGCTACTGCGTCTCCCCATTATCAATTATATTTCGTTCAACATTTTCCCCTGAGGGCAAATCCTCTCAGAAATGTCATTCAGCCTGCTTCAGAATCTTAGGAAAGTGGTATTGGGGTACAAGATCATTTGTGACTTTAATGTATGGCAGAGCTGCTATGAGGGACCAAATAGTCTAATCCCTTCTCATTATGTAAAATCGTCTCTCATGTTTTAAGCTCCAACCCACTCATCCTCCTCGTGTAACCCCTTAATCCCAGGAATCGACCTTGCAAACCTTTTCAGAATGCAAAAACACTCTTTAATTTATGACAACAAAATTGTAGTCCTCTAGGTGTGATGTCACCAATCTCTATTCTGTTGAAACAAGATTTTTCCACATTTTACTTCATCCCTCTTGCAAAGAGGCTAATGTTCCCTCTGTCTGGTTATTTATTGTAACTGCAGGTTAATTTTTTTCAGCTTCATGTGAGGATGTGCCTAAATTTCTCTGTAAACCAATCTGATTTATAAATTTTCATTGATCACATGTGAGGTACCAAATGACAGGAGGGCAGGAAATGTGGTTTCCCTGCTTTTCAAGAAAGGCAGTGGGGAAAAGCTGATTAGCTATAACTCAGTGTTAGGGAAGATACTGGGGGGGAAAGATCTGAAGGAGAGGATTAATGGTCACTTTGAAAAGCGGGGACCAACATGGCTTTATCAAGGGCAGATCCTGTCTGATCAATTTGACTAAATTCTTTAGAGAGATAAGAAAGTATCAATGAGGGAAGGGTAGTAGATGTGATTTACATGGACTTTAAGGTCCCAAATAGGAGACTGATTCAAAACATTCAGGCTAATAAAATCCAATGGAGGCTAGCAAACTCGATCCAAAATTAGGTCGGCAGCCGAGGCTTTTGATAATAGAGGCTTGTTTTCTCATAGAATGCCTGTGACTAATGGTGTCTCAGAAGGATAAGTGCTGGGAGCCTTGCTGCTTGTAATGCGTGTGAATTATTTTTTTTGTGGGCGTGGGAGGCGTGATCTGTAAGCTTGCAAATAACACAGACTAGCAGGATTGTTGTTAGTGTGCAAGATGGCCTTAAACTGCGGAGAATAACGAAACGATGTATTGATGACATGGCAGATGGAACTTAAGCCAGGTAAGTGTTCCATAGAGGCTGGAAAAAGGCCAGTTTGCCTATGTTTAGCCCATATTTCAAGTTTCATGTCATATGCCAGTTATTTTCAGCCTGATTCTATCCCTTTGAACCTTCCCTAGCCATGCAGTTCTCCAAGTGTCTTTTAAATGTTGAAACATATGGGGTGGTGTTTTTTGGTGAATTCTAATGAAGTAAGGGAGTATTGAAGAAAGAGAACATATCCATTGATCCTTGGAAATGGTAACACAGGTAGATAATGTCTTTATGAAGGCATGTGTGGGATACTGACCTTCATTAATCCAGGCACTGAATACAGAGGTGAGAAGGTTATGGTCCAACCGTATAAACCCTTGGCCAGACCTCTGGTGGAGTATTGCATACAGTTCTCTCACCATGCTATAGAAAGGAGTGTGATGGAGAGGATTCAAAGGAGACAACTCAGGATTTTGCCTGGAATGGGAAAGTTCAGCTATGAGGGGAGATTGAAGAAGCTAAGCCTGTTCCCTCTGGAGTGGATGAGGTTAGGAGGGGACGTGATTCGGGTACTTAAAAACTATGAAGGGAGTAGATAAAGGTAGACTGCAGAAAACTTTCTTCATGTTGGTAGACAAAACTAGAGGACATAGATCGTGGTAAGATGAAGGAGGTTAGAGAGGATATGAGGAAAAAGATAAGTATCTGGAATGCACTCCCTGAGGAAGTGATTGAAGCTGCTCCGTGGAAGAATATTTAAAAAGTGCCTCGACAAGTACTTGGATCATTTAGGTATAAAAGGCTGTGGATCAAGCAGATGATAAGTCATGGGAGCAGAATTAGTCCATTCAGCACATTATTGAGTCTGCTCCGCCATTTCTTCATGGCTGATCCATTTCCCCTCTCAACCCCATTCTCCTGCCCTCTCCCCATAACCTTTCATGCCCTGACTTATCAGTCTCCACCAAATATACTGTACACTCTTGGCCTCCGCATCCATCTGTGACAGCGAATTCCACAGATTCACCACTCACTGGCTAAAGAAATTCCTCCTCATCTCTGTTCTAATGGATGTCTCTCTATTCTGAGGCTGTGCCCTCTGGTTTTAAACTGTCCCACCATAGGAAACATCTTCTCTACATCCCTATCTAGGTCTTTCAACATTTGAGAAGTTTTAATTATATCTCTCCCCACCTCCCCCCCACAGTCTTCTAAATTCCAGCAAGTAAAGGTCGAGAGCCATCAATCGCTCCTCATACAATAAGCCTTTCATTCCCAGAATCATTCTGGTGAACCTCCTCTGACTGTACTGGAAGATGGAAGAAAGGTGTGGATGAGTGTGTGCAGCGTGGTAGCATCGTGGTTAGCACAACGCTGTACAGCAGCGGTGACCCGGGTTCAAGTCCCACTGCTGTCTTTAGGGAGTTTGTACGCTCTCCCCGCGACTGTGTGGGTTTCCTCTGGGTGCTCCAGTCTCCTCACACACTCCAAAGACGTACTGGTTGGTAGAGGAATCGGTCACTGTAAATTGTACCGTAAATTAGCTTGGGCCTACTACTCCGGCTGCTCCTGAGTGGATCTCAGGACTCAGTCTGGCTTGGAATGCTGTCATTTGCATCTATTGCGGGCAAGATGTGCTTTTTATCCTCTTTCTATGCACAGTGGTGATGGTCTTTCTTTTTTCTTTAATTGGGTTCTTCAGGCTTCTTGCTTTGTGGCTGCCTGTGAGCGAACAAATCTCAAGGCGTATAATTTATACATTCTTTGATAATAAATGTACTTCAGTTTGATTAGGCTAGGATTAAATTGGGGGATTTCTGGTCAGCACAGCTTGAAGAGCTGGAAGGGCCGATTCCATGCTGCATCTCAATAATAAAAAATAAATTTGGGCTGAAAAGCCTGTTTCTACTCTGTACAGTTCAATAAGTTTTAGAACAATACAAACAACACTTATTTTCATTTTATTACCGAACAATCTTGTAACATCAACAACAAATTAATTTCTAAGTGAATGCCAATAGGAAATACTAAATGTATATTGCAATTTTTTGTCGTGCATAATTCTGTTAATTCAAGATAACAAAAATTCAGTCTATTTATTTTCATATAATGAACACAAACTCAGTAAGAAATGAAAGACCGGCGCAGTTAATTTGTGGCATTATGCAAATAAGCATTGAAATAATTTGCATTTCCCTGATAAGGTCCATCAGTTGCAATTGAATTGAGTCAACATGCAACATATTGTAAATTACGTTATTAAACTCCCAACCTGAGAAGTAAATAAAGTTTTGAGTTATTTTCTATTTTTTTTCTGCTGGAAAATGCAAAAAGCTTCAGGCCAGAGAGAGAAAGTTTCCGTGGCAACACCAGCAGGCAATGATCACAAAAAGTGAATACACAGCTGGTTCTTAAACTGCTGTTTTTCTTCTTGTAAGAAATTAGTTTTTGTTGGGTCAAGCTTTGACATAAGAACAAGAACATTAGACATCGACACAAAAGGCAGGACATTCTGCTCCTTGAGTCTGTTGCAACACCATGGTAGTCCTCAATTGCTATTCAGAATCAGAATCAGGTTTAATATCACCGGCATATGTCATGAAATTTGTTAAATTAGTGGCAGCAGTACAGTGCAATACATGATAATATTGAGAAAAAATAAATAAGTAAATCAATTACAGTAAATATATATATATTAAATAGTTCAATTTAAAATAGTGCAAGAACAGAAATGAGAAAAATAAAGTGAAGTGGTGTTCATGGGTTCAATGACCATTCAGAAATCAGAAATCAGACGGCAGAGGGGAAGAAGCTGTTTCTGAATCATTGAGTGTGTGCCTTCAGGCTTCTGTACCTCCTTCCTGAAGGTTACAATGAGAAAGGGGCATGTCCTGGGTGATGGGGGTCCTTATTGATGGACACCACTGTTCTGAGGCACTGCTCCTTGTAGGTGTCTTAGGTACTACGGAGGCTAGTTCCCAAGATGAAGCAGACTGATTTTACAACTTTCCGTAGCTTCTTTCGATCATTTTGCCAGTGATCCAGCCTGTCAGTATGCTCTCCATGGTATACGTGTAGAGGTACCATATTTTGCTTGATCATTATACCCATAACACTCGATATTCTAAATACCAAAAAACTATCACTCATATTTATAGGAAAGTACATGTGTTAAAATCACCATAGGGTAGTTACTGAGTATACAGTATAAATGTAATATTTAAACACTGGCCCAGATAGACTGGGGGCCCCTCTCTCCACGACGCTAAGGCTGTGAGACTGCTCCTGGCTGCTATGCTTCATGTCTGCAAACTTTGCAGTGATTTGCCCTGCTAACATGATGCCTAGCCTCTGAGCCTACTCTGGGCTGCTCTGGAGATTTGGATCGAAGGACTTAATTTGGTTCGGAATGCTGCTGTTGGCATGATTTGTTTTTTTTTCTCTTTCTCTGTCTTCAAAGGGGGTTGGTCTTTTTTTTAACTGGGCTCTTTCGGGTTACTTTGCAAATGCCGGTTAAAGAACAAATCTCAAGGTTGTATAATTTATACATTCTTTGATAATCAGAGTACTTTGAATATGATAGTCAGAATATGATCAACATTTAGATGGTTAAAAGCACCCCTTTCCAGTTATTTTAACTGTTCCCTGAGGCTTCATACCATACATAGTGTGCACTTTCATTTTGTAGTTGTTCTTTCTTCTCCACTACATGCAGCCAAACAGCCATGAGGTTTTAAGATCGATCCCTTTAAGTTTTCCCTGGCTTCTTTTATCAACCAACTATAAGACTTCTGGATAAACTGAAATTGGGAACTGAGTAGTATTTATATTGTGGACAGGAGTGCATACTCGCATGTCCTGTCCACTCTGGAGTGTCACAATATCTCCCGGTAATATGGGTGGAAAATTCTGATTCCCCAGCATTTTTAAAAGGGAAGAGACTTTTTCTTTTTAATTACAAAAACTTATGCACTCAGTGACCACTTTATTAGGTGTACCCGTATACCTGCTCATTAATGCAGATATCTAATCAGCCAGACATGTAGCAACATAAAAGCATGCAGGCATGGTCAAGAGATTCAGATGTTGCAGAGAATGGGGAAGGAAACCACCCCAACCTCTGACGACTCAGCCTAACACACCATCATCAGTGTGCCCGGCGCTGTCTTCCTGGTTCCAGTAAGTGATACTACACTGTACATACATTATTTCTACTTTATATAGGTTGTGTATTTTTATGCGTTATTTGGTATGATTTGGCAGCTTCATAGCTTAAAGGTTACTGGAGAGAGTGTTTCTGCTGAGAGCGCTTGCGTGAGATCTTCGCCACAGTGGACAGTGTGGCGATGATTGTAGAAAAGTATTTCTACTTTATATAGGCTGTGTATTTATCATATCATTCCTGCTTTTACCATATGTTACTGTTATTTTAGGGTTTTTTTGTTATTTGGCATGATTTAGTAGGCTATTTTTTGGGTCTGCGAACGCTCACAAATTTTTCCCATATAAATAAATGGTAATTGCTTCTTCACTTTACAACATTCCGGCTTACGAACCGTTTCATAGGAACGCTCTACCTTCGGATGGCGGGGGAAACCTGTATACTGTAATTGACTTACTATTTATTTTTTTTTTCTTCTATATTATGTATTGCATTGAACTGCTGCTGCTAAGTTAACAAATTTCATGACACATGCCAGTGATAATAAACTTGATTCTGATTCTAAGTGACTCTGACCGTGGAATGATTTTTGGTCCCAAACAGGGGTGGTTTGAGTATCTCAGAAACTGCTGACCTCCTGGGATTTTCACACACAACAGCCTCTAGAGTTTACAGAGAATGGTGCAAGAAACTAAAAACTTCCAGTGAGCGATAGTTCTGTGGGCAAAAATACTCGCTGAGGTAGATATTGGCTTGCTGGTGTTTGTGGTTTATATCCAATTTCCTCTAAAGTGAGGAAGAGGTAAGGAATCAATTCCAGTCACATATGGACCAGAATGGGTAAGAACAGCAGATTTGCTTCCCCGAAGGACATTAGTAAGCCAGATGTTTTTTTTTAATGACAATCCGGTGGTTTAATGATAATAGGTTTAAATTCCACATTTTATTAATTACTTAAATTTAAATTCACCAGCTGCCAAGGAGGGATTTGAACTTGCCTTCTGATCAATCTTCCACCTCTAGCAGCTATTGACTTTACATTACATGACCGTAACTGTGTGCAAACGGGAGGCCAAAAAGCACGCAATGATTCTTCCCTTCCTTTGCGTCTTGAAAAATGGTCCTTTATTTCTCATTGTTATGGATTCCCACTGCATACTTTTAGTAAATGGTGATTATCCAATACTTCAATATTCTTAAAAATATTATCTGATTTCTTTTCCTGTAATCTTACAAGCATTGATCACATTACAGCTCAGTGTGTCAACTGAATATTATTTTATCAATAAATCTGCAGAGTATTCCCCACAATTATTGGGTCCTTCCATGTTAATATTCGAGTAAAGGTATCACTGATCGAGGAAAGACAAAAAAAAATTAAACTGGACACATTTATCTCATAACATATAAAGGAGTTATTCTTTTTAAAGATACCCTGGAGTAATTTCAAAACTGTAATCTCATAAAGTGCTCAGGTGATCAGATTCAGTCAGATTACTGCTTTGTTACTGTTCTCCACTGTACTTTATTGTTTCTATAAAACAGAACATGACAGAATTTTGGACAAAAAAAACGCTACACATTCTGTACAAAGGCTTCATTGAACATGCCACTTGAAATCAGTTTACAGAGCCCTGAGGGAAGAACTTAGTTTACTGTTCAAACCATGAATATCTGAAATCTGACTGCAGATTAAGCAGGAGATACCTGAGCTACCAAAAAAAAACACTATTTTTTTCCTATTTTTTATGGATTGAGGTGATAAAAATACCAAAGTTGTAGTCTTTATTTCACCAAAGAGTGCTGTACTTTTTCTAAAAAACTTAATTCTGGTTACTAAACGATAATGTCATTGATGTGGTCAAAACCAAAAGATCAACTGGATTGTCAAATTTTTCTCACGTATTTTTTTTAACCAGAGTTATTGTTTGACATTATGAAAAAGAAGCCATCTTTTCACGATGCAAGACCCTCTCACACGCAACAAAAATGGCCAGTTTTGAGGGTGGTCTCCTCTTGTGCCAGGATGAGGCCACACTCAAGGTGGAGGAACAACACCTTATATTCCGTCTGGGTAGCCTCCAACCTGATGGCATGAACATCGACTTCTCCATCCTGTAATTTTTTTTCCCCTCCCTCTCCCCTCTTCTTCTATCCCCACTCTGGCCCTTTACCTCTCCCCGCCTGCCCATCGCCTCCCCCTGAGTCCTCTCTTCCTTCCCTTTCTCCTGTATTCCACTCTCCTCTCCTATCAGATTCTCTTTACCTTTCCCACCCACCTGGCTTCACCTATCACCTTCTAGCTAGCCTCCTCCCCCTTTCCCTCCCCCCCCATCTCCCCGCCCCCCCCCACCTTTTTATCCTGGCATCTTCCTCCTTCATTTTCAGTCCTGAAGAAGGGTCTCGGCCTGAAACACCGACTGTTTATTCATTTCCATAGATGCTGCCTGACCTGCTGAGTTCCTCCAGCATTTTGTATGAGTTACTCTGGATTTCCAGCATCTGCAGGCTTTCTTGTGCTTATTGGCAAATGCATCAGACCACAAGACATAAGAGCAGAATTAAGCCATTCTGTCCATCGAATCTGCTCTGCCTTTCTATCATGGCTGATTTATTATCCCTTTCAACTGTATTCTCCTGCCTTCTCTACATAACATCTGATGCCCTTACTAATCAAGAACCTATTAACCTCCGCTTTAACGTCCCCAATGACCTGGCCTCCACAGCCGTCCATGGCAATGCCAATAATTCAACCCAAAATCAGTGATTAATAACAGACCAATATCTACTGTACAATTTCCACTGATGGAAGGTCAGGAAACGTAGCTGCCTGCAAGTTATGTGCAGGGTACAGAGCCTTCATCTTCAAACCTTTTCCTTAATGATTAAAGGAACATAGAAATCTACAGCACATTACAGGCCCTTCGGCCCACAATGTTGTGCCGACCATGTAACCTAATCTAGAAACTGCCTCAAATTTCCCTACCGCATAGCCCTCTATTTTTCTAAGTTCCATGTACCTATCTAAGAGTCTCTTAAAAGACTGGCAGTGCATTCTACACACCCACCATTCTCTGTGTGAAAAAATTACCCCTGACATCCCCTTCCAAGCACCTTAAAACTATGTCTCCTCGTGTTAGCCATTTCAGCCCTGGGAAAACGCCTCTGGCTATCCACACGATCAATGCCTCTCATCATCTTATACACCTCTATCGGGTCACCTCTCATCCCCCGTCGCTCCAAGGGGAAAAGGCCCAGTTCACTCAACCTATTCTCATTAGGCATGCTCCCCAATCCAGGCAACATCCTATAGTATCCACATCCTTCCTGTAGTGAGGTTACACTGGGAGCACAAAAAAGCCCAATGTCTGCATAAAGCCTAGTGGGAGCTGGGATGTAACGAGGACTAGACCTCAAGCGGCAGTCTTGCCCTACTGTTGCAGTCCAGGTGAGGAGACACTGGAGGCAGTGCCCGGTTGGGGGCTGGCCTATCCTGTTGGTGCTGCCCTCCAGTGTTTGATCAGTGGAATGACAGGTTGGATTGTATGCACACTGCTCAGGGACGACCATCGATTTGTGGGATGTAATGCTTAGGCTCTTTGTGTTTTTTTTGTGTGGCTGTTTTTTTTGCTCACTATTTTAAATGTGCTGTGTGTGTTTTGCACCATGGCTCCAGAGGAATGCAGTTTCGTTCGGCTGCATCCGTGTATGGTTGAATAGTAATTAAATTTGGTTTGAATATGAATCTCAGGGTAGTATATGATAACATATATGTACTTCGATAATAAATTTATTTTGAACTTTGATCTTTGAACTTAAATGACAGAAAAGGCACAAGCAAAGCATAGACCAACCCCATATGGCACTTGCTACATCAGACTTAGCAGTCCCCCCATTGGCCTCACCAGTCACCCCGGAACCCACAGACCAAAAGTCTCCTCCATTCCAAGATGCATCAAGGATGAAACAAAGACTTCCAATGTTTAACAAATATTTTTAGGGAGATTGAAAATAATGGATTTATTTATTAAAATAATTACTTGAAAATAATTAATTACTAATTTAATAAGAGTGATTTTAAACAAGTTTTTTTTAGACCAAACTCATATTGGGAATCCTATTAATTACAACCAGTGGATGGCATTATGTATGCACTAATGATTAGGTGAATTTTATGACTAGAATAAAATAACCGAGAAATAAAATCCTAGTTCGATATACTGGCAAGCTCATAAGCTCATCTCTGATTTATAAACACGAGATTCTGCAGATGCTAAAAATCCAGAGCAACACACACACAAAATGCTGGAGGAACTCGGCAAGTCAGGCAGCATCTAAAGAGGGGAATACTCAGTTTGATGTTTCAGGCCGATACTCTTCATTGGGACGAGAAAGGTTCTTGTTTTTTTCAGCATTTGTTAAAGTGTGCCTCAAATAAGGCTCATACAAGATGAAATGGAGAGGGTCATAACGACAGCACCTCTACTTCCTCAGGAGTCTGTGGAGATTTGGCATGTCATGAAAAACCTTGGCAAACCCCTATTGATGTGTAGTGGAAAGTGTTGCTGACTGGCTGCATTACAGCCTGGTATGGGAACATCATTGCCTTTGAGTGGAAAATCCTACAAAAGGCAGTGGATTCAGTCCAGTCCATCATGGGTAAAGCCCTCCCAACCACTGAGTGAGCACATCTACATGAAACGCTGCCGTAGGAAAGTAGCATCCATCATCAAAGATCCTCACCACCCAGGCCATGCTCTCTTCTAGCTGCTGCCATTAGGTAGAAGGTACAGGAGCCTCAGGACTTGCACCACCAGGTTCAAGAACAGTTACTACCCCTCAACCATCAGGCTTTTGAACAAAAGAGAGTAACTACACACATCCATTGAGATGTTCCCACAACCAATGATCTCACTTTAACGACTCTTTATCTTGTTATTTCATGGTCTTGTTATTTATTGTTATTTAATTATATTTGCACCTGCACAGTTTGTTTTCTTCTGCACTCTGGTTGATCTTTCATTGATCCTGTTATAGTTACTATTCTATAGATTTGCTGAGTATGCCCTCATACTCAGGGTTGTGTGTGGTGACATGTATGTACTCTGATAATAAATTTTACCTTGTACTTTGTACTTTGACTGCAGATACCGAACACTGAGCTGAGCTGAACTGAAATAATGCCTTTTGATTTTGTGTTTTTGCTCATTTTTTAAATTACCGTTTGCACAATTTATTTTTGCGCGTGGGGGGAGGAGGGATTGACGTTTGATTTTTTTTTCCTTTGAACAGGTTGGTTCCATGATTCTTCTTTGTTTCACGACCGTCTGTGGGGAAGGTGAATTTCAGGGATGTATACCACAGAGATACTGGATAATAAATACACATTGAATCTTGAAAGCCAAGAGCTCACCAAGTGAGCTACCAGTCACCCCACCCATACTCCTGCTGGGTGAATACAGTCTTCAGTTTCAGCATTTGTACATATAATATCGATAAAACTACAGCACATTCACACAAAACAGCAACTGGTTGAGATCTCTTTGGAATTCTCCTTCCCTTGAGGTTTTCCGTAGAGAAATCTAAATACCACAATGAGCAAGTCCCTGGACTCTTCAACTCCCTGATAGTCATGAATAACAACCTTCCTATTTATATCTGGTGGTATCATGTTTTTCGGTGCCCTGTTTATTAATAGAACAGCTTGATGTTCCCCTGAGGAGGTGAGAGTTGCCTAGCAGGTAACTATTTCCTGAAAGGTATCACTGATCAGGGAAAAGGTCAGCAGAAGCCAGGAAGGAAATCACAGGGGAAGGTAAATCAAAGTTCAAAGTCCAAAATAAATTTACTATCAAAGTACATGTGTACTATCTTGAGGTTTATTTTCTCGTGGGCATTCATAGTAGAGACAAAGAAATACAATAGAACCTATTGAAACCTGCACACAAAGATGGACAAACAACCAACATAATTAATAAATAATATTCAGAACATGAGCTGTAGAGTCCTTGAAAGTGAGTCCATAGGCTGCATCACTGCTTCTTTTTATCAAAATATGATGTTCTGTGTAATCGAAAATATGAACAATAGCACTCTCGATACATGACTTGACTTCATGTACAAACCAGCCAGGGAGTAAATGTACAAAATTCAGTTCATTGCTGAATTCATCCCCTCCAAGAGATTGGCTGACCTAGTTCACGATGAAAGCAGCGTCTTGCACGGACTCCAGAGAAAGGGTTCCATTCATCTGAGATGCCCTCACTATCAATAGTCATAGTCATACTTTATTGATCCCAGGGGGAAATTGGTTTTCGTTACAGTTGCACCATAAGTAATAAATAGTAATAGAACCATAAATAGTTAAATAGTAATATGTAAATTATGCCAGTAAATTATGAAATAAGTCCAGGACCAGCCTATTGGCTCAGGGTGTCTGACCCTCCAAGGGAGGAGTCGTAAAGTTTGATGGCCACAGGCAGGAATGACTTCCTATGACGCTCCGTGCTGCATCTTGGAAGAATGGCTGAATGTACTCCTGTGCCCACCCAGTACATTATGTAGTGGATGGGAGACATTGTCCAAGATGGCATGCAACTTAGACAGCATCCTCTTTTCGGACACCACCATCCCCACAACATCACTAGCCTTACAATTAAGTTTGTTGATTCTGTTGGTGTCTGCTACCCTCAGCCTGCTACCCCAGCACACAACAGCAAACATGATAGCACTGGCCACCACAGACTCGTAGAACATCCTCAGCATCGTCCGGCAGATGTTAAAGGACCTCAGTCTCCTCAGGAAATAGAGACGGCTCTGACCCTTCTTGTAGACAGCCTGAGAATACTGAGAAACACTCTGATTTTCCACAACCTTTCCCAGCTAAATTCATATTAAGTTTTTTGCAACTTTAAGATCAAGTTCAGACTCGATTAATACAGGCTTATTCAAGCAAGGGGTTGGCAACCCTCTTTACGCCACAGACCCCTACCATTAACCGAGGGTAAATATTGGATGGATTAAAGGGTGGTGCAGTGGCATCAACACCGGAGTTTGAGGCGAATGGTCCCAGGTTTGAGTTCGACTGGCACCTTGCCCGCTTTCTATCCTTGCTGGATTGAGCATCGAGCTAGCAACTTGCCCTCGTAAAAAAAAAACAGACAAATGCTAAAGAAACGGCAAGGATGTGCCACAAGGTGCAGAGAGGAACAACAGAAAAATGGATTATAAAAGATCAAAGTAAAATTTATTATCAGAGTACAGGATTCTTTTACTGCAGGCATGTTTAGCAAATCTATAGAACGGTAACTGTAAACGGGATCAATGAACAACAAACTGAGCAAATGCAAATATAAATAAATAGCAATAAATAAGAGTGTGAAATAACAAGATAAGGAATCCTTAAAGTGAAACCATCGGTTGTGGGAACCCCAGAAGCAGAAT
This sequence comes from Mobula hypostoma, assembly GCF_963921235.1. NCBI lineage: Eukaryota > Metazoa > Chordata > Chondrichthyes > Myliobatiformes > Myliobatidae > Mobula > Mobula hypostoma. Next base: position 7,893,728 of record NC_086126.1, on the reverse strand, counting down.
GAGTGTAGTTGTCCCCTTTTGTTCAAGAGCCTGATGGTTGAGGGGTAGTAGCTGTTCTTGAACCTGGTGGTGCGAGTCCTGAGGCTCTTGTACTTTCTACCTGATGGCAGCAGCGAGAAGAGAGCATGGCCTGGGTGGTAAGGTAAAGAAAAGATTTTTCACCCGGGGTGAAAGGATGGTCGATTAACGATGGCATGATAGTACGTTGAAGAGCCGTGATACTGAATGCCTATGGACCAGTTACTGGAAGATAGAATTTGACCAGATAGCTTTTTGTCAACCAGCAAAGACATATTTTGCAAATTTTCTATATTTCCGTCGATCTGCCTCTCTACCCTAAGGGTGTATAAAATGATGAGAGGCATTGATCGTGTGGATAGTCAGAGGCTTTTCCCCAGGGTTGAAATGGCTAACACGAGAGGGCACAGTTTTAAGGTGCTTTGAAGTAGGTGCAGAGGAGATGTCGGGGGTAAATTTTTTACGCAGAGAGCGGTGAGTGCGTGGAATGAGCTGCCAGTAACAGTAGTGGAGGCGGATACAACAGGGTCTTTTAAGAGACTCCTGGATAGGTACATGAAGCTTAGAAAGATCGAGGGCTATGGGTAATGTCTAAGTAAGTACATGTTCAGCCCAGCATTGTGGGCTGAAGGGCCTGTATTGCGCTGTAGCTTTTCTATGTTTCTACCAAGGGACTTTAGGTTCGGACCCAGGGAATAATAGTCAAACACTGTTTATTAGCAAGCTTGCGTCACTCAGTTGGCAAAACGGAGTCCCCATTCATAGAGCCTGGGAAAGTCCTCTATCAAGTGAGCCCCAAGTACTGTCTGGGGCTACTTGCTAAGCATTCGTTATCACATACATACTCTGATTGTTGCTAGGCATCTTGATAGGGTTACACAGAGCAGCTTTCTCATGCAAGAACACTCCTTTGTTTTTACATTATTTCCACAGTTAGCAGACTAGTTATCGTGCAGCATTATTAGCCAAGCCGCAAATACGTCAGTTAGGTTTTAGCCCTTTTAATTCTGCATATAATTCCTCAATTCTATTATTATAAAATAGCATTACCTTCAAAATAATTCATTCCCCAGTTGTGAGCCTTGCTTCAAAACTGCTTTAACTGGAATAGACTTGCCGAAAAGTTCAATTCATCAGAACTGCCCAGCTAAAACAGTTTTGAGTTCACTGATGCAGTGTTGGTGTGGAACTAGGTGCCGTGAAAATCAGCTATCCAACCTAAATAGGAGCATTTTCACAGCACTGAATTGCTTCCTTAATTGCGATTACCAGTGAACAGTAAGGACGTTAGGTGTTACATAATAACATAAGAAATAGGAGCAGGAGTCGGCCATCTGACCCGTCGAGCCTGCTCTGCCATTCAGTAAGATCATGGCTGATCTGGCCATGGACTCGTCTTCACCTACCTGCCTTTTCCCCTTAAACCTTAATTACCATGAACAGAAACTACTGCTAGCACAGAGACCGGTCTGTATTCATCCAGCATGACAATGCTTTTGTTAGCGACGCGCACAAAATGCTGGAGGAACTCAGCAGGTCAGACAGCGTCGATGGAAAGAAATGAACAGTTGACGTTTCGGTGCAGGATCCTCTTTCAGGACTGGAAAGGAAGAGGGAAGACACCAGAATAAACTGATGGGGGTGGGGGTGGGGGGGGGGAAGAAGGCTAGCTAGAAGGTGATAGGTGAAGCCAGGTGGGTGGGAAAGGACAAGCGCTGGAGAAGAAGGAATCTGACAGGAGAGGAGGGGGAATTAATAGGCGGGTGAGAGGAAGTAAAAGGTCAGAGTGAGGAACAGAGGAAGGGGTGGGGTGGAATTTATCTACTGGAAGAAGAAATCGATATTCATGCCATCAGGACAGATGGAATATAAGGTGTTGCTCCTCCACCCTGAGGGTAGCCTCGTACTATTGTTCTAGCTGGTTTCCTCTGAGCCGTCCACCAGAGCAGAATCAATTAGCACAGTTTGCAGAGGCTACTCTTGTTTTTTCCAATGTTTAACTTAATTTAGAGATACAGCACGGTAACGGGCCCTTCCATCCCAACGAGCCTGCGCTGCCCAATTGCACAAAGTGGCCAATTAACCTTCGAACGCACATCACTTTGGAATGTGGGAGGAAACCCATCTGGTCACGGGGAGCAACGGTTGCTGGCACTGTAAAGCTTTCCACTGACCACTGCACTCGTGTGCCGACCCTGACAGTTTCCACTTGAGCAAAACCTAGAGGGCATGTGCTATCAGAAGAAGCTGGATAAACTTGGGTTGTTTTCTCTGGAGTGTCGGAGACTGAGGGGAGATCTGATAGAGGTTTACAATATTATATGAGGCATAGATAGAGTAGACAGGGAGTATCTGTTTCCCAGGGCTAATACTAGAAGAGGCAGCTTCAAGGGGGATGTGAGGGGTAAGTATTTTACTCAGTGGTGGTTGCTAGGAATGCGCTGCCTGGTGTGGTGGAAGAGGCAGATACATTAAAGGCTTTTAAGAGACATTTGGATAGGCACAATGATGTAAGGAAGCTGTAGGTAGGAGGGTTTAGTATTTGGGTATTTTTGATTTGCTTTTTAGCTGGTTCGGAACAACATTGTGGGCTGAACTTTTCTATATAAAACTAATCACAACCTGCCAAGGCTACTCTTCTTCATAAAACAATTGGTAATTGGTAAAATTTGGGTCAATCACCAATTTCCTCTACATTTACTCTCCCATCCAAGCTCCATTTCCAGTTAACGTCGCCACTAAACAATTAGGCACTTTAAAAGCAAAGCAATTCTGTCTGAATCCTTGACAGTAAGGTAGCTGCTGTGAAATTCTAGCTGAAGATTAGAGTAACCCTTTAATTTAGCACAGAAAGTGAATTAAAAGTGCACTTTGAAATTCTGCTCTTGGATCAGCAATATTTGCTAACGGTTTTAACAGGAGATTTTTTTTAACGAAAGGGCATATTTCAAAGGCAAGCTAAAAATGTGGGAGCCACGTATCTATTTTCTGTCCATCTATATCGTATTTTGTGACGTGTTTATTATGGTTAATCTGTCACATGAGTCGGGGCACTGTAGAAGCAATTGAGTATAGTTAGATATTCATGCTTTGGGTTAGTTAGTTGTTTAGTTTAGGCTGGTTAGAGCCAGAGGTTGAGCCAGGGGTGTCTGTTGACTGTTAAATTCTCTATTGCGCTAACTTTGCTGATTCTGATTACGCTGACTTCGTTAGACCTCATGGTTAGAATGTTAATTTTGCTATATCGCTAGTTTTTGTTTTATTGTTTTTTTATTGCTATTGGATTTTTCGCCCTTGCTGGTTTCATAATAGAGGATTGAGAGTACCTTTCTCAATTTGGAAATTCATTATTTTAGAAGCACATCATAGAGTGTCAACCCCTCAACCCCGTATTTGAGCGATTTCGGTTTGTTTTCAATTAACCAGTGTGTCAAATCCTTTCTGAATGAGAGTCGCTAGGGTAAGTGTCACCAAGCACGAGTTTCACAAAACATCTGTGAGGGGCAAAAAGAAATAGGGAAAATATTTTGATCTGATTTTAAAATTTCTTTAGAAATGCTATTTAATTATAACTTATTGCTGAACCGGAAGTTGCCTTTGTATAAATTTATTAAATGTCTATTGCTTCTATACTGTCTTGTACCATTTAACGTTCATTATCCTTGGTGCTTATTGCTAGTTATGCAATGAGTACTGATCTTCACAAATTTATAATAAAAGACTTTAATAACATTACTCTTACTTTTCCTATCCTTTCCACTATACTCATTAAAAACCTTAGTTTTATAACATTCTTATATATTGTCTGATGGTTAACTATCTACTCAGTCAACGTTTCGGGCCGAGGCCCTTCTTCAGGACTAAGGTGGAAGGGGGAAGATGGCAAAATGAAAAGGTGGGGGGCGGGGAAAGAGGCTAGCTGGAAGGTGATAGGTGAAGCCAGGTGGAAAGATAATGGGCTGGAGAAGAAGGAATCTGATGAGGAGAGTGGACCATAGGAGAAAGGGAAAGAAGAGGGGTCCCGAGGGAAGTGATGGGCAGGTGAAAAGAGGTATAAAAGTCAGACTGGGAAATAGGGGAAGAGGGGGAAACATTTTTTTTTACCACTCTGACCTTTTACCTCTTCTCACCTGCCCATCACTTCCCCCGGGTCCCCTCCTCCTTCCCTTTCTCCTATCAGATTCCTTCTTCTCCAGCCCTTGACTTCTCCCACCCACCTGGCTTCACCTTTCACCTTCTAGCTATCCTCCTTCCCCTCTTTATTCTGGTGTCTTCCCCCTTCATTTTCAGCCCCGAAGAAAGGGCTTGGCCCGAAACGTCAACTGTTGATTCATTTCCATAGACACTGCCTGGCCTGCTGAGTTCCTCCAGCATTTTGTTGGCATTGCTTTGGATTTCCAGTGACTGCAGACTTATGACTCTTGTTTATGATTATCTATTCAGCAATTCAGTTTTGAAAAAATTACTTCATTGTCCTTGTAAGACTTCTGCTCCCAACACCATACTGAGCATGTACAAAAAAAAAACTAGGTATTTAATTATGAAAGGCCACTGTCTTGCTTAAGTATTTTTTTATTAACAGGAGCAGACTGACTCAGCTTACATGGAATTAATCTTTCAGAACTTGTATACAAATATATTGCTTTTACAAACACAAGATATTCTGCAGATGCAGAGCAACACACGCGCGCGCGCACACACACACACACACACACACAAAAAATATGGTAGCTTCGAGGCTAGCACAGCCCTTTCCAGTACATGTGACTGGGATTCTTTCTTTCTTTTCAAATCTTTTTATTGTATATATACAGGAAAAATAACATGAGTACATCGAAGTAACAACACTTACAATGCCTCAAAAAAAACCATCATCTTAAAGATTGAAAACAAAATTTTGTGATAACAAAAAAAACCTACTAAGCAGGAAAGTGAGAAAAAAAAGAGAACCCATTAGGTGTACAACCCCAGAGCCATGCGTCATACTAAAAGCTTCTAAGAATAAACATCAAACCGCCAGCAAGAAAAGAAAATATACTAAAAGAACTTACAATTAGATCGTGGAAAAATTATACAATTAACTCAAATGATAATAACGAGCAAATGAGCCCCATCTTTTCTCAAAGTCAAATAAAGGTTCAAAGGTTCGACTTCTAATTTTCTCCAAACTAAGACATAGCATCACTTGAGAGAACCATTGTGACAAAGTGGGAGTTGATGTATCCTTCCACTTCAACAAAATGGCCCTCCTAGCTATCAATGTAACAAATGCAATGACCTGTTGGTCAGACACAGAAATACCATGAATATTTTGACAAACTATTCTAAAAAGCACAGTTAATTTATTAGGTTGTAAAGTAATTTTAAGTGCTTTAGAAATTGTTGAGAAAACCCACTTCCAGAACTGTTCCATGACTGGGATTCAGTTCCCACTGGAGTTAGTACGTTCTCCCCATGACCGCGTGGGTTTCCTCCAGGTGCTCCGGTTTCCTCCCACAGTCCGAAGACGTACCCACGGTTGGTAGGTTAATCAGTCATTGTAAGTTGTCCCGTGATTAAGCTAGGATTAAACTGGGGGACTGCTGAGTGGAGCGACTCGAAGGGCTGGCAGGGCTGATTCCACACTGTATCTCCATAAAATTTTTTAAAAAGTAAAAACTCTGGAGGAACGTGTCAAATCAGGCAGCATCAATGAAGAGGAATAAACAGTTGACATTTTGGCCCCAATTCCTGAGCTAGGTTCTCGATTGAAATGTTGATTGATTATTCTTCTCCATAGGTGCTGCCTGACCAGCATTTTGTGTGTGTGGCTTTTAGAAGTTTTTCATAGTTATCACTGATAAAGGTCTTTAATAAGTCAGTCATTAATCTTGTGCTCTTGGTGACAAAAGACTGTTTGAGTTTTATCTACTGTATAGAATCAAGGGAATAAAATAACTTTTAAGTAAGAATTTTCTTTTTAGTGCTTCAGTTGTCACTTTTTCTATTTAAGAAGTGGGTGGTAGTTCAGAATTTTGAGAGATAAAAGACAGATGACCTAGTGTTCCAAATAATTTTGAAAACCTGCTTACAGCACCAGTGTCAAGGATTTCAGCCTATTCATTATCTTTTGCTGTAAGGTCAGATATGAAAGTAATAAGAAAGCAACGAAAAAGAAACTCTTTTAAAGCACATGGCACTGATTACAATTGGAGGCAGTCAAACAGCCAAGGTTATGCAACCAGAAAGTCAAGTAACATTATTCTGACTAACATGAACCCAGAGCAGCATTTTATCTTTCATGAGAGATGCAGATCAAAACTAAAGCCTCGCGGTTACTGCTGGCACAACAACTGGTGACTCGTAAAGCACAGCCTGCGTTTCCACTTTGATCCCCCAAGTGAGGAGTTAACAATCTCAGGAGATTAAGCCACTCAGAGGTCAGCTACTTCCCAGGAGTTAGAAAGAATCAGGAGTGCCCGTGAATAGCTCTTCACTCATTCCGGCTCGGAGGGAGAGAGCAAATGGATTAAAGACACAGAGCGAAACAGCAAATGCTGGAGGAACTCAGCAGGCCGGGCAACATCTATAGAAAGGAATAAGCAGTCAACGTTTCGGACTGAGACCTGTCATCAGAACTGGAGAGGGGGAGGGAAGGTCCCAGAACAAGAAGGTAGGGGGAAGGGAAGGAGTACAAGCAAGAAGTATTTGGGAGAGGAAGTAAGAAGCTGGGAGGTGGTAGATGGAAAAGGTAAAGGGCTGAAGAAGGAGGAATCTGAAAGGAGAGGAAAGTGGACCAACGGAGAGAGGAAAGGAGGAGGGGCACCAGTGGCAGGTAGTAGGCAGGTGAGAGGAAGAGGAGGGGAAAGAGGGGAATCAGAGTGAAGGAATGGAATAAGAGAGAGGGCCTAGGGGAGGAATTATCACTGGAAGTTAGAGAAATCAATGTTCATGCTATCTGGTTGGAGGCTACCCAGATGGAATATGAGGTGTTGCTCGTCCACCCTCATAGTGGCCTCATGTTGGAACAGCAACACATCATAGTCTGTCTGAATCTAGTACCACAATCAGGCCACTCTAACGTTGGAGGAGCCACCCCTCATATTCCATCTGGGTCTAGTATCATGATGAGGCCAAGGAGCAACCCCTCATATTCCATCTGGGTCTAGTATCATGATGAGATCCTTGATGGTGGAACCCCATAATCTATGTTCTGTGAGTTCTGAGGTATGGTGAACCAATGTGGGACTAGCAGATTATGTCATAGATAGGGCAGGCAGGTGAGTGACTGGGTAGTTTGGGAGGTAGTGTGCTTCTCCCACCAATTTCACTGAACTTCCATTGGTCCTGACAAAGAGATTCAAGGTTCTCAGTTCCCCCTTGACTGTTCCTTCTCCATTTTGATGGTCCAGGAACTCACAAAGGATGATGAAAATGTTTCAGTTTTTCGAGGAAGCTTTAGGAATGTTCTTTAATTATTTCCTATGGCCTTCTGGTGTCCCATGTCACAATGAGTATAGTGCTTGTTGCAGAGTCTGATGTCAGCAATGTTAACAATGTAGTCTGCTCTACGAGGCTGGCTAAAAGTAACTACAACCTCAGTGATGGTGAAGTTGGATACTGCCCTTGTCTCATTTGTCCTACCATTGGCTTTGAAGCATTTTGTGAAGTTGATGTTACCTTTGTAATCCTTTGAGGTGCCTGCTAAAATTAGTCCTTGTCTCAGAGATGTACATGTGGGCAAGGATCAATGCTAACTGGAAAACCATGAGCTTTCTGCCAGGTTTCAGGCCTTAATCTTTGAACAGTCTTTTCCTTGGAAAGATAAACGCTTTGTGGTGGATGGGAGTTGATGATGAAGTTCATCATTGTTGTCTCCTTAACTCCAGGGGTATGGAAAATGGTCCACATCTTCCAGGTACAGATAAAGGTGGACTTTTATTTTTGGGACTAATATTGAATAATGGATTCAGCTGTAGTAGATCCATGCTTTCTTTGGTGCACGGACCATTGTCTAGTACACTTAAACTAAAAAGTCGACTCTGACTTGTACCGTGGCCTGTGTGCATGTGTTCATTGTCTCCAGCCTTGAATAAGGGTCTCGACCTGAAACATCGACCGCATTTCCATAGATGCTGCCCGGCCTGCTGAGTTCCCCCAGAATTTTGTGTGTGTAGTTTTGGATTTCCAGCATCTGCAGAATTTCTTGTGTTATTGACTGATGATGTTGTGACTTGCTTCCACAACAGACCTCTCATCATCATCAACACGGTTAACAAAAATGTAAAAAGTAATTTAAATTATGGTTCTTAATTTCCCAGTTACTCATTTGATAGGTTGCTCATGGCAATGTGCAAGATATTAATTTTCAGTTGGAAGCTCCAGGGTAGTTGAAGGGGCTGGCAAGGCTGCGGCCGCAATGCAAGGAGCACATATTTTCCAATCAGTCTCAAATGCTATGCACCATTTGTACGAATTTAAATTGCTGTAAAGTTAATATTGGAACAATTTGTAAACTGCAAGAGCCAACAATTCTTAATAGGCCTCAGCTGGTGGCTTCTGATGGTGGAATTTATCATAATTACAAGCAGGCAAACATGAAAGCAGCAGCAGAAGTCTGACCTTTTCCTAGTAATAAGGTAACCTTGCAGTATGTACCACCCCCATGTGGGCAAAACCCAGAGAGAACAGCTGCAGGAATCTCCCAGCCATACAATCACCGTAAGTGTTGAAAAGTAAACCAGCAAGGCAGGGGGCTACATCCACATATTTCTCACACAGTTACCAGTGGACTCTTACTGACGAATTGTCTTATAAAGACTACAAGTTTCTTCCTCTTTCTGTCTCTGTTAAAGACAGGTCTTTTTTTAAAAAAAGATTTCTTGTTTGATGCTGACTGAATTACTCGCAAATGACATTTTATTTTTGTTAACATTAAGAAGTGTTCAAAGTAAAATTTATTATCAGAGTACATATATATCACCACATACAAAATTAGGTTCATTTTCTTGTGGGCATACTCAGCAACTCTAAAGAATAGTAACTATAACAGGGATCAATGAAAAGATCAGGTAGAGCACAGAAGATAACAAACTGTGCAACTACAAATATAAACAGCAAGATGAAGGGTCCTAAAAGTGAGATCATTGGTTGTGGGAACATCTCAATGGATGGGGCAAGGGAGTGAAGTTTTCCCATTTTGTTCAAGAGCCTGATGGTTGAGGGGTAATAACTGTTCCTGAACCTGGATGTGTGAGTCCTGAGGTTCCTGTACCTTCTACCTGATGGCAGCAGAGAGAAGAGAGCATGGCCTGGGTGGCAGGGATCTTTGATGATGGATGCCGCTTTCCTATGACAGCGTTTCATGTAGGTGTGCTCAACGGTTGGGAGGGCTTTAGCCGTGATGTACTGGGCCAAATCCGCCACCTTTTGTAGTATTTGCAGCTGGAGAGTAGTATACTAGCACGTTGAGTTCCTCTGTGGCCATCTGAGTGGTATGATTCTCTCTCATCAACGTGAAACATTTACCATTAGTAACTTACTTTTGCCCCACCCCAAAGTTACCCTGTTTGGAACAGCTGAGATTTAATCCTTGGCCGCTGTCTCCTCATAATGTTCAATCATGATGTTATCTACAGAAATATAAGCACCCAACACTATCTTGTTATCATCTCACTCCTCTCCTGCACTCTATACTGTCCAATTTTTAATTCACAGCCAGTCCCCAAACAAACTACTATGTCCTGCAGCTTCAAAGAGAGAAGAGCAAATGCCCAGTTTAAGCTCTGTACCCTACCTTGAATCTATTTCCCACCCTGTTCACTGTTTAGGTTGTTGTAAATCTGAAAAGTCTATTCAACCTCAATGCGAGCTACCAGTCATATGCTCAGTGGCCACTTCATTAGGTACACCCGCTTGTTAATGCAATTATCTAATTCGCCAATCATGTGGTAGCAACTCAATGCATAAAAGCATGCTGACATGGTCAAGAGGTTCAGTTGTTGTTCAGACCAAACATCAGGATGGAGAAGAAATGTGATTGAAGTGACTTTTGACAGTGGAGTGATTGTTGGTGCCAGTCGGGGTGGTTTGAGTATCTCAGAAACTGCTCTTCTCTTGGCATTATCACGCACAGCAGTCTCTAGAGCTTACAAAGAATGGTATGAAAAACAGAATGTCATCCGGGGAGGGCAGTTTTGCGGGTGAAAACGCCTTGTTAATGAGAGGTCAGAGGAGAAAGGCCAGAATGGTTCGAGCTGACAGGAGAGCGACAGTAACTCAAATAACCACCCGTTACAACAGTGGTGTACAGAGGAGCATCTCTGAACACACAACATGTCGAACCTTGAAGTGGACGGGCTACAGCAGCAGAAGACCACGAACAAATACTCAGTGCCCACTTTATTTGGTTCAGGAGTTACTGTTTAATGTACATTGGTAATAATGAATGGTGACGAAAAGATAGAGAATGAGGTAAAGGGATTACCTATCAAATGACTGGCTGATTAGATATTTGCATTAATGAGTAGGTTTGCATCAACTATTGTTGGCAGAATTTCAGGTGGTGACGGGAGGGCGTACAGGAGTGAAATGAGTGGGGTCACAGTAACAATATTGCACTCAACGTCAATAAGACCAAAGAGTTGATTGTGGACCAGGAAGGGTAAAACAAGGGAACACACACCAGTCCTCACAGAGGGATCAGAAGTGGAGAGAGTGAGAAATTTCAAGCTCCTGGGTGTCAGTATCTCTCAGGATCTAATCTGGACCCAACATATCGATGCAGCTACAAAGAAGGCACAACAGCGGCTATATTTCATTAGGAGTTTGAGGAGATTTAGTATGTCACCAAAGTCACTCGCAAATTTCTACAGGCACACTGTGGAGAGTATTCTAACTGGCTGCATCACCATCTGGTATGGGGGGGCGGGGTGCTTCTGCACGGGATCAAAATGAACTGTAGAAAGTTGTAAACTCAGTCGGCTCCATCATTTTTCACCAGCCTCCGTAGTATCCAAGACATCTTCAAAGAGCGATGCCTCAAAAAGGTGGCATCCATCATTAAGCCCCCATCACCCAGGACATGCCCTCTTCTCATTGCTACCATCAGGGAGGAGGTACAGGAGCCTGAAGGCACACAGTCAACGATTCAGGAACAGCTTCTTCCCCTCTGCCATCCGATTTCTGAATGGACACTGAACCCATGAACACTACCTCACTACTTTTTTATTTCTATTTTTGCACTCCTTGTTTAATTTAACTAATATATTGCATATATTCCGTATTGCATTGTACCGCTGCTGCAAAGACAATAAATTTCTTGGCATATACCGGTGATATTAAACCCGGTTCTGCTTCTGATTCTGTACACATGTATCTAATAAAGTTGCCACTGAGCGTAGAGTCATTTTGGTGCCGAGAAGTTGTTTATTTACTTGTACAGGGAAAGTAAATTTGTCATATAGAAACCAGATGATCAACAGCATTTGGAAAGCAGGAATCATCAGAGATATCATATCTCCAGAGTCACTCAACTGGGTATACAATGAGAGAAACAAACAAGAAAAATGATTCTTCCCCCAGCCGTTCCTTTTTAGATCACCCTTCACCACAATTTGCTCTGATTGACAGCAGGGAAAATCAGTTCTTTGCCCTCTAAAAGGCATTTTTATCATCACTAAAATTTGAGAGGACAGTCCACCAATGACTTCCTATTATCTGTAAAGGAAGATATAGCCTTCCCTCAAGAATGAGGGTATAGGAAGAGAAACTCGTTCAGATACCATTGTGGTGAGAGATATGACAGGTTGCAGCCCATGGCTTATCATTGTGAGAGTGACAGGTTGAACTCCGAGTAAGCAATTATTTTACGTATTATCTCAAAGGAAAAGCTTGTTGATGGTTAAAACGGGTACATAGCTTTGGGAAAACAGATAATGCAGGACAAGAGATAATTTTTAAAAGCTAACTGTTAAAGACATGGATATCAAAACAGCTTGGTAATATCACGTGATCTGAAATGTCAACTAATCCTAGAAAATGAATCTGGATTTCAAAATCGCAGTGGAAGACCTCTTGATGGAAGTCTAAGAGGAAGCGTAAAAGAATAAACTTTCCTATCTTTAACTCACAACATCCGGAAGTGTTTCATAGCCAGTGAATATTTCAGAAGTGTACATTCAGCCAGCTCGATCGTGGGCACAAACCTCCCCACTGTTGGGGACATCTCCAAAAGGCGATGACTCAAGCAGAAGGCACCCATCAATAAGGACCCTCACCATCCAGGACATACCTGTTTCTCTTTAGTACTATCAGAGAGGAGGTTCAGGAGCCTGAAGACTCACGCTCAAACATTTAGGAATGGTTTCTTCCCGTACCGCCATCAGATTCTCGTACTGTCCATGAACCCTGCCTTGTCATTACTTTTCTGTTCACTAGCTACAGATTTTTACCTCTTTGCACTGCACTGCTGCTGCAAAACAACTTATTTCACATCATAAGTCAGTGATAATAAACCTGATACTGATTCTCATTCACCTGCAATGCAGGAAGTGCAACTAATCTGTGCCACAACCTTCAACGAACGGCAATGAGATAATGATTTAGTGGTGGTTATTTAAGCAGAGTTACCAATCAGAATAAAATCAGGATTCTGTGAGAAGATATAAGCCGGCCGGTGGTGTGATGCTATCAGCACCAGACTTTGAGGCGAGCGGTCCCGGGTTCGAATCCGGCCAGCTCCCTGCGCGCCTTCCGCACATGCTGGGTTGAGCGTCGAGCTAGCGACTCCGCCTCGTAAAAAAAAACCAGACAGATGCTAAGGAAATGGCAAAAGTTGTTGCCCGATGTACCACAAGGTGCGGAGAGGAACAAAAAAAAAGAAATTATAGGCTGATAAAGATGTATAAATGGATTAGATTCTGCAGATATTAATTCACGGGCTGATAGTCTCTACTAAGAGACAGAGAATGAGATTAGCACCACATCTCTTACTTCATCTGGATTTGTGAGATAAGCAAATTTTCATCCTTCCTATTTCTAGAATTCTGGTGTCCTCTCCTAGATGTTAATATTCATTTCATAATTCTATGAATTTATTTTTCTCAATTTTAAAAGGGAATACTGTTAAATCTCAATTTAATTTACTCTTAGAACTCATTGAATTTAAAGTCTTATTGTTGGGTGAAGGGTAGAGATACGTCTCTTCCAAAGGAGGTGTGAGGTACTCCTTCCCCCTGCCAGCCTGCTGGTCACCCTTGGGCAAGGTGTAGCACCTGCTTAGCACCCCCTGCCCCCCGATCAGGGTCACGTGAAGCCATGGGAGTAGGTGGTGGACATTTGTATGAGCAGCCGGTGCATATCACCATTTACTAGTTATTCGACCACTGGCACCCAACTAGACAATCTCTGAAGAGTACTGATAATGGCTGCGGGGGATCACCCGTCTTACAAAGACACTGCCCAGGAGAAGGCAATGGCAAACCACTTTCTGCAGAAAAATCTGCCAAATACATTCATGGTCATGGACAGACTGTGATCACCCAAGTCATACGACACGGCACATAGTGATGATGATGATGTTATTAATTGTAAAAGCTGGGAGAAGCTCGTGCTAAAGTTAAAAGCAGGACAAAGAAATCCTGTGTTGTGTTATGACAGGATAGATTTCTCCAAGGTGTAGAAGGACTAAGAAAGTCCTTCTGTACTAGTCAATTCCATAAAAAGAAGCCTCAAGTTCTACCAAAGGGTCTATATGATGATTTCATCTTTAATCTTTGTAGACTATGAAAGCAAGAATTTATTTTGGGACCAAGGGCATATCAGATCACTTAAGGTGACCAATTTTTCTTTTAATGAAGCTGTCTTAGCTGACAGCCAGCTTTTTACTCTAGCCTGTCTTCCCAAAGTTACAGACCACAGTCTAACATAAACATTATGAGCTGTTAATTATTATTGATACATCAATAAAAATCATAATCATTACCAGTATGGAATCAATTTTGAACAATTGAACAGTCTACAGGGACTCAAAATTTATTACAGTTGTCACTTGCCTTATTCAGTATCAATACAGTGTTGTGCCAACACACTTACAAGATGCTTTTAATTCATTAGCTCACATTTTTCCTGCCTGTGTCATTGTCGCAGGCTGTAACCGCCATACTTCATTCCAATAGCACGCGCCTTTAATGCAAAAAGCCATCACAGAATTGTTGTCGAGGGGAAAAAGCAGCATGTCACACAAGGACAACTGTGGTCGGCCTCGTCAATAATGACGGTGAGGCGGAGAATAGAGAGGGAGTGGAGCGGCTGGTGGACTGGTGTGAGAAGAAGAACTTAAATCTGAATGCCGTGAAGACCAAGGAAGTCGTTGTGGACTTCAGGAAGGTGCAGACAAACCATCCCCCTCTGAGAATACGTGGCTCCTCTGTAGAGAGAGTTAAGTGCACTAAGCTCCTGTGAGTTCACATTACAGATGACCTCACCTGGTCCCTGAATATCACCTCCCCGAACAAGAAGGCACAGCAGCGCCTCCACTTCCTGAGGAGGCTCCCCCACACTCCCATCTTAACTGCGTTTTACAGGAGCACCATTGAGAGCATCCTGACAAGTTGTATCTCCATCTGGTCTGGGAGCAACTGAGTATCAGACCGGAAGTCCCTACAAAGGACTGTGAGAATGGCTGAGAGGCTCATAGGGGTCTCCCTACCGTCCATCGGGGACATTTATCAGGAGCGCTGTGTACGCAGGGCCCTCAGTATTATCAAGGATCCCACCCATCCATCCAGCATCCTCTTTGACTTTCTACCATCAGGCAGGAGACTCCAATGCACAAAGACAAGAACATTCGGGATGGGAAACAGTTTCTTCCCTCAGACATTAGGCTTCTGAACTCCCTGCCGCATCACCTTCAAAGTGTCACCAGTTAATCTGTTCCGTACCTGACAATATTTAATTTATGCATTTTAGTTTATTTATTTATGTGTAATCCATCTGTAGATTTTATCCTTACTTTCACAAGTTATTATGTGTACTGTGCTTTACACCCTGGACTGAAGAAACGTTGTCTTGTTTGGCAGTATGCATGTATATAGTTAAATAACAATAATCTTGACTTGACTTGAGTGTTAGGATTAGATGAGCCACAGAATTAAGTCTGAGGACGTTGGAGAAGTCTGATGAGGGAAATCCAGAGCACTGGGCCTTGGCAACCAGTGACATGGCTGACAGTGACAGTGTGATTAAAATCCGGGGATGGATATAAAGGCAGAATTAGAGACGCACAGAAATCTCAAAGAAGGTTGTAGAGCTGGAGGGCATTACAAGCATAGAGTGAGTTGAAGCCGTGGAGGCATGTAAATGTGGGAAGGAGAATTTTTAGATCATCTTCAATGAATGGTAAATGCATAAGAAATTCTGTCTAATCTGGAACAAAGAATTGAGGAAAGGCAGTTCAAAGAGAGAAACCATCATAACACAAGCCATTAGAAGATAATGTTCTTATGATAGGTCCTCCCAACCAGTCAGAGACAAAGAGATGTGGCTTCAGAGAAGTGTGATGGTGTTGGATTTGAAGAATTGTTGTGATCAGCTTTCTCCTCTCAGTTGTGATATTTAAACCATTTTTCCTGAGGGAGGGAGAATGAAGAAAAGACCTTTCCTTGGGCAGGTTTGTGGTTTCAGGGTTGGGCCTGTCAGCCATGTTAGCATGGTAGAAACCTTGTCCTGTGGGAAGCTTGCTGCAGCCTTCGTTCTTTTTCACAGATTTCCAAAGATTCTCTTCCACCTGATCCATAATTGAGGACTTTGCCTCATTTGCCAACCCATTTCAAGATTAATGATAGCCTTCAAGACCATTGTATTTCACTCTGGTAAGCAGTCTCCCAGTTGGCTGTTACCTGCCCCTCATAAGCACAGTACTATGCAGAAGTCTTAAGCACATATAAATATAGCTTGGGTGCCAAAGAGCTTTGCACAGTACTATAGTAATTTTTATGTATTGCACAGTACTACTGTCACAAAAAAATACCAAATTTCACGACATATGTGTGTGATGATAAACCTGATTCTGATATGAGTCTCTATTGCGGACTGAGAGTGGGAAGGGGGTAGGGAGAGGGGAATCACGGTTGGGAAAAGAGGAAGGGAGAGGGGATGGAGTGGGAAGCACCAGAGAGACATTCTGCAGTGATCAATAAACCAATTGTATGGAAGCAAATGACCTTGCCTGGTGTCTCAGGGCTGGGTGTGTCTGCACCCCACACCACCCTCCTCCGCCCCTGACACTCCTTCTCTGCCTCCTGTCCCATACCCCTCCCACGCTCCACCCACACCATCCCCAACATCCTTTGCTCCCGCTGGATTTATAAAACTCACTCTCCACTCCGCGTTAACAAATATAGTACTATGCAAAAGTCTTGGGCAGCCGAGGCTCTTGCACAGTACCCTAAGTGGGCATAATTTGTAGCATGCTATTTTGAACACCACACCTTCCCTAAACTACAACTACTTTATATCTGAAATTCTGCATTCAAAAAATGTAGTAGTTCATTTGTTGCATCAATGTTCATGTTTGCTTACATTACATGGTAGGAAAGGATCCAGCCACGCAACACAATAAGTAGCCTTTGTGAGGCTTTGAGCCACTTAAGAGACACTGCCACTTTGTATGTATTTCACGTTCTCCTTTGGAAGTAAATGATATAATTCACAGCACATAGACCACCACATTTTATGCTTGAATCAGGAACCTTTAGCGTACAGATAAAAACACCAATCCACTCAAACCAAAGCAGAGAGATTAATTTGCACAGTTTTGCTTCTAAATTGTATGTTTTGCTGAATGTGAAATAAAAGTACCCCCGGTGCACTGTCTTCAGTTCCGTGAAAACTGAAGTTAGAAATTTCAAGGTCGTTGCATCGAGAGTATTATTTACGAGGATTCCCAATCTTAAGAATCCTGGACCTTTGATTCTTGGAATCAGAATCAGGGTTTAATATCACTGGCGTATGTCGTGAAATTTGTTGTCTTTGCGGCAGCAGTACGATGCCATACATGGGGAGAAAACCTGAATTACTATAAGTATATTTATGTATGTTAAATAGTTAAATAAAATAACTATTGCAAAAACAGAAATTTAAAAAATGTAGTGAGGTAGTGTTCATAGTTTCAATGTCCATTTAGGAATCGGATGGCAGACGGGAAGGAGCTGTTCCTGAGTCGTTGAGTGTGTGCCTTCCTGATGGTAACAGTGAGGAGAGGGCATGTCTTGGGTGGTGGGGATCCTTAATGATGGACGCCGCTCCCTGAAGATGAATTGGGTACTCCAGAGGCCGTGATGGAGCTGACTGAGTTTACAACTCTCTGCGGTTTCTTTCGATCCTGTGCCGTAGCCCCACCCCCTCCATACCAGACGGTGATGCAGCCTGTCTGAATGCTCTCCACGGTATATTTGTAGAAATTTGCGAGTGCTTTAGGTAACAATCTCCTCAAATTCCTAATACAACATGGCCACTTGTCTTTTTAAAAATGCAAACAACAGGAATTCTGCAGATGCTGGAAATTCAAGCAACACACATCAAAGTTGCTAGTGAACACAGCAGGCCAGGCAGCATCTCTAGGAAGAGGTACAGTCGACGTTTCAGGCCGAGACCCTTCGTCGACTGTACCTCTTCCTAGAGATGCTGCCTGGCCTGCTGCATTCACCAGCAACTTTGATATGTGTGGCCACTTGTCTTGCCTTCTTTATTCTGGATCGCAAAATAAACCTGGTTGAAAAGTGATCTGGCATGGTCTCTCTAGCATGAGACATCATAACTTCACCTGAAGCCCTTTGGAAACAAAGGACGACTCAGTTTAATCTTGAGTGCCACGACAGCATGGCGGTTAGAACAACGCTGCCACAGCTTGGAGCGTTCTGGAGTTTGGAGTTCAATTCCATCACCATCTGTGAGGATTCCCAGTGGAATGCGCTGGGCTTTCCCCAGGTTCTCTGGTTTCCTCCTCAGTCCAAAGACATACCAGTTAGGTTAATTAGTCATTGTAAATTGTCCCGTGATTAGATTAAGGCTAATCGGGGTTCCTGGGGTGGCGTGCTCGAAGGGCCACAAGGGCCTCTCCGCGCTGTATCGCCAATTAAAATTCTGTGCCACTGCAGTCTGCTCACTGCTTTGGTAGACAGCCTCCACTTATCTGACCCTGCGTTCTCCCCAAGCACAAATATCAAATCCCACACCAATCATAATGCATTCTGCCTTCTTAATTAACACAGTTGCCTTGTTAATTGTAATCACACAAACATCAGCCAATGTAATGGTTTGCTTGTTGGAGCTCAGTTCTTCTGATGTTTACTTCACAATACATTGTTAGAAACTCCCCGAGGAGCATGATGTGTATCAATCATTAAATTCTGGTTCTTCAGCTTGAAGTTGGTGTACAGCCCAGTCGATATTAGTTCACCATTGCTTTATATCGATTTTCATCCATTTAGAATTATTTCCTTTGAATATATTTGAAATGCAGTCTGAATGTACCATGAATGATAATAGGCTGCAGATTAAACTGAAGGTCACTCTATATTTAAAAATAAAACGTAAGAATAGCTTGCAATTATACACAGCTGTCTCTGTGCTGCATAAGTGATATGGCCACTTTATTAGGTACACCTGCTCATTAGAGGAAATATCTAATCAGCCAATCACGTAGCAGCAACTCAATGCATAAAAGCATGCAGACACAGTCAAGAAGTTCAGTTGTTGTTCGGACCAAACATCAGAATGGGGAAGAAACGTGGATCTAAGTGACTTTCACAGTGGAATGATTGCTGGCGCCAGATGGGGTGGTTTGAGTATCTCGGAAACTGGTCATCCCTTGGGATTTTCGTGCACAACAGTTTCTAGAATGTACAGAAGAAGGTGCAAAACAAAACCAGAAAAAAACATCCAGTGAGCACCAGTTCCGTGGGTTAACGAGAGTGGTCAGAAATGGATAGCTAGACTGGTTCAAGCTGACTGGAAGGTGCCTACAACTGAAATAACCCAAATGTCTACAGATGTACCGTGCAGAGCATCCTAACTGGCTGCCTCACCGTCTGGTATGGCGGGGTGGGGGGGGGGCTACTTCACAGGATCAAAATAAGCTGCAGAGAGTTGTAAACTTAGTCAGCTGCGTCATGTGCTTCAGCTTAGTCAGCTTTCTTAGTCCAGGGCATCTTCAAGGAGCGATGCCTCAAAAATGTGGCGTCCATCATTAAGGACCCCCATCACCCAGGACGTGCCCTCTTCTCATTGCTACCATCAGGGAGGAGGTACCGGAGCCTGAAGGCACACACTCAACGATTCAGGAACAGCTTCTTCCCCTCTGCCATCCGATTTCTGAACAGGCATTGAACCCATGAAAACTACCTCCCTATTTTAAAAAAAAATTTTGCACTACTTACTTAATTTAACTATTTAATATATACTTAATGTAATTCAGTTTTTTTTCCTCCTATTATGTATTGCATTGTACTATGGCCACAAGTCAACGAATTTCATGACATATGCGGGTGATATTAAACCTGATTCAGAATTCGAATTTTGAAGAGGTATTGGAGCACCAAGGAGAGCTCCCAAAAGATGTCGCTGAGTAAATACTAAGCATAATTAGTAGATCCCTTATTTAATTCTGTTCTATTCTATTAACAAGTCCCAGCCGGGGAGCGATTTAAATGCCATGAATGATTTAATAGACATTGTGGTGACGAGAGGAAAATCTACAACTGTCATCAGTACAGAGTTTGTCTGAATTCATGATGAAAGGCAAGATAAAATGGTGTTGCATCCTCCCTTGGCTTTCAGGATGAAATAATCCAACTGCACTTGATGTATAGCTTAGACATCAAAAATGGCAAGTTTGATGATGCCAGAAACTGGGAGGACATTTGAAGCTTGAGTTTGTACCGTGGTTGATTAGTATTAAATCAGAACTAAACATCACCTAGTTAAAAAATTGGTTTTAAATGAAGAAACTCATAATCCTGGAGGAACTCAACAGGTCAGGCAGCATCTATGAAATGAATAGACAGTTCACATTTCGGGCCGAGACCCATCTTCAGGACTGAGAAGGGGGAAGATGCCAGAATAAAAAGGTGGGGGAGAGGGGAAGGATGATAGCTGGAAGGTAATAGGTGAAGCTAGGTGGGTGGGAAAGGTCAAGAGCTGAGGAAGAAGGAATCTTGATAGGAGAGGAGAGTGGACCATAGGAGAAAGGGAAGGAGGAGGAGACCCAGGGGAAAATAATAGGCAGGTGAGAAGAGGTAAAAGGTCAGAGTGGGGAATAGAAGAAGTGGGGGGGAGTGGAAATTTTGTTTACCAGAATGAGAAATCAATATTCATGCCATCCAGCTGGAAGCTACCGAAATAATTTCATTCAGTGTAAAGTAATTCTCCTGTCTGTTCTTTGCATGAAACCACAGAGGATATAGTCTGAAACTCTCTGACTCCTAAACTTCACAACATGTCCATTATCATGTCTCTGTCATTCTCTCTAAAAAAAAAATACCCTTATCCTTGATTTTGTTAACCTCTGTGCCTTGGCTAGCAAAGGATTTAAAGCCTTTTCTGGGCATGGACACTCACACAGATTTCTTAACAAAGAGTCAGTTTGGGAAGACCACTTACAATCAATCATACTGAAGAGTTATAAGATGCTTTTTGGTACTTATTTTGGTGTTGCGTTTCCCAAGCTCTACACAGATCCTAACTGATCTGAAACTTTACCTTCTGTGTCATCTACCTTCGCACCAAAACAGCAAACAGACAGAGAAAACGGATTGCATTAGATAAAAGACCTGAAATGATGCTATATCTGGTATGCATAGAGGGCAACTAAATGACATATGAGAAAAGCAAACACGAGAAAATCTGCAGATGCTGGAAATCCAGAGCAACACACACAAAATGCTGGAGGAACTCAGCAGGCCAGGCAGCATCTATGAGAAAGAGTAAACAGTCGACGTTTCGGGCTGAGACCCTTCATCGGGACTGGGAAAAAGAAGGATGAGAAGCCTGAATAAGAAAGTGGAGGGAGGGGAGGAAGAGCTACAAGGCAGTAGATTATAAGTGAAACTGGGAGAGGGGGAGGAAGGGGTGAAGTAAAGAGCTGGGAAAGTGATTGGTGAAAGTGAAAAAGGGCTAGAGAAGGAGGAATCTGAAAGGAGAGGGCAGAAGACCGTGGAAGAAAGGGAAGCGGGGCAGGAGGAGCACCAGAGAGAGGTGACGGGCAGCTAAGGAGATAAGGTGAGAGAGGGTAACAGGAATGGGGAGTGGTGGGGGGGGGGTAATTACCAGAAGTTCAAGAAATCGATGTTCATGCCATCAAGTTGGAGGATACCCAGACGGAATATAAGGTGTTGCTCCTCTAATTTGAGTGTGGCCTCATCACAGCGTATGAGAAAAGACAGGCCAAGAAACATTCCTATCTTCAGCTATCATAAGGCCCAGAATGAAGCAGTCATGGTTCACACTTTCACCACCATGTTCAGCCAAATTACCGAGCGGGTGATCCACCTTGACCATAAGATGTGGGAGCTGAATTAGACCATTCAGCTCATCGGGTCTTTCATCCTGAAATCCACATCGTGACAGAAACTTGCCTTCAGCCAGTTCAGTTCACGCCAAGTGTTCAAGAAATGGTTGACCGCACGAGATACAGCAAAGGTTATGGGACCGAGCAGCATTCGTTGTAATGCTGAAGACCTGCGTTTTAGAACTAGTCACACCTCCCATCATTGTTCCAGTACATTTACAACATTAACTTTCCCTGATAATGTGGGAAATTGTTCAGGTATATCATGATAGCAAAAAAAAAGCAAGGAATTTTCAATCTAGCTAATTATCATCCAATCAATCTACTGTCAATGAAATATAATGGAAGCTGTTATCAACAGTGCTATTGAGCAAACTGTTGGCTAATGACCTGCTGACACTGCAATAAACTGCTGACTATTGCTTAGTTTGGGTTTTGACAGGAACGCTCGGCCATTGTCCCTATCATAGCCTTTGTTCAAACATGGGCAAAAGAGCTACAGTCCAGAAGTGAGGTGAGAGTGACTGCCCTTAACAAAGAATGTAACACCAATGCCTTTGCAATGGAAAATGGATGCAGCCCAGTACATGTTGGAGTTATTAAAATACATTAGGACAGATAAGTCCCCGGGGCCTGACGGAATATTCCCCAGGCTGCTCCACGAGGCGAGAGAAGAGATTGCTGAGCCTCTGGCTAGGATCTTTATGTTCCTCATTGTCCACGGGAATGGTACCGGAAGATTGGAGGGAGGCGAATGTTGTTCCCTTGTTCAAAAACGGTAGTAGGGATAGTCCGGGTAATTATAGACCAGTGAGTCTTATGTCTGTGGTGGGAAAGCTGTTGGAAAAGATTCTTAGAGATAGGATCTATAGGCATTTAGAGAATCATGGTCTGATCAGGGACAGTCAGCATGGCTTTGTGAAGGGCAGATCGTGTCTAATAAGCCTGATAGAGTTCTTTGAGGAGGTGACCAGGCATATAGATGAGGGTAGTGCAGTGGATGTGATCTATATGGATTTTAGTAAGGCATTTGACAAGGTTCCACACGGTAGGCTTATTCAGAAAGTTAGAAGGCATGGGATCCAGGGAAGTTTGGCCAGGTGGATTCAGAATTGGCTTGCCTGCAGAAGGCAGAGGGTGGTGGTGGAGGGAATACATTCAGATTGGAGGTTTGTGACTAGTGGTGTCCCACAAGGATCTGTTCTGGGACCTCGACTTTTCGTGATTTTTATTAATGACCTGGATGTGGGGGTAGAAGGGTGGGTTGGCAAGTTTGCAGAAGACACAAAGGTTGGTGGTGTTGTAGATAGTGTAGAGGATTGTCAAAGATTGCAGAGAGACATTGATAGGATGCAGAAGTGGGCTGAGAAGTGGCAGATGGAGTTCAACCCGGAGAAGTGTGAGGTGGTACACTTTGGAAGGACAAACTCCAAGGCAGAGTACAAAGTAAATGGCAGGATACTTGGTAGTGTGGAGGAGCAAAGGGATCTCGGGGTACATGTCCACAGATCCCTGAAAGTTGCCTCTCAGGTGGATAGGGTAGTTATGAAAGCTTATGGGGTGTTAGCTTTCATAAGTTGAGGGATAGAGTTTAAGAGTCGCGATGTAATGATGCAGCTCTATAAAACTCTGGTTAGGCCACACTTGGAGTATTGTGTCCAGTTCTGGTCACCTCACTATAGGAAGGATGTGGAAGCATTGGAAAGGGTACAGAGGAGATTTACCAGGATGCTGCCTGGTTTAGAAAGTATGCATTATGATCAGAGATTAAGGGAGCTAGGGCTTTACTCTTTGGAGAGAAGGAGAATGAGAGGAGACATGATAGAGGTGTACAAGATAATAAGAGGAATAGATGGAGTGGATAGCCAGCGCCTCTTCCCCAAGGCACCACTGCTCAATACAAGAGGATATAGCTTTAAGGTAAGGGGTGGGAAGTTCAAGGGGGATATTAGAGAAAGGTTTTTTACTCAGAGAATGGTTGGTGCATGGAATGCACTGCCTGAGTCAGTGGTGGAGGCAGATACACTAGTGAAATTTAAGAGACTACTAGACAGGTATATGGAGGAATTTAAGGTGGGGGCTTATATGGGAGGCAGGGTTTGAGGGTCGGCACAACATTGTGGGCCGAAAGGCCTGTACTGTGCTGTACTATTCTATGTTCTATGTTCTATCACGGGTAAAACCTTCCCAACCATTGAGCGTCCATCATCAGAGATCCCCATTACCCAGCTCATGCTCTTTTCTTGCTGCTGCCATCAGGTAGAAGGTACAGGAGCCTCAGGACTCACACCACTGGGTTCAAGAACAGTTCCTACCCCTCAACCATCAGACTCTTGAACAAAAGGGGATAACTACACTCACTTGCCCAATCCATTGAGATGTTCCCACAACTAATGATCTCACTTTAAGGACTCTTTATCTCATGTTCTCATTATTTATTACTATTTTTTTATATTTGCATTTGCAGAGTTTGTTGTCTTCTGCACACTGGTTGATCTTTCACTGATCCTGTTTACAGTTACTATCCTATAGATTGGCTGAGTATGTCCGCAGGGAAATGAATCTCGGGGTAGTAGATGGTGACATATATGTGCTTTGATAATAAAAGTTACTTTGAACATTTTACTGAATTTGTCGTCAAACAGCAAACACGGAAAATGCTGAAAACACTCAGCAGGCCGGGCAGCATCTGTGGAAAGAGAAAACCTGTTCAAAGAAAAATATCAAACATCAACCCCTCACACCTCCCCTTCCCCCTGCAAATAATATCACACAAATGGCAACAAAAAGACAGGCGAAAACACAAAAAGACAGAATTAAAATTTCGGCTACACACCACCCCGACTCAAAGATCGTTCAAATATGGTAACAGAAAAGAGGGATCAGAACATCATAAACCTGAGACTCTTAAGTCTACAATCCACGCCAGTTAAACTATGCTGTGGCACCATCTGCCGACAGCATGGAATTTGAAATTGAAAGGCATCAGGGAAGGGACATACCACCAACTGTCATTCTTTTCATAAAGGAAAATGGCTGCAGTTGTTGGAGATCAATAAATCGAGCCCACAACGTGCAGGGCAGCGCCTTGGGCCCAATTACATTCAGCTGTTTTGTCAGTGACCTTACTTGCATTGCAAGGTCAAAAATGGGGATATTTACTGATGCTTTCACAGAATTCAATATCATTTGCAACTCTTCAGAAATCGACAACGTGCAGCAAGACTGCAACAACAAATTACCATAAGACATGGGAGCAGAATTAGGCCATTCAGCCCATCGAGTCTGATGCTCTTTCTCCCCATAATGGTTCTGTTTCTCCAAATACGATCATATTCAGTATCGGGCTGATGAGTGACAAGGAACATGAAAATACTAGACAGTGACACAGAGTATCTAATAACTACCCCTTTGACATTCATGTTGAATTGCCTACCTCAGATATCCCTGGACAGTCACCATTCACCAGAAGCTCAACTGAACCAGCCACATAAGTACCAGGTTCCATGAACAAGAGGTATCCCTGGATCAAGTGACTCATCTACTGACACCATAAAGTTAGCTATAAGGCATGTTAGGAAAGTGACTGAATGCACTTCTTCACCTGGAGGAGAGTGCAGATCTAACAACCCACAAGATGGTTAACGGGACAATGTTTGATTGGTTTCCCTGTCCTCCGCTTAAACCTTCATTTCTTCCACTACCACCATGCAATGTGTAGGCTTTTCTGAGAGCAGTTAACCTTGATGACCATGAAGGAGGAGGATTTTTGGGCACAAGGGAACTCCAGAGCCTGTAGTTTCTCCTACAAGTTATATGCCTTGCTGATTTGGAAATAAATTGCCTTTCCTGCATTACTGCACATCTGAATCTCCTATCAGTGGAAGATGAGATTCACCAACATCCTCCAAGGGCAATCAGCCATAGGAAATAAATGCTGGCTTTGCTAGTGACGCCCACATCCCGAAAAATGAATGAAGAAAGAGAAAGTAAATGCCTACTCTTTATTACACTGACCTCCAACAATGTCCCAATTTACATATCACTTCATAATCTCCCATATCTTGGATCAGCAATTTTCTCCAGCACTACACACCATGCAATGTTCTTCTCTCTGCCTTACACTGGTGCCATAATCCTCTGTTTTGATTATAGCCTCTGAAATTAATCACATTATATAACCTCATTATATTAGTGTCTCTTTGCCTGTTTTTCAAAGCTTCTTCTAAATCTGTACCACCAGATTTTGCCCATCTCTCCAAACAATTTTCTATTCCTGCTTTCTGTCGCCCCTCTCCTGCAAAGTGACAGAGAAATGTGAACCGGTATAAGATATCAATACAATCAGTTATAAACAATGATACTAATATTATTAACTCCAAAAAAAATCTGGGAAATGTTAAGTCACCTAACCTTGAAATGTAAAAGCACTGGAATAATTGGCTCAAAATAGCTTTTGAGAGTCTGGTACAATTACTAGAAACTCTTGTCCATTACATCGTCTGTACCTCCCTCTGCATCTGGATCCTTGACGTCCTCATCAGGAAACCACAGTCAGTACGGATCTGTGATAACATCTCTTCCTTGCTGACAATCAACGCAGGGGTACCTTAGGGATGTGTGCTTAACCCACTGCTCTAATCTCTCCACGTGCGAACGTATGGCTAAGCGCATCTCAAATGCCATTTTATAAATTTGCAGACGACACCATTGTTAAAATCTCCGATGGCAAAGAGCAGGCATGTAGGGGTGAGGTAGATCGGCTGCTTGAGTGATGTCGCAACAACAACCTTGCACTCAACGTCAGCAAGACCATGAAATTGACTGTGGACTTCAGAAAGGGGAAGTCGGGAGAACATGCACCAGTCCTCGTCGAGAGGTCAGCAGTGGAAAGGGTGAGCGGCTTTTAGTTCCTGGGTGTCAGTATCTCTGAGGATCTGTCCTGGGCCCAACATATTGATGTAATCATGAAGAAGGCGTGTTAGCACCTCTATTTCATTATGAGCTTGAGGAGATTTGGTACGTCACCAAAGATTCTTGCAAATTTCTATAGATGTGGAGTGGAGAGCACGCTGACTGGTTGCCTCACAGCCTGGTATGAAGGCTGCAACACAGAGCACTGGAAAAGGCTGCAGAGAATTGTCGATTCAGCCAGCTCCATCACAGGCACGAGACTTACTGCCATTGAGGACGTCTTCAAGGGGCAATGCCTTACCAAGGTGGCATCCAGCATTAAGGACCCTCATGTCCTCTTCTCGTTACAATCATTGGGGGCGGGGGGCAGGAAGAGGTGTACAGGAGCCTGAAGACCACAGTCAATTATTTAAGTGATTAAGCTTCCTCCCCGCCATCATCAGATTTCTGAACCGTCCACGAACACTATTTTGTAACTATTTCTTTATTTTGTAAATTACAGTAAAGCTGTGTCTTGCACCGTGCTGCTGCCACAGAACACCAAATTTCGTGTCATATAAGACAGTGGTAATAAACCTGATCGATAGCTAATGACGACATAAACTGCTGCTGCTTGAACTTCACTCCTTATCCACTCTAGGCTGAAGGGCATAGTCGCTGATAAATCATAAATTTCCTGGATCAATATACAGAAAATCGCAGGCAAATGTATGCTGACCTATGGACATTTGCCAGACTGTGATATTTATTATGATCTGAGATACATCCTAGGGTGCACCGAAATGCTTCATCAGTGGTGTAACCTGGGGTCATCGGGTGTTTTGGGTCTCTCAACATAAGACATCCTCACCCCGGGTGACCCAGCCAGGGTGATCAGGCCCTGGCTTGTGTCTCAGTGGCGTCAGTCCACAGTTACACCTCTTGATCCATAGCCATCTGGAGGCTCGCTCAGCAGTGTCTGAGACGGCCCTGTCGGCTCTTTTCTTTGCAGTTCGTAGGTTCTTCAGAGTGAGCAGCCAGCAAAGCTTCTATACCCCACCTCTATCGTGCCCTCCACCCCAGTCTCTACCAGCCCCTGGTATTTGGCTTTCTAACACTCAAACGCCTCCTCAATCCGAAAGTTCTACTATAACCACCTCCTTCGAGGCTTCTGACAGAGTGACCATGTCAGGCCTCAGGGATAATGATGCGATGAAGTGAGGGAACTTTAATCGCTTGCCAAGATTGACTTTCATTTGCCTTTCAGACGCCGTGGCGAGCAAGCCAGCTGGTGATCTGGGCTGAGGCTGTGGTTGGTCTTCAGCTTTGACAAAGGCAGTGGGCTCACTTATTGGTGATTTCCTAATTACAGTGTCCGTTATTTCTGCTAACTACTTTCTCTGACCACCCAAACTGAAGCTATCCCAGCTTGTAATTGCAGAAGCAGCATTTACCTTAAAGTTACTTTCAAGTTTTAAAAATACTTCAGTGCTCACAAAGAATTCTCCACTTTCAGCACACTCCATTTTCACAAAACTATCTGCACACATTATTTCCAAATGAAAAGACACATTCATTATTAATTTTATGCTTGAGTGTACCTGGTTTATCAGGAGGTAAAAATTGAATAGTGCATCCAAAAACATGCCTTGTAAGAAAATTAAAATATGTAAAATATTAACATTTCAGAGGCTCCATTCAACTTTATTTTCAACAATCCAAGAGCAATTAGTGTAAGCAGACTTTTCCCAATACAATTTGCCCACTTTAATTTGTTTGGACTTCCGCATACAGGAGATGAACATGGAAACAGCTGAGACAATAAGTCAAAATTCTCTCAACTGCCTTTTCCCAATTGCCTCTGTCCAATTTAATTTAAATGCCGGCATGGTTTTTTCCCCTCAACCACCGACCCTGGAGATGAATTCCTGCATCCATACAGTACTGTCCGGAAGTCTTAGGCGCATATATATAGAGCTAGGGTGCCTGAGACTTTTGCACAGAACTGTATTTGTCAACATGGAGCGGAAAACGAGCTTGCAAATCTGGCGGGAGCAAAGGGTGTTGGGAATGGCGAGGGTGGAGCGCCGCGGGAGAGGTGTGGTACAGATGGCGGAGGAAGAGTTCCAAGGTGGTGGTGGGGGGGGGCGGGGGGGTGGCACAGGTACAGACACACTCAGCCTGAGACACCAGGCAAGGTCATTTGATACCAAACAATTGGTTTATTGATCATTACAGAATGTCTCTCTAGTGCTACCCACTCCCTCCCCTCTCCCTTCCCTTTTCCCAACCGTGATTCCCCTTCCCACTCTCAGTCCACAATAGAGACCCATATCAGAATCAGGTTTATCATCACTCACATATGTCATGAAATTTGTTTTTTTTTTCAGCAGCAGCAGTACAATGCAATACATAAAATTGCTACAGTATTGTGCAAAGTATTAAGCACCCTGGCTATATATATTGTCCTAAGACTTTTGCACAGTACTGTATAATGCTGACGAAATTAGATTAGACCATAAAACCAGAAAGACACAGGAGCAGAATTAGGCCATTCGGTCCATTGAGTCTGCTCCACCAATCCATCATGGCTGACTTATTGAACCTCTCAACACCATCCTCCCTATAGCTTTTGACGCCCCAATTAATCAAGAACCTATCAACCTCCGCTTTAAATATGCCCAATGACTTGGCATCCACAGCCACCTGAGGCAATGAATTCCACAGATTCACCACTCTCTGGTTAAAGAGATTCCTCCTCATCTCTGGTCTAAAAGGACGTCTTTCTTTTCTGAGGTTGTGCCCTCTGGTCCTACACAGGGGAGGGAACCTTGACTCAGACCATGAGAGGCCTGCATCGGGCATTTTCATGCCTTACAAGGCGCAGATTGGAAGTCTGTGTGGGGCGCCACTCCTCGCACAGACTAGAGCAATGTGTGGTTAAGTGCCTTGCTCAAGGACACAAACACGCTGCCACCGCTGAGTCTCGAACTAGCAACCTTCAGGAACCCCACTTTAGGAAACATACGCCCCACGTTCACTCCATCTGGGCCTTTCAATATTCGATAGGTTTCAGTGAGATCCCCAATTCTTCTAAACTGCAGCGAGGGTCTAGAGCCATCATTCACAGGATCATTCTTGTCAACCTCCTCTACACCCTCTCTACTGCCAATATGGGATCCAAAAATTCTTCTGCCTTAATGTTGCAGTTTTGGCCACATCTTCTCAAGTCCTCAGCTAGTGGTAAGAATTTGAATTTATTTAAATCTTACATCTGTCCTGCAACGTGAGGGAGTAAAACTCTTTGCGTTATGACACTGTCGCAGTGTACAGACATGTGAATTTAAAAGTCTAATGGCTTGTAGAAAGAAGCTGTCCTGTAGCCTGTCGGTCCTGGCTTTAATGCTGTGGTACCGTTCACCAGACGGAAGCAGCTGAAACAGTTTATGGTTGGGGTGACTGGTGTTCCTGATGATCTTCCAGGCCTTACTTACGCGCCTGCTGCTGTAAATGTCCTTCATGGAGGGAAGTCCACAGCCACAGATGCGCTGGGCTGTCCGTACCACTCTCCGCGGTGGCCGGTGATTGAGGTTGGTGCAGTTCCCGTACTAGGCGGTGATACAGCCAGTCAGGATGCTCCCTGCTGTGTGAAAATAGGACAGTGGCCACACCCAGCTCATGCACTGTGCCTTATCTTTTCATGATTATCTGCTCCCACCATTCCATCAACTCATGATTACACACTGTTCCAATGTGAAAGATCCAGTTCTTCAAGACTTCATTATTTATTTTGTAATTCTAGTCAGTACCACTGAAGTTATATAACATGCTTTCTAAAGCCTGAATATCCTCGTTGGCTTTATCATGTTTTCAATAGATTAAACATGTAGTCCGTGATTGAAGAGAGATTACTCGATGTTTGTCTGGCTAATGGGCACTCTCCCCTCAGTGTTTGGATACCATGAGCTCTTCCAGCAGTGTTTGTTTGATGAGCTGCTGGTACGTTACATATTTGATCGTTGTTTAGTAGCTATTAGTTCTAAATTATACCAGCTTTGATCCTGCCTTGCTTTATCCTACTTATCATTTATTTTAAAGTAATATTGGATTCCGGCTATCTTAGAATCACAGAGCCACTGCAGTGCAGGAGACCATTCACCCCATCAAGATCATGCTAGCTCTCTGAAACTGTTCAGTTCCATTCCCAGCTATTTTCAACCACAATTGTCAATTTTTTCCCGTCCCTGTAATACCTATCCAATTCCCTTTTATAAATAAGACTCGATTCTGTTTCCATGACTGGTTGCTAAGCGAAGGTGTTTTCGCTGATGTCAATGCAGGTTCTTTGTTTCCTCTGGTTCTCAACCCGTCCCATAAGTAGAAAAAGTTTTTCTATATTCACTCTGTTCATACTCTTATTAATTTTATTAAACACCTCTCAGCCTAATCCAAGGAGAACAGCCCCAGCTTTTCCAGTGGCCCTACCTGACTGTTGCTATTCAATTCACAGTCATTCTACAAAATTTTAAGTCTTCCCTATGATATGATGTCCGGGATTGGACACAATTCGAGTTGTGGCTAAAGTAGAGGTGATATTAAATGCAAGTTCTAATAAAGAATTATTAAATTACCTACCAGCTTATGCACTTCACATGCTTCGACTTAAGATTCAAAGTACATTTATTATCAAAGTATGTATGGAGTGTACAACCCTGAGATTCATATTCTCCACCGACAGCCACGAAACAAAGAAAACCATTCAAAGAAAATTACCCCATGCCTTAAAAAACCAAATCGTGCAAGAGGCAACAAAGAAACGAGTGAAAAATATAAAACACAAACTCGAAGGAGTCCAGGCATATGTTGTTCAGCTCAGTGTTCGTTATCTGCAGGTTACCCTGATTCAAAATCACCCAAAATAGCCACAAAAAAAAGGAGCATCCAGACACCAGAAACACAACATAACGTGAACTACAGAATCCAAAACACAAACCACATAGATTTACCCTTATAAAGCCATATCCTATTTGCTTTTTAAAACTGATTTCTCAATTACAAACGGCACCTTCAAAAGGTTTCTGTGCAATTGCAGCAAGCCCTCAGCAGACACTGTAGAAATCTATCCATTACGAGGGGTGATTGATAAGTTCGTGGCCTAAGGTAGAAGGAGTCAATTTTAGAAAACCTAGCACATTTATTTTTCCTACATTTGCCCACTTAGTCCAGCGGTCATGGAGCATACGGATCTCTTCTTTG
Source organism: Mobula hypostoma (assembly GCF_963921235.1). NCBI lineage: Eukaryota > Metazoa > Chordata > Chondrichthyes > Myliobatiformes > Myliobatidae > Mobula > Mobula hypostoma. Next base: position 7,862,014 of record NC_086126.1, on the reverse strand, counting down.
TAGTAGTCGGCATCTTGGACCTCCAGAAATGGTCCACAGCATGGGGTGATTGATAAGTTCGTGGCCTGGGTAGACGGAGATGAGTTATTAACTTCAAACTTTCTGCATTTTCACTCAAAGAGTTGAACTGCACGTGCATGTAACAAGAGTGGTATAACTCATCTCCTTCTACCTTAGGCCACGAACTTATCAATCACCCCGCGTATAATTATATTCTTTTTCTTCACTTCTCTTACCAAATTAAATCTCTGCCATTCTCTGCATCAAATCTTATCTGCCATGAGTCCGTTCTTTTCACCAGAAAGCCAATGTTCTCCTGAACTCAGTGTCCATTCCACTGTTTGCTATACTTCCAAATTTTGTGTCAGGTGAAAGTGTGGTGGTTGTCCGTCCTGTCCGATGATGACAGGAGACCTGTGCCAGAGAGTTTTTAAAGCTGAAGAGCCCTTGCACTGGGGCTGTCCCACTCTCTCGACCTCAGAAGTCCAGGTCCAGTGGTACAAGCAAGCATCACAAACCGGGGCTCTTCCCTGGTTTGCAGTGGATGACCGTGACGTCTTCTGTGCCGTGTCATGGCCCTTGCTCTCCATGGGGCGTTGCAGTGCTGCCCTCCTGGCCGTTGGATCTCACTTCAGATCTCATCCACCCAGTCTGCCGGAGCTGACTTCACATGCTCGGACAAGCATGTCCTATCCCTCCGAGGTATGTGGCTACCCTCACTTGGTTTAGCCCACTTGTCGAAGTGGTGTACCAGGATGTGGCTGCTATCGCACGCCTGTATACCCATAATTAAAAACAGTGCTTAAAACTGACCTCTTGGGATTACAACAGCTAATTTTACTTTGCCAAAAAAGCTGAACGCTTAAGTTGCTCCCCATTTCCTGTCACAAAGCTACTTTAGCTCTATATTGCTTTCATTACTTGTGTACTTGGATCGTTGAAAGATAAATTAGTCGTGCAATAATCATTTGGAGTTTGTTCCCCAGAATTCACCTGTATTTTTTCAGATGAAAAGCCAAAGTTTCCCCAACGCTTCCTGATGATTTGAACCCTGTAATATGACTCTTCTCTGCATGTGGATATTTCATCAATCAGAAGTGGACAGTGTAGTGGTCATACAAAGTGGAAAAAGACCTTTACACCCACCCACCATGTCCACACAGCTATCAAGTGTCAATCAAGATTAATCCCACTTCCCAGAATTCAGCCCATGGCCCTCTATGCCGTGGTATTCCCAAGCGCTCATCTAGATACTTCATAAACATACGAGAATACCTGCCTCCATCATCCCCTCAGGCAGTTCATTCCAGATTCCAAACATACTGAGTGGGAGGAAAAAATCTAAATCTCCTCAACCTCATATAAAACCTGTGCCCTCTGGTTATAAACATCCCGAATAAGGGGATAAAAAGTTTATTATTTATCTTTGTCCCTCATAATTTTGTGTTACTTAATCTTATTTCCTCCACTTTTCTCTATTGCAAAAAAAATCAAACACAGCCTATCTGATCTATCCTCAAATGTGAGAAACATTTGGGAGCCCCTTATGTGCCTCTCCAATGTGATCATGTCCTTCCTGTAAATGTGCCAAACGCAAATGCACACTGAACTAATGATAATATACGCAGAGTGGCCACTTTATTGGGTACACCTTGTTAATGCAAACATCTAATCAACCACATGTGGGCACGTGGCCAAGTGGTTAAGGCATTGGACTAGCGACCTGAAGGTCATGAGTTCGAGCCCCAGCTGAGGCAACGTGTTGTGTCCTTGAGCAAAGCACTTAATCACACATTGCTGTGCGACGACACTGGTGCCAAGCTGTATGGGTCCTAATGCCCTTCCCTTGGACAACATCAGTTTCGTGGAGAGGGGAGACTTGCAGCATGGGCAACTGCTGATCTTCCATACAACCTTGCCCAGGCCTGTGCCCTGGAGAGTGAAGACTTTCCAGGCACGGATCCATGGTCTCGCAAGACTAACAGATGCCTTTACTTTAATCAACCAATCATGTGTCAGCAACTCCATGCGTAAAAGCATGTAGACATGGTCAAGAGATTCAGTTGTTGTTCAGACCGACCATCAGAATGGGGAGGAAGTGTCCTCTAGGTGACTGTGGAATGATTGTTGGTGCTAGACGGGGTGGTTTGAGTATCTCAGAAACTGCTGATCGCCTGGTATTTTCACACATAACAATCTCATGAGTTTATAGAGAAAGGTGCGAAAATAAAAAAAATCCAGTAAGCAGCAGTTCTGTGGGCGAGAAGGCCTCATTAATGAGAGGTCAGAGGAGAATGGCCAGAAGGTTCAAGGTGACAGTAGTCATAGTCATACTTTATTGATCCCAGGGGAAATTGGAAATAGTAATTCAAATAACTACCAGTTACAACAGTGGTGTGCAAAGGAGCATCTCTGAACGCTCAACATATCAAACCTTGAAGTGGATGGACTGCAGCAGCAGAAGACCATGAACACACACCTAGTTCCCACTTTATTAGGTACAGCAGGCACCTAATAAACAGAGTATAGTTGTACTATAACCTACCCTGTCCTTATATTTTACACCCCAGCTAATGAACACAAGTATCCCATTTACCCTTTGGGTTTTGGCTTTGAAGCATCCTTGAACATGCAAACCAAACTTTCTCTATTCCTCAGTACTTCCCAAGAGTCTTCAGCCATTACATTTCTTAGCTTTTTAAGTCAATCCAAAATGTCTCACCTCACATTTTTCAGGATTAAATTTCATTCCTCATTTTAACTACTCTTCAATATAATATTGTGGCTGAGGGCTGCCTCCTCACAATTGTCAATCTTCATGTCATCTGTAATGTGTGGAAAGTTAACTATTTGCCGATCGAAAATTGTTCCGAAAATGGTTTCCACCGTGAGGTGTGTAGGTGCCTTCCCTTTGGTTAGCTCCCGTGCCCTGCAGCAGGCTTTCGGTCTTCAGGTGTATAAAGGTGGGCGCACGTGTGCGACTCGTTCTCTTGACCCCTAAGCTCTCTCCAGGCCATGAGCCACGGGCAGTGCTGAGGGACCATTTGAAAGGTGTGTTACAGTTAATAGGGGAGGGGCTCTTGTTTCAGGTGCACCCCTAGTTAAAGTGGGTGCTTATTGCCTGTTTAATCTTGTTGTGTGATTGGGACAGATTTAACAAGTGTATTGAATGCTTAATGTTGTAATTTCTAAAGTTTGGGTGACTTGGATGAGTGCTTGTTCAACTTACATGCATGTGAAACACTGGTTTCCTTGACTGCATAAGTCCAGGGAAGACATCCTCCGGCCACGCCAAACTCGTGAGATTGAGGTGCGCTCGATCCCACCCCAAACCCCGGTGTGTGTGGATTTTTTGTCATTAACTACCCTGTTACAAATTAATGCCACAAAATAACAGGCAGCACACTGCGTACGATTAAAGGAATTATATTTATCAATCTTAGCTCAAGGGTTAGTAAAGAATAACAAAAAGGGCCCATTCAATTTAAACAGGTGCACAAGTTGGAGCTCAGCTTGAACTTCACTGTCAGTCACGCGCTGGCCCGCTGGCCCCTCGATCAACGTGAAAGCACCCACCACCTTCCAAATGTCACTCGCAATCAATCTCCAACAAGTGAGTCTCCCACCAGATTCTATGCTACAACCGGTTCTCCGCAGCGTCTCCTTTCTTCATCTCCCCTCGAACAAAAGTTTCAAAGCCCAACCTCCAGAGAAACCTCTCCTTAATCCGACTATCCCAATTGGATGACACACATTCTCCTCCTCTCTTATCTTCAACAGTAACCCAAACATAAGCTGGAAACGAGCAGCTCTCACAGAACAGCACAACAGTAGGAAAGTCAGCTGTTCCATTGCTTACTGGTGAACAAACGGTCGCTGTACAAACCTGCAATCAATGTCCGCTGTTTCACTCACCGCGCCCGCAAATCTGCTTCCATAAAACATCATCTACGAAACTCGTAAACTTACCTCCCACATTCGTGAATCAGAATCGGGTGTAATATCACTGTCGTTAGTTGTAAAATTTGTTAACTTTGCAGCAGCAGTACAATGCAATACATGATAATACAGGAAAAATATGTATGTATATATATCTCAAATAGTTAAATTAAATAAGGAGTGCAAAAACAGAAATATAAAAGTAGTGAGGTCATGTTCATGGGTTCGATGTCCATTCAGAAATCGGATGGCAGAGGGGAAGAAGCTGTTCCTGAATCACTGAGTGTGTGCCCTCAGGCTCCTGTACCTCCTCCCTGATGGTAGCAATGAGAAGAGGGCATGTCCCGGGTGGTAGGGGTCAATAATGAATGTCACCTTTTTGAGGCACTGCTCCTTCAAGATGTCTTGTATATGACAGAGGCTTGTACCCATGGTGGAGCTGACTAATTTTACAACTCTCTGCAGCTTACTTCGATCGTGTAGTAGCCCCCTCCACCCATACCAGATGGTGATGCAGCCAGTCGGAATGCTCTCCGCCGTACATCTGTAGAAATTTGTGAGTGTTTCAAGTGACATTCCAAATTTCCACAAACTCCTAATGAAATATAGCTGCTGTCTTGCCTTCTTTATAGCCACGTTGATATGTTGTGACCAGGTTAAGTCCTCAGAGATGTTGACACCCAGGAACTTGAAATTGCTCACTCCCTCCACTTCTGCTTTGTCTATAGAGATTGGTGTGTGTCCCCTTGTCTTACCCTTTCTGAAGTCCACAATCAGCTCTTTGGTCTCGTTGACATTGAGTGCAAGATGGTTGCTGCGACACCACTCAACTAGCTGACGTATCTCGTTCCTGTATACCCCCTTGCCACCATCTGAAATTCTGCCAACAATGGTTGTAATGGATATTAGCAACAAGCATCCCATCACTGATCACTAGCACCCTATCATAAAGGCGACTTTTGTTCATCGTTCTCTGCGAACATCAAGCCAATTTTGGATTAGATTTGCCAAATTGCCCTGGGCTCTTCTGGTTTGAATCAACCTCCACTAGCACTGATAGGGCAAAGAGACTGTGTTTGCTTTGAGCAAGAGAATAAAAGGCTTTTTTTCCCGGTTAATTTGTTTTTCTACACTCAGAGGGATTACGGCTTAAACTATGTATCAAAACTTAGTGAAATTAATCTTATTTAGCAAGACAAAGTAAAGAAAAACATCCTTGTCTAAAATTTATTTTATTTTTTCATACAGTAATAATCTTGATATGCAATTTATTACACTTGGTCTTGGCAAATGCGTTTCCAAAATGACTTAAAAAATGCTTGTTGTGTTGTTTTTCAATTTTCAATATTACCTTGAAAGAGCCGTCTTTAAATGATTCCTGAAGACTTGCTTTGATCCATCAATCTTAGTCAGCTCCATCATTGGCACTAGCCTTCGGAGTATCCAGGACATCTCCAAGGAGCGATGCCTCAAAAAGGCAGCATCCATCATTAAGGACCCCCATCACCCAGGTCATGCCTTATTCTCATTGTTACCATCAGGAAGGAGGTACAGAAGCCGGAAGGCACACACTCAATGATTCTGGAACAGCTTCTTCCCCTCCTTAGAAGTTTGCAAAGATTCGGCATATTTATCTAAAACTTGGACAAACTCTTATCGATGTGCAGTGGAGAGCTTACTGACTGGTTGCATCACAGCCTGGTACAGAAACACCAATGTCCTTGAGCGGAAAAAGTCTACAAAAGATGGTAGACACAGTCCAGTCCATCACAGGTAAAGTCCTCCCCACCTTTGAGCACATCTACATGGAGCGCTGTTGCAGCAATGCAGCATCCATCATCAAGGACCCCCAAAACCCAGGCCATGTTCTCTTCTTCCTACTCATACAGACCAAATCATTACACAGTGTACTGATATAATTGTAGCAGCTATTCTAGCAAACCAATGCCGCTGCCGGTGACCACATGGGGAGTTATCTTGTATGATGTGCCCTCTGATAAATCCAATAATAATGTTCCAAAAAGTCGAATCTTACGATCTTAAAGCGATGTAGTTAATTGAGTAGTCTACAAAAGATATGGCACTCGCCGGTCCCCAGAACCAAATTGCCCAGAACACAGCACAAATACGTAACTTATTCCCTTCACTTTTACTACGCCCCCGCTCACGTGACTAGTTACCAACGTAAACATAGTGAACGCACGACACAATTTACAGTGCAGATAGAAAACAGATTCATGGCTCCTACAGTATTAAAAGGTAAAACACTAATAAATGGAAAATGAAGAACACAGCTACAAAGGAAGTGCGGTGCAGGCAGACGATAAGGGGGGCAAGATTGTAACCAAGTAGATTGTGAGATTGAATCTATCTTATTGTACTACAGAGCTATTCAATAGTCTTATAAAAGCAGGTTAGAAGCTGTCCTTGAGACTGGTAGTAATGCTTTCAGACTTCTGTATCTTCTGCCTGATGGGACAGAAAGGAGAATTCTGACTCTTAAAAAATGGATCCTTTTGCCAACTAATCTTCCGAGACTCTAGGGACCACAATTCTTTTTTGGTCTTTGAAGGCAATCCCTCAGGACCAGAAATCACTTGTTTCTCTCTATGTTGGTGGGTTCTGAGGATAATATGGGAATCGGATTGATTCCCGGGCAAATAGGCAGGTGGTGTGCAAGGTGATTGTACTCTTCCCCTGTTTGTGCAGGGTTTCCGTGCTCCTGATGCACGAATTCAAGTCTGTCGAACTTTCCTTCCCTACCTTGAGTGATCAGGGGTCAGGAATTCCCAGCAGTCAATGCATATGATGCAATTTTTTTTCTGAGGGGTGTTTGACCATGTCCTTGATCTTTTCCTCAATGATCTTGCAATCCCTTTGTGTGACATTAATGTCCCTGCTTCAGGAGTCTAGAATCAGACGAATAAACAATGTGGTCTCTTGATGGAGATGACTGTAACTAGAACCTTGATATTGCCAATGTTCACGCGGGAAAGGGCATAGGTATCGATTCACAAATCTTGCAGAGTGTTTGAAAGATTTTGCAGAGACAGGTAATATCTTAACTTGAGAGTTGCTATTGGGAGACCAGGTCTCTGTAGCATTTGGAGGACAGTGATTATTTATTTCTTTAGAGATAAGCACAGACTAGGCTCTTCCAGCCCGTCGAGCTGGCTACTGTCAGAATCTCCCACTTTAGCCCTAGCCAGATCACAGGACAAGTTATACTGACCAATTAACCTATTAACCGGTATGTCTTTAGACTGCAGGAAGAATCCGGAGCACCCGGAAGAAACCCACGCATTCCAAGGGGGGGGGGAAGCGTACAAACCTCTTAAGGGGGATGCTGGGATTGAACTCTGAACACCGATGTCCTGTGCTGCCCAGCAGAAGTTTTGTGCTAAGTCTGAGGTCTTGACCTTCAGACACTGCTTTCCTCTACTTACCGTACTGAGTCATTAAAGACAATGGGGAAATAGACTATAAGACCATAAGACAAAGGAGCAGAATTTGGCCATTTGGCCCATTAAGTCTGCTCTGCCATTCCATCATGGCTGATTTATTTTTCCTCTCAATCCCATTTTCTTGCCTTCTCCCCATAATTTTTGGACTAGACTTTTCGGTTCTTGGCCATTGGTGTTTCCATACCAGACCGTGATACAACCAGTCTGGGTACCCTCCACTGTCTTATCTGTAGAAGTTAGCCTTTGATCATGAACAAACGTTTCATCTGCACGTGGTAGACCAACTCCTGAAGTTCAGACGACCTTGGTTCCAGGGCATAGTTGCCACAAGGTGAACCATTTGCAAAGATTAGTTCAACTTCAGCTGCTAAGGCACAGCAATGCAGAAAGAGAGATTGAGTACGATGCTGTGACAGTGACAGTTACTGCACTATGCCTATTTTATCTTTCAATCGTAAAAATGTAGAAATAAATGACATAACTATGAGAATGAGCTAATAAACATACAGATTTCTTGTACGAAACAGAGAAGAATAAGAAAGCATCAACAGGAAAAAGAGAAACAAAAGTGTTTGACTCAGGTATACGTGTACAGTATGGTACAGGGCAGCATGGTAGCGTAGTGGTTAGCACAATGCTTACAATACCATCGATCCAGGTTCAATTCCTGCCGCTGCCTGTAAGAAGTTTGTACCTTCCCCCTGTCTCTGCGTGGGTTTCCTCCGGGTGCTCCGGTTTCCTCCCACATTCCAAAGACATACCAGTTGGTCGGTTAATTGATCATTGTAAATTGTCCCATAATTAGGCTAGGATTAAATTGGGCCTATTCCGCGCCACCTCTCAATAAATAACTAATAAATGTATTTCAGGCACGTGAAAAATGTTGAGTTTGCCCAGAACCTTTAAGGTAGAAAAGCTCCCTAGCCCAAGGTGTCTCACATAGCCAGAGGGTAAAAGGAAGACGAAGGGAAAGGAGCAACACACATCAAAGTTGCTGGTGAACTCAGGGAAAGGAAAGATTAGAATCTGTTAGAAATGGAGAGGTGGGTGAGTTGAGGGAATTTTTCTGTGCCCCCAGCAGAAATATAGGAGAAATTATCATTGAAGAAAGTGGGGGGAAAAACTGAAAATCATTACTTGTGCCTACATTTCAGTTTAATAAGCTATCTAACTATTAAACATTTCAAACGAGAAACCGTTCACTACTGCTGCTCTTGATTATTACTATACATGCTGAAGAAATGCTGAAGGGAAGAACAATAAAGCTGTCACGTTAAAAGTGAAAGTGAATCTCTACGATAGATAACCACTGGGGAAAAAAGGTTTGCTTTTTCCACTTGGGATAATTGACGAGTGCCAGAGAGAATCAGGTTTGGCCTAGAGCAGTGGTCTGGTCGTGAAGGCAGAAGCAACATTCCCTCGCAGCCAGCATCACTACAGCATCAATGTTTTACCACAGTCTTGTATTAATCCCTGAGAACTCCGAAAAGTAATCCAGTAACAACCCTTTCAGATAAACCCATTTTTCTTGTTTAAAAAAGTTCCTTTGTGCGACAAACTACAGCACAATAAATATTCTACAACACTGCACAGATGTTTGGAGATATTAATGATATATGAATAGAATGTGTGCCCACAGACGCCGCAGAGTAATGGCACTTATCCCACATAATGTGCAAAGAGCAACTGTACATGGCCTATTTGCTCGATTCTAGAACGAAATGGTATTTTGCAACACATTTAAAACATATTAAATAACCGTACCACAAGCAACAATCAGGAGTAATGCTTAAGTGTTTGATAATGAAAACCCTGGCTGTCTCAGCCCACAACCAGTCTGCATTTTTGCTTTTCTTTGAATAATGCAGGCTCTGGCGTATTTAGCATTAGCAGGGTTGATGGCACCTCATTAAAACTACCTCCAGGGAATTCCTGCAATCCAGTAATAAGATTACTATGTCACAGGTCAACTCATGAGATTAGGCACAAAGATTTTCTTATATCTATGTAGGGGGAAAGGGGGATGGTAAACACCAAGCCAGTTGAAGCAATTTTCTGCATTTCTACAATGCAGGTTGAAACTGTTCAAATGAATTACGCTGGTCTTATTACTGATTTACTTTTCTCCTCATATACGAATCTGAATCAGAATCAGGTCCTTACATCATGAAATTTGTTAACTTTACGGCAGCAGTACAATGCAATTTATGATAAATATAGAGGAAAAAACTGAATTGCAGTAAGTATATATATATATATGTCTATTAAGTAGTTAAACTAAAATAAGCAGTGCAAAAAAAAACACAGAAATAGAAAAATAGTGAGGTAGTGTTCATGGGTTCAAATGCCCATCAGAAATCGGATGGCAGAGGGGAAGAAGCTGTTCCTGAATCGCCGAGTCTGTGCCTTCAGGCTTCTGTACCTCCTACCTGATGGTAACAATGGGAAGAGGACATGTCCTGGGTGGTGGGGGTAGTTAATGATGGATGCGAACTTCCGTAGGCATCGCTCCTTGGAAGTGTTTTGTTTACCATGGAGGCTAGTACCCATGATGGAGCCGACTAATCTTACAAGTTTCTGCAACTTATTTTGATCTTGTGCAGTAGCCGTTACCCTATACAAGGTGGTGATGCCAGCAGTCAGGGTACATTTGTAGCAGTTTTTGAATGTTTTAGTTGACAAACCAAATCTCGTCAAACTCCTCATGAAGTATAGCCGCTGTCTTGCCTTCTTTATAGCTGCATTGATATGCTGCGTCCAGGTTAGGTCCCAGGAACTTAAAATCCCTCACTCTTTCCACTTCTGATCCCTCTGTGAGAACAAAGTACAAGGGATTGATGGTGATCTGGTAAAATTGATCCTTTTTGGCAATGCCTAATGTAAAATAGGTCGTGGTGAATGTCAGAACCGGAACTAATGTGCCAGTGCTGATGACCGCTTCTCCCACAGCCTTCTCCAGTTAATCTCCTAATGATAACCCACAGGGGGCCCAATGTTCATTCTTCCTCGCTTGAAACTGGTGGCTGAATCATTCAGCAAACTGTGCAGACCAACTTCATTTCTCTTCTTTTTTTGCAGTTTATTTTAATAGCCTCTGAGAATTTTCATAATAATCAGATAACTCTTAATTTAAGTGAATATGGAAATATTCTGTACCCTTTCAAATTCAGCGTTACAGAACGAGGCAGCAGTGAAAAGGTCTGAGACAGTGTCAATATCTCTGAGGGTCTAACCTGGGCCCAACATACTCATGCAGCTGTAAAGAAGGCAAGACAGCAGCTATATTTCACTAAGAGTTTCAGGAGACTTGGTTTGTCAGTTGAAACACTCGAAAACTTCTGCAAATGTACCATGGAGAGCACTCTGACTGGCTGCATCACTGTCTGGTATGGGGGGTGGGGGGGGAGAGAACTACTGCACAAGGTCAAAGTAAGTTACAGAAACTTGTAAAATTAGTCATCTCCATCATGAGTACCAGCCTCCATAACATCCAAGACACCTTCAAGGAGCGGTGCCTTAGGAAGGCGGGATTCATCCTAAGATCCCCCATCACCCAGGACATGCCCTCTTCTCATTTTTACCATCGGGGAGGAGGTACAGAAGACACACACTCAATGATTCCGGAACAGCTTCTTCCCCTCTGCCGTACGATTTCTGAACGGACATTGAACCCATGAACACTACTTCCTTTTAAATTTCTGGTTTTTTTCTCGCACTACCTATTTTAACTTAAATACTTTATATGTTTTTCTCTCTATTGATTTATCATATATTGCATTGTGCTGCTGTCAGAAAGTCAACAAATGTCACAACATAAGCCAGTGATATTAAACCTGATTCTGACAGTGAAATGAGGGTAGAGAATTGGGTAAGAGAACATTTTTTAAAACAGTACCAAACTGCCACATCTTCAATACTGAAGACTTTTCAAAAAAAAAGAAAATCCTTAAAGGTTTTATATTTTAGTCAATTAATTTCCTGTAACACTGCTCATAGAATATGGTTGAGGTTTGTGAGAAATTGTGAAGTAATTGCTTAAATGAAACAAGTTTAGTTGAATCTGGGGAAACTTGGGCTACTAAACTACTGTGATATATATTCAACATTGCAACCAAGTCCATGATCCAGAGCTGGAAACATTGTGAGAGGTATTTTGTACATATGGAAAGACACAATTTACATAAGACCATAAGACATTAGAACAGAATTAGGCCATTTGGTCTATTGAGTCTGCTCTGGAATTCCATCATGACTGATTTATTATCCCTCTCAACCCCATTCTCTTGCCTCCTCCCTGTAATCTTTGACATCTGATTGTGTGTGATAGAGGTGCGTACACATTGTAAAGAGCAAGCAGGAGAAAAATGAGTTGGATGTAGATTGCAGGAAAGCCAAATACCAGGAGCTGGTAGAGCAGTACCAGAGACAGGAGGAGAGGGCACGATGTGAGCCCATAGAGGTGGTTGTACGGGTTTTGCTGGCTGTTCGAAGCAGGTGGTGATGGTAGAACTGACAGTTCCTTGGGAAGACTGGATTGAGGAAGCATTTGAATGTAAGAAAGCCAACTACAAGGAGCTGGTACAGCAGTGCCAGAGACCGGGTGGAGGGTACAATGCAAGCCTGCAGAGGATGTTCGCTGTGCAGAAACAACTCTCTCCTTGGCGTTATGGGGCTGCAAAGAAAAGAGTTATCAGGACTGTCGCAGAGGCTGCTGAGCGAACCTCCAGATGGCTATGGATCAAGAGGTGTGACCCATGGACCAGTGCTGCTGGGACACAAGGCAGGGCCTGACCAACCCTGGCTGGGTCACCTGGGCGAGAATGTCAGACCCGAAACACCCAGGTGGTGTGACCCAGCGCACTCTAGGATGTACCTCAGCATCAGAATCAGGTTTAATATCACTGACATATATTGTGAAATTTGTTGCTTTGTGGTGGCAGTACAATCCAATACACAAAAAAAGAAACAATAGGTTACAAAAATAAATATATATATAAATAAATAAGTAGTGCAAAACGAAAGCAAAAATAGTAAGATAGACTTCACAGGTATCATTGGCTGCTCAGAAATCTGATGGTGAGGGGAAGAAGCTGTTCCCAAAATGCATGCATTTCTGGTCTACTGCATGCAGTCCTAGTCTCCTTACTTGAGGAAGGATTAACTGGCTTTGGAGGAGGTGCAGAGGAGATTCATCAGGCTGATTCCAGAGATGAGGGGATTAGACTATGAGCAGAGATTGAGTCACCTGGGACTGTACTCACTGGAATTCAGAAGAATGAGAGGACGTCTTATAGAAACATAAAATTATGAAAGGGATAGATAAGATAGAGGCAGGAAGGTCGTTTCCACTGGTAGGTGAAACTAGAACTAGGAAACATAGCCTCAAGATTTGGGGGAGTAGATTTAGGATGGAGATGAGGAGGAACTGCTTTTCCCAGAGAGTGGTGAATCTGTGGAATTCTCTGCCCAATGAAGCAGTGGAGGCTGCCTCAGTAAATATATTTAAGACAAGGTTGGATAGATTTTTGCATAGTAGAGGAATTAAGGGTTATGGGGAAAAGGCAGGTAGGTGGAGATGAGTCCATGGCCAGATCAGCCATGATCTTATTGAATGGCGGAGCAGGCTCGAAGGGCCAGATGGCCGACTCCTGCTCCTATTTCTTATGTTCTTATGTTAAATGTTGAGTGTGTGTCTTCAGGCTCCTGTGCCAGCTGTAGGTGGGTGGAAAATTTAGTCATCCATTCATAAAAGAAATGCAACAAATTTTAACAAATAATTTTACTTCAGACTAATTAATCCCTGGAGCATTGAACATAAGTGTTTGATGACAGACTGTTCCTGGTTGGGATATGGAGGTGCTGGTATTATTATTTTAAAGTCATATGCCCCATATACCTGGCCAGTAGTGCAGTGGCAACAGCACTGGACTTCGAGGTGAGTGGTCCCAGTTTCAGATCCAGCCATCTCCTTGTACACTTTCCATCCGTGATGGTTTGAGCATTGAGCTAGCAACTTGGCCTCGTTAAAAACAAGTCAAAAATGCTCAAGAAACGGCAAGGTTGCTGCCCGCTGTGTAAACGTAACTTTGCTGGATCAAATCACGACAGCACAAAAAGATCGTTACTTACCTTTTCACCCGTTTATTTCTTCGAGCTCAGCCGGCGAGTGAACTCGGACCCGACATCAGGGAGAGACCCTTTCTCATCTCCCCAGCGGTTCTACAAGTTCACTGCCCGATGTCAGAATTGTCAGAAGTTATAAGGCCACCGATACAAAAGAACAATCAGTTTGATAACTATTCCGATCAAGTCAATGGACTATTGATATAAAAGTACAATCAATTTGTTAAGATGACACTCCAGCCATCTTAATTAAAGAAAGAATGTCCTACCTGGTTTGTCGGAGCCACAACTTAATTACAAAAATAAGAAAATCCGTCAAATTTATGCTTTAATTAAGAAAGGAATGTTCTGTCTACTTTCCATCAGGTACTGCTTTTTGTCAAAATCAAGAGGTGTGAAAAGCCCAGAGACATCTTATGTGGATCTGGACGAACTTTAACCCTTATCTTGCTCCAAAGAAGGCAGCTGTGAGACATTATTCAAACACACTGCAGTCACAGACATAGTCAGTACTGAATCCATTGTTTACAGCAATCTGAGAATCCCACATTCCCTTAAACTTTATCAGCTGCACCTAAGGCACAGATAGGAATGACTAACCCCATAAAAAGTTGGGGATATGCCTCTAAAATAGTTACCAAAGTTCAAAGTAAACTTTAGCAGGGGGCATATATGTCGCATATACAACCTTGAGATTTATTTTCTTGTGGGCATACTCAACAAGTCTATAGAATAATAACCATAACAGAATCAATGAAAGACCACCGATCTAGGGTGTTCATCCAGAGTGAAGAAGGCAACAAACTGTGCAAATGCAAAAAGAAGAAACAATAATATAAAAAATAAGCAATAAATATCAAGAACATGGTCCATTGGTTGTGGGAACATTTCAGTGCCCATCAATGTGATTAGGAGCATTATCTCCACCATCTTCTCCTCTCAAGAGTGACTTGCCGATCTCCACAATTCTTGGGATGAGATTTTTTTCACTCTCTATTATCTTAAATCTATACCCCCAATTGTGTTTTGCTTTGGATTTCCAGCACCTGCAGGCTTCCTCGTGTTTAGATTCTGCAGATGATGGAAATCCAGAGCAAATTTTCATGTTTACATCCGGAGCTGTTTACATTTCCTTGCAATAATCAGATGACATTGTCTCTGAAGAATATACGCTCCTTATTTTATGATGGGATGCCACTTGAGAGAATTGCTTTGGAAACTGACAAGCAATCACCTCTATTGATAACTTGTGTAATGAAACTCTACTGAACAATGTAAACAGCCTCTTATACTACAAGCCCAGAGAAACCAGCCATTGTGCGAGCGACATCTTGATTCTGTACCATTGTAAAGCGGGCAGGGGAAAACAATTTTTAAAAATCATGTTAATTAGATGTGTTAAAAGAAGACCGTCCATTACATTACTGCAGAAGGAAGGTTACCCATATCAAGTAATTTTGTGTATTTTCATACTTATGAATATCTGTGAAAGTGGTTCGATTTGTAACTTGGGGATGACCTGTGAAGGTTAATTTTAATTCCCAATTTTAGTCTGATTTGGGATTATATCATAAACTATATAACCCATGGGTTACAGCTTATCCAGTTCAAACTTCAACTACTACTACTACGTTGACTCAGGCCTAGGGGGCCGGCGTCGGGCATGATGACGGACTCTCCACTTCTCCCTCTCCCTCATCAGTGTGTTCAGTTCATCTACATCAAGGGTCCCCAACCTTTACTGCACTGCGGACCGGTTTCATATTCACAATATTCTTGCGGACCGGCCGACCCCGGGGGGGGGGCGGAGTAGGGTTGCCAACGGACAAGAGTAGAGCCAAATATGTTGTTTACGCAGAGAGACTACAATGACCATGAAGCCTTGCGCGGGCACCAGTGCACATGCGTGCTTTGCGTATGCGTGTACATGCCGATGTTTTCTACTAATCGTTTTTGGTGATTCTGTTGCGGGGGGAGGGGATGTTAATCACGACCGGAATATAGGTGATAAGTGGCTAATACACTCAGTCTCGTTTCTAAAAGGGTTTATCTAACAAATTTAATATTAAACACACAGCGCATATTTTCCTCGCATGAATATAGCAATAAGTCAATTATCAGGGAAGGACAAGGGAGCTTTAAGTAAGTGTTGAACGACCTTCCAGTAGAAGTGGTAGAGGCAGGTTCGAAATTATCATTTAACGAAAAATTGGATAGGTATTTGGACAGAAAAGGAATAGTATGTTATGGGCTGAGTGCAGGTCAGTGGGACTAGGTGAGAGTAGCGTTCGGCACGGACTAGAAGGGCAGAGATGGCCTGTTTCCATGCTGTAATTGTTATATGGTTATATAAGTCAATAGCATCATAACATTTTAAGTAACGTTTGGATATTAAACACACAGCACATATTTTCCCGGTATGAACACATGAAGTCATTGCAACACACCAATATCGCTGAATCAGTGGGAGCCCTGGGCTGAATGCTTGTTTCCCTGTAACAAGATGGTCCCATCGAGGGGTGATGGGAGACAGCGATACTCGAAGGGGGTTCCTTATGTCCAGTCTATTACGCAATTTAGTTTTCGTTGCATTCATTGCAGAGATATGTTGGAAATGGAAGCAATGTTTTCAGTGCTTTCGTGGCTATCTCAGGATACTTAGCCTTGACTTTGAGATCCAGAATGCTGGCAGGGATGTTATGTCAAACATACTTTTCAGCCCGCCATCATTTGCAAGCTTGAGGAGTTGATCTCCCTCCCGCGCTGACATGGATGACGCGCGGGTAATGACCTCGCAAGTGTAATGGCTCAACAGTGGCCATGACAAGCAATGAGGAAAGGTGCAGCTGACTCGTATCGCCAAATCATATCGTTTCCTTGCGGCCCGGTGGCTGGGGACCGCTGATCTACATTAGCCGTGCTGCTGTCTTCTAGGAGCATGTTGACCATAGTCTTGGGAGGGTGCCCAAGGTTCATCCTCCCATGCTTGGGCTCCCATATGATAAGTAGGCTGGCAGGTAGCTCGGGATGGCGTAGACAGTGCCCCGCTAGTTGCAGTCTTCTCGCCTCGATTTTAGTGGTGAGCATCGGTAGGTCATCATAGAGCTCGACGTTCATCATGTGCTGTTGCCAACTCACATCAAGAGCCATCCGGAGCATTCGTGTATAGCAACCATCTAGAGACTTTCGCATAGTCTTGGTGAGTGTCCACGTCTCGCATCCGTACATGAGAATAGACTCTATGACTGCTAGGAAAATCCTCTTTTTAAGCTCTCTGGTCAGGTTCGACTTCCAGATTTCCTTCATGTCATTCATAGCCCTCCACGCCAGCGCCTTCCGTATCTTTATGTCTTTCTCCGAACTCATCATTCTTGACCCCAGGTACTTGTAAGTTTTATTATCGAAGTACATACATGTCACCATATACAACCCT
The DNA here is from genome assembly GCF_963921235.1 of Mobula hypostoma. Taxonomy (NCBI): domain Eukaryota; kingdom Metazoa; phylum Chordata; class Chondrichthyes; order Myliobatiformes; family Myliobatidae; genus Mobula; species Mobula hypostoma. Next base: position 7,845,055 of record NC_086126.1, on the reverse strand, counting down.
GAGATTCATTTTCTTGTGGATATACTCAACAAGTCTATAGAATAATAACTATAACGGGATCAATGAAATACCACTGAACTAGGGTATCTGACCAGAGTGTGCAGAAGACAACAACTGCAAATGTAAAAAGAAGAAACAATAATATAAATAAGTAAGCAAAAAAATATCGAGAACCTGTCTGCATGCAGGAACATTTCTGTCACCAAGCACATGAATTCTATAAATTCCCATGTCTATGTTAATAACAGGAACGACTATTAGAAAGCAGTCACTCCTCTCCTCCCGGACTTCTCTCCTGCCTCCAGTGGTGTTGCAGTGGCATCCGCATCAGACTTTGGAGTGAGAGGTCTCAGGTTCGAATCCGGCCGGCTCCTTGCGCAAGTTCTACTCGTGCTGGGTTGAGTGTCGAAATAGCAACTCAGCCTTGTGAAGTAGGTAAACACTGAAGAAACCGCCCAGTGCTCCCAACTGGCGCAGGGGAGGTACTTTTTAACATGATATATCTGGAATGGATGTTTAGAGTGAAAGTAGCAATACAGATGCAATATTTTTAAAATATGTAATCAGAGGTCTTCCTTCCACTTTTTTTGAAGCACCATATAGTGCTTATATCGAACGCTCCCAATAACCCATGCACACACATCTGCTTCCGTAGGGAACAACAAATTAACTTAGCTAGAGCAATGACTGGAACTAGAAAATGAAAAGAGTAAACTGCTGTTGGTAGCATTCAATACCTCGAGTAAAAAGGCTGTGAAAGTGCTGAGATTTACAGCACTACTGCAGCACCACTTAATGCATCTTCATGAACGGAGTACTTAAACTGCCAACCTTCAATTTTTTTTACTGTACAGCTGTGATGTTTTCGGTACTACTCAAATGGATGATCTGCTGCATCACAGAATTATGAATTGCTGTGTTTTTTTTACACAAGCTGCAGTCTTTGTCTGTGAGAAGTTACTGATCAGTTGGGAGATATAGCACTTTTAAGGAGGACGAGGAGAAGAAGGGAGTTAGAGGTCAGGTTAGGGCTTCGGGATATGGACGTGGAGGGGGGAGGTGTAATTAGAGGTCAGGCTGGAGCCTAGGCCTCCGCTCCACTTTCAAAGGCCTGCGATGTGGATGCGGCAAAGGTTACCCGTGACTAGATTGTCGGGCTGGTGTTAGAAAACAGGAGGGCTAGTCGTGCCCCCCCCCCAACCCTGCACCCCAGGTCAACGAGTCATTGGCAGGTTTCAAGATCAGAGCTCTGTGCGGGAAGGGGGCATAAGGGCCAGTGAACCTACTGGGTATGTGAGTTCGCGAGTCCAGAGTCCAAGATTTGGAGTTCCGGGTCCTGTCATCAGCGACCACAGAGTTTGAGGCACACTTTCAGCCCACAATAGAGACCCACATCAGAATCAGGGTTATCATCACTCACATATGTCATGAAATTTGCTTTTTTTTTCACAGCAGCAGTACAATGCAATACATAAGATTACTAGAGTAAAATCTGAAATGCTAGTACAGGAAAAACTGAGTGCTGGGAAAACTGTCATGCTGAGGCTTTATAAGGTATTGGTCAGACAGCACTTGTAATATTGTGAGCAGTTTTGGGCCACTTATCTAAGAAAAGATGTTTTGGCATTGGAGAGGGTCTGGAGGAGGTTCACGAGAATTATTCAAGGAATGAAGGGTTAATGTATGAGCAGCATTTGATGGCTCTGGGCCTGTTCTCACAGGAGTTTAGAAGAATGAGGGGGAATCTCATTGAAACCTATCGAATAGTGAAAGCTGTAGATGGAGCGAACATGGAGAGGTGTTTCCTATAGTGGAGGAGTCGAGGACCAGAGGGCACAGCCTCGGAATAAAAGGACGCCCATTTTGAATAGGGATGAGGAGAAGTCTCTTTAGCCAGAAGGTAATGTATCTGTCGAGTCATAGCTGTGGAGACCTAGTCATTGTGCATATTTAAAGCGGGAACTGACAGGTTCTTGATTAGTCAGGGCGTCAAAGATTATGAGGAGAAGGCAGGCGAATGGGTGTTGAGAGGGATAATAAATCAGCTGTGATGGAATGGCAGAGCAGACTTGATAGGCTGAACAGCCTAAATCTGCTCCTATGTCTTATGGCCTTGTGGTTTAATACCAGGGGCTGAGTTTCTGCAGTTCAGTGCTGGTTTCTGAAAGGGGTATCAAGATGGAAGATGGGGTATTGTTGAGCAAGAAGGTTTTCACACATCTGTTTTATCTTGTTCACCTTCATGGGTTCCTGATTCTTTTCCAATTTTTAAGTAATGTATTTACCAAAGTCACTTTCCCTGGCACATTTTCTTCCCTAATGAATGTAGCTAGTACAAAGGAAGCTCAAATAGCACCTTTTAACTTTACAATACCAGATTACCCTCTAACCTCCAATTATTTATAACTTGGACAGAATCATGATACATCTAGTCCATGCTGGCTCCCTTTAAAGCAAGGACTCCCAACCTTCTTAATGCCATGAACCTCTACCATTAACCAAGGGGGGACCGTGAACCCCAGGTTGGGAACCCCTGCTGTAAAGCATTTCAATCTTCCGCCCACATGGTCCTGCAAATTATGTTCAGAATCAGGTTTAATATCACCGGTATATTTGTTAACTTCGCAGCAGCGGTATAATGCAATACATGACAATATAGAAAGAAATAGGTAAGTCAATGACAGTAAGTACATATATGTATCATATATTAAATAGTTAAATTAAAAATAGTGCAAAATAGAAATGATATATATAAAAAAGTGAGGTAGTGTTCATGGGTTCAATGTCCATTCAGAGATCAGATGGCAGAGGGGAAGAAGCTGTTCCTGAATCGTTGAGTCTGTGCTTTTAGGCTCCTGTACTGCCTCCCTGATGGTAACAATGAGAAGCGGGCCTGTCCTGGGTGATGTGGGTCCATAATAAGGGAAGCCACCTTTCAGAGGCACTGTTCCTTGAAGGTGTCTTGGATACTATGGAGGCTAGTATCCAAGATGGAGCTGACTAATTTTACAACTCCCTGCAGCTTCTTTCGATCTTGTGCAGTAGCCACACCGCACCTCCCCAAACCAGACAGCGCTGCAGCTTATCAGAATACTCTCCACGGTATATCTGTACAAGTTTTCGAGTGTCTTGGGTGACAAACCAAATCTCCTCAAACTCCTAATGAAATATAGCTGCTGCCTTGCCTTCTTTGTAGCTGCATCAATATGTTGCAACCAGGTAAGATCCTCCGAGATCTTGACACCTAAGAACTTGAAATTGCTCACTTCCTCTACTTGCGATCCCTCTCAATCAGACTCCATTTTTAACGGTCTTGTTGACATTGTGTCCACAATCCTCGCAGCCAGTTAACCCGCCCCAGTATATCTTTAGCCCTGATACCTAAGCCACCTGCTACCTTATCTCTAAAGCTATCATAATCTTCTACACCTCCATCAAATCTCTTCTCAACCTTCAATCTGCTCTCAAGCTTAGCTAAAGCTTCTCATCCTGGAAAGCATTCTAATAAATCTTTCCTGCACCGTCTCTCGGACCTTCACATCCTTCCTAAAGTGCAGTGACCAACACTGGGCATTGTGTTCTAGGTTCAAAGTATATTTATTATCTAAGTATGTATACATATACAACTTCAAGGCTTAATTACGCTTAATTACATTTGAAATTGCTTCAGTCTACTTGTGTTAGGTCCACTTAAGTATACTTAATATCGCTAGTTCAGTTTCATAAGTTAGATTACGTCAAGATTGAATGTTTTGCTAGTTGCTAATAAAGGATCGAATACACTTCTTTGACTTTTTTGAACAGTATTTTTGGATTGATATGAGGGTGCATCATACAAGATAACTACCCGTGGGGTCGCTGCCAGCAGCATTGTTTTGTTTGAGTTGGTGATAGGCCAATGAGGGAGGGAGGAGAGTGGGAATAATGTCATAAGCTGGGGTGGGGGGGTGATAGGTGGAAGTGGCAAAATTCCTGAAGATAAGATGAAGGAATCCGACTGGAGGGGACGGTGGAGCTTGGAATAAGGGGAGGGAGATGGGGAGGGGGACCAGTGGGAAGGAGTGTGTGGGCGATGAGCTGGGGGATGGAAAAGAGCTCAGATGATAATGGCCGGTTGGATCAGGCACAGAGATAACAGAAAGAAGGGGGAAATCGTTACCAAAAGTTTGAGAATTCAATGTTCGTGACGTCAAGTTGGAGACTGCCCAGCCGGAATATGAGGTGTTATTCCTCTACTCTGCCTTCAGCTTCGACCAGGTAGTGTAGGAAGCCATGGACGGAAACGTCGGTGTGGGAATGGGAAGTGAAATTAAAATGGTGGGCTACCAGGTAGTCACAACTGGCATGGCATCTGACTTACCCATGTAGGAGCACCAGATTCAATAAATAACACCACAGGATCTGAACATTAGTGCCCACCAACAAAATGGCCGAGTAAGACCTTGTTTATTTTCCACAAAACTGCTGGTTACATCAACAGTAGTAATGGAGACGTTGACTAACTATTCTAATCGATCTCTATTAATTAGTCTTTAGCAACATCAAGAAAACCTCATCAAGGAGAAGCTCAGAATTTCAAAGTCAGCAGTTCCTCTGAGGAAAGGGAGACTTATAAATGCATGTTGAATCAAACGGTGTAGTTAAAGCAACGTTTTTCCTTATTCAACAATAAAAAAAATATTTACAAGAATAAACCATTCAATAGCTTTACACACTTCACAGACATTGTCAACACTTTCCATACTCTTTAATCACAGCTGCCACTCACGTGGCAACATTATTCAGTGGATACGATCTACTCATCTTAGATTGTATGTAACACACATCAAAGTTGCTGGTGAACGCAGCAGGCCCCGCAGCATCTGTAGGAAGAGGTACAGTCGGCGTTTCAGCCCGAGACCCTTCGTCAGGACTAACTGAAGGAAGAGTGAGTAAGGGATTTGAAAGTTGGAGGGGGAGGGGGAGATCCAAAATGATAGGAGAAGACAGGAGGGGGAGGGATAGAGCCAAGAGCTGGACAGGTGATAGGCAAAAGGGGATACGAGAGGATCATGGGACAGGAGGTCCGGGAAGAAAGACAAGGGGGGGGGACCCAGAGGATGGGCAAGAGGTTTATTCAGAGGGACAGAGGGAGAAAAAGGAGAGTGAGAGAAAGAATGTGTGCATAAAAATAAGTAACAGATGGGGTACGAGGGGGAGGTGGGACCTTAGCGGAAGTTAGAGAAGTCGATGTTCATGCCATCAGGTGGGGGCTACCCAGACGGAATATAAGGTGCCTCCTCATAGCCACACTCAGGTTGGAGGAACAACACCTTATATTCCGTCTGGGTAGCCTCCAACCTGATGGCATGAACATCGACTTCTCTAACTTCCGCTAAGGCCCCACCTCCCCCTCGTACCCCATCTGTTATTTATTTATATACACACATTCTTTCTCTCACTCTCCTTTTTCTCCCTCTGACTATACCTCTTGCCCATCCTCTGGGTCCCCCCCCCCGTCTTTCTTCCCGGACCTCCTGTCCCATGATCCTCTCGTATCCCCTTTCGCCTATCACCTGTCCAGCTCTTGGCTCCATCCCTCCCCCTCCTGCCTTCTCCTATCATTTTGGATCTCCCCCTCTCCCTCCAACTTTCAAATCCCTTACTCACTCTTCCTTCAGTTAGTCCTGACGAAGGGTCTCGGCCCGAAACGTCGACTGTACCTCTTCCTACAGATGCTGCCTGGCCTGCTGCGTTCACCAGCAACTTTGATGTGTGTTGCTTGAATTTCCAGCATCTGCAGAATTCCTGTTGTTTAGATTGTATGTGTAGATTGGCACGGTAGCGTAGTAGTTAGCACAACGCTTTACAGTACCAGCGACCAGGTTCAATTCCTGCCACTGCCCGTCAGGAGGTCTCCCAGCGACCACATGGCTTTCCTGTGGGGGCTCCAGTTTCCTCCCACATGTTTGTAGGTTAATTGGTCTTTGTAAATTGTCCCATGATTAGGCTAGGATTAAATCGGGAGTTCTGGTTTAAGGGGCCAGAATGACCTATTCCAGTCTGTGTCCCAATAATTAAATAAATAAATCCCCCAATTTAAAACTAGTTTTTGTATAAAGTCTAAAACAGTCTGCCTGTAAGGACACAAACACGAGGAAATCCACAGATGCTGGAATTTCAAGCAACACACATAAAAATTGCTGGTGGAACGCAGCAGGCCAGGCAGCATCTCTAGGAAGAGGTACAGTCGACGTTTCGGGCCAAGACCCTTCGTCAGGACTGCCTGTAAGGAGTTTGTACATTCTCCCCGTGACCACACGGGTCCCCTCATGGTGCTCCTGCTTCCCCCACCCCACCCCCACAGTCCAAAGGCGTGCCAGTTGGTAGGATAATCGTTAGTTGTAAATTGTCCTGTGATTAAGCAAGGATTAAGTCGAGGGATGCTGGGTGGCGCGACTTGAAGGTCCCAAAGGGCCTATTCCGTGCCGTATTTAAACAAATAAATAGGTAGACAGGTAAATCCTTCAATTTAGGTACTTTTTGTATATAGTCTAAAATTATAAATTTGAAGTCGGTGATTATTTATGATCTGTGTTACTTTCTTAAGTTATTATGCATTATGTGCATTACATGTACTACTGTGCTTTACACCCTGATCCAGAGAAACGTTGTCTCGTTTAACAGTATACCCAATAGAGTTAATGACAATAATCTTGATTTAACTTGATAATATGGCTCACTATTTTTGATACTTTCAGCAAAATAATGTAACAATTTCATTTTGTGTTGCTAGTAATTTCATTTGTTTGCTTTTATGCTTCGTGGGGCTTTTAGTTGAAGATGGATAACCAAGTGATAATGCTACATGAGCTTTTAATCCTTTCCTCAGGGAGATGAGTGATGATTCCCATTATTTATCCAGGCCCCAGGGTTGAGGTCCCACACCAGCAGGTTCAGGAACAGTTATTACCCTTCAACCAAAAGGCCTCTGAACCAGTGTGGATAACTTCACTCACCTCAACTTCTTAACTGATTCCACAACCTATAGACTCACTTTCAAGAACTGTACAACTCATGTTCTCAATATTATTTATTTATTATTATTTGGGATTTTTTTTTTGGTAATTGCAGTGTTTGTTCAGAGTTCAAAGTAAATTTTATTATCAAAGTACATACATGTCACCATATATAACCCTGAGATGAGATTGTTTTCTTGGGAGCATATGCAGTAATATGAAGTTTTGCTCCTCCAAACTGAGTGTGGCCTCATCGTGGCAGTAGAGGAGGCCGTGGACTGACAGGTCGGAATGGGAATGGGAAGTGGAATTGAAATGGGTGGCCACCAGGAGATCCTGCTTTTTGTGGTGGGAGCAGAGATTCTGTCCCCATCTTTCTTCTCCTTGCCCTTATTGTCTCAGATGGACTCCCTCCTATTTTTACATCAGAAAAGCAAACTCCAACATGGTCTCAACTCTATAAACTAGGGATTAAGACTCACTGTTGATAGTCAGATTGCATTTGCTAATCTCAAGGCATTTCTCTGACTTAGAGCTCAAACCTTGTTATCAAATCATGATGATAATAGATGCCAGGAACAGTATCAAGTATTTTTACATCTCTGTGAAAGCGTAGCGGTTAGCATAACACTATTACAGCACCAGCAGCCTCGGTTCACTTCCTGACGCTCTCTGTACGCTCTTCCTGTGTCTGCATGGGTTTCCTCCCACACTTCAAAGACGCACGGGTTCAATGTTCAAAGTAAATTTTATTATCAGAGTACATATATGTCACCACATACAACCCTGAGATTCGTTTTCTTGTGGGCAGACTCAGCAGCTCTATCGAATAGTAACTACAACAGGATCAATGAAAGATCAACCAGAGTGCAGAAGACAACAAACTATGCAAATGCAAATATAAATAAATAGCAATAAATAACAAGACCATGCAATAATGAGATAAAGAGTCCTTAAAAGAACATTTCAATGATGGGGCAAGTGAGTGTAGTAATCTCCTTTGATTCAAAACCCTGATGATTGAGGGTAGTAACTGTTCTTGAACCAGGTGGTGCGAGTCCTAAGGCTTCTTGTACCTTCTACCTGATGGCAACAGTGAGGAGAGAGCATGGCCTGGGTGGTGGGGACCTCTGATGATGGATGCTGTTTTCCAGCGACAGCTTTTCATGTTGATGAGCTCAATGGTTGAGAGGGCTTTACCCGTGATGTACTGGACCAAATTCACAAACCTACAATGTAGGGTTTCATATGCACATTGATTGTCTGTCTTTGTGTGTAATGTGTACTGTAAATCCCTGTAAGAAAATGAATCTCAGAGTAGTAATATATAGTGACATATACACACTTCGATAATAAATTTACTTTGAGCTTTGTAGCTTTCTTTGTGTATTGCATATATGTCCTCGAAATGTTATGAAGCTCTGTCAATATATAAAGAATACCGAAACCAATTACAGTTTTCTATTATTGTGAACACAAACGAAAGCTACTTTCACTGTTACTTTCAAAGTTGCTTTCATACATCAATACTATTGTGCAAAGAAATATTTATTTGCAGTACCATCGTGTTGACATGTGAAAGCACAAACTGCTCCTCTTTTGACGTCTTTAGAACAATTAAATTTACTAACTAATTTCAAGCAAATTCCCAGTCAAGTTTATTGTCATTTAACTATATACATGTATACCGCCAAATGAGACAATTTTTCTCCGTACCAGGGTCTAAAGCACAGTAGTACACGTAACACACATATAACACGCAATAACTTAGGAAAGCTAGAATTAAATCTACAAGTGAACTATGCATAGATAAACAAAGTAAAGTGCATAAATTAAATATTGTAGGGTACAATACAAATTATCTGCGGGGGGGTGGGGGGTTGTGGGTTTGATGTTCCAGCCGCCAATTTCCGTGTAGATGATCTGTTAGCTTTTGTGCGAGGGAGCGGGGTTGGGGTTTGCGAGTTTTGTTTCTTTTTCCTTTTCGTGTGGCGGGGGGGTTGATGTCTTTTCTTTCAATGACTTCCATGTTTTTTCTGCATTCCGTGGCTATCTGGAGAAGATGAATATTGGAGTTGTATTGTGCATGCGTACTTTGACAATAAAATGAACCTCTGAACCTTTGAAGTTATCCGGTGGCTCTTTGAATGTGATGCCGCAGGGAGTTCAGAAGCCTAATGGCCTGAGGGAAGAAGCTGCTTCCCATCCTGACTGTTCTTGTCTTTATGCACCGTCACAATGGAATTTTTAAAAATTCTCAGTTAAAATGCCAAACTAATGTTGCTGACTGTAAGCAGGGTAGTGTATATTACAACCCTTGTTGATAAGCTTGTACAATTTTAGACACAACTCCTGTTGAAGACTTAAGGCAAAACACGAGTCTAACATGCAGCATAGCACACACAAAATGCTAGAGAAATTCAGCAGGACAGGCAGTATCTGTGGAAAGGAATAGACAGCTGGCATTTCAGGCCGAGCCTTCAAGAGGACCACAACCTTGTCACAGGGTTTGAAGGCCTGTGTGCCTCAATGACCCGGAGAGCTATGTCAGCTGGAGTCAGGGCTTTATGCTTTGGCTCTTAGTGGAGTCACCCATGCTAAACTTTTCTTTTCAGGTAGAGGCCATACTAAGAGTGGTCCACCAGTCCTCCAGATTTGGGGTTCAGCTCAAGGCTAACAACCCTGACTGGTCAAAAAAGTTGTTTCTACATTGAATGGAATGGTATAGGCAGACCTTCATTGCTACCCTAAAAGCCTGCAGCATAACAGGCAGTAAGTTAAGTTTCAGGCTGAGACCCTTCATCAGGACTGTTCAGATGAAGGGTCTCAGCCCAAAAGATCGACGGTTTATTCCTGTCCATAGTTGCTGCCTGACCTGCTGAGCTCCAGCATTATATATGTGTTACTCTGGATTTCCAGCACCTGCAGAATCTCTTGTGTCAAGCATGCAGCCTTCCTTTTTGCCTCCCTCAATACCTATTGTGCAACTCCCCTGCAATTTGTTCAATGCTTACACCAAAGTTTTCAACTATCTAAGCCCTGAAATTTTCTTCCAAGACCTTATCATCTCCCTCTTCTTTAAGATTTCACTCTGCAATTCTTTGGCTGAGATTTATTAATCAAAAAGCTTATTGAACTGACAAAAAGGCACCTTTGTGCAATGCTTCAAGATTGGAACAGCACCAAACCATCCATCCTATTATTTTCACAGAGTTTCATCAGGCAGAGGTTCAGTGGACTCAGCGGCTACTCCTGCATCTATTCCTTTTGTTAATATTTCTGAGGTCCTCAGAAATGACTCTACATGGATATATTTTAAAAAGTAATTGGTGTGTTAAAAGCATTCAGAGATCAGAGTGATGGAGAATGAGGGATGAAAGAAGTCCCATCATGTCAACATAATTTCAGCATCAGATAAGCTGAACTCTTCCCCAAGTGGTAACATTTTCAAAACTTGCATGAAGCCAATTTTAAGTCGGCAAAACTTTTAAGGAGGAAAGGCGAAATGGAAATTTAGATCTGGCTCCATAAGTCAGTAAGACTACTTAAGATGAAGTTAAATTAAATAACATAGAATGTTTTTCATCCCAATCACATACTGCTCTATTGCTGAACAACAATAGAAAGATTCAAGATTGTTTAATGTTATCTCCTGCACACGAGTGTAAAGGAGAACAAAATCATTGTTACTCCAGATCTGAAGCAGCATTAAAAAAAAGTAAGATAAAGAATACAATAAAATTTTTTAAAAACACAATAAATGTAAATACGTAAGATAGCTTATATACATAGATTGATTGTACATCCATTAAGCGGCGCTGGGCACAGGAGTGTCTGTACGTAAGGTGACTGACAGGAAATGATAAAGTAGTGGTGGTGGAGGGGTGGGTTAGTGGGTGGAGGTGTAGATCAGCCTCACTGCATGGGGAAAGTAACTGTTTTTGTGTCTGGTGGCCCGGGTGTAGATGCTACATAGCTTCCTCCCTGATGGGAGTGGGACAAACAGTCCGTGAGCAGGATGGGTGGGATCCTTTCTCTGGCACCTTTCTGTATTTATGTCCTTGATGGCAGGTAGGCTAGTGCAGGTGATACATTGGGCAGTTTTGACTCCCCATTGTCGAGCCGTCCTGTCCGCCACAGAAATTATTGGAGAAGTATTATTGTTGTGTGAACTGCACATGTAGTTCATATAAATCGTCTGGTACGAGTACACAATCATCAGTAGAGTGACGGAAGCTGTCACTGTCAGTACTCGTCTGCATCATTTCTCATTAACCCACACACTTCAGGCTTCAGGAGAACCACTCAGCTCCAGACATCATCACAACCTTGTTCAGGAAGTAACATGAGGCTGATTCACCTGCACCAAGGCATCATTCGACCATTTTAGCCTATTTGCCCTATTTTATCATGTGCCTGCAAGCAACCCTAAACCTCATCCTTAATAATGGATGCTGACATCTTGCCAACCACTCAACTGGCCTATAATTTCTTGTCTTTTGCCTCCCTCCTTTCTGAAACTGTCATTTGCAATGGGTAATTCCATTTGCACCTCTTCAAAAAGCAACCCATGTCTCCAGGCATATTTGGACATGGGCTAATAAGTGCAAGTAGTACCAGGTAGAGATTATCTCCCATGAGAGAGAGTCCAACCACACACCTTTGACATTCATGGAATGACCATTGCTGAATGCCCCACCATTAACGTCAGGGGTCACTGTTCAGAGTTCAAAGTACATTTATTATCCAAGTATGTATGCATAATACAACCTTGAGATTCATCTCCTTGCAGGCAGCCACAAAACAAAGAAACCCAAAAAGACCCCATTAAAAAGGTAGACTGTCAAACACCCAAAGCACAGAGAGAAAACCAATAAGAATAAGCAGATAGCATTCAGAACTGAAGTATTACAAAAGACACAAAGCCAGAGCCGGCCAAAAATAAAGGCATCCGTTAGTCTTGCGAGACCATGAATCTGCGCCTGGAAAGTCTTCACTGGGCAAGGTTGTATGGAAGACCAGCAGTTGCCCATGCTGCAAGTCTCCTCTCTCCACACCACCGATGTTGTCCAAGGGAAGGGCATTGGGACCCATATAGCTTGGCACCAGTGTCATCGCAGAGCAATGTGTGATTAAGTGCCTTGCTCAAGGACACAATACGTTGCCTCGGCTGGGGCTCGAACTCACGACCTTCAGGTCGCTAGTCCAATGCCTTAACCACTTGGCCACATGCCCACAAGAGCAGGCCACAGCCTCAGTTAAACCAGGCAGAACCGGCCCGTCCTTCTCGTCTGGTCCAGATACCCTGACCTTTTCAATCTGGCCAGGGGCTTAAATCGTCCAAACATCGGGTCGTTCCTCGCTCTGCGACAGCTCTGGGGCCTGGGACCCTGCTGTCACGATCTGGCCTGGACCCAACCTTTCCAATTTGGCCTGGCGCTTAAATTGTTCAGACATCGGGGGCTGTCTTTGCTCCCGCCTCCGCCATGCCTCGCCTGCGTCTCCCTCCTCTGCTTGCCCAGACTCACGTCTGCACACCTCTCCATTGTTAGCGGTGATCATTATTACTAAGCTGTTTAGTAGTTTGTTTTATATTTTGCTGCCGGTAAGTACTCACCAGCGCCATCTTAAACCAGACAAAGCTTAAATAAAACAGCCATATAAATGCAAGAGTAGATCTTGCAGCAAGTCGCTCACCTCCCAACACCCCAAGGCCTTTCGAACATCAGCAAGGCATAAATCAAGAGTATGATGGAATAATCTTGACTTGCCTGGAAGACTGCCACTCCAAACGCACTCAAGAAGCTGAATACAATTCACAATAAAACACTATTCACAGCCCGATTTGTATCAACGACCCTGATCACTCGTTTGATCTGCTACCAGCACAGTACCAGTGACCTGAGTTCAATTCCTGCTGCAGTGTGTAAGGAGTTTGTAGGTTTTCCCTGTGACCGCATGGGTTTCCTCCGGCTGCTCCAGTTTCCTCCCACAGTCTAAAGACGTAGCAGATGGAAGGTTAATTTGTCATTGCAAATCCTGTGATTAGGCTAGGGTTAAATTGGGGTTTACTGGGCCACATGGCTTGAGGGGCCGGAAGGGTCTGTTCCGAGCTGTATTTCAATAAATGAATAAAAATCAGTTCTTCACCCAGATGATTCTGATGATACTAAGGCTAAATCCACAAGATTTATCATCAGGGAGGATAAAGACAGAGGTTCAGGGCAACACCACCACCTGCAGGTTCCCCTCCCAGTTATATGTTGGAAACATCTCAATATCGTCGTATTTTCTAAATATTGGAACCCCACACCCAGTAACACTGGAGTAATACTTTCACTATACAGATGGCAACAGATTGAAGTGGCAGTTTATCTTCACCTCAAGCGCAGTCAGTGCTCATCTTGCCAGCAATGCTCAGATCGTGATAATGATTAAAAACACAACTTTGAGATATATAAAGTAAATCCACCTCAATCTTTCAGATACCAACAGATTGCAGCCAAGATGCTGCAGTTAATGGAGCTGTCTCACAGTGTTTAATTCTGAACTCCAATGGTGTCTGTGACTGTGTGGCTTCTCCGTCAAAGTTCAAAGTAAATTTACTATCAAGGTATCCTGAGATTCACTGTCTTGCTGGCAAACACCTTCGAGGAAACCAAAGTTATGCTGGTTGATAGGTTAATTGCTTGTTCTAAATTACCACCAGCGATTGATGAGTACCAGGGATTGATGAGTGTAGGCATAACTCAAAGGGCTGAATGGCCTCATTATCAGGACTAATCGTCTGAAAGTGAAAGCATCACACCAGTGATAAATACCTGGATGTCTTCAGGGTGTGATGGCTGAGGCAAAAATCTTAGATTAATTCTGCACCATTTAGATTATTTTGTGTTTCATTTTGAGCGCAATTTTTTCTTTGGCCGGACGAGAAGATGGAATGGATAACCTCTCACAAACCATTTATCTGCAGTCGTGTTTTACCAATCCATTCTGTGATAGATTTACCAGAAAGCAAGCTTCATCAAGGGATGTAGGATCCTCTCTCGACCAAACCCTCCTACACAAGTAATTATTTTCCCTTGCTCTGCCAGATGACCCAATCCAAAACCATGATGTAAAAACTCATAACATCAGTGATTTCAAATGTTCAAACTGTTTAAATTCTAATCCCCCAGCTAGATATGGAGTACATCAATACTTACTGTTTATTTCCCATTCATTTACATTGAAACCTTTTCCTGACTATTTTACCACACCCAAATGCAGAGTACTCCACTGTAGTCCACTAAAGGCTCAGGAAGGAGGAACACCACCTTATATTCTGTCTGGGTAGCCTCTAACCTGATGGCATGAACATTGATTTCTCCTTCCAGTGATTCCTCTTCTTCTATTCCCCGCTCTGGCCTCTTACCTCTTCTTACCTGCCTATCACCTCCCCCTGGTGCCCCTCCTCCTCCCCTTTCTCCTATATTCCACTCTCCTCTCCGATTAGATTCCTTCCTCTCCAGCCCTTTACCTTTACTTCCCACCTGCTTCACTAATCACCTTACGGCTATCCCTCTTCCTTTCCCCCCACTTTTTTTGCTCTGCCTTCATCCCCCTTCCCTTCCAGACTTGAAGAAGGGTCTTGGGCCGAAATATTGACTGTTCATTTCCATGGTTGTGTTGGGCACGTGGCCAAGTGGTTAAGGCGTTCGTCTAGTTATCTCAGGGTTGCTAGTTCATGCAGTGTGTTTGTGCCCTTAATCACACATTGCTCTAGTCTGTGCGAGGAGTGGTGTCCCACATAGACTTCCAATCTGCACCTTGTAAGGCATGAAAATGCCCGACGCAGGCCTCTCATGGTCTGAGTCGACGTTCCCTCCCCTTCCGTGGATGCTCCCTGACCTGCTGAGTTCCCCCAGCATTCTGAGCATGTTGTTAAGCTGGGTTGCAGTTCATTGTCACTTAGTGGCGGCACAGTACAATGCTTTACAGTACCAGCAACCCGGGTTCAATTCCTGCCACTGCCTGTCAGGAGTTTGTACGTTCTCCCCGTGATCGCGTGGGTTTCCTCCGGGTGCTCTGGTTTCCCCCCACAGTCCAAAGGCGTACCGGTTGGTAGGTTAATTGTAAATTGTCCCGTGATTAGGCTGGGGTTAAATCAAGGTTGCTGGGTGGTGTGGCTCGAAGGGCTGATTCCATGCTGAATCTCAATAGGCAGAGATCACTTCAAAGTAACACTTCAAGAAAAGATTAAACCTCAGGTCATCCACTAAAACCACAGTAAGGCAGATTCAGCTCCCACTGTAGCTCAAGTGTTTGCAGAACTTTAAAGTTTCAAAAAATATACAATATGTTGTCAGGACAATATAATTAAGTCAGTCAAAATCCTTTCCCCCAAGTAGAAATGTGAAGTCCTAGAGGGTATGAATTTGTGCTAAGAGTAGGAAAGTTTAAAGGATATGTGCTAGGCAAGTTTTTTTTTAACACATAGATTGATAAGTGCTTGGAACAGGCTGGCAGGAACAGCAGTGGAAGCATATGTGATCATTGTGTGTAAGAAACATGAGAAAATCTGGAGACGCTGGAAATCCAGAGCAACTCAGCAGGCCAGGCAGCATCTGTGGAAAAGAGTAAACAGTCGGTGTTTTGGGCTGAGGCAGTCTTGCAGAAGGGTCTCGGCCCGAACATCGATTGTTTACTCTTTTCCATAGATGTCGCCTGGCCTGCTGAGTTCCTCCAGCATTTTGTGGTGCATAAGAGGCTGATAGATTAAGACTCATAAATATGCAGGATATGGAGATAGATGGATCATGTCCAGGCAGAAGAGATTTTGTTTAAATCCGAATCATGTTTGGCACAGATATTGTGGGCTGAAGGGCCTTTTCCTGTGTTTCATGTTCTATATGCTCTGCTTCCAGGAAAATTTACAAACAGAACCTGATGTATTGATGAGCTCTGTAAAAAATATACCTAATGCTTACTTTTTTCTCTGCACACTGGGTGTCTGATGGTCTTTTTTTTAAATGTGTTCTTTTGGGTTTCTTTGCTTGTGGCTGCCTGTAAGGAGACAAGTCTCAAGACTGTATATAGTGTAGATACTTTGATAATAAATGTACTTCGAACTTTGAACTTAATGCATCTCTGCACAAAATCAGAAGCAAAGGAGCAAAAAAAACCTCAAAAAATTAAACATTTTATGAATTATTTCCTTCTTAACCCTTAAAGCATTCCATTGGAGAGACATGATTATTATTTCTTTCACATGGCTAGCTCTGGGTCTACGGTGTGATGGGAAAAGTAATTACATTTAATATTAACGGAGATCCACTTCTAATCCCTTAATAAATGCATTCAAAATGATCTTGTAATCGCGTACTATAATTACTGGTTGTCAGTTTAAAGTGATGCATTGAGAACTGACCTTCCTGTTGGTCTGCCTTTCTGTACTCCTCAACAATAACACCAGCCAAGATCGAGGATTTGGCTACCTGCTTGTTCTTAGTCTTTTGCTTTTAAAGACAGGTCAATTCCAATTTAACAATCAAAAATCTGCATACAAGTATTTATTTCCACCGTCCTCGTTGTTGTCTGTATATTACAAGGTAAGAGACCCATTTGAATATTACCCGGGCGGCATGATAGCAAAGTGCAACACTTTAAGCCTGATTTATACTTCTGCGTAGGCTCTATGCCGTAGCCTATGCAAGTGGCCTACGCCGTTGCGAGCATTTATACTTGTGCATTGGTGTGTCTGTGTCGCGCCAAAACGCTAGTTGGCGGTGGGGTTTCTATGCCACTGTGTTGAGTTTCTCTGTGTACTTCAAGCAATGGCGACTGAAACTGAGCGCATCATGTTGGAGTTGGAGCTAGTAAGTGTTGAATAAGAGTTACTTTCATTGAAATTACTGCAATGCAGAAAAGAGAGAAGACGTCGGAGGAGATGGTGTGTACGACCATTGAATGGATTGAGGCAGAAGGAGGGTGAATTTTCTGTGCTTGTCCGGCCACTGAGAGACATGGACGAGGAAATGCATTTCAAATATTTTCGGATGTCGGCAGGTAGAGTTGACGAGAAGAAGCAACCGGAAATGCGATGCTACCAAGCGGACCAATCACAGTTGTTGTGGTCTGCATTGCCGCGACGCATAGTTACATTTTTGGGGAGGTGCGCGTCAGGCTACGATGTCGGGTACGGCATAGGGTACACGGCTATGTCATACTTACGGTGTAGATTCAACGCAGAAGTATAAATTGGCCTTTATAGTACCGGTGACCCGGGTTCAATTCCTGCTGCTGCCTGTAAGAAGTGTGTAAGTTCTTCCCGTGACTGTGTGGGTTTTCTTCGGGTGATCTGGTTTCCTCCCACAGCCCAGAGATGTACTGGTTGGTAGGTTAATTGGTCATTCTAAGTTGTCCCGTGATTAGGCTAGGGTTAAATCACAGGATTGCTGTGTGGTGCGGCTTGAAGGGCTGGAAAGGCCTACTCCTCACGGTATCTCATTAAATAAATGAATACCCTGGATGAACTAGTGCATCTACCAATTTTCCATTCAGTTTCTTCAACTAATTTTGCTAAATGAAATTAATTTAAAAACAGTGGAAGTCATACATTCACTGGTACTTTTCCCTTCACTTCAGCACAGAACCTATAGGGCATGTAGTTGCGGTACTGATGGAATGCTGTCTGTCACACGCAACGTTACACTAAGATCACATCTGCCTTCTCAACTCAGTGGTAAAACATATTACAGCAAAGTTGTAAGACAAGAATTGACCCTAGCTTCGAGCTAATGTTGATCACTCAGTGCACTTCATTTCACATTGCCTTGTGGGAGTTTGTGTGAACAAATTTATTATTGTGTTACCAATACAATGGTGGCACGGAAACATAGTGGTTCACACAACACTTTACCGTACTGGCGGCCTGGGTTCAATTCGATGGGAGTAGGCAGTTAAAATGTTTTTGGCATGGACTAGATGGGCCAAAGGGGCTGCCTCTCTGTACTTCTCTCTGACTCTAATTCCCACCTCTATCTTTAAGGAGTTTCTACATTCTCTTCATAACCACATGGGTTTCCTCCCACAGTCCAAAGACATAATGGTTGGTAGTCCCATGATTAGGCGAGGATTAGATTTGGGGATTGCTGAGTGGTGCAGCTGTTCAGATAGATAGATAAGGCAGATAGGTAGAAACATAGAAAACCTACAGCACAATACAGACCCTTCGGCCTACAATGCCATGCCAAATATGTACTTACTATAGAAATTACCTAGGGTTACCCATAGCCCTCTATTTTGCTAAGCTCCATGTACCTATCCAGGAGTCTCTTAAAAGGCCCTATCATATCTGCCTCCACCACCGTCACTGGCAGCCCATTCCACGCACCCGCCACTGCGTAAAAAAAATTACCCCTGACATCTCCTCTGTACCTTCTTCCAAGCACCTTAAAACTGTGCCCTCTCTTGTTAGCCATTTCAGCCCTGGGGAAAAGCTTCTGACTGTCCATACGATCAATGCCTCTCATTATCTTATACACCTCTATCAGGTCACCTCTCATCCTCCGTTGCTCCAAGGAGAAAAGGCCAAGTTCACTCAACCTATTCTCATAAGGTACGCCCTCCAATCCAGGCAACATCCTTGTAAATCTCGTCTGCACCCTTTCTATAGTTTCCACATCCTTCCTGCAGTGAGGTGACCAGAATTGAGCACAATAATCCAAGTTGGGGTCTGACCAGGGTCTGTAAAGCTGTAACATCACCTCTCGGCTCTTAAACTCAATCCCAAAGTTGATGAAGGCACTGCACCATATGCCTTCTTAACCACATAGTCAACCTGCACAGCAGCTTTGAGTGTCCTATGGACTCAGACCCCAAGATATAAAGGAAAGATTGATAAGATAGATAGATACTTCTAAAGTAGTTTGTTGTCCACAAAGTACCTTGAACCTGAGGCAACAGAAAGCGGTTAAAAAAGCTTTTCTTTAAAAAGTCAAACTATTTAGACAGCCCAAGAATCTGACGTTGTATACAAAATCTCCACACTCTTCTTAACCTGTGCATAAACCGAGTACTCATTTTGATTCAGATATAGATCCAACTTTATAAATAAGATACTAATGATCTATTTCTCTTGGCAGCATAAGTACACACAACAAAAAGGAAATTAAAGGCTTTTAATATGTTGTAACCATCCTTTATAAATTAATTGAACTTGCTAGCAAATACTCAAACTTTTCTTGAAGCTGATAATCAGCTGGAATACTTTTTCCTGGTTTCCTTTGGAATTGCAGGCTGCCTCTTACAGATCTCCACCTGGTTTAGCAACTTTGCCACAGAGAGTAAACGTTCTGGCACCACTCTGTGTGCTTCAGATCGTGGCTCAGCACGTCCATCCATCAACGGAACATGGCAGCAGTCTCATGTTTTATTTGCTGATGAAAGCAAATCTCATGAATACAAAAATATGAAAACAAGTAATGCAGACACAGCAGGAGGAGCAGAAAGAAATAATCAACATTCAAGGTCAACATTTTTCCTCTCCTCATTCAAGCACATTGCTTAATGACACCTGTCACTTTAAAGCTTTGTTTTTTAAAGTCAGGCCAAGTTTTCAAATGAGATTTCTTGTCTCCCCCAGTCTCTTGGCTCACCAACTTGTCACTCTCAGTGTATTTCAAGTCAAGTCAAGTTTATTGTAATTTTGTCAAATGAGGCAACGTTTCTCCGGACCGGGGTGTAAAGCACAGTAGTACACATAACATACATATTACACACAATAACTTAGGAAAATAAGAATTAAACCTACAAATGAATCATGCATAAATAAACAAAGTAAAGTGCATAAATTAAATACAGAACAGATTAACGGGTGACACTTCGAATTCAATGCAGCAGGGAGTTCAGAAGCTTGACGGCCTGAGGGAAGAAACTGTTTCCCATCCTGACCGTTCTTGTCTTTGTGCATCGGAGTCTCCTGCCTGATGGTAGAAAGTCAAAGAGGATGCTGGATGGATGGATGGGATCCTTGATAATACTAAGGGCCCTGCGTACGCAGCGGTCCTGATAAATGTCCCCGATGGATGGTCGGGAGACCCCTATGATCCTCTCGGCCGTTCTCACAGTCCTTTGTAGGGACTTGTGGTCTGATGCTCGGCTGCCCCCAGACCAGATGCTGATGCAACTTGTCAGGATGCTCTCAATGGTGCTCCTGTAAAATGCTGTTAAGATGTTGGGGGTGCGGTGGTGTGAGGGAGCCGTGCTTTTCTCGGTCTCCTTAGGAAGTGCTGCTGTGCTTTCTTGTTCAGAGAGGTGATAATAAAGGACCAGGTGAGGTCATCCATGATGTGAACTTCCCAGGAACTTGGTGCACTTAACTCTGTCTATGGAGGAGCCATGTGTTCACAGAGGGGGATGGTTCATCTGCACCTTCCTGAAGTCCACAATCATTTCTTCTCCACGCTCAGACTTAGATTGTTCTTCTCACACCAATCCACCAGCCGCTCTACTTCCTCTCTGTATGCCATCTCACCGTCGTTGCCGACGAGGCCGACCACTGCAGTGTCACCCACAAACTAGATGACGCGGTTTGAGCTGAATCCAGCGACACAATCGTGCGTCAGCAGTGTGATAGCAGCGGGCTGAGCATGCATCCGTGGAGCGCTAGAGACATTGCTGCCCACATGAACTGACCATGGCCTTTCTGCTCCGAAGTCCAGGATCCATTTGCAGAGGGAGGTGTTGAGACCCAGTGAGGACAGTTTCTGTGTTAAATGCTGAACTGAAGTCTATAAACAGCAGCCTGGCATATGACCCCCCCCCCCAATATACCTTTAATATTTCTAGGCTATCTACCCTCTGAAGCCATTCTTATTTCCTCAATAAATCTCTCCTGAAGCAAAAAAGCCTTCTACACATATGCATGGTTCATATCATTTACCTTGGCATTACAGTTTACTTTTCTGCTGGAGCTATCACAGATCAGGCAACCTCTGATTGTCTGCCAGCTTCAACAAGCTTTCTACCCACCCCCTTCCCTTTTCGACTCACACCCAACTCTGTCATGGCCCACACTTGGAATATTTGCATTATTTTAAGGCCACATTTTCAAATTCCCAACTTTGTCCTGTTATTCACCATATTCTGCATCTACTCATCAAAATTACATACTTCACTACATAATAATTCCTTATCTTTTATTAAAGTGTTTACTCTTTTATCCCAGTCATTCTCACCTTCTCTCCACAGAGAACCAGTGTGAGAATTAGACTCAGACCCCTGCCCTCCTTGTACTTTTCTGAAACAGGATCTATCTCAAAGCACTGAAGAAATACCACCAACACTGTCTCTGCAAAATCCTACAAATTCACCAGCCTGAATAGGAAACCACCACCAGTGTACTGTCCATGCCAGCATCCCCATCACTGAAGTCTTAGTTATACTCAGCCAGTTCCAGTGGGCAAGCCATATCATTCACCTGCCTAACACCAAAATCCCAAAAGGGCAATTCCATACCCCAATAAATAAGAATCAAGTTTAAAATGACTGGCATATGCCACGAAATTCGTTAACTTTACAGCAGCAATACAATGAAATACATGCTAAATAAATATAGAGAAAAAATCTGAGTTACAGTAAGTGTATATATGTCTATTAAATAGTTAAATTAAGTAGTGCAAAAAACACAGAAATGAAAGAAGTAGATAGGTAGAGTTCATGGGTTCGATGTCCATTCAGAAATCGGATGGTAGAGGGGAAGAAGCTGTTCCTGAATCGCTGAGTATGTGCCTTCAGGCTCCTGTACCTCCTTCCTGATGGTAGCAATGAGAAGAGGGCATGTCCTGGGTGATGGGGGTCCTTAATGATGGACGCCACGCCTTGAAGATGTTTTGGATACTAAGGAGGCTAGTGCCCATGATGAAGCTGACTAAGCTTACAAGTTTCTGCAACTTGGTTCGATCTTGTGCATTGCCCTCCGCCCCCCCCTCACCCCATGCCAGATGGTGATGCAGCCAGTCAGAATGCTCTTCATGGTACATTTGTAGAAGTTTTTGAGTGTTTTAGTATCGATAGGTCACCAGGACAGAAGACAATTCCAAGATGCTCTCAAAGCCTCCTTGTAAAACTGGAACTTTCCCATTGATTTTATGCAGATTCTTGACCCCCCCCCCCAAACCCCCCATGGGTGTTCAACATGAAGAAGAAGCGTCCATGATAGAACTGAGGATCTTCAATCCTTCCAACAGGACCATAAGGAAACCCAATAAAACTAGCAAAAGGACAGTGACTTGACCTTATACTAACCAATCACCCGTCCCCTCAAGCACCTTCTACCCCATATGTAGCAGTGCCTTGCCAGCCACCTCAGAACCCACAGAGCTCAAATAAGTCTGTCTCAACAAGCAATGTCTGCTGAAGCAGAAGATGAACAATATTGTGCAAAAGTCTTAGGCACATATACACAGCTAGGGTGCCTAAGACTTTTGCACAGCACTGTATTTGTCAACGTGGAGCGAAAAGTGAGTAAATCTGGGGGGAGCAAAGGATGTTGGGAATTGTGATGGTGGGTCACCAGGGGAGGGGTGTGCGACAAGTGGCAGAGGAGTGCCGGGGCGAGAGGGTGTTGCGGGTGCAGATGCACACAGCCCTGAGACACCAGGCAAGGTCACTTGATTCCAAACAATTCATTGATTGATCGCTACAGAATGTCCCTCTGGTGGTTCCCGCTCCCTCCCCTCTCCCGTCCCCTTTTCCCAACCATGATTCCCTTCTCCCTACTTCCTTCCCACTATCAGTCCACAATAGAGACCCACATCAGAATCGGTTTATCATCACTCACAAATGTCAAGAAATTTGTTTTTTTATTGTGACAGCAGTACAGTGCAATACATTAAAATTACCACAGTTACTGTGCAAAAGTCTAAAGCGCCCTAGCTATATATATGTGCCTACGGCTTTTACATAGTACTGTATATGTGACAAACGTACAAAATTAGCCCTTCGTTATTAATATACACCATGACCATTTGAAAATTTTAACTGAGGTTTTCTTTTATGGAAGTTTTAAAAAAGCTGCCGTCAGTAAAAATTCATGGCCTGTCACAAAGAGAGAACAAACTTACTGATGTTGCTTTTGAGTACAATGCCTGCACACACAGCCTGCTCTTTCCAGTCCCACATCAATGCAGTTGAAATTTATTTGAAGTGGCCAAGCAAAAATTCAAAAAAAACTACAAAAATAAGCTGCCACAGATCAAGAAGATAGCAATTTGG
The DNA here is from genome assembly GCF_963921235.1 of Mobula hypostoma. Lineage (NCBI taxonomy): Eukaryota > Metazoa > Chordata > Chondrichthyes > Myliobatiformes > Myliobatidae > Mobula > Mobula hypostoma. The sequence goes on along the minus strand of NC_086126.1, from coordinate 7,821,800 downwards.
GGGAGACAGTAACTGCTAGCGCTGCCTGTGACACTGCATATCCTGAGAATGTATCGGAAAGAGTGTTCTAGAGGTATATTCTCACAAATATCTTTATTTAATCCTTCATATCCACACTACAAAGCTAAAAACACATTCACAGGTCAGTATGAAATTCTCCCAAAACACTCCTCCAGATCAGAGAAGATTTAGGCTTTAGTGCACCTTTAATTTCACACATTGATCAGGTTAACAGCTTGTTGTAATTATGCTGCTAGACTCTACAAGACAGCAGATGTCTTTTACCACAACAAGAAAAATGAAAGGAAAAGTAAAATAAATAGATTATTTCTCCTGTTCTCAAGTACTGAGCTACATAACTCAAAATAATCGACACTTGAACTCATTAGAATTTGCTGCTTTTGGAAAAAAGTTAAGCATTCACAGGCACGAGCATGATAGTTCTTCAACACGAGACAGTCTGCAGATGCTGGAGATCCACAGCAACACACATAAAATGCTGGAGGGACTCAGCAGGTCAGGCAGCATCCACAGAAATGAATAAACAGTCGACGTTTCGGACCGAGACCCTTCTTCAGGTCTGATAGTTCTTGTAACCTCTGGTATACTGAAAAATATTTTGCGCTTTTAAAGCTAGCTTTCTCTTATTCAATATCTTCTGTCTTCTTTAAATAATATATTGGTAACGAGCACAAAACAACCAGAATGCCAAAGATCTTGGATGGAGCAGGGTATTAAAGAAAGCCCAACCATGATTTTTCAAGCTGATCAAGGACAGACAGATTAAAAAGTACCATATTTCCCAAAATGCTGTTAATTTTGGAAACTGATAACAAGCTGAACAACCTCTGTCCATCTGCAGCATAAAACCATGCACAATTTGACACAAAACCATTAGTGTCTCTGAGATGGATCAGAAAGACCATCCTGCAGTTGATTAAGATTACAGATTGATAAAATAAGTGATGATCTTCTGAAACTGGTGTCAAGGATTACCATGAAGACTAGATTAAAACAATGTTCTATCTAATTAGTGTTGCAATTACTTAACTTGGAATAATTTGATGCTGGTGAAGGAAAAACTGTGAACCCGGGGTAATGGCCCATATGGAAATCTCCCCTTACAAAATTCAAAGACAATTAATCAAAAATTTTGAGATACGGAATGCAAGTTGTTCTCTTAGAAATTATGCGAAGAGAAAATAAATCCACACACACAAAATTTGATTTTTTTTGCTGCTTCTTCAGAATCACAATCAAAATCTGGTTTAATATCATTGGCATATGTTGTGAAATTTGTTTAACATTGTGGCAGCAGTACAATGTAATACATGATAATATAGAAACAAAACTATGAAATACAGTAAGTGTATATAAAATACAAATTAATTAAGTAGTACAAAAACAGAAATTAGAGGGTAGTGAGGTCGTGCTCATGGGTTCAATGTCCATTCAGAAATTGGATGACAGAGGGGGAGAAGCTGTTCCTGAATCATTGAGTGTGTGCCTTCAGGCTTCTGTACCTCCTTCCTGATCGTAGCAATGAGAAGGGGGCATGTCCTGGGTGATGGAGGCCCTTAATGATGGATGCCACCTTTTTGAGACACCGCTCCTTGAAGATATCTTGGATACTACAGAGGCTAGTGCCCATGATGGAGATGACTAATTTTACAACATACATGCAAATGATCAAATGATGCATATGAAAATTCAAAATACAGTCCAGTTTCTAGGGAAGGAACACCTAGAGACACCACTCCTTGAAGATATCTTGGATACTACAGAGGCTAGTGCCCATGATGGAGATGACCAATTTTACAACATACATGCAAATGATCAAATGATGCATATGAAAATTCAAAATACAGTCCAGTTTCTAGGGAAGGAACACGTAGAGACACCACTCCTTGAAGATATATTGGATACTACAGAGGCTAGTGCCCATGATGGAGATGACTAATTTTACAACATACATGCAAATGATCAAATGATGCATATGAAAATTCAAAATACAGTCCAGTTTCTAGGGAAGGAACACCTAGAGACACCACTCCTTGAAGATATATTGGATACTACAGAGGCTAGTGCCCATGATGGAGATGACTAATTTTACAACATACATGCAAATGATCAAATGATGCATATGAAAATTCAAAATACAGTCCAGTTTCTAGGGAAGGAACACCCCCAACTTCCCAACCCCACCCCCGCCCCCAACTGTGACGCTACCATTCTACCAGCAGCACAAAGATCTCCCCAAGGTAGAACAAAGAAATCTGGGAATACAGTCCATAGTTAACTGAAAGTGGTGTCACAGGTTGATAGGGTTGTAAAGAATGCTTTTGACACATTGGCTTCGTAAATCAAGGTATTGAGTACAGGAAATGGGACATTATGTTGAAGTTGTAGGTGTGGTCTAATTTGGAGTATTGTAAGCAGTTTTGGTCACCTATATACAGGAAAGATATAAATAAGGTTGAAAGAACAAAGTGAAAATTTACAAGGATGTTGCCAGGACTGAAAGGACCTGAGTTATAAGGAAAGATTGAACAGGTTAGGACTTTATTCCTTGGAGCATAGAAGACTGAGAGGAGATTTGATTGAGGTATTCAAAATTATGAGGGATATAGACAGGGTAAATGCAAAGAGGTTTTTCCACTGAGGTTGGGTGGGACTTCAACTGGAGTTTTGGGTTGAGGGTGATGAGTGAAAAGTTTAAGGGGAACATGAGGGGGAACTTCTTCACTCAGAGGGTGGTGAGAAGGTGGAATGAGCTGCCAGCGCAAGTGGTGCATGCGAGCTTAATTTCAACGTTTAAGAGAAGTTTGTGTAGGTACATGGATAGTAGGGGTATGGAGGGCTGTGGTCAATGGGAGTAGGCAGTTTAAATGGCTCGGCACGGACTAGATGGGCCAAAAGGCCTGTCTCTGTGCTGTACTTTTCTATGACTCTATTTGATACACAAGTTATCCTGTTCCACTTTGATATTAAAATGTAGTTAGTGCAAATGTTGTAAAGACATCAAAAAGAGCCGTAAACAATACATATTTTGTTAACAATGCACACCTCAAATGATAACTCTGCGTTGTCTGCATTTTTTTAGAAGCACTCAACAGTTTACTGCAGGCAAATGTCCCCACGACCGTGATAGTTTATAGGAGATACAGATTGTTTAGGTAGCTGTTTTCAATGGCGTGGAAAATGTGTTCATTAGAAATAGACAGCTGAAAATTATTGGACGAATAAAGGGTGAAAATGTGACATCAGTATCAAACCTTACTGTATTCAAGGTCAGGATGTATTGGAAAGAGGATGTACCAGATGTTGCTGTGTGCCTCAATATATTCCTCCGCGGAATTAACTTAAAATCCCAAGTCAGGCCTTCAAACTATAGTTTGCAGCCCTCTAAAATGATGTGATCACACTCTTTTGCTGAACATAAAATTCATTAACCTTGTTATTTTCGAATGACAAGGGTCATTATGGTAGCGTTGCGGTTAGCACCAGCGACCTGGGTTCAATTTCCGCTGATGTTTGTCAGGAGTTTGTATCTTCTCCTTGTGACAATGTGGGATTCCTCCGGGTGCTCCGGTTTCCTCCCACAGTCTAAAGGGTTAATTGGTCAATTGGACACTTGGATGTACTGGGCAGCATAGGCTCATTGGACCAGAAGGGCCTGTTATCTCTAAATAAAAAACAATTCTATATTATTAATAATCATTCAGTGGCTATTTTATTAGGTACAGGAAGTTGTGTTTGTGGACTTCTGCTGCTGTAGCCCAGTGGTCCCCAACCTCCGGGCCATGGACCGATACCGGGCCGCGAAGAATGCCGGGGTACAGCGGTAGCCGGAACGCACCCAGCACATCTTTAAGAAAAAAGCCGAAATAAGGCACCTAATTAATTAACTTGTTTATTTCGGCTTTTTTCTTAAAGATGTGCTGGGTGCGTTCTGGCTACCGCTGCACCCCTGCATGCTCCGTGGCCCAGAGGTTGGGGACCACTGCTGTAGCCCATCCCCACTTCAGGTTCAACATGCTGTTCATTCACACTCACTGTTGTAACGTGTGGTTATTTGTGTTACTGTCGCCTTCATGCCAGCTTGAAATGGTCTAGCCATTCTCCTCTGACCTCTCTCATTAACAAGGCGTTTTCACCCACAGAACTGCTACTCACTGGATGCCTTCTGTTTCTCGCACCGTTCTCTGGTAAATCTAGAGACTGTTGCGTGGGAAAATCCCAGGAGATCAGCAGTTTCTGAGGCACTCAAACCACCCTGTCTGGCACCTACAATCACTCCACAGTCAAAGTCACTTAGATTATATTTCTTCCCCATTTGGATGTTCAGTCTAAAAAACTGAACCTCTTGACCATGTTTTTATGCATTGAGTTGCTACCACTTGATTGGCTAATTAGATATTTGCATTAACAAGCAGGTGTACCTAATAAAGTGCCCACTGAGGCAGGTTCCTAGCACGGTGGTACTTTGTAGCTTTGTTAAGTAAGCTAACATTCTTCTTGGCTGTATGTACTTCAGTACTGCCTCCGATTTTATTCCCCACCGTAAGCTTTCAAAGAGAGCCATTCATTTTGAGGAGGAGGCGCCAAATTGCTTCACCGTTATCTTCAGGGATTCAAAGATAAACATCTAAAGCAAGCTGTTTCTCACTTTCTACTTAATGCTCATCAACTTAAAACACATTCGTATAGTCAGAGAGACGCAAAGAGAAGTATGTCATTTAGCCCAGTGTATCTATGCCAGCTAGTTAGTGCCACTTTTTGTCTCTTTTTAAATTCAAAAAATATAAAAAGAAAACGCCAGAAATACAAAGAAGCCACCAGCTTTCTGGATGACGCTCTTTAATCTCAAAGATTCAAACTATATTTATTTTCAAAGTATACATGCAGAGTGCAGAGGAGATCCAGAATGTTGCCTGGATTGGAGAGTGTCCCTTGAGAACAGGTTGAGTGAACTTGGCCTTTTCTCCTTGGAGCGACGGAGGATGAGAGGTGACCTGATAGAGGTGTATAAGATGATGAGAGGCATTGATTGTGTGGATAGTCAGAGGCTTTTTCCCAGGACTGAAATGGCTAACATGAGAGTGCTTGGAAATAGTTACCAAGGGGATGTCAGGGGTAAGTTTTTCACACAGAGCGTCGTGGAATGCACTGCCAGTGACGGTGGTAGAGGTGGATACCATAGGGTCTTTTAAGAGACTCTTAGATAGGTACATGGAGCTTAGAAAAATAGAGGGCTATGCGGTAGGGAAATTCTAGGCAGATCCTAGAGTAGTTACATGGTCAGCACAACATTGTGGGCCGAAGGGCCTGTAATGTCCTGAAGATTTCTGTGTTCTATGTTCTGTATGCAGTGTACAACAGACAGCCATGAAACAAAGAAAACCATGGGACCAAATCTTCAAAGAAAAAGAGCAAACACACAACATGCAAGAAAAAAGAACAAATCGCGCAAACAGCAAAAATAGAGCAAAAATCACAGAATGCAAAACTCCAAATCACTGTCATCGAACGAGTCCTGGCATATGCAGTTCAGCTCAATCTAGCACCATGTCTTTCACTATCTGCACAAAATTGCACAACACAGCAACAAATAAAATTTACTATTCACTGGATAAGAAGGAAGGCAGAAATGTTGCTGGTAAGCAAATGCAACTTAATGGATAACATGAACCAGTCATGTTATGGAGAAGTAGAGGTCTCCAGGGAATATCTTTCCTCGGTGCTATGAGTGATTATGAGCTTTTGTTACATGGATAAACTGTGGGCTATGAATCTATGACATACCACTTACTTGAACGTTAATGCATTAGCCACTCAATTTAATCACCGAGTGTTTTGTTTGAAGCCATTTACAGATCAGAAACACGATCTTTGGCCTGACACATCCAGATCCAGAGTAGCTTCCAGCCAGCTATTTTGAACCCCAACAATATATTATGGAGTCATATCTGTCTTTTCATTTCCACGCCTCCCTGACATGCCTCTCTGTTGATGAGCTATTTTACAACTACAGGTATCAGAAAGTGTGTTGAAGAATCCATTTCCCCCACCTCAGCACTGAACCATCCCAGTTTCATCTGAGACTACTTAATATTTATCAATTAGGGATGAAATGGAGAAAGAAAATTGAGTTTCTGATTGAATGTAATGAACAAAGTGTCTCAGAGACTATATCGGCTTGCAAGTACTTCAGTTTAATTCAATGCATTTCCACTACTAAGGTCAAGATCGCTTCTAAGTGTAATGTCATACCATACATTTCCCATAAATCCTCTTAGCCAATCTCAGACAGCTTCCCGTAGGCATTAGGGTCAAGTCATCAGCTGCCACAGATATATGCAGATACAAAAGCCATGCACAGCACATCAAGTGACAATCTTCGGCTTTGTGCAGTCGTCTATAAAAGATAAGATTCTTATTTCCCCTCAAGAATATCCATCTTTCAAAGAGAACCTTTCATTTTGAGGAGGAGGCACCATACAGCTTCGGCGTTATCTTCAGGGATTCACAGATCAGCATCTGACCCAGCTTTCTTCAGCTCAGACACTGCAGTGCCATCTGCAGTTCAAGCTCACTTCATATTCCAGCTGTCGGCTTTACGTTAGCCAGGGCATCATTGCCACAGGCACAGCATTGTCAGCGAGGGAGTACCAATGCCACAGATCATGCTTATCTGCTTCTTTCAACGTCATACTGCTGCTCATGGCAAATATAAAGCAGGAATGCCACTGGCAAGCTCAAACTGGACGTAGTCACACTCCATTCTTCCAGTAGTAGTAAGAACCAGCAGATTAGTTATCACTCAGAATTTTTTTTTTTGGAGCTGCCATACTATGCATGCCTGAAGACACGCACTCTGCCATCAGATTTCTATATGGACAATGAAACCATGTACACTACCTCACTATTTCTTTTTTGCTCTCTTTTGCATTACTTACTGAATTATATATATACATACACAGACACACACACACACACACACGGGACTTTTTTTTAATTAATTGGGACACTTTGGGACCCATACATCTTGGCCCATTAAAGCAGCTGTCCCGATTAGCCAAAGTTTCATGGAAATAGTTAAAAAGCTACCAAAGAAAAGGCAAACTGAGTAACAAATTACATATTTAAATGAAATACAAAACAAATTAGAACACATCAATTCTAGTGTAGTACTATAAAATTATGCATTACGTTATCAAAGGAGGAATTCAGCATATATTGCCGTGTTCTTTTGATTGACTGCAAATGAACAAAACCAGTGCAAACACTGAGTGTAGATAATGGCATTCATACAATGCATTTGACAATTGCATCCTTCAAATCTTCATTTTCATTGTAACATTCAAGATGATTGTCAATACCTTGAAATTCTTCGTAGTTCCTAACTTGTTGAAATGGTGAAATTGTTTCATTTTCACTCTGGGCCATTTCTGGCATCTCCAAGCCTGGATGTTTAAAACCACAGTGAGCAAAACAGTTCTGAATTGTCTTACAGCTTATTTTTCACCAATTTTCATGACAGAAATCACTGCTTTTTGAACATAAGCACCTGCAACTGACTCTATTTAAAACTATTTGCTCTAAGCACAGTGTAGTGTCTGACAACCACACAAGTGCACGTAACTGGCACTAGTTAGAACCTGTTTGGCAACAGTTTCATTCCCCAGTTAAGCGGCATAGTGTCCCAAATAAATGCAGGGAATCCCAGCTATCTTCTTGATTAGTTTTTTGGTTTGTAAGAGTTGTCCCAAATAAGCAGCTATGCCAATTAATCAATGATCCAATTAACCAGAATCCGCTGTATATAAAGATCAATTGCACAGAGTACAGGAAAGACAAGATCCTTAAGTGTTGCTGAGCAGAGAGATCTTGGGATCCAAGTTCATAGTTCTTTGAAAGTGGCTACACAGTTCGATACGGTGGTTAAGAAGGCTTATGGAATACTTGCTTTTATTAGTCGAGCCACTGAGTTCAATAGTCAAGAGATTATGTTGCAACTTTATAGAACTCTGGTTAGGCCACATCTGGAGTATTGCATACAGTTCTGGTCGCCCTACTGTAGGAAGGATGTTGAGGCTTTGGAGAGGGTACAAAAGAGATTTACCAGGGTGCTGCTTGGTTTAAAGGGCATGTGCTATCACAAGAGGCTGGAGTGCTGGAGGCTGAGAGAAGATCTGACAGAGGTTTAAAAGATTATGAGAGGCATAGATAGAGTGGAGAGAGAGTATCTGTTTCCCAGGGTTGAATGTCTACTACCAGAGGGCATGCATTGAAGGTGAGAGGGGGTAGATTCAAGGGGGATGTGAGGGGTAGTTTTTTTACTTAGAGAGTGGCGGATGCTGCCTGGTATGGTGGTAGAGGCAAATACATTGAAGGCTTTCAAGAGACATTCGGATAGGCACATGGATGTAAGGAAGGTCTAGGTAGGAGGGATAGTGTTTGGGTGTCTTTGATTTGCTTTTTAGTTGGTTCAGCATAACATTATGAGCCGAATGGTCTGTTCCTGTGCTGTACTCTTCTAAGTTCTATAACTTTTTATTATGTATTGCAATGTACTGCTACCGCAAAACATTTTACACATATGCCAGTCATATTAAACCCAATTCTGGTTCCCTCTCAAAGTGAATGACTTTGTATGTGGCAGCTCCTTTGCTTTAGAATACAAATGTGCATTTTTTTAAAAGAATGATATCATAAGTATCAAGAAAATAAAGTTTTGCTCCATCCTCTCATTTCCCATAGAGCTCCTTGGATTTTACTGTTCTTGATGTGACAGAAGCAACCTTTATTCCCTGATGTAATAACTTTCAAAGTCTTCGCAAAAAGGAGATCCCATGCTTATCCTTCAGCGAACAGTATCAGTTGCATCTCACCGACCAAATTCCTATTCCCCACTTTCCTCTTCCCATCCACATAACATTGAAGCAATTTGAAAATAATTTTTATTGGATGCCATTTTGTTAGCCTGTTCTAAAGGCAGGGAGCAGTGACAATTAGTTTCAGAACCCAATGCAAATCTTTCAAACAAGAATGCATAAAACTGTAAAGAATACAGCAAAATTATATTTTTACTTCAAATGTGATTTTCTCAAATGGTCGTGTGAAAGGTGAAAGAATTATCAAAATGGCAGAAAGTAAACCATGGTTTCATCAACTACCCTACCCCTATCCTGTTTAGAGCTGGCCAAAGGTTACTCTTGGAGCCATTTGTTGGTATTTGCAAAAAATATAATTTGTAAATGTCTAAAAGTAGCTCCTCGAGTTCTTGTGGCAATGGTGATAACCCACTAATCTGGCAAAGGAGGCAAAGGAAATCGCCATCTCAAAGCCAGGGATATTGACTCTTGAACTGAAGAATGACAGGCTGACCCCGTTATTCCATACAAACTATAAATTCATTGTACAGCTACTTTGCCAAAGATTTAGTCCCGCCGCCAGTGTGTCTCTCACTATGAGAAGCTTTTGTCATCTACAAATCGGTGGCAGACAAGTCCTTGAAAATAAAGTTCAAGCATCATTTGCCCTAGTTAGGGTTAACCCTAACCCTAATCTTATGAGCACAACTCATGCTCAGTCATTCCAAGTCCTTTCAACTTAATGTGGACAGTTTTAAGCAATCAAAACATGAGAGTGCACTAATGAGATAAGATATAGGAGTAGAATTAGACCACTTGGCCTATCCAGTCTTCTCCACCATTTCATCACGGCTAATCCATTTCCCTCTCAGCTCCAATCTCCTGCCTTCTCCCCTAACTAATCAAAACCTATCAAGCTCTGCCTTAAATATAGCAAATGACTTGGCCTCCACAGCCGCCTATGGCAACAAATTCCACAGATTCAGCATTCTGTCTAAAGAAATTGTTCCTCTTTTCAGTTCTAAATAAACATCCCTCTATTCTGAGGCTGTGTCCTCTGGTCTAAGACTCTCTCACCCTTGGAAACATCCTCTCCACGTCCACTCTATCAAGGCCTTTCACCAGTTGATAGGTTTCAATGAGGTCATCCTTCATTCTTCTGAATTCCAATGAGTACAGGCACACAGACATCAAACGCTCCTCATGTGATAAGCCTTTCAATCCCGGATTCATTTTCGTGTACCTTCTTTGAACCATAGATCAGAATCAGATTTAATATCACCAGCATACGTAGTGAAATTTGTTGTCTTTGTGGCAGCAGTACAATGTAATACAAAAAAAAGAGAAAAAATGCAAATTACAGTAAGTATAGATACATTAAATAGTTAAAATAGATAAGTGCTGCAAAAATAAAAATAAAAAAGTAGTGAGGTAGTGTTCATGGGTTCGATGTCCATTCAGAAATCTGACGGCAGAGGGGAAGAAGCTGTTCCTGAATCGTTGAGTGTGCCTCCTCCCTGATGGTAGCAATAAGGGAACATGACCTGAGTGACGGGGGTCCTCGATGATGGATGCCACCTTTTAGAGGCATTGCTTCTTGAAGATGTCGTAGATACGATGGAGGCTAGTTGCCATGATGGAGCTGACTAAGATTACAACTCTCTGTAGTTTACTTCAATCCCGATAAGATTAGCTAACCCTAAACCTTTAGCACCAGGTAACCCGAGGGACAGATTTTGCTTCTATTCTCTGTAATACGTGTACAAGTGATATACCAACTAACAACGATGAGAAAGTTTGCCTACTCTTATGATGTGCACTTACAATACAGGCAAAAACCTTCAGAGACCAGGAGGGCAGTGAGACAGTGCGTCTAACAGCATTAACTAACATGGAGGCTGAAAGCCAAATACAGCGAAAGCCATGGTCACAGCGTTCTAATCCACAGCGCTCTTGACAATGGCAGCACCTATATATCGTTCTACAGAAGGAAATTTCTGTGTGGCACAACAGCAACATATCATGAAGTGACTCTTGACGGATCACTAACCATCCGTAACCATTTGTGGAAGGTTGTAGCCAAGACAAAGCACGGATTAACATAATCCATATATTTGCAAGTATTACACTACACCCAGTGGCCACTTTATTAGGTACACTTGCTCATTAATAGGTGGTTGTCTCTCAGGGTCTGAGGAAGACTAAACATTGTGCAGTCATCTGTGGACACGCAGGTGACTTCAGAGGCCGAAGGACGAAGCACATGTGCGGTTGCAGGTTGGACATGGAATGGCGGTTGTTAGAACAGGTGCATACACAGCTTTGTGGCATTGGTCTCGTGCTGCTGCAAGGCGCTGATTTCGGTCATCCTCAAAGTCAGATGCAGCTTTTCTGGTCAGGACGCACCACGCAGCCCGGTCGGCTGCGGACTTCTCAAGTTGTTGAGGCTGGAGGTCTGCTCATTTGATGTACGATTTCAGGTTGCCTTTGAATCTTTTTTTGGGGTGGCCCTGATTGCGACTGCCATACAGAAGCTCACTGTAGAACAGCTGCCTGGGGATCCTTGTTTCACCCATACAGATTACGTGGCCAGTCCAGCATAGCTGGGCCTGGAGGATCCTTGCCTCAGTGCTTGTGCCGTTGGCTCTGTCAAGGACTTCCTGGTTGGTGATTCGGTCCTGCCATCGAATCGTCATGATCGACCGCAGAGAGCGCATGTGAAACTGCTCCAGCTGTTTGATCTGCCTGCGGTACAGGGTCCAGGTTTTGCAGCCGTACAGGAGAGAGGTGAGGACCACAGCCTTGTACACCTTGAGCCTGTTTGAAAGCTGAATGTCCTTGTGCTCCAGAACTTTGACACGGAGTTTCCTGAGTGCCTGGCTGGCTTTCTGGATCCTTGCTATGATCTCTTTGTCAAGGGATCCGTCACTGGAGATGGTGCTTCCTAGATACTTGAAGCTCTCCACATTCTTCAGTACAGTGCTGGCGATGGTGATGCATGGCTGAGGAGGGTGACTGTTTGATGCAGGTTGTAGGAGAACTTCTGTCACCAGGCTGATTGTCAGGCTGAACAGCTTTGAGGCTGCGGAGAACTTGTCAACAATCGTCTGCAGGTGGTTCTCCTGGTGGGCCATGAGGGCACAGTCATCAGCAAACAGGGCTTCCGTGATGAGCCTCCTCAACATTTTGGTCTTTGCAGCAAGGTGTCTCAGGTCAAACATCGATCCGTCCAGGCGATATCTTATGTAAATACCCAGAAGCTAATGCAAAGCAATACCGTAATTTGATATGAACAGACCATGGGCACGGTAAAAAGTCTCAAAGTCTCTCGAAAGTCCCATCATCTCACGCAGACGGTAAACCTCCAGCGCCGCAAACTTGCCGATGCAGCCTCCTGGAAGCATCCGACCACAGTCCGACTCTGAATCCGTCTGAAAACTCCGAGCCTCCGACCAGCTCTCCAACACCGAGCACCATCTCTGCCGAGCGCTTCAGCCCCGGCCCCGGCAACAGGCAATAGCCCAAGCCAAGGATTTGGGACCTTCCCCTCTGGAGATTCTCGATCGCACAGTAGCAGCGGCAGCGAAGCGGACATTTCAGAAGTTTCTCCAGGTGTTCCTCCATGCTTTTCACAGCTGTGTCCATGAAATCAGGATTGTGCACGGCCCCCTAGTTAACACATATCAATATCATTCAGAACGGCCGAACGCGCTGCGTCGTGCCACCATCTTCTCCTCCCTCCTAATATATTTATTTATCTATTTATTTTATTACTGTAATTTACAGTGTTGTATTATTATGTATTGCAATGTACTGCTGCACAATAACAACAAATTTCACGATATAAGCCAGTGATATTAAACCTGATTCTGATGCTAAGAATAAGGAACTTGTTCCAGATCCATAAGCAAGACTATCTGCATTTCACTTGTCTCAAAGGACCGGGGAAGTTTGAAATAGGAATATTTACGGGCAACATGATCACTAAGTGCTTGAATCAAACACTTATCTGTCTGTAAATGTGCTAAACCTCGTTCAATGGGAGCTACCTTTGAGTTAAACCTCAAACAATTTATAAGTAATGCTCAAGAGACAAGAAGTGCCTTTTCTGGTTCAGTTTTCACCTTTTTCTGCTCCCCACATAGCAATGCATTTATCTTGAGTACAATGCGAAGATCTGCACTTGCAAGTCAGAGGTATTGAAGAATACCAGTGGAAATTATTGAATGTTCCTTTTGCTGGTTTAAAGAGTTTAGCCTCTCTTGCCATGTTGTCTGCTTAGTCCCTCTTACAGCAGCAAGTTCAAGGTTAAAGAACCTGAGGGGTTTTTTTTTAGAAAGGAGAGCAGAAAAGGCAGGATCAAACAGGCAGCTTAATAATGGCCAAACGCTCCATGGTAGGCACCGTGCATAAGCTTTATGAAAGAATGTAGTAGATTGCCTGAGTGATGTTTGTGGCTAGTGAAGTGAAACTAATGGCATCAACCTGAATATTCAGCACATTTATTGACGGAATTGCGCTCCAAATCAGAATCACAGTACTGATTTATACGCTGGGCCAGATGGATTGAAAAGGCAGGGTGTCGGGACCAGAGGTCAGGGTCAGGCCGGTTCTGCTCACTGCTCCGTGACGTTTACTCCACTCTGCACTGCACTGAGGTTGAGGCTCTGGCTGCTCCGGACTTCGTGTCTGAGGACTTACTTTCATTCTAAATGTTACTTGCTTATTTTTATCGTTTGCGCAATTTGTTTTTTTTCTCTCTCTCTGCACATTGGGTGTTCTTCAGTCTTTTTTATGGTTTTTTTTCGGGTTTCTTTGTTTTGTAGCTGCCTGTAAGCAGATACACCTCAAGGTTATATCATGTATACATACTTTGAACTTTGATGCCGTAAAACCACAGGGATAATAAACCTGGTGTGTGGCCAAGTGGTTAAGCCGTTCGTCTGGTGATTTGAAGGTCGCTAGTTCGAGACTTGGCTGAGGCAGCGTGTTGTATCCTTGAGCAAGGCACTTAACCACACATTGCTCTGCGACGACACCGGTACCAAGTTGTATCGGCCCTAGTGCCCTTCCCTTGGACAACATCGGTGGCGTGGAGAGGGGAGTCTTGCAGCATGGGCAACTGCCGGTCTTCCATACAACCTTGCCCAGGCCTGCGCCTTGGAACACAAAATAATCTGCAGATGCTGGGGTCAAAGCAACACTCACAACACGCTGGAGGAACTTAGCAGGTTGGGCAGCATCCGCGGAAAAGATCGGTCAACGTTTCGGGTCAGTCCTGAGGAAGGGTTCCGGCCCGAAATGTCGACCAATCTTTCCCACAAATGCTGCCCAACCTGCTGAGTTCCTCCAGCGTGTTGTGAGAGCTGCACCCTGGAAACCTTCCAAGGCGCAAATCCATGGTCTCATGAGACTAATGGATGCCTATATAATAAACCTGAGTCTGATTCAGTACAGTCCAAAGACATTCAAAGTTACTATAGATAAATAGTGCAAAAAAGGATACATTCAGGTAGTGTTCATGGACCATTCAGAAATTGGATGGCAGTGGGGAAGAAGCTGTTCCTAAATCCTTGAATGTAGGACTTCAGGCTCCTGTACCTCTCTCCTGATGGTACTAATGGGAGCAGGGCATGTCCCGGATGGTAAGGGCCCTTAATCATGGATGCTGCTTCCGTGCTTCCCTCTTGAAGATGCCCTTGATGGTGGGGAAGGGTTGTGCCCGAGTCTGTAATCCTCTGCAGCCCCTTGTGATCCTGTGCATTCAAGGCTCCATACTAGGTTGTAATGCAACCAGTCAGCACTGTACAGTACTGTGCAAAAGTACTGTATAGCTAGGATGTCTAAATCTTCGCTCAGTACTGTAGTAGTTTTATGTATTGCACACAAAAATAGAACAAATTTCATGACATATGTGAGTGATGATAAACCTGATTCTGATATGGGTCTCTATTGTGGACTGAGAGTGGGAAGGGGGCAGGGAAAGGGGAAATCACAGTTGGGAGAGGGGAGGGAGCGGGAAGCACCAGAGGGACATCCTGTGATGATCAATAAACTAATTGTCTGGAATCAAATGACCTTGCCTGGTGTCTCAGGGCTGGGTGTGTCTTCTCCTTATTGCCATGTGGGATTCTACCCATGATAGCTGTGTCATCGGTGTATTTACAGATGGCATTTGAGCTATGCCGAGCCACACAGTCAAGAGTAAAGCAGGGGGCTAAGCATGCATCCTTGAGGTACGCCCGTACAGATAGTCCAGCGAACAGTGGATGTTATTACTGATCCGCACTGACTGTGGCCTCCCATTCGGGAAACTGAAGATCCTGTTAAGGAAGGAAGGTACAGAGGCTCAAATCTTCAAGCCTGGTTATTATACTGAGGACATGATGACACTGAACGCCAAATTGTAATAAATAATCAGTAGCCTGATGTAATTGTCTATGTGCTCCAAAGAAAAGTGGATAAACGGAGAGACTGTATCTGCTGTTGACCTATGGTGGCAGTAGGTAGATTGCAGCAGGCCCAAGTCCTTACTCCTGGCTCAGGCTGGGGTTAATTCTAGCCATAACCAACCTCTCAAAGCACTTCATTATGGTGCATGTGAGTGCTACCAAGCAACAGTCATTGAATCAGCTCACCATGCTCTTCTTGGGAATTGGAATGATTGTCGCCCTTCTGAAGCAGGTGGAAATCTAGCAGTGAGAGGTTGGAGGTGTCCTTGAATACTCCAGCCGGTTGGTCGGCACAGGTTTTCAGTTACACTGTCAGGGCCTGATGCCTTGCAGGGTTTCACCCTCCTGAAGGATGTTCGGGCATCAGCATCCGAGGGGTGATCACAGGGTCGCCAGATGCTGCGGGGATTCGCACAGATATAGTGTTATTCTCCCTTTCAAAGTGTGCATTCAAGGCATTAATCTCCACAGGGAGTGGGGCTTCACAGCCATTTATGCCGTTAGGAGATAATAGAAGAGCGAACTCTCTGCTACAGCTGTGGTGCATCCAATTCTGTCTCGAGCTTCACTCGGGATTGCCTTTTCCCTCTCACAATGGCCTTCCTGTATGATGCTGAAGTATGGTATTTACGCAATGGGACAAGTAATTCAGGGCCTGCGTCAACGATCTGGAGACAGTAATTCAAATCTCAGCGTGGCAGGTAGCGAATTTAAATTCAATTATTTGAAATTACAAGCTGATATCAGTAATAATGAATATGAAACCTCTGTACATTGTCACAAAAACCAATCCACCCAAGCCTCCCATTCGTATCCAAGCCAGGCTATGTGTGACCCGAGCAATGTTAACTCTTAAAGTACTCTCTAAAATAGCCGACCCAGCTAATTAATTCAAAACCAATTAGGGATGAGCAGTAGATGCAGGTCACACCAGGGATGCTGACGACTTTGTGTGGCTTTCTTACCCACTGCCCTGCTGATGCTTTGTTATCTCTTTTTTTTTACAAACTACATAACTTTTTTCACTCACAAAATACACGCAGTGATCAAGGAATTTATCTCTCCGAGTTATAATTTTAAAAATCTTAATTGTAGCACTCAGTTTCATGGTGAATACGATGCAAGATGGTGCCGGTGATCACTGGTGACATTCCGTGGACTGGAGAAAATCATTCCAAAAATTCTTTTAACTGTACGTCTTTTGAACTACTCTTCCAATATTGATTGCTTATTTATTGATCTTATTGTTTCTCCTTTTTGTATTTGCACAGTTTGTTGTCTTCTGCACTCCGGTTGAAAGTCCTGACCTGGTTGATCTTTCACTGGTTCTGTTATAGTTTCTATTCTTTAGATTTGTTGAGTGTGCCCACAGGAAAATGAATCTCAGGGTACTTTGATAATAAAATTTACTTTGAACTTTGAACAATAATGTTTATCTGGGTACATATTACATGCAACACTCTGACCCATCAGCCAACAAGACCAGGAATACTGTATGACCATAAAATAAAGGAGCAGAATTAGGCCATTTGGCCCATCAAGTCTGTTCCGCCATTTCATCACGGCTAGTCCATTTTCCCTCTCAGTCCCAATCTCCTGCCTTCTCCCCATATCCCTTTATGCCCTGACCAATCAAGAATCTATCAACCTTTGCCTTAAATATACATAAAGACTTGGCCTCCACAGCTGCCTGTGGCAGAGAATTCCACAGATTCACCATTCTCTGGCTGAAGAAATTCCTCTTCATCTCCATTCTATTCTGAGGCTGTGACCTCCGGTTTTAGACTCTCCCACCATAAGAAACATCCTCTCCACATCCACTCTATCAAAGACCTTTCACCATTCAATAGGTTTCAAGTAGATCACCCCTCGTTCTTCTAAATTCTAGTGAATACAACATACTCACTCTTTCTCTCCGTCTTTCAATCAGATCACAGCTAATCCCATGCCTTCATTGTCTCACTCAAACCCAGAACCCCTAATGCTTGTGAAGTCCAAATATCCATCAATCACCCTTAAAAACACTCAATGGCTAAGCATCCAGAACATTCACATTCTGAAGGTTTAACTGTCTGTGTCAATAAATTTCCTCTCTTCAGCCTAGATGGATAATCCTTTATACTTCATCCATATCTGTTGTTGGTTTTACACATGACATATGAGCTATATCAGAAACTGAATCAGACTATATTGGATATACACAGGAGTAGGCCATATGGCCTTTCCTGCCTCCCAAGCCATTCAATGGTATTATGGCTAGTACTTGCAGTCTCCACTTTATTAGGTACACCTGTTCGTTAATGCCTATATCCAATCAGCCAATCATGTGGCAGCAACTCAATGCATAAAAGCATGCCGACATGGTCAAGAGGTTCAGTTGTTGCTCAGACCAACGTCAGAATGGGAAGAAATGTGATCTAAGTGACTTTGACAGTGGAATGATTGTTGGTGGCAGATGGGGTGGTTTGAGTATCTCCAGAAACTGCAGATCTCCTGGGATTTTCAGGCACAGCAGTATCTAGAGCAGGGGTTCCCAACCTTTTTTATGTCATGGACCCCTACCATTAACCGAGGGGTCTGTGGACCCCAGGTTGGGATGCCCTGCTATAGAGTTTACAGAAAATGGTGTTATAAACAAATGAACATCCAGTGAGTGGCAGTTGTGTGGGGAAAAAATGCCTTGTTAGTGAGAGAGGTCTGAGGAGAATGGCCAGACTGGTTCAAGCTGACAGGAAGGTGACAGTAACTCAAATAACCACCCGTTACAACAGTGGGGTGTAGAAAGGCATCTCTGAACACACAACACGTCAGACCATGAAGTGGACGGGCTACAGCAGCAGAAGATCATCAGCATACACTCTATTAGATAGAAGAGGTACCCAATAAAGAGGCCACTGGGTGTACGTTCATAGCCTGTTTCATTCGCTGCATTATCCCAATTCCTTCACTATCCTCACTCTGAACACTGATATCATTTCAGAAAACGGAGGGAAAATTTTACCACAAAAGAAGCCACTAAAAAAAAAAGGTTGGGGGAGAAAAGAAATCCGCCTTCCAGCTCACATTCACTATCCCTAACCTCATATATCCATAAATGAACAAACCAAAGTAGCCGCTGATCAGCTTTACCACTTTACAATACTCATTTTGAGCACGACAAAAGTATATGAAAAGCAGTGATGTTTTACGTGATTCATTACTGTGTGAGAACATATTTTCCCCTAATTTATGAGAAATTTGGGACCAGCCAGCTGTGCTGCAAAAATAACACTACGATAAAATATATTTTTTTCTCTGCTCAAGTAACATTGTTTTGTTCGCTGCGCAGTTTATTTCATTATGCTTTAAATGAGGCGAAATTGTTTCGGCGAGCCTTGAATTACAATTAGCAATTGAAAGTAATTGCAAGGAGGGGAGAAGAAGGATGAGGCAACAGAGTTAGAGCATTTGTAGAATTGAACATGATGATGGTAGCAGCGTCTAATGGGATGAAAAACTTCGCTCACTGCTTTTATGATCATCCAGTTTCGCTGTACAAACCTCTAAGTGGTGATTTCTTTATTTATGCTACTCATCTGACATTGCTCTTCATCGTTCCAGAGGAAGGTAACTGCAAAAACAATGTTTTTTTTAAGCATTCTCATGCTTTTTCATCTCATTCTGTATTTTTGTTACTTGGGTGGCTTTGATTTGAAATGGAATGAATGGATCCCCGGTTTGGGTTGAGTTGTTCTCCAATCTTGGCAATTTACGTTGCCATGCAAGGAGACATCGTCAGTGCCCTGTTGATTGTGTGGTGTGTCCACCGAATGCTTGGCCTTCATATACTTATCAATCAGCCGATTGGTCGTCATTACGGAAACTCAGTTATAATGTGGGGAGGAAGTTTCGACGCTGATTGGCTGTGTGGTGAACTTCATGCATTGTGGTCTGAAATTGCGCCCGCATCAGCTCATAAACAGGATCGAGGTCTACGTATTTGTTTAGAGAATTGTTTGCAGAAAACCACGCTTCTAGGAATTCTCTTGCACACCATGTGTTCACTTGCGCCATGACTCTCACTGATGCCCAGTCAAATTTGTACCCCTCTCAATCTTCATGGGTAGAGACTAGGGAGAGTTGGTCATGCTGCTTGACAGCCAATTGATGTCCATGGATCCTTGTGGATCGTTTTCTCCCAGTTTGGCCGACGTTATATTTACTGATTGGATCCCTGTTTTCAAAGCATTGGTTTTGCAGGCACTCAGACCTGAAGCTGGAGAGAGAATGTCATTATTGGGAATGACTTCCAACACCGACGTTGTACGGAGAGCTCTACTTAATTAGAGGTCATAAGCCCAGCAGTAGGTCAGGAAACCTTTTAAGAGTGAGGGGTCTCTTCTGCTGCATGAACAAGATAGGCTGAGGGTTTGTATTCGGTGCCAACTTTATTAGGTACATCTGTACATCTGCTCGTTAATGCAAATATCTAATCAGCCAGTCATGTGGCAGCAACTCAGTGCATAAAAGCATGCAGACATGGTCAAAAGGTTAGTTGTTGTTCAGACTAAACATCAGAATGGGGAAGAAACATGATCTAAATGACTTTGTCCATGGAATGACTGTGCCACAGGGTGATCTATCTTAGAAACTACTATTCCCCCGGGGTTTTCATGCACAACGGTCTCCAGAGTTTACAGAGAATGGTGTGAAAAACAAAAACTATCAGTGAGCAACAGTACTGTGGGGGAAAAAATACTTTGTTGACGAGAGAGATCAGAGAATGGCCAGACTGGTTCAAGCTGACAGGAAGGAGACAGTGACTCAGATAACCTAGGGTTACAACAATGGTGTGCAGAAGAGCATCTCTGAATGCACAACACGTCGAACCGTGAAGTGGATGGGCTACAGCAGCAGAAGACCATGAACACACACTCTTACACTTTATTAGGTACAGGAGGGATTTAAGAAAGTGGTCACTGAATTTATGTTCAGAAGTACAGCCAACCCCAGAAGAAACGTGCATTTGCTATTAACGATACTCTTCTAAACATGTTCTCTTTCCAAAATAAAAGAGAAACTGAAAATACCAGAAACACACAGCAGGTCAGATAGCATCTGTAGAACAAGAAACAGTTCATGTTTCAGATCAGATCCCTTCATCGTAACTCTCTCTTTCTGAAGTCTGAGGTAAATTAGGTTACCAGTACATCCCACCAAGCTGCCTACAATTTAGCAGTAGCTGTTATATTCAGTGAAATGCTTAAGAATGAAATCATGGAATCTCATGAGGGTATATTCTTGTAATAACTATCTTGTTTCTAATACAGCTGAGGAACCATCGGTTCTTTGCAATGGTCTTCTGTGCTCAAGCAGCGAAACAAAAGTAAGCATCACATTTCCTTGGCCACTTGCCAAGAATCAGCTGTGTTCTGTCCACACTCTTGTACCGGTCAGAATGCTGGCACGTGACAGAGAGCGACCTTGTCAAGCTGCCATCACTCCCCACCACGAGCCCCTAGAAGATCCTTCATATTTCCTGGCCAAGAAAGATCTCCAACCATGTTGTACTCCTTCAGTGTCATCAGGAGGACTTGGCCACAATCACCATGAAGAAACACTGGAGATGGGTTGGCCAGGTGATGAGAAGAGAGGTCTACTCCATCATCAAGACAGCACTCATTGGACTCCTGAAGGGCAGAGGAACTGCAGGGGACCGAAAACAACCTGGAGCCGCACTGTAGAGGCACAAATGAGGACCCTGTACCACACCCGGGGCACAATAGAGAAGATGGCCAGTGACAAACAGAGAGGAAGGACCTTCGATGCTGCCCAAAATGCTAGCAGCGTAATGGGCAGTAAGTGGCCAACAATCACTAACTCAAAACACTGGAGGAACTCAGCAAGCCAGGCAGCATCTCTGAGAAAGAGTAGACAGTCAAAACTAAGGGACGAAATCCTTCTTCAGGACTGAGGAGGAAGGGGGAAAAGACCAGAATAAAAATGTGGGTGGAGGGGAAAGAGGCCAGCTGGAAGGTGATAGGTGAAGCTCGGTGGGTGGGCAAGGTCAAGGGCTGGAGAAGAAAGAATTTGATAGGAGGGGAAGGTGAAGAATATGAGAAAGGGAAGGAGGGGACCAAGGGGAAGTAACAGGCAGGTGAGAAGAAGTGAAAGGTCAGAGTGGGGAATGGATGGGAGTGGCGGTACCTTTTAGATTGCTTGAGTATCACCTGTGCAGCAAGATCCAGCAACATTATCATAACGTATTTGAGTAAAATCTAAGATATTAGTGCCGGTAGAATCTCTAATTACACTCTGTAGCTTGCCTTACACAGTGAAAATTGGAAAATAACTGTAAAACCGAAACCTACAGTATTGCTGATAATGTCATCAAATTATACTACCTTGAGAGCCAAATGTTTTCATTAGCGTTTGGAAAGTTACTGATATAATTAAGAGTGTTATGTGCGATTAAAATTTGAAGCAAAGTCTTATGGGGATCCGGTGAAGAAACGTCAAGTTCTCTAGTGCTTATACCCTGAAACGCAAAGGAATCCTGTAAAGATATGATGCTACAGTATTGAATTATGTTGATATCCCTGTTACGAGGAAAATGGACATTCTCTGCTGAGTTCTTGGGATTACTTGCCTGTGGATTGACATTAAGACTGCAGTATCAATCAGAAAAGCACGGCGGTAAATTTCAGTTAACGTGATCTAATTCTTCAGCACTGAGCTATTTGAAAACGTTCAGCATGTCATTTCCATGTACATGACTGACATCAGGATTGAACAAAGGCAGTAAGGATCCTGAAATACAATTAGTTCAAGAATGGCAAGGAAAGAACTGAGAAAACAGAAAAGGTGGTTTCTTAAGAACACACAATTTATGAGTCTGTGCCTTTGCAGCTGTATTTTAGCACAAATCTTTCTATTTGCACAAAATATATCATTCTGACTCAAACATATAATTGTGATTTTAAAGTAGCAATTTGTACTTCAAGGAATTTATATCTCTGTCTGTGTTCCGAGGGAAACTGCAGTTTTACACTTCCACCACATTTACAGCAAGATATTTGCATAATCCCCTGCCACTGAGCAAAGGTTGGCACTTGGAAGTTTTTATCAGTATTTCAATTCAGAGATGATATAGATAGGGAAGTTGATCACGGTCAGAAAGTCAAGGATGCAGATAATGAAGTCCAGCCTCGGATGGTAGCTAAGGACATGTATGATGTCATAAGTGAGTATGTGCTGAGATTTGAACACAATATAGTTCACCTTCAATATGTGGCACATCTGGATTGAATGTGAAACTGTCTGACAACGTAGAGTGCAAATGAGAAAATTAGAAAGAAGGTAAAATGGTAGAACTGGGTCATAAAGAAATCCAGAACAGGGTTTAGTCAGTGAACAATTAGAACACTATTCCTTCTCACACCTTCTCTTTTTACCTGCCCAGCACCTCTGTCAGGCAGGCGCTCCTCCCCTTCTACACTCTCCTATCAGATTCCCCCTTCTCTAGCCCTTAATCTCTTCTGTCAATCAACTTCCCAGCACTTTATTTCACTCCCCTCCCCCCTCCCAGTTTCACCTATCACCTGCCAACTTGTACTTCTTCCTCCCCTCCTCCCACCTTCTTAGCCTGATCCCCCCACCACCATTTTCCTCTTCAGTCCCGATGAAAGTTTCAGCCTGAAATGTCGACTGTTTACTCTTTTTTTATAGATGCTGCCTATGCTGCTGAACTTCTCCAGCATTTTGCATGTGAAAGCTATGAAAAACCTTGTTTTGACCCAAAATGTCACACCTGTATCTCCCAATTCCAGCCCTCTTGTTCCTCTACCTAGCTCCCTCTGCCCGGCATCCTTCAACCCTCCTCAGTCCACCGATCACTCACTGGCCTCAGTCTGACCCCTCTCCCTCATCTTCATACTAATTAACTTCCCTCTCAAAACTCAATCCTGATGCAGGAATTCGACCTGAGATACGAACAGTTCCTTTCTCTCCCACAGTTGCTGCTCAGCCTACTAAATTCTTTCTTCCAGCAGATTGTTTGCTGGTTCAGATTCCACCATCTGGGGGCAGCACAGTAACGTAGTGGTTAGCACAACGCTTTACCGTACCGGTGACCCGGGTTCAATTCCCGCTGCTGTCTGTCAGGAGTTCGTACATTCTCCCCGTGACCACGTTAGTTTCCTCTGAGTACCGTGGTTTAAACCTGCAGTCCAAAGATGTACCGGTCGGTGTATTAATTGGTCATTGGGTAAATTGTCCCATGACTAGGCTAGGGTTAAATCAGGGTTAACTGGGCAACGCAGCTCAAAGGGCTTTTCCGAGCTGTATCCTGATAAATAAAGAAATCTCAAGTCCCTTTATATCTTCAAATATCACTGTCACAAGGGAGTATGCAGATGTGAAGCAGAACAGGCTAAGAATAGAACTTTGATGTCAGAGAGGTGAGGGAAAGAAAAACAATTTCTGAAGGTATCCTATTATGATTATAATGAAACAAGGCCAATCGGAAGGAAGTAAGGCCACTCCCAGTTAGCTTCTGCAAGGAGGAGAGACCTTGGGAAAAATTTGCAAAGAAAATGCGGGAAGAGGAAAATCAGATTGTAATGAGAGGATGTGATTCAGGGAGATTCGGGCTAACCCTGAGATGATGTGGAAGAGAGATATAATCACAGCAAGTCTATATGCGGACTGGAAAGCTAGTTCAATCAGTATCACAATTCACATTTGCTGAATTTTGAAAGTCAAGTCCCACATCTACAATTGTTAAATATCTTTTCTCATCTAGCCCTTCCTCCTGTTGAATAATTAATAGCAAATGGTGAGAATATCACTTAGAGAAAGAAATTACTTCTGACAGTTGCTGCAATGGAGAATATTGGAGACTTGTAATGTTCACATTAAATGCATAGTGCTTAAATTTCACAAGTGTTTGTTCATTGTCTCCTCACACAGTGAAGTTCAATGTCAAAAGAGTTAGTAATATTGATCCAATTAACTTACTGTGTACATAAGAATTAATTTTAAAATCAGGATTTTCAGAACTAAAAACTCCAAATATTTTTATATTTTTAAAATTTTAAATAATTTTAGGAACTAAAAACTCCAAAGATATTTGAGTTTTAAATTTATTTTAGATGATAATTTTATGGGACTAAAAACTCCAAATATATTTGAGATTTAAAATTATTTTATAACTTTTTTAAAATCAGAATTGTATTAACTAAAAACTCCAAATATGTTTGATGAGAAAACAGGGTACAAATTGCAAATTATAATTTCTCTCACACTGGGTTTGCATTGCCAAGAAGCAGGGTTTTTTTTTGCTGCATTAGATTGTATTGGCCGCAGAACAAAGTAAAAGAATGATTTGAGATTGAATCCAGACTGCCGGATTTTTCACAGCTGCTGGAAAAGGACAGTATTGCAGAAACCACATTGTGGGCCTTGGCAAGCAGTTTAAATGCTCACGCCATTCACAGCCAGAGGAAATGAAGGATAGGAGCTGGAAAGAATACTCGTGTTTCCTTTATCCATTCTTCACTGATGTCATTTGCAAATTGTTGAGCCTTGCTTTGCTTCACAGCTCAGCCAAAGATAGAATGCGACTTACCGTGGCTCACTGGTACGTAGCATTATTTACTTTCCACTTGGTGTACTGCTTACAAATGGTATTAAAGATACCATTGATCAGATTATTCACTGACCACCAATGAATTGAAGGTGGGATAGCACAAATGATTCGCATTAAACAGTCTATTGTTCGCCAAGTTCAATTTACTCTTGGGAAAAAAAAGTGTCTGCTCAGGAAATTACAGCAACTTTCACCATTAAAAACAGGGCATTTTCTCCAAGGGGCATAAAAAAATCCGCAGATGATAGCTACATGCAGGTTTTGTGCACGGAATCAGTCTCGTTCGCTTATAGCAGGCTGACAGGAAAATTATCCACTCAGCTCTATTCTGGCTGGCATAACAGGGCACCCCATCAAGTTCTACATATAGCTTCATGTGCTGTCTTTACCAATTATGGCATGGGGAGTTATTTTGGTTTAATTTAAGCATTGCTCCATTAAAAAACCAGCCCTTTACTGTATCATGGTCATGGTATTACTTGTGAACCTTGAAATGTCTCTTTATATGCAAATGTCATTTTATAATACTCTCTTTCTTAAAGTACATAATTCTGTAATTTATGTCGAGGTGAATAAAAACCTGCCACCACAGTGCTTACCAGAGAATGGCAGCCTCAGGGGTTAACCTGATGGGGCAGCACAGTAGGGCACAGTAGCGTAGTAGTTAGCACAATGCTTTACAGCAGTGGTCCCCAACCACCAGGCCGCGGACCGGCACCGGGCCGCAAAGCATGTGCTACCGGGCCGCGAGGAAATGATATGAGTCAGCTGCACCTTTCCTCATTCCCTGTCACACACTGTTGAACTTGAACATAGGGTTGCCAACTGTCCCGTATTTGCCGGGACATCCCGTATATTGGGCTAAATTGGTTTGTCCCATACGGGACCGCCCTTGTCCCGTATTTCCCCCGCTAACGTACAGCGTTCCTACAAAACCTTTCGTGCCGAAATGGCCTAAAACCAAGAAGCAATTACCATTAATTTATATGGGAAAAATTTTTGAGTGTTCCCAGATCCAAAAAATATCATACCAAATAACACATAAAACCTAAAATAACACTAACATATAGTAAAAGCAGGAATCATATGGTAATCACACAGCCTATATAAAGTAGAAATAATGTATGTACAGTATAGTCGGGAAGATGAAGCCAAAACCAATTTGTGGGGAAAAAAATCGGCACGTACGTGCATGCGCACACAGGTTCCCGCGCAAGGCTTCATGGTCATGGTAGTCTTTCCTGGGGTAAAGTGTCCCGGGATTTGACTGCTACTTTTGTCCCTTATTTGGGAGTGAGAAAGTTGGCAAGAATATTGTCAATATTAAACCGGTCCGCTGTGCAAAAAAGGTTGGAGACCCCTGCTTTACAGTGCAGGGAACCCAGGTTCAATTCCCATCCTCGCCTGTAAGGAGTTTGTATGTTCTTCCCCTATAGCCACGTGGATTTCCTCTGGGTGGTCTGAGCTCCTCCCAAAGATGTACTGATTGGTAGGTTAATTGGTCATTGTAGTTAGGCTAGGGTTAAATCAGGGGTGGGGGGAGGTTGCTGGCTCAAAGCACCATAGGGGCCTACTCCACACTGTATCTCAGTAAATAAATAGATAAATAAGAGTAAGACATAATCTCAGATTCTCCTGTGTATCTGACAAATGATCGTTGTTTTTGCTAACTTACTGTCAATTTAGTAGAACAATGTTTTTTGCCGTTCATCCACATTCTAATAATACAGTAATAAATATTGAAAGAAATCAGCACCCAGCTCATGCTCTCTGCTCACTGCTGCCATCAGGGCGAAAGCATGGGAGCCTCAGGGCTCACACCACCAGGTTCAGGAACAGTCTTGAACCAGAGGGGATAACCATCATCGAACTGTTCCCACAACCCATGGACTCACTCTCAAGGACTCTTCATCTCATGTTCTCCATATTTGTTATTTATTTATTTTTCCTTCCTTTGCATTTGCAGAGTTTGTTGTCTTTTGCACACTGATTGCCCACCCTGTTAGGCGGGGTCTTTCACTGATTATATGGTTCTTGGATTTATTGAGCATGCCCGCAAAAAGACAAATCTCAGGGTTGTATATGGCGATATATATGTACTTTGCTAATAAATTTACTTTGAACTTTGAACTTTACAGGGCTGATTGCTGGGCTCAAAGTTCCATCTTGTTTTAGGCCACGATTACAGAGTTTTGATAGCTACTGTTGTGAAAATTACCAGTGCTCTTCAAATGACTTGACGGACAGAATAATATATTTGAAGCGCAAGCCAACTTTCTTAATACACTTTTATATCAATGTTGGAAGACACCAATGACTCTAAGGACTACTCTACCCTCTTTACCTACACATCAAGTAATTCCGTGGAGACAATCAACAAGAAAGAAATCACTTTTTTATGGATTAGCCACAGACAAATCAGAAGGGTCAGGTCCTAACTGACAAAACACACAGCTTCTCTATTGATCAGGTGACCATAAGACATAACAGCAGGCTTAAGCTATTCAGCCCATCGAGTCTACTACGTCAATCCATCATCGCTGATTTTTTTTACCCCTCTCAACCCCATTCCCCTGTCTTTTCCCTGTAACCTTTGACACCCTGACAAATAAAGAATCTATCAACCTCTGCTTTAAATATCCCCAGTGTCTTGGCCTCCAAAGCTGCATATGGCAATGAATTCCATAGATTCACCTCATCTCTGTTCTAATGGAATGTCTTTCTATTCTGAGAGTGTGCCCTCTGATCCGAGAGGAAACATTCTCTCCATGCCCACTCTAACTAGGCCGTTCCTATACTCAGTGCCCTAACCAATGAAGGCAAGCATGCAATGTGCCTTCTTTACCACTTGGTCTACCTGCTTGGCCACTTCTAACACTTAGCAGGGGATGTGCCACACATCTGAAGATCACACAATCTGTATGGAGAAGCATTTAATATTCACTGAAAATGCAAACAATTTGTTTATTAGAGTTCCGTGTGTAAGCTCCAAAACTTGTCAATAGGATGGAAGACAACAGGAATTCTGCAGATGCTGGAAATTCAAGCACATACATAAAAGTTGCTGGTGAACGCAGCAGGCCAGGCAGCATCTCTAGGAAGAGGTGCAGTCGACGTTTCAGGCCGAGACCCTTCGTCAGGACTAACTGAAGGAAGAGTGAGTAAGGGATTTGAAAGTTGGAAGGGGAGGGGGAGATCCAAAATGATAGGAGAAGACAGGAGGGGGAGCCAAGAGCTGGACAGGTGATTGGCAAAAGGGATTCGAGAGGATCATGGGACGGGAGGTCTGGGAAGAAAGACAAGGGGGGGTGACCCAGAGGATGGGTCAGGGGTATATTCAGAGGGACAGAGGGAGAAAAAGGAGAGTGAGAGAAAGAATGTGTGTATAAAAATAAGTAACAGATGGGGTACGAGGGGGAGGTGGGGCATTAGCGGAAGTTAGAGAAGTCGATGTTCATGCCATCAGGTTGGAGGCTACCCAGACGGAATATAAGGTGTTATTCCTCCAACCTGAGTGTGGCTTCATCTTTACAGTAGAGGAGGCCGTGGATTGACATGTCAGAATGGGAATGGGATGTGGAATTAAAATATGTGGCCACTGGGAGCTCCTGCTTTCTCTGGCAGACAGAGCGTAGATGTTCAGCAAAGCGGTCTCCCAGTCTGCGTCGGGTCTCGCCAATATATAAAAGGCCACATCGGGAGCACCGGACACAGTACATCACCCCAGTCGACTCACAGGTGAAGTGTTGCCTCACCTGGAAGGACTGCTTGGGGCCCTGAATGGTGGTAAGGGAGGAAGTGTAAGGGCATGTGTGGCACTTGTTCCGCTTACACGGATAAGTGCCAGGAGGGAGATCAGTGGGGAGGAATGGGGGGGGACGAATGGACAAGGGAGTTGCGTAGGGAGCGATCCCTGCAGAATGCAGGGGGGGGGAGGGAAAGATGTATAGGATGGAAGAATTAGGCTTGTGAAGGTGGCCAATTAAGGCCCAATAGATTTTGGGGTTTTCGGCCTGAAACATCAACCATATTCTCTTCCATAGATGCTGCCTGGCCTGCTGAGTTCCTCCAGCATTTTCTCTATGTGTTCCAATAGATTTTCAGTTTCCCATTCCACTCCCCTCTCAACTGGCAGATGGAGGCAACCTATTGGGAAACTATTTGGAAGGGAACCTGCAGAGTAGTCAAGTTGTATGGGACAAGCTCAATGAATCATCAAAGAGTGATTTTAATTACTGAAATGAGGTGTAATCACTGCCTAATGTGGTGACAAAGTGAGGAAGTGCCAGGCTGGTTTCTGGTTTTTGTGGTGAGTAAGCAAAACACCATCAAGATAACATTTGGGTGATACAAGTAACACCTCTCAACTGAACAGTGGAAGCTCTGCCAGAGTACCTGCTCCTCTCTCATCAATCAAATAGTACCTCAGCTGGTGAGCACAATTTTTTCGGCAAGTTATCATCGGAACTACCTGTTCAAGCACTCAAAGTCAAACAGCTGGGAAACACGTCATGTACAAATAGTGAAAATATGGATAACTACACAGATTGTTTAAAAAAAGCACGGGTGGTACAGTAGCATAACGGTTATCTTAACATTACTGCAGTAACAATGGCGTGGGTTCACTTCCCACCACTGTCTGTAAGGAGTTTGTATGTTTTCCCCATGACTGTGTGGGTTTCCTCCGGGTGCTCCGGTTCCCCCCCCCCCCCCACAGTCTAAAGACGTACCAGTTAGTAGGTTAATTTGTGACATGGGTGTAATTGGGCAGTGCGAGCTCATTGGGCCAGAATGGCCTGTTAGAGTGATAGATAGATAGACACAGACAGATAGATGGACAGACAGATAGATAGATAGTCAGATAGACAGACTGACAGATATACAGATAGATAGATATTGGAAAACTTCCAGTACACATGGAACTCCACACCACTATGTTAATCCCTTTAGATGTGAGGGCACCTTCCCAGAAAGAAAAGCTGCCCTTAAAATTTACAAAAAAACTACCATATACCTAACCAAAAGACCTCTAACATTAATAATTTTAACATTTTTAAAATTGTACCTGAAAATTTGGGTTATGATGTCAAAACGTATGGCTCAGTCACTCTTGAGGATTAAAACTATTTGAACTTGAAGTTTGTTTGTGGAGATGATAAAAAAAATCTTGGCTCAGCAGTTTAAAAATGTCCATGTGATGGATTGGGGACCAAGCCTAACTGTTACACCTTTACAAGAGGACATATATCAACATTTTATTTCCAACCTTTATATACAGTTAAGCTGAGCATTGCTGTAGATGAATGAAAAAGTCTGCATGAACAAATAACCGCATCAGCAGAGCAAACCACACAAACAGTGCCGGACTGTTTCAGCTCAGCTCAATTACAGCTCATCTCATTTATCATTGTGCGCACTGACTTCATTTTTTATCAACTGACCGGAGCCAAAAAAAAGAGACTACTTTCCAAACTATATAACCAGGGCTCTCCTTCATCCCAAATCCCAGCACCCATTAACATCCCGAGAGTTTCATTTACACAAATGAAAGTTTGTGAGTATGGAAAACAGAGAATTCCCTGTATAGCCATCCTTCACTTATTAGGTTACATCATCTACATATGAGCAAGCCCATGGAATTCTACTGCTTTTCCTGGAGACATAGAAATATGTTTCTCTACCTGGTCATTCGTGCTTTCCCTTCCACTTTTCCTTCATCTCCTAAGGTGGCGAGACATGCTACACAGGGCATACCTACTCAAGAAGCACACACAAGTATGTGTCTAAATAATGAGAGGTGGCAGGTTGTTCCACAGCCAAAGTTGGTAAGTTCCTAATTGACATACACAGTTCTGGCGACATAGTACAAACGTTGTAGTCTGGAATGAAAATTCAGAGTAATCTTCAACCTTCCAACCCAGAAGCAAGGACATGAATTGAAGGACAAACAAGAGAAAGTGTGCAGATGCTGGAAGTCCAAGCAACGCACACAGAATGCTGGAGGAACCCTGCCGAAGGGTGTCGGCCCGAAACGTCAACTGTACTTTTGTTTTCCAGAGATGCTACCTGGCCTGCTGAGTTCCTCCTGCGTTTTGTGTGTGTTGCACCAATTGAAGACCAACTTGTACTTGACTGAATAAAAAGACATAATCTTTGAATCATCCCGAACCTATTGTGGACAACTGTTTTTCTTTACTCACAAGTGAAGAAAACAATTGTTCACATAGGATCAGAATTATTCAAAGATGCAGGAAAGACACTTATTTCACAATTGTTATCTTTTTAAAACACATTTAAGGACTCTGCATTGGTGATGCAACTGAACATCGTAGAAAGGTGCTTAAACTCTTTCTAGATGGTCAATGCTTGGCACTCTGATAGTGTGCATGTCACTTGTCACTAACAGCCAATGCCCCATATATTGTCTTGGTCTGTTGCATTTGCTGAAGAGTTGCAAATGGAATTTAATTTTGTGTATCTGGAGGAAGAGAAGTCATTAGTGACTTGGACATTGAGACCTCTCAGTGATATTCTGGAGTAGAAGGATCAATCTAAATAACTATAAGTATCTTAGAAATATACAAAATTATGAGGGGTATAGATAGGGTAAATGCAAGCAGGCTTTTTCCACTCAGGTTGGATGCAACTACAGCCAGAGGTCATGGGCTAAGGGTGAAAGGTGAAAAGTTTAAGGGGAACTTGAGGGGAAACTTCTTCAATCAGAGAGTTATGAAAGTGTGGAATGAGCTGTCAGCACAAGTGGTGCATGAGAGCACAGTTTCAACATTTAAGAGAAGTTTGGATAGGTACATGGATGGTGGGAATATGGAGGGCTATGGTCGAAGGGAGTAGGCAGTTTAAATGGTTCGGCACAGACTAAATGGGCTGAGTGGCCTGTTTCTATGACTCTATCCTTCCAATATAGTGACTGTAGCCACTATTGTTTTTTTTTCGCCTTCATACTCATTGATTTCATTCTGAATGGGTCTTCATGACACAATGCTCAATCAAATGCTGGATTGATGTCACAGACAGTCCCTGTCACTTCAAATCTAGAATTCAACTTTTTTCTCCACACTTGGATCAAAGCTGCAATGAAGTCTGGAACTTGGCAAAACTCGAAACTGCCAGTGCAGATTATTGACCAGGAAGTGCTGCCTGAGAGCTCTGTCAATGGCAACTTCTAGCATATAGTTAACAACTAAAGCAGACAGTTAGATCAGGTGTTCCCAACCTGGGGTACATGGACCTCTTGGTTAATGCTAAGCCTCCATGGCATAAAAAACGTTGGGAACCCCTTGTGTAGACTGTTAGTAGACAGTCTCAAAGAAGGGTCTAGGCCCAAAACACCAACTGTTCACTGTTTTCCATAGATGCTGCCTGACCTGCTGAGATCCTCCTACACTTTGCTTAGGATTTCCAGCATCTGCAGATTTCTCATGTTTGAGATTTTACTTCTGTAGACTGGACCTACCTAGGTCGATGCCAAATATACCAGAACAGCTTAGCAAGAGAAGTAGACAGTTCCAGAGTGAAAATCTTCAGTACGTCAACCAGAACATGTCTGCCCACGACAAGCACTACATTCCAGTGTTCTCGGCCATTTTCAAAACGTCACATGGCGTGAATCAAACTGGCTAAAGGCAAACAACAGGAATTCTGCAAATGCTGGAAATTCAAGCAACACACATCAAAGTTGCTGGTGAATGCAGCAGGCCAGGCAGCATCTCTAGGAAGAGGTACAGTCGACGTTTCGGGCCGAGACCCTTCGTCAGGACTAACTGAAGGAAGAGTGAGTAAGAGATTTGAAAGTTGGAGGGGGAGGGGGAGATCCAAAATGATAGGAGAAGACAGGAGGGGGAGGGATGGAGCCAAGAGCTGTACAGGTGATTGGCAAAAGGGATATGAGAGGATCATGGGACAGGAGGTCCAGGGAGAAAGGCAAGGGGGAGGGGGGGAACCCAGACGATGGGCAGGGGGTATAGTCAGAGGGACAGAGGGAGAAAAAGGAGAGTGAGAGAAAGAATGTGTGTATAAAAATAAGTAACAGATGGGGTACGAGGGGGAGGTGGGGCATTAGCGGAAGTTAGAGAAGTCAATGTTCATGCTATCAGGTAGGAGGCTACCCAGACGGAATATAAGGTGTTGTTCCTCCAACCTGAGTGTGGCTTCATCTTGACAGTAGAGGAGGCCGTGGACAGACATATCAGAGTGGGAATGGGATGTGGAATTAAAATGTGTGGCCACTGGGAGATGAGCTAAAGAGTAGTTTCTGCTGTGTGGATTTAAGGAAGAAATGGGGCATTTGTCCTTCCTTTTGATTTGTAAGTGTAGATAATAAAACCTTGCTCTTTGTAGGGGAGGCAGAACTACCTATTGTCATTTTTTTAATATGCTCAGTGCTGGTATTTTTCTTCATACTGAAGATATACATGGGGCGGCACAGTAGCGTAGTGGTTAGCACGTCGCTTTACAGTACAGGCAAAACGGGTTCAATTCCCACCGCTGCCTGTAAGGAGCCTGTACATCCTCCCTGACTGCGTGGGTTTCCTCTAGGTGCTCCAGCTTCCTCCCACAGTCCCACGTAGGCTAATTGATCAACGTAAATTGTCCTTTGATTAGACCAGGATTAAATCAGGGGATTGCTCAGCATTGTGGCTCGAAGGCCCGGAAGGACCTATTTCATGCTGTATCTAGATAGGTAGATTAGATATAGATAGATAGCAAAAGAGAAGCACATCACAGTCACTCAGTAGCGGTTGCCCAAGTTCTTTTATTAAACTGAGTCCATCAACTGAGAAGACTAATAGAAAATCTTATAACTTCCACAAATAATAGGTCCCTTGTTAACATTCTAATACTATAATACTTAAAACTTTTAGTAACAGATTTATGTTGTTTTGAAGCTGTGGATTCAATGACTGGGGATTAATAACACATTTAATTAAGTTGAAGCTGTATTATGTTGTCAGATATAATATACACACCTTTTTCTAAATGTCATATATTGAACTGCATTGTGATTCATTCCATAAAACTGGATTAAAATAACAAAACAAATTACTACCAAATCAGTAAATGGCTAAAGTCCAATTGTCATACTTTTCCTTTTGTCTCTTTCCAAGTGAGAGGCCACTGCAGTATATAGATTTGATAATGGAAATCTGTATTGGGTTCAACATCCGACTTTCTATCATAAACAAAAGATCTACAGTTCCTTAATCAATAAACGCCAAAGTGCCCGAGAGAGATTCAGGCACATAAGTCTTTCACAGTCCCATATGTAATGTCACAAGCACTACAAAAATCTGCAGCATTATTGCTGTTGTGATAGTTATTTACCCAACAGAAGCTGATGATAATTTTTACCTCATAATTCACGCAATGCTATTAAAAACCATAAACAAAATAATGAATATACAAATTCAGATCCAAAATTTAAAAAGAACTATCCTTTGGACATTTAATTTGGAGTTCACTCCTCAATTTTCTCACAGTTTAAAAGTTGTTGATCTGTTCTGGAGCAACACACACAAAATGTTGGAGGAACGCCGCAGGTCAGGCAGCATCAATCGAAAAGAGTAACAGTCTATGAAGGACTATGAGGGATCTTGACCTGAAACCACAACTATTTATTCATTTCGATAGATGCTGCCTGGCTTGCTGAGCTCCTCCAACATTTTGAGAGTGTTGCTTTGGATTTCCAGCATCTGTAGATTTTCGCGTGTTTGTGATCTATTCTAGCGTCGTTTACATCAGCAGTTCTTCGGCACATTGTGCAAGCAGCCTTTCTTCAAGAAAATTAGCTTCACAGCTAACACCATAACCTGACATCACCATTAGACTGTTCTCTCTTCACTGTACACACACAGATGCAGATGTATATTTTAATATATAAATCAATCCACTGCATAATTTGGAACTATGAATAAGTTACAAAAAGTTAAGACAGTTCCTAGTGCTCTCTATCTGGATCGGTGGAAGGAATATAGACAAAACTCCAACAGCAATTCTATATCAACATTGGGCTGTGAAGTAACACTTGAGAAATGAGACACCAGCATTGGTCCACCTCTTTATTAGCATGTCAAAGGAGGGAGAGGGGTGATCAGCAGTAAAGAACTCAAATTTCTATTGCCTTCTATAGCTGCACAAAGTAATCAGCAAAGATCAGACCGGAGACATTAAAAGCCCTTTTTATTCCTGGTGGAAGCAGCACACATGAACTTGATAGACACTTACATTGGCATGCAAAAGTCTGGGCACCCCTGCTCAAAATTTCTGTTACTGTGAATAGCTAAGTGAGTAAAAGATGAACTGATTTCCAAAAGGCATAAAGTTAAAGATGACACATTTATTTAATATTTTAAGCAAGAAAACTTTTTTATTGCCATCTTTTACAGTTTCATAATAACAAAAAAGGAAAAGGGCCCAAAGCAAAAGTTTGGGCACCCTGCATGGCAGTACTTAGTAACACCCCCTTTGGCAAGTGTCACAGCCTGTAAACGCTTTCTGTAGCCAGCTAAGAGTCTTTCAATTCTTGTTTGGGGGATTTTCGCCCATTCTTCCTTGCAAAAGGCTTCTAGTTCTGTGAGATTCTTGGGCCGTCTCGCATGCACTGCTCTTTTGAGGTCTATCCACAGATTTTCGATGATGTTTAGGTCAGGGGACTATGAGCGCCGTGGCAAAACCTTCAGCTTGAACCTCTTGAGGTAGTCCATTGTAGATTTTGAGGTGTGTTTAAGTTCATTATTCTGTTGTAGAAGCCATCCTCTTTTCATCTTCGGCTTTTTTACAGACGGTGTGATGTTTGCTTCCAGAATTTGCTGGTATTTAATTGAATTCATTCTTCCCTCTACCAGTAAATGTTCCCCATGCGACTGGCTACAACGCAAGCCCAAAGCATGATCGATCCACCCCCATGCTTAACAGTTGGAGAGGGAGTTCATTTCATGAAATTCTGCACCCTTTTTTCTCCAAACATACCTTTGCTCATTGCGGCCAAAAAGTTCTATTTTAACTTCATCGGTCCACAGGACTTGTTTCCAAAATGCATCGGGCTTGTTTAGATGTTCCTTTGAACCTTTTGAATAGAACTAATAAAATGGCCACTGAGTGTATGTTCATGGCCTTCTGCTGTAGCCCATCTGCTTCAAGGATCCACACGTTGTTAATTCAGAGATGATCTACCACATACCACACACTCAATGTTTTAGGAACAGCTTCTTCTCCACCGTCATCAAATTTCTGAATGAACCCATGTGCACTACCTCACTATCATTTTGTCTTTTATTCTCTCTACCTGCACCACTTCTTTTATTTATATATTTTATATAATTTATATTTGGAAATATTTCGGAAGATGTGTAGCTCGGGTGGTTGATGGTTGGGCTGAGTTGTTCTCCGATCTTAGCAATTTACTTGTCAACATTTCATCACCATACAAGGAGACATCGTCAGTGCGCTGTTAATTATATTTCTCGCTGTAATTTATAGGTTTTGACTATGTATTGCATTGTACTGCTGTCGCAAAACAATATATTTCATGACAAATGCCGGTGATACCAAATCTGATTCTGAACATGTTTTTGAGTGTACATTCAGCAATATGATACGGATTACCGCAGAAAACAGGTGCTTTTGACAAAGGGAAAAATCGGAATCTGGGCATGGTACACTCTGATAACCGGGGACTACATGTTTTAAAGAATGAATTATTCAGAAGTTTGCTGTCAATTGGAATAAAGCAGTAAAACAGAGTGTGTATAGTGTCTGGACTACTGCTCGTGTATAGGATAGAGACTGACAGGGTCCCAGTGGGTCAAATGTCTGCGTCTTCCTTCCTAAGTGCAAAGCTCTGCACTTGTCTGCTTTAGACTTAATATGAACATATCGACTTCCCAGCTCTTTACTTCAACCCTCCCCCCTCCCAGTTGCACCCATCACCGACCACTTTGTACTTCCCCATCCTTCTTACTCTGACTTCTAATCTCTTTTATTTCCAGTCCTGATCAAGGGTTTCAGCCCAAAACATTGTTTACTGCTTTTTCATAAATGCTGCCTGGCCTGCTAAGTTCCTCCAGCACCTTGTGCGTATTAATATGAATTTAGGGGGGAAATCAGCCATTCAACCCATCAAGCCTGCTGTGCTGACCTGACCGAAACCTCTTAATTGCATTCCCACCAATACCTGGTTATCTTTCAAACCTTTTCTAATCTAGAAGCTGCCTAAAGCTACTTTAAAAAATATTCAAAGGCTGTTCGTAACAAGCCGCATCTCTGAAATGGGTCTTTAAAGTGAACATTTCAACTCAATTCAAGTTTAATTGCCATTCTGCCATACATGAGTAACGCACTTTACCAACAGTCACACATAAGAACGCATTCACAGAATAAAAGAGTCCAGAAGACCACCCACCTCCCCAGCGACACCACAGCTTGAGGCCCAGTCCTCACTTGAACAAGACAACAAACCCATGTAGAATATCAGTAAAATACAACAAAGCAGGATATGCATGTATATGGTCCAGGCTCCCCAGCCCACCGATATCATCCGTCGACCCGCCCCTACACCTGCGAGGCGACACCACCGCCTTCAGGACTGGTCCTTGCACATATAGAACATTAGTAAAAATACAATGAGGCAGAATATGCATGTGTGTAATCCTGACCTCCCAGCCCACCAAGATCATCTCATTTGACAAAGTTAAGCTCACCTCCCTGCTTTTACTAGCTCTTTGGATTTAGGATTTTAGCTTCCTTTAGTATCAGAGAATGTATAGAGTATACAACCTGAAATCCATACTCTTCACAGACATCCACGAAACAAGAAACCCCATAGAATAAATGAAGCCTCGAAACCACCCCCCCAACCCTTCACAGAAGCAGCAGCAAACGCATCAATCGCTCCCCCCCACCGACTCGCACCAGCAAAAGATTATGGGTATTATTGTCAGGAATAGCATTTAATGCTCATCTTGAGAAGCAGCAGCAGCCCAGCTGCTTGAATTACATTCTTTGCGAAAAAGGTTCTCCCACAGTAATATTAGTTAAGGAGTTTCGAGACATATTTTTCCACAAAAAAAAACAAAAGATTCTGCAGATGCTGGAAATCTTGAGGAACACACACACAGTGTGGGAGGAACTTAGCAGGTCAGGCAGCATTAATGGAGAGGAATCAACAGTTGATATTTTGGGCAAAAATCCTTCATCAGGAATGGAGAGGATGAGGAAAGAAGCCAGATAAGAAGGTGGAGGAAGGGGAGGAGTACAAGCTGGCAGATGATTGGTGAAACCAGGTGAGGGGGAAGCTGGGCGGATGAGGGAAGGGAGATGAAGCTGGGAGGGGAAAGGTGGAAGAGGAAAAGAGCTGAAGAAGGAGGAATCTGATAGGAAAGGAGAGTGGACCATGGGAGAAAGGGAAGGAGGGGAACCAGAGGGAGGTGATGGGTAGGTGAATGGAAGAGAAGGGAGAAGAGGGAAACCAGAATGAGGAATGGAGAGAGGAAGTTAAAGAAATATATTTTTCAAATTTGGGTTGCATTTAACTCAGAAGGAAGCTGTGACATTTCCAAGCTCCTGTTTTCTCGTCCTACTGGCTTTGGAAGATATTGTTTTAAAACGTTTTTGCTCAGTTTCTACCTAACCTGCACCATCCCTTGAGTTTTATCAATTTGTACCTATCTAAAATGCAGTATCAATTAAAAACACACTTGGCTGCAACATTTAGTCCTGAGAGAATCCATTCAGCATTCATCCATTCTGTATGTGTAACCAGTAAGACAGTTTATTTTCTATTTCTAAGTTTTACTCGGCATCTTCACAGCTTTGAACATAATCCGTAATCTTTCATGTGAAACTTTATAAAATTACTTCTGAAGTTCCTAAAGAAAGGCATCAGATGACTGTCTCAGAAAGGATCAAAGAATTTATCAGCGAAGATCTTCTTCACCCGAAGCTAACTTCACTGGTTTTCTCTCATCAGAGTTGTAGCAGAGAGAGTCGTCAGCATTACTGCTATCAGTTCTACTGTTTTGTGTGGAATTGAAAAAATATATAGTTAGTTCACATCAGGTAGTGTCTACTTTGGACTCCTGTTCAACATTACTAATCTTCCTATACATGCAACCAGAAATACAAACCTGATGGGACAAAAGAGAAAGAGATAGGAGAAAAAATAAATGAAAACTTCCTCCTACATGCGCCCGAGGTGGGCAAGGAATACCTCATGTCCTTGCCAATCCACAGCCTCATTTCTTCGTGATGCTGAGATACATCTGAGGATGCACTGGGACCCATCATCAGTGATGAAACCTGTGGTCATCGGGTGTTTCGGGTCTTTCAACATCAGACACTCTTTGCCCAGGTGACTCGGTGAGGGTTGATCAGGCCCCGACTTGTGTCCCAGCAGCACTGGTCCACGGGTCACACCTTTTGATACATAACCATCTGGAGGCTCGCTCAGCAGCTTCTGCGATGGTCCTGAAGTCTCTTTCCTTTGCAGGCCTCGTAATGCAAGGAGAGAGTAGGTTCTGCAGAGCAAGCAGCCAGCAAAACCTCTGCACGGGCCTCTATAGGCTCACATTGCTGTCTCTGGCACTGCTCTACCGGCTGCTGGTATTTGGCTTTCTTACGTTCATATGCCTCCTCTGCCCAAGGAACTGTCAGTCCTACCATGACCACCTGCTTCGAGGTTTCTGTCAGAGTGACCCCGTCAGGCCTTAGGGATGATGATGCGTTGAAGTCAGGGAACTTCAGTTGCTCAGCCAGATCGACTTTCATAATCTTTTGTAGAAGGCCAACAAAACGCAGTGCTTCAGCCACTACGTTCGGTGCACACACACACACCTGTATGTTGTAAGGGCACAGAACTAATTGGTAAAAGGGAAAGTACTCTGCAACCTTTAATATATCTGTTCCTTATCACTTTAATGTCAATGATGTTTTGGTTTTAAAGGACAGCTAGGTTGTTGCAACCATAAGACTGTAAGACATATGAGCAGAATTAGGCCATTTGGCCCATCGAGAATGCTCTGCCATTCCATCATGGCTTATTTATTATTCCTCTCAAATCCATTCTCCTGCTTTCTCCCTGTAACCTTTGGTGCCCTGACTAATCAAGAACCTCTCAACCTCTGCTTTAAATATATCCAATGACTTGACCTCCACAGCTCACCACCCTTTGGCTAAAGAAACTCCTCCTCATCTCTGTTCTAAAGGGACGTCCTTGTAATCTGAGGCTGTGTCCTCTGGTCCTAGACTTACCCACTATTTGGAACATTCTCTCCACGTCCACTCTATCTAGGTATCTCAATATTCGATAGGTTTACAAATGTCAATATGGTGATGGTGTAGATACGTCTCTACCAAAGGAGGTATAAGGTGCACCTTCCCTCCGCTAGCCTGCAGGTCACCCTTGGGCAAGGTGTAGTACCTGCTTAACCCCCCCTGCCCCCTCCCCCTCCCCCTCCCCCTCCCTGATCAAAGTCACGGGAAGGCATGAGAGCAGCTGTGCACATCACAAGTCCTGGTTACGCTGAAGAGTATTGATAATGGCTGGGGTCAGCCATCGGCAATGGCAGATCATTTCTGTAGAAAAATTTGCCAAGACCAATCAAGGTCAAAGACCATGATCGTCCATATCATATGAATATGACAGAACGGGTCTGCCACCAGTAACTTCTTCTGCTCCCACCCACCCCCACCTCCCACACCAGTAGCCTTGTGATTCCCAACATCCCTGTAGGCAGTGACGAGGTTATATTTATTAGGCTAATGCATACCATGGACACTTGTTTGTACTGCACACTCCAGGACAGTGGCATTCTTTGACGGTTCCTGTTTGTTGCAGCTTCCTGTTTCAGGGAGGGGCCCCGACTGCTGGCTGGGGTGTCTTGAAAAAGGTGCCTGTTTGTGGTGGCACATGCACTGCGCTGGCTCTTGGAAAATGGTAGTTACTGATAGATATTGTCGTGCAATGTTATTGTGAGGAATGCATTTGTGGACATTTGAGATTGTGAAAAAGGATGCGAACTCCTTCTTTTCTTTTTGTGTAATTGTTCAGGCTTGAGGTAACAACTCCCGCTGCATTCCAAAGAATAGACTATCCCTTTTCTCCAAGGAGATCCTTATTTAAAGGCTCATTATTGTGTAAGTGGGGGAAGAGGGAAAGAGGGTGTGGTAAAGTGAGGTGGCGTATTACTTCAGACTGATATTTTGGAGCTGTAATCCAAAAGGTCTGATGGTCTATATCTGCATTTTCTCCTTTTGTTGTTTTGTATTAGTTTGCCTTTTTTTTTGCACTGTAAATATTTTTTCATTTTTTCACCTCTGGCACAGCATAAGCACCTTTGCACTGAATATGCTATGGTGGCTTGCCATCCACACCTCAATAAGGGCACGCGACCCTTGCCAAAACCCAACGGTGTGACAACAATGCTGCACATAATGATAATGATGACTCCTTTTACGCAGAATGCAGCAGTCGTCAGTTATGAACCCTTCGTGCTTGTGATATAAAAAGCTGTGACTCCACCTTTATCAATGCAATAAATCAGGATTTATAATTAATTGTGTGAGACTTGCTCATTTGTGTCCATTTCATCAAGAAAATATTTGCTTCTTGCAAAGATTTAATAACAAGGTCATAAACTGCATGAGCTGTGCAACAAGCAAGAATTTAATTCAATATCTGCCTGCAGAGATAGTTAATTTAATGCTCATCAATTCTAATTTATTATGCAGTTATGCTTCTGTGTCACACAAAGTGGACGTTCGCATACATCCTGAAATTTACGTGTTCGTTGGAAATAAAAGTTTCGTTTAATGGATTGTAGTTATGAAAGTAAAATTTAGTTGAGCATTATTTCGGGGATCAAAATTCACAAGGATGTTATTATTCGAAAATGTAAAGTCATTCTATTTACTGGAGCAGTAGTACAAGTTCCCCAGGTTTAATTGTAACGTATAATGGATCGCATCGCTGTGCCGAACTGATGAAAGGAAATATTTGACATAAAATACTAAAATTAGATTACTGCAATAAATAATGAAACAATCACAGAATCAATCTTACTTCCCAGAGCATAAAACACAATGTTTCACCAGTTCAATTAAAAACCATTTCTCACCCTTTTCTGAGAAATGTACAGTCAAAACCACTTAGACAAGCAAAGAGCAGCTGCCTATTATCCACAAAATAGAATTACACAGGAACTGCAACAGTTGAGATGAATGGTCTGTCAGTGCCAAAGCTTCTTCTAACCCTACTTTACCTCACCTTGTCTGTCTGTCTTCCCCGAAATTTCGCTGACGCTATTTGACTCAACTAGTCCACGTGGTAGTGAGTTTTTCAGGAGCTCCTTGCTGGATTTGTTGAAGACTTTCTTCTAATTATGCCCCCTTTCACTCTAAATATGAAACATCTCTTCTAAGTCTGTCTTATGAAGTCCTAGTCACCCTTGGGCCTTTTCTCCTTCCTAAAGCCAGTCTCTGCAGGTTTTACCACTCTAGCCTCTTTCTTCTTCTCTTCATCTGCTTAACACCTCTCCCTGGTGCCTTTCTCCCATGGTCCACTCTCCTCTCCTATCAGATTCCAACTTCTGCAGCTCTTTACCTTTCCATCTATCACCTCCCAGCTTCTTACCTCCCTCCCACACCCATCTGGCTTCACCTATCTCCTTCCAGCTTGTACTTCTTCACCTCCTCTCCCCCGCAGCTTTTTATTCTGGTGTCTCCTCCCCCCCCCCCACTTCCTTTCCAGTCCTGATGAACGATCTCAGCCCAAAACGTTGACTCTTTATTCCCCTCAGCAGATGCTGCCTGACCTGCTGAGTTCCTCCCGCATTTTGCGTGTGTTGCTCTGCAGCTTTTGTTAAGTTTTAAAAATAGATTTTATCACCTCATTAGGAAATAGCCAGGCTTTTAACATTCTGCTGTCTATTGACAAGTTGCTTCATCGACACATTCACAATTTGGTTGGCACTTCATCTGCAATCTTTCAGTTTTTTTTTCCTTTTAATGGCAGTGCAAATCATGGTCCCCCATCATGTGGCTGCAAACCATTCCATGTGAAAAAAATAACACACGTATTCAGCATTTTGTTCTTCAACAGCTTAAAGTAGTCATGTTAGCAAAAATAGTGTGTGTGTGTGTGTGTCTGTCTGTTTTCTTGTGGAGTGACAAATAAGAAAAACAGGAAATATTTTTATCATTCAGATGTAAAAATGAGGAACCTCAGAAAAGTAAACATGAAGAATATAATTCCCTTGAAGCAACAATCAAAATCATGAGCTGAAGTAATTAGTAAAAGGATTAGAGCAGGGGTTCCTAACCTTTATTATGCCATGAACCAATGCCATGGATCAGAGGAAGGACAAAGCGGGGAGAAAGTTCACAGAAGGGGTGGTAGGTGGCTTGGTGAAAGCTTAGTAAAAGCCACAATGCACCAGCACTCTGTTCCAGGCTGTGTTAATGCATGGTGAATCTCATTATTGAATGTCTACCTTTATTGAGAAGAGGCTCCGAAAGGTGCAGAAGTGGTCCATGTTACTCAGAGTAATGCCACTGATCATTATTGTTAAATGGCAGCGTTGTAAACTGGAGTAAATTAACAGAGGAGCTTTGTTTTGCAGTGGTTGAGTGTAAAGTCCATTAGCTCAAATGCACATAATGCAAGAGTTTTCTAAATGCTGCATCTCAAATACTGAGGTTGGGGTGACAAAGGTTTGGAGCGGGAACCACTACCAGTGACCCCCATTGAAAAATGTTATGGCAACATAGGTTGATTAGGAATCTGTTAGTCCTCTGGATTAGTTCCACTCCAGCGGGGAGAGAGAGAGATTATCCGGTGCTCCCGGTGTGGCCTCCTGTATATCAGTGAGACCCAATATAGTTTGGGAGACCACTTCACCAAGCACATAAAAATC
Organism: Mobula hypostoma; assembly: GCF_963921235.1. Classification (NCBI taxonomy): domain Eukaryota; kingdom Metazoa; phylum Chordata; class Chondrichthyes; order Myliobatiformes; family Myliobatidae; genus Mobula; species Mobula hypostoma. The sequence goes on along the minus strand of NC_086126.1, from coordinate 7,777,918 downwards.
GGGATCTCCCAGTAGCCACCCTTTTCAATTCTACTTCCCATTCCCATTCCGACACGTCAGTCCACGGCCTCCTCTACTGTTGTGGTGAGGCGAGATTGGAGGAGCAACACTTTATATTCTATCTGGTTAGCCTCAACCTGATGGCAAGAACATCGATTTCTCAAACTTCCCGTACTTGCCCCCCCCCACCTCCCCTTCACCATTCCCCATTCCTATTTCCCTCTCATTACCTTATCTCCTTACCTGCCCATCACCTCCCTCTAGGGCTCCTTCCCCTCCCCTTTCTTCCATGGTCTTCTGCCCTCTCCTATCAGATTCCCCCTTCTGCAGCCCTTTATCTCTTTCACCAATCGACCTCCCAGCTCTTCATCACTCCCTCCTCACCTATCACCTACCACTTTGTACATTTTTCTTCCCCCCCACCCCTCCCCTCACCATCTTAATCTGACTTCTCATTTCTTTTTTTCCAGTCCTGATGAAGGGTCTCAGCCCGAAACGTCAACTATCTACTCATTCCATAGAGAGCTGCCTGGCCTGCTGAGTTCCTCCAGTATTTTGTGTGTGTTACAGGGATTGTCTTTATTTGTCACATGTACATCAAAACATTGAAGCTGTTAGCGTCAAATCAGCGAGGATTGTTCTGGGAAGACAACCCACAAGTGTTGCTGCACTTCCAGCGACAACACAGCATGCCCACAACTTACTAACCCTAACGCTAACTATACGTCTTTGGAATGCGGGAGGAAACTGGGGTACCCAGAGGAAACCCATGCGGAAACTAGACAGCGGCTAGAATCAAACCCCAATTGGTGAAAGAGTTGAACCAATGACACTGGCTTGCTTGAGGCCAGTCTGTACCAAGACTGGCTTTGCTCTCAACCTTTGGTTCAAATCACGGGTCTGATTGCCATCAGAACAAAATTTTAAAACCCCATGATTAGTGGCTGGTGCTGCCCTCTGCATTTCTCTGGAAAAATTCATGGCCTGTAGAGCTGAAAACTGTATGTTGGAAGTTGGGATTTTATGACCAAACATAGACGGTTGAGTGAATGGACTCATCCTGTGTCATAATTTTTCTATGATTCGGGGATCAGAAAACAAATGAGGAATTCTCATCTAAAGTTAACGGTCATTTTTATTCAATAATTGCTTGCAACAAAAATGCAGTGATGATTAATTAGAAATGTTTGATTTTTTAGTGCGGCAGATAGAAATTTCACATCAGCCATTACACCAAATACCAGAACAAAATCTGAAGATATGCCCCTCCAACACAAAACCATTGTTACCAGGTAGCAATTTCAATTTCGGATGACAACTATAAACCAATCAAGCCTTTTGCCCTCATCATTCAGAATGGTGACTGAATTATCCCCTGCACTGGTTACCCACAGGATAGTGGCACAGAAATAGACAGGAGTTACAAATCCGGTGTAGGAAACTTTAAACAATTATTTCTTAAAGTCCCGTATCACATTTCCAGTGAGAAAAGGCTGTGCCGTACAGTAAGTCAGAGGCAGCAGGTCACCTTGTATGCCTATCTTAATATAATTACTACCATGCACTGAGGATTCCCAAATGCTTTTGGGGATTAAAAGCTCGTTCTTTAAACTGAAGCCATTTGATGAAATAAATATACATATTTTGGGACCAACAGCACTGTTTATGTTTTTCATATTTTTATGTCAAATATTTTATCTATCATCAATTTATATCACTGTAATCTTCATTTCGTTCTCCTTTACACTCGTGTACTGAATAAACAATCTTGAATCTTGTACACTGTGTGGTGGGTTCACATCCACTGCACATGCAGGTACTTTTACCTTTGCTTAATTCATTCAGTGTGTATCCATTAATTAAATATATTAATCCATAAATATACTTTGTAAGTAACCTTCATGGCCCAGTAGATGACTGCATTTATGAGTACAGAGTCATGCAAACAAGACATATTCTGGATAAACGCACACAAAATACTGGGGGAACTCGGCAGGCCAGGCAGCATCTATGGAAAAGGGTAAACAGTCGATGTTTCGGGCCAAGTCCCTTCATCAGGACTGGAGAGGAAGGAGAAATCAGAGTAAGAAGGTGCGGAGGGGGGGATGAGGAGGGGTAAGTACAAGGTGGTAGGTGATAGGTGGAACCGGGAAAGGGGTAGGGGTGAAGTAGAGAGCTGGGAAGTTGACTGGTGACAGGGATAATGGGCAGGAGAAGGGAGAATCTGATAGGAGAGGGTAGAAGACCCATGTGAAAAGGACAAGGGGAGGGGCACCAGAGGGCGGTGATGGGTGGGTAAGGAGATAAAGTGAGAGAGGAAAACAGGAATGAAGGAATAGTGAAGAAGAAGGAGGGACAATTACCAGAAATTTAAGAAATCGACAATCATGCCATCAGGTTAGAGGCTACCCAAACAGAATATAAGTTGTCGCTCCTCCAACCTCATCGTGGAATGGGAATGAGAAGCAGAATTAAAATAGGCAGCCACTGGGAAATCCCACTTACTACGGTGGCCAGAGCGAAGGTGCTCGATGATTTTAGTCCCATCCTCCATTAAATTATCAATCAATTGCCCTCTGCCCCTAGGATGGTGAGTGAGGATAGAACAGAGCCAGAGTTCTCCATCTAATCACCATTTAATGGAAATACATATCTGTGGAAATTGAGTGAGGAAAGGATTAGACACTTCTTCGATTCTCTCTCCTCCAACGGACACCCTCACCTCCAGTTCCAGATGAACAAACTGATGAAATTCAGTACGTTATGTGAATTGTGGCCCCACAAGTGTTCATGGCTGCAGGGCTGGGGTGGAGATGGAAGAGAAAATGGCGACAATTATTGAAAATGATGAAACACGCCAAATATTTGCACATCAACCCTGGAGGCTTTACAATGCAATCAAAAAAAAAGGCAGACTTGAAGCCACAGCCGTACAACATTTAATAAATGCGCAAATGCAATCTTCACTGTTTTAAGTTTCCAGTATCTCTGTAAACAGCTGCCTATGTAATAACATGCATGTATGCATATAGAATTTACTGCTGGAGGAGCTTTAATCTCGGAATGCATGAGGTTGTAATTATATAATCACAGTGCAAAGTAGGGGAAACACAGCATCTATCTGAATCCGTAAAAAGGTTAATATTTTATGTTTGGTACAGGCTTAAGTTAGAGAAATAGCACGTCAAAATATGAAGGGAAAATTACCAAAGTCATCATATCTGTGCCTTCATTACTTTCTGCTCTGCACATAATTGTACAATACATCACCAAATCAGAGACCATTTACAGCATCAATACTCCAGTTTAAAATTTCAGCGGCAGCAGTAACTAAATATTCATTACTTTCCACTTTTGTCCATTAGCTGGATAAATCTGTTTACACAGTTGCCCATCCTAATAGCAAAGTGTGCGCAATCCATCAATGAGAAGGACATGGTGATGTTATTGAAATGGTCACACCATTTTCCTTTCTGCATAATGGTGTTTCAGCAAACACTGTGTACATTATAAAGCCAATAGATTCCAGACCCTGGTAAAATTGAGGTTGTTTGTTTGAAAAGCCATGAATGGGAAAAAAAAGCTGTCCATTTTGACTTTATACAGGATTGTTATAAAAGCGCTGCATTGCATTTCAATGCAACATCACCGGCTATCTCAATCATGTCGAAAAGCTACTACATGGTGCTCCGTGTAGTGCCTCAGGAAGGCAGCGTCAATCATTAAGGACCCCCACCGCCCAGGATATGCTCTCTTCTCATTGTTACTGTCAGGAAGGGGGTACATTAACCTCAACGATTCAGGAACAGCTCCTTCCCCTCCGCCAACCGATTTCTAAAGAGACACTGAACCCGTGAGCACTACCTCACTACATTTTTTATTTATTTCTATTTTTGCCATAACTATTTAATGTACATATATATAATTACTGTACTTCAGTTTGTTTCCTATTTTTATTATGTAATGCATTGCACTGCTGCCGCAAGGTTAATAAATTTTACGGCATATGCCGGTGATATTAAACCTGATTCTGACAAAGAACCTGAAAACAGACTGGGGTTTGATTCCCGCTGCTCTCTGTAAGGAGTTTGTACGTTCTCCTTTTGACCGCGTGGATTTCCTCAAAGTGTTCCGGTTTCCTCTCACGTTCCAAAGAGATACCGATTAGGGTGAGTATGTTGTGGGCACGCTGTGGTGACACTTGCAGCCCACCCCCAGCACAATCTCACTGATTTGATTTGATGCAAGCGACACATTTCACTGTATGCTTCGATGTTTCAATTTTTTCTTATTATTATTTGTTCTGTGAGTGAATATAAGATGGAGTTCCCATCTGATCACTTTATTTTTCCTAGTGCATATCACTTACTCCTCTTCATTTTTAATTTCTTCTTCCTTGGCATCATCTGTGCACGTTGAGGGAGGCAAAGAATTTGAGCTTAGCAGACTCAAATCCTCGGTTCCTGCTGATGCTGCTTTGAATTTAACCACTGGCAAGCAGCAACTTGAAAGCAAATTTACCTGTCATTTAGCTTTACTGTTATTTTTAAAGGAACCCTTCCACATTTGTACATCACTGGGGTATCTGCTGACTGAACCTAGTGAAGAGGTATTTACCTGACTTGTGGTGTTCTGAAAATCACTTCTTGTCCCGCTTGCAGACTAAGTTTAATAGATAGATAGAACAGTACAACACAGGAACAGGCCCTTCAGCCTGTAATGTTGTGCTGTACCAATTAAATTCGTAATCAAATGGCCAACTAATCCCTTCTGCCTACACAATGTCCATATCCTTCCAATTTCCTCACATTCATGTGCCTATCCAGATGTCTCTTAAAAGCCTCTAATGTAGTTATGGCTACCACCACCCCAGGCAGCGCATTCCAGGTGTAAAAAAGCTGCCCTCAAATCTCCTTTGAAATTACCCTTTCACCTTAAATACCCTCTTGTATTAGACACTTCAACCCTGGGAAAACCTTTTGGGGCGGCACGGTAGTGTAGTGGTTAGCACAACACTTTTCAGTTCAATTTCTGGCACTGCCTGTGAGGACGTTTGTACCTTCTCCCATGCGACCGCGTGGGTTTCCTCCAGGTGCTCCGGTTTCTTCCCACAGTACAAAGGCTGTACTGTGGTTGGTAGGTTAATTGGCCATTGTAAATTGTCCCGGATTAAATTGGGGGATTGTTGGGCGGCACTATTTGAAGACCCAGAAGAGCCTATTCCACGTTGTATCTCAATAAATAAATAAACAAGATCCTGTCTGTCTACTCTATCTATACCTCTCATAATCTTACAAACCTCTCAGCCTCCGCTGCCCCGGAAAAAGCAGAGAGGTTATCCAACCTCTCAGAATAGCACATGCACTCTAAACTAGGCAGCACCCTTGTCAATCTCTTCTGCACCTTTTCCAAAGCCTTGACGCCCTTCCTATAGTGGGGGGGAGAGGGAACCCCAAAACACACTGCTCATCAACGCTGTTAAGGGTCTTGTTGTTTTCAGACATTGTTGATAGTGTTTAGATCGACGATTGATGAGAAAGATCAGCCTCCAATTTTCCTTTTCCCTCCTGATTCTTCCCTTACATCGTTGGTATCCAAGTTTTTTCTTTGTTATCCTCAAGGTCCAGACGCACAGATTAAACCTGTTCTTTATGTTAATTTTGTAAATCTCTGTGCTGTGAAATATTTATTATTCCAATCAGCTTTCATTGTAACAGATAGGTAAGGAGCTAACTGCTCCTAAAAGTTAATAAAAGTATAGCAGATACTGGAATATCGGAAATAGAAGCAGAAAATGCTCAAAACATTCAGTAGGATAAGCAATTCTGCAGTTATAGGTACACCACCGGAAATTAGCCCTGTGGTCCAGGCCGCCTGCCAAACATATTTTACACAGATCCTACACTCACAATACCATAAGATATAGGAGCAGAATTAGGCCATTTGGCCCATTGGGTATTGGCTCATCCCATATTCCTATTGCTTCCGTCACTCACCCACCTACTAGGAATAATTTACAGAACTAATATGTCTTTGTAGGAAAAACTTGAAATTCCTTATCATATCGGAGGATCGGTCCTGGAACCACCACGTGTAAGTGCCATATTAAAGGCAGCACAGCAGTGCTTCTACTCTTTCGAAGTTTGCGCAGATTCAGCATGTCATCTGAAATTTTGACAAACTTCTTTAGATGTACAATGGAAAATATCCTGACTGGTTGCATCACGGCCTGGTATGGAAACACCACTCTCCAAGAATGGAAATGTCTGCAAAACATATTGGATACAGCCCAGTCCATCACAGGAAAAGCCCTCCTCACCATTGAGCACATCTTCAAGGAGCACTGCCACGAGAAAGCAGCATCCATCATCAAAGACCCCCACCATCCAAGCCGTGCTCTCTTCTCGCTACTGCCATCAGGAAGGAGGTACAGAAACCTAAGGTCCCACACCAGCAGCTTTTAGGAACAGTTAATACTCTACAACCGTCAGGCTTTCAAACCAGCGTGGATAACTTCAGGGACTCTACATGTTCTAGGTACTATCTATCTATCTATTGATTGATTGATTGATTGTATTTGCACAGTCTGTCTTTTGCACACTAGTTGTTTGCCAGTCTTTGAATGTACTGATTATGTTCTATTTCTTTGTCCTACTGTGAATGTCTGGTTGGTAAGTTGATGGAGAAGATCCTGAGAGGCAGAATTTATGAGCATTTGGAGAGACATAATATGATTACGAATAGTCAGCATGGCTTTGTCAAGGGCAGGTCTGCCTTACGAGCCTGATTGAATTTTTTCAGGATGTGACTAAACACATCGATGAAGGTAGAGCAGTAGATGTAGTGTATATGGATTGCATCAAGGCATTTGACAAGGTACCCCATGCAAGGCTTATTGAGAAAGTAAGGACACATGGGATCCAAGGGGACATTGCTTTGTGGATCCAGAACTGACTTGCCCACAGAAGGCAAAGAGTGGTTGTAGATGGGTCATATTCTGCATGGAGGTGGGTGACCAGTGGAGTGCCTCAGGGATCTGTTCTGGGACCCCTTCTCTTCGTGATTTTTATAAATGACCTGGATGAGGAAGTGGAGGGATGGGTTAGTAAATTTGTTGATGACACAAAGGTTGGGGTGTTGTGGATAGTGTGGAGGGCAGCAGGCCAAGCAGCATCTATAGGAAGAGGCGCAGTCGACGTTTCAGGCCGAGACCCTTCGTCAGGACTAACTGAAGGAAGAGTGAGTAAGGGATTTGAAAGCTGGAGGGGGAGGGGGAGGGGGAGATACAAAATGATAGGAGAAGACAGGAGGGGGAGGGATAGAGCCGAGAGCTGGACAGGTGATAGGCAAAAGGGGATACGAGAGGATCGTGGGACAGGAGGTCCGGGAAGAAAGACGGGGAGGGGGGTGACCCAGAGGATGGGCAAGAGGTATATTCAGGGGGACAGAGGGAGAAAAAGGAGAGTGAGAGAAAGAATGTGTGCATAAAAATGAGTAACAGATGGGGTACGAGGGGGAGGTGGGGCCTTAGCGGAAGTTAGAGAAGTCAATGTTCATGCCATCAGGTTGGAGGCTACCCAGACGGAATATAAGGTGTTGTTCCTCCAACCTGAGTGTGGCTTCATCTTTACAGTAGAGGAGGCCGTGGATAGACATGTCAGAATGGGAATGGGATGTGGAATTAAAATGTGTGGCCACTGGGAGATCCTGCTTTCTCTGGCGGACAGAGCGTAGATGTTCAGCAAAGCGGTCTCCCAGTCTGCGTCGGGTCTCGCCAATATATGAAAGGCCACATCGGGAGCAATGTGAAGTGGTTCATTTTGGTAGGTCAAATATGATGGCAGAATATAGGATTAATAGTAAGACTCTTGGCAGTGTGGAGGATCAGAGGGATCTTTGGGTCCGAGTCCATAGGACACTCACAGCTGCTACGCAGGTTGACTCTGTGGTTAAGAAGGCATACGGTGCATTGGCCTTCATCAACCGTGGGATTGAGTTTAGGAGGCGAGAGGTAACCTTGCAGCTATATAGGACCCTGCTCAGACTCCACTTGGAGTACTGTACTCAGTTCTAGTCGCCTTACTACAGGAAAGACGTGAAAACCATAGAAAGAGTGCAGAGGATATTTACAAGGATGTTGCCTGGATTGGGGAGCATGCCTTATGAGAATAGGTTGAGTAAACTCGGCCTTTTTACCTTGGAGCGACAGAGGATGAGAAGTGACCTGATAGAGGTGTATAAGATGATTTAGAAGCATTGATTGCGTGGATAGTCAGAGGCTTTTTCCCTGGTCTGAAACAGCACAGTTTTAAGATGCTTGGAAGCGGGTACAGAGCAGATGTCAGGGGTAAGTTTTTTACACAGGGAGTGGTGAGTGCATGGAATGGGCTGCCGGCAACGGTGGAGGCAGATACGATACGGTCTTTTAAGAGGTTCCTGGACAGGTACATGGGGCTTAGAAAAAGAGAGGGCTATGGGTAACCCTAGGTAATTTCTAAGGTAAGGACATGTTCAGCACAGCTTTGTGGGTGAAGGGCCTGTATTGTGCTGTAGGTTTTCTATGTTTTTATGTTTCTAAGAGAATGGATCTCAAAGTAATATACAGTGACATATATGGCCTTTGATAATAAATTTGCTTCCAACTTTGAAACTGGAGCACCTGGGGTGAAGCTACACGCTCAAAGGAAGAATATGGAAAGTTTAAAAAGACAGGGCCCGAGATCAAAAAGGAACTAGAGTCTTTGACAGTGTCAGGCAGCGGCTGTACCAGTTACAACTACTGTGCCTTTTTATAACAGCACAGAGATAGGCCCTTCAGCCCATTCAGTACCATGCTGACAATCAACCATCCACTGACACAAATCCTATCTTAATATATTTTTTAATTATCCCCACTTTCTCATCACCCACACACTCAGGACAATTTTCAGTGGTCATTTAACTTACCAACTCACACACCCGTGGGACGTGGGAGGGAACTGGAGCACCTGGAGAAACCCACGTAGTCACGGGGAAAATGTGCGGAGAAAGCACCCAAGTCTCGGATCAAACCAGAGTCTCTGGTGTTTTGACGCAACAGCTCTACCTGCTGCACCAGTGTGGAAAGGGAAGCAGGGTTAACATTTCAGGTCAAAAACCTTTCCACTGACAAATGGTGTTCAATCTGAAACATTTCCCACAAATGTTGCCCAGTTGAGTATTTTGAGTTTTTTTTAATTTTCCATTGTTATTGCATCCATACCAAATCTGGAAAAGATGTAAAAAAAGATCATCGTGAAATTATCTTCATTCTCCTTTTTCCCTCAGACCTGGCTGTAAAGCCAGGTCTGAGTTGGTCAGTTTAGGATGCAAGCGCCAGTTTAGCGAGGTAATGCCATGGTGCCAAAGCTGCTCTCTTTCCGGTGGGATGCATAAAACATTGCCTGTCACGATTTGCCAATATCACTGAAAGAGTTCAATTGCTTATTCATTTTATTGCTGTGAACCATGCTGTGCACAAATTGTTTGCTGTGATTCCCAGCATTACAACAGTGGCCGCACTTCACTAGAACTTAATTGACTGTGAACAAGGATGTTTCGAGATCATAAAAGGCACTCTGTTAGAAGTTCCTTCCCGTTTTGTCTTTGCCGCTGCATATTTTCTTTTCCCTATTCCAATAAGAATCAGAGAGCAATATATACGCTTAATGGCCGCTTTATTAGGTACAGGAATGAAATCCAGTGTGATCTTCTGCTGCTGTAGCCCATCTGCTTCAAGTTTCGACATGCACACCACTATTGTAATGCACAGTTATTTGAGTTACTGTCATCTTTCTCAGCTTGAACCAATCTGACCACCCTAGTCGGACTTCTCTCATTAGCAAGGCGTTTTCGCCCACAGAACTGACGCTCACTGGATGTTTCTTGTTTTGCGTGAAAACTGACTGCCGTGCGTGAAAATCCCAGGAGAGATCAGCAGTGGCTGAGATACTCAAACCATCCCATCTGGCACTAACAATCATTCCATGGTCAAATTTACTGAGCTCACATTTCTTCTGCCTTCTAATGTTTGGCCTGAACAACAACTGGACCTCTTGACCAGGTCCACATGTTTTTATGCACTGAGCTGCTGCCAGATGATTGGCTGATTTGCATTAACAAGCAGGCGTACCGATGTTCCTAATAACGTGGCCACTGAGTGTATATTTCTCTGGATTTCCAGCATCCGCAGAATCTCTTGTATTTATGTGCTTGTATCACTGCTTAGTGATTTAAGATCTAAATCCATTCGAATTTCTGCATGATACAGTATAATGTACCGCGCACTACACGCAATATTTTATCAGACTGGTATTTCTTAACTGTACAAGAATTCATCTTTCCATGTTATAACTTAGTATAACGATTTTGTTACCTGGACAACTCCTATATTTTTGTACTTAATCACAACTGCATTTCAGTAATGTAAGTTCTTCATTGCATCATGTGGGTATCGCAAGAACACAATTGGCAGAACATATAACAGTACAGCACTGTACAGGCACTTCGGCCCAAGATGTTGTACTGACCTTTTAATCTGCTCCAAGATCAATTTAACCCTTCCCTCTGACATATGTTTTGCTGTCCTGAGTGCAAAGCCAGTGAGATCCAACTAGTTTGGAGTTCAGCCTTATTTATCCATTATGGTGAATTCACTTGGCAATGATATAAACCTGTCATATTAAGGTAGCAAAGATACAGAGCCCCTACTTGTACTGGCACATTAACTGTGTAGTGTGTTAACAGTTTAACAATAATTCAGCCTTTGCCACAGGCAGCTGTGGAGGCCAAGTCCTTACATGTATTTAAGGCAGAGGTTGATGGATTCTTGATTGGTCAGGGCATGAAGGGATATGGGGAGAAGGCAGGAGATTGGGGCTGAGAAGGAACTGGATCAGCCATGATGGAATGGTGGAGCAGATTCGATAGGCCAAATGGCTTACTCCTGCTCCTATATCTTATGGTCTTATGGCCCAAGCCCTCTGTATGTACCAGGTGTGGATGTTCAGGGTATGTGTTTCGGCAGGGAGGGCACAATAGATAGTATAAGTATTCGTGGAAAATTCTTAAACAGTGCTGAAGAATCAATAGCTGTAAAAATGTCACTATCTATCACTACTGCTCTTGTAATAATAGAGGGCAGGACAGCAAGTGTGGGGTTGCACAGGAGCCAAGAGTGAGAAAGCTTTTGAGACCTATTATTTCATCAGTTAGAATATAGAATGATACAGCTGTACTTTTCTATGACTCTATTTGATACACAAGCACAGTACGGGCCCTTCAGCCCACAATCCTACTCCAAGATCAATCTCTCCTCCCATCTAGCCCTCCATTTTGCCATCATCCATGTGCCTATCTAAGATTCTCTCAAATGTCCCTTTTGTTATCAGACTCTACCACCAACCCTGGCAGTGTATTCCATGTATCTACCATCCTATGCATAAAAAAACTTACCTCTGATATTGGTGTGGGAAAATTAGGCTTGAATTGGTGGGACATTGGAGAAGGAGGGAGCTGTTCTGTTAGAGCAGCTTGAATCATGCTAGTAGCAGGGTCCTGGCAAATAACGTAACTCTGGCTTTAAACTTTTTTTTTCACTACTTATTTAATTTAACTATATATATATATATACTTACTGTAATTCACAAGGGTTTTTTTCTCTATATTATCATATTGCATTGTTCAGCTGCCGCGAAGTTAACAAATTGCACGACATATGCTGGTGATACGTAAGGAGTTTGTACGTTCTCCCTGTGGCCGCATGGGTTTCCTCTCACAGTCCAAAGATGTACCGGTTGGTAGGTTAATTGGTATTGGTCATTGTATATTGCCCCATTCTAGGATTAAATCGGGGAGGGGGGTTGCTGGGCAGTGCAGCTCGAAGAGCCGGAAGGCCCTGTTCCATGCTGTATCACAATAAATATTAAATCTGATTCTGATTCTGAAACTAAATAGTGGATTCAACAGTTTCAAAAACTATGGATAAAGTAAAAAGGAAGGAGAGTGCAGGAGAGGTTACTTAGGTCTCCAGAATAAAGAAATAAGTCAAAAAGTTTAAAAAGGGGATGATAAGAAATTAACTTCGGGCAACATGGAGTCAACGTTGAAAAGAAGGGGGGTGAATACAGGAATGAAGGTGTTACATTTGAATGCCCGCTGCATCTGAAACAAGGCAGATAATTTTTTAGCGCTGTTAGAAATTGGCAGGTACTGCGTGATGTTTGGAGTCATGGTTGGAAGATCACAGCTGGGAGTTTAATGTCCAAGGATACACATTGTATCAAAAGGAGAGGCTGCTGGGCAGAGACCGTCGAATAGCTTTATTGGTAAAAAGTGAAATCAGATCCTTAGAAAGAAGGACATTCAAAAGTTGTAGAATCCTTGCGTGTAGAGTTAAGAATCTAAAACAGTGAATAGCCCTGATGGGGGTTATACAGAGGCCATACAAATAACAATAGGAGATATAAAACACATGTCAAAAGGGCAATGTTATGATAATCATGGGGGGGCAGATTTCTATATGAGGGAAATTGGGAAAATCAGGTTGGTGATGGATCTCAAGAGAAGGAAATTGTAGAATGCCTACGAGGTGTCTTTAGGGCAGCTTGAGGTCGAGAACACTGAGGAACAGGCAACTCAGGACTGAACCAGATTTGACGAGGAAGCTTAAGGTAAAGGAACCCTTAGGAGACATTATTCATAACATGATAGATTTCACCCAGCAGTTTGAGAGGAAGAAGTAAAAATCAGATGTATCTGCATTACAGTTGAGTTAAGGTAACTACAGAGGCATGAGCGAGGAGCTGGCCGAAGTTGACCAGAAGGGGACACCAACAGGGATTAAGGTAGAGCAGCAATGGCTAGAGTTTCTGGCAGTAACTCAGAAGACACAAGATCAGTTCATCCCCAAAAAGAAGCAGCATTCTAAAAGGGAGGCGGGGTGAGGCAACCAAGTCTGACAAGGGAAGTCAAAGGTAGTATAAAAGCAAAAGAGAGAACATACAATTTTGCAAAAATTAGTGGAAAGCTAGAGCACTGGCAAGCATTTAAAAACCAACAGAAGACAATTAAAAAAACAATAAGGAGAAAAAAGTTGAAATAAAAAAGTAAGCCAGCCAATAAAAGAGAATACCAAATATTTTTCTCAGGCATATAAAGGGTAAAAGAGAGGAAAAAGTAGCAATTGGATCGCTGGAAAATGATGATGGAAGGGTAGTAATGAGGAACAAGGAAAATGCCAGACAAACAGAATAGGTATTCTGTGCCCGTCAGCACTGTGGAAGACACTAGCAGTATGCCAGAAATTCGAGAGTGTCAGTGGGCAGAAGTGAGTGTCGTCACTATTGCTAAGGAGAAGGGGCTTGGGAAGCTGTAAGGTCTGAAGATAGATAAGTCAACTGGACCAGATGGATTACAACAGTGGTCCCCGACCTCCGGGCCGTGGACCGATACATTGCCGTGAAGAATGCAGCGGTGCAGCAGTGGCCGGGATGCTCCCAGCACACCTTTAAGAAAAAAGCCGAAATAAACAAGTTAATTAACTAGGTGCCGCCCGGCACGTAAATGTCAGCCCAGATCAGAGGCGATGCTAATAAACAATAATTAGCTTGTATATTTCGGCTTTTTTCTTAAAGATGTGCTGGGTGCGTTCCGGCCATGCATGCTTCGCGGCAATGTATCGGTCCGCGGCCCGGAGGTTGGGGACCACTGGATTACATCACTGGGTTCTGGAAGAAGTAGCTTTAGAGACTGTGGAGGCACCAGAAGTGATCTTTTAATAATCACTGGATTATGGAATGGCACCATAATCATAGGACTGGAAAACACAATTGTCACTCCACTTTTTAAGAAGGGTGAGAGGCAAAATACTGGAAATTATAGGCCAGTTAGTCTTCAGTGGTTGGGAAGATGTTGGAGTCCATTATTAAGGATGATGTTTCAGGTTTGTAAAGCCAGTGATGTTGTGGGGACGGAACTGGACTCTGACGGTGGTGTCTGAAAAGAGGATGCTGTCTAAGTTGCATGCCATCTTGGACAATGTCTCCCATCCACTACATAATGTACTGGGTGGGCACAGGAGTACATTCAGCCAGGGACTCATTCCACCGAGATGCAACACAGAGCGCCATAGGAAGCCATTCCTGCCTGTGGCCATCAAACTTTACAACTCCTCCCTTGGAGGGTCAGACACCATGAGCCAATAGGCTGGTCCTGGACTTATTTCCTGGCATAATTTACATATTACTATTTAACTATTTATGGTTCTTTTACTATTTATTATTTATGGTGCAACTGTAACGAAAACCAATTTCCCCCGGGATCAATGAAGTATGACTATGACCATGGTTACTTGGAGGTGATACACCAAAGTCATAGTTTCAAGGGGACAAATCTGTTGGAATTCTTTGAGGAAGTAACAGGCAGGATAGATAAAGGATAGTCAGTGGCTTTTGTTTACTTGGATTTTTAGAAAGCCTTTGATAAGGTGCTGCACATCAGGCTGCTAAACAAGAGCCCATGGTATTACATGAAAGATACTAGCATGGCTAGAAGATTGACTGACTAGCAGAAGGCAAAGAGTGGGAATAAAGGGGGCCTTTCTGATTGCCTGCCGGTGACTAGTTGTTTTCCGCAGGAGTTGTTGTTGGATCCACTACTTTTCACGTTATATGTTTTTGAGCAGGAAGATGGAATTGATGGCTTTGTGACCAAGTTGCAGATGATACAAGATAGATAGAGGGTTAGGTAGTGTTGAGAAAGCTGGGAGTCTGCAGTGGAACTTGAGACTGTTTAGGAGGATAAGCAAAGAAGTGGCAGATGGCATACAGTGCAGGGAAGTATATGGTCATGCACTTTGGTAGAAGGAATAAAGGCGCGACTATCTTCTAAATGGGGTGAAAATTCAGAAATCAGAGATGCAAATGGACTTGGAATCTTGCACCTAGTGCAAGATTCCTTAAGGAGTAACTTGCAGGTTGAGTTGGTAGGAAGGAAGGCAAATGAAGTGTTAGTATTCATTTCAAGAGGACTAGAATACAAAAGCAAGGATTCAGTGCTGAGATTTTATAAGACACTGGTCAGACTATATTTGGTCTATGAACAGTTTTGCGCCCGATGTCTAAGAAAGGATGTGCTGATATTTGAGAAGGTGCAGAGGAGGTTTACAAGAATGACCCTGGGAATGAAAGAGTTAATGTATGAAGCATGTTTGATGCCTCTGGGTCTATACTTGCTGGAGTTTAGGAGAATGGCTGGGGGTGGAGGGCAGGAGCTGTCATTGAAACCTACTAAATATTGAAAGGCCAACATAAGGTGGACGTTTCCAAGACTGCGAGAGTCTTGGACCAGAGGGAACAACCTCAGAATACAAACAGAGATGAGGAGGAATTTCTTTAGCCGGAGGGTGGTGAATCTGTGGAATTCATTACTACAGACGGCTGTGGAAGCCAAGTTTTGGGCATATTTAAAGTGGAGAGGTCTTGATAAGTAAGGGTGTCAAAAGTTATGAAGAGAAAGCAGGAGAATGGGGCTGAGAGGTAAATAAATCAGCCATGATCGAATAGTGGAGCAAACTCAATGGGCTGCAAGGCCTAATTTTGCTCCTACGTCTTTTGTTCTTCCCCCCCCCATCCATATTTTCCTCCAATCAATTTAAAACTACGTCCTCTCACAGTAGCTATTGCTGCCCTGGGAAAAAGGTACTGTTTGTCTATGATTACACTGTCACGGGGAGATGCATAAGCAAATCTCAAAGTCAGTAATAAATTATAAATGGCAAGTCAGCCCAGATTACAAACACTTTATAGACAGGCCATTTGCAATGCCTACCTCCCTGGGTGTCCATATCTATACAAAAAATATGCTCTGGGAGCAAAATAGTGGATATAAACTAGAGGATATATAATGGCTGCACTGAATGATTAAAGGTTATACCATCTGGTTCTGGGCTAGGCACTGTCCCTCTTTCCAAGATATGAATTTATCACCAGGTGATAGATTTTTGCAAGATTTGTAACCAGTCTTTACTGTAGTTAGATGAAAATGATTGAAATTTAATGAGAAAGCAAAGATTGAAATTACATATATACAGAGCTTTTTACATTCTCGTGATGTCCGAAAGCGTTTCACCGCGAGTGAATCACAACTGTGATGCAGGCAATGCAGCAATAATTTGCAAACTGTAATATCCAACAAACAGTGTGTGATAAATGGCCTATTAATCCGCTTTGATGATGTTGACTGTAGGCTGAATACTGACCAAAGCAACTCCCTTTTGCCATGGCCATTTCTATGAATTAATCTGAAGCAGAAAATAGGGGGCCCATGCTTAATCGCTCATCTAAACCACAGGACCTCTGGCCAGGCACTGCTTGTCGGAACCTCAGCCTAAATGGTGTGCTCACATTCTGCAATTTTTGAACCGTGGTCTTCAGGTCATATTTCTGAAGGAAGACCAAACCAGACACTCACACCGTGCCAAAGGTATCACAACACAAGCCACCTTCAGTGAGTTAACGCAAATTAACAACGTGATTTTAACAAATTAAGTCATTTATTAGGAAGTCACAGAGTAATTTCTCCTCCAAGAAATCCATTTTTTCCATCCGTTATGTGTCTGTGACTCACCAGTTGAAGATATTTCAATTAATATTCATCACTGGTAATGTCCTCATCAGAATTCATGCTTTAACCTAATCACTTGCTTCATTCCAGTTCTTTCTTTTGTTCCATTTTGAACTTGGCAAAAAACGTGGCAAGTCTGCGCGCATACTATAAAATACCTACACACCATGGTAGATATTTAATCTTCCACAGGTTATCAGGTTTGTGCACCACCTAAACACATGATCATTAGCCTGAAAAATATATATAGTACTGTGCAAAATTCTTAGGCAAACACATATATACAGTGGCATGCAAAAGTTTGGGCACCCCTGGTCGAAATTTCTGTTACTGTGAATAGCTAAGCGAGTAAAAGATAACCTGATTTCCAAAAGGCATAAAGTTAAAGATGACACATTTCTTGAATATTTTAAGCAAGATTACTTTTTTATTTCCATCTTTTACAGTTTCAAAACAACAAAAAAGGAAAAGAACCTGAAGCAAAAGTTGGGCACCCTGCATGGCCAGTACTTAGTAACACCCCCTTTGGCAAGTATCACAGCTTGTAAACGCTTTCTGTAGCCAGCTAAGATTCTTTCAATTCTTGTTTGGGGGATTTTCGCCCATTCTTCCTTGCAAAAGCCTTCTAGTTCTGAGAGATTCTTGGGCCGTCTCGCATGCACTGCTCTTTTGAGGTCTATCCACAGATCTTCGATGATTTTTAGGTCGGGGGACTGCGAGGGCCATGGCAAAACCTTCAGCTTACACCTCTTGAGGTAGTCCATTGCGGATTTTGAGGTGTGTTTAGGATCATTATCCTGTCGTAGAAGCCATCCTCTTTTCATCTTCAGCTTTTTTACAGACGATGTGATGTTTGCTTCCAGAATTTGCTGGTATTTAATTGAATTCATTCTTCCCTCTACCAGTGAAATGTTCCAATGCCACTGGCTGCAACACAAGCCCAAAGCATGATCGATCCACCCCCGTGCTTAACAGTTGGAGAGGGGTTCTTTTCATGAAATTCTGCACCCTTTTTTCTCCAAGCATACCTTTGCTCATTGCAGCCAAAAAGTTCTATTTTACCTTCATCAGTCCACAGGACTTGTTTCCAAAATGCATCAGGCTTGTTTAGATGTTCCTTTGCAAACTTCTGATGCTGAATTTTGTGGTGAGGACGCAGGAAAGGTTTTCTTCTGATGACTTCTATGAAGGTCATATTTGTGCAGGTGTCGCTGCACAGTAGAACAGTGCACCACCACTCCAGAGTCTGCTAAATCTTCCTGAAGGTCTTTTGCAGTCAAACAGGGGTTTTGATTTGACTTTCTAGCAATACTACGAGCAGTTCTCTCAGAAAGTTTTCTTGGTCTTCCAGACCTCTACTTGACCTCCACCGTTCCTGTTAACTGCCATTTCTTAATTACATTACAAACTGAGGAAACAGCTACCTGAAAACACTTTGCTATCTTCTTATAGCCTTCTCCTGCTTTGTGGGCATCATTTATTTTAATTTTCAGAGTGCTAGGCAGCTGCTTGGAGGAGCTGCTTAGGCTGCACATTGTTGGGATGAGGTTTGAGGAGTCAGGGTATTTATGAAGCTTTGAAATTTGCATCACCTGGCCTTTCCTAACAAGGAATGTGGACAAGCCATAGCCCTAACAAGCTAATTAAGGTCTGAGACCTTGGTAAAAGTTATCTGAGAGCTCAAATCTCTTGGGGTGTCCAAACTTTTGCATGGTGCTCCTTTCCTTTTTTTCACTCTAAAATCGTACAAAACAAAAATAATACACTAATCTTGCTTAAAATGTTGAAAAGAATGTTTCATCTTTAACTTTATGACTTTTGGAGATCAGTCCATCTTCTACTCACTTAACTACTTTTGCACAGTACTGTAGCAATTTCATGTATTGCACTGTACTGCTGCCACAAAAAAAAAGTCATGACATATGTGAATGATGATAAAGCTGATTCTGATGTGGGTCTCTATCATGCACTGAGAGTGGGAAGGGGGCAGGATGAAGGAAATCAGAGTTGGGAAAATGGGAAGGGAAAGGGGATGGAGTGGGAAGCACCAGAGATACATTCTGTTATGATCAATAAACCAATTGTTTAGAACGAAATTACCTTGCCTGGTGTTTCAGGGCTGGGTGTGTCTGCACCTGAGCCTCCCTCCATCCACAACCCCCCCCCCCGCCACCCCGCCACTCCTTCTCTGCCAGCTGTCCTATTCCCCTCCCGCTGTGCTCTACACTCCCCATTCCAAAAATTTTTTGTTCCCACCAGATTTAAAAACTTGTTCTCCATTCCAAGTTGACAACTGCAATACTGTGCAAATGTCTTAGCTATATATTGTACCCTAGGTATATATTGTATACGTGCACAGCCCTCACCTTGCTGCTTGAAGGTTTACAGCAGTGCTTCACCAGTTTTACTTCAGATTTCTAGCATCTGCAAAATTTTATTTATTGTTTCTGTATAAGAGCAATTCATTTGATTAAGATGAATAAAATATGGTGTCCAGTATTACTAGCTTATGATAACTGCACCTGCCATCACAAACATTACTCTCACTAAAAATCCATATAATAATTCAAAGAGATCTCATTTGCAGGATATAAAAATCAACACCACCAAAGTCAAAGACAAGTTTATAGTCATATGCACGTGTTTGTATATGCACAAGTACAATAAAAAATTTACTTGCCAAAGACATACATAATAATTGCACCAGAACAGAAAATGTATCTCAGAAATGTACAATGGGTGACTGCTGAAATTGGCTTTCTGTGTAATACATGAAGTTAGTGAGAAAATATATCTGAAACAGAATATTTGCCCATAAGATACTGTGGTAGAATACTTTGCATTGAAGGCAGATAAATATTTCTATCACCTATTCAGCAATTTCATTTTACTTTTTGAAGCATCCAGGAATTATCGCATTGAACTTCTCCTTCAATCCACTCGATTTCTCTAAGTCAAGGTGTAACTATGGACACAGTTAATACCACCTTTTTGTGGGATATGTGGAACAATCTCTTCCTCAAATCTTTTTGATGTACCTGAAAAATTGCTGCCAATTTCCATTCTGTTTTCACCTGAACGTACTCCATCCCTGACCCTTCAGTCCTCTTTCTTGATCTGTCCCTGTCTCAGAAAATAAGTTAGCAACCGAAGTTCGAAGTAAATTTATTATCAAAGTAAGTGGTGGGGAAGGCTCTACCCACTACTTCTTGTTGGCTTTTCCATTCATGGGCATTGGTGCTTCCATACAGGCCACGATCCAACACTCAGTATATTCTCCACTACACATCTATAGCAGTTTGTCAAAGTTTTACATCCATTAAAAGTCCACAGCTTGCTTAACCATGCTTCCTGCCACTCTGTTTCCTACATGGACTCCAAGCCACTCTGCCAGTTCCTCCATTTTTTGTCCTATCTGCTCTGATAATGAGACTTGCCCCCATGATGATGAGAATTATGCCTCTTTAGTGCTGTCCTTCTTCCGCAACTATGAATTCCCCTTAACCATAGCAGACAGAGCTCCTGACATCATCTATTTCTCACACCTCTACTTCCACCCACTCTCCTCCTAGACATTGTGTATAGATATCCCCTGGTCCTTACTTCCCACCCCACATTCCACATCATCCTTTGTCATTTCACCACCCTCAGTGAGATTCCACCCCTTTTCAGAATCAGAATCAGGTTTAATATCACTGGCAAATGTCATAAAATCTGTTAACTTAATGGCAGCAGTACAATGAATGCAATACATGATAAATATGGAAAAAATAAGTAAATAAATTATAGTAAATATATTAATTTATAGTAAATTGGCCTTTCTTCCTTGGAGCAACGGAGGATGAGAGGTGACCTGATAGAGGTGTATATGATGATGAAAGGCATTGATCGTGTGGATAATCAGAGGTTTTTTCCCCAGGGCTGAAATGGCTAGCACGACAGGGCACAGTTTTAAGATGCTTGGAAGTAGGTACAGAGGAGATGTCAGGGATAAGTTTTTTATGCAGAGAGTGGTGAGTGCATGGAATGGGCTGCCAGCAACAGTGGTGGAGGCAGATACCATAGGGTTTTCTAAGAGGCTCCTGGATAGGTACATGGAGCTTTGAAAAATAGAGGGCTATGGGTAACCCTAGGTAATTTTTAAAGTAAGTACATGTTCGGTATAGCCTGTATTGTGCTGTAGGTTTTCTATGTTTCTAAATATGTATATGCACAACTACATGAAACATTGCCATAGAAAAGCAGCATCCATCATCAAAGATCCTCACCTCCCAGTCCATGCTCTTTTCTCCCTGCTGCCATCAGAAAGAAGGTACAAGAGCCTCAGGACATGCACCTCCAAGTTCAAGAACAGTTACCATTAGGTTCTTGAACAAAAGGAGAAAACTACACTAATTCTATTTCTGGTGTTCCCACAACCGATGGTCTCACTTTCAGGACTCGTTATCCTGCTACTTCATGCTCTAGTTATTTATTGCTATTTATTTACGTTTGCATTTGCACAGTCGGTCGTCCAGTGATCCCGTTTACAGTTACTGTTCTACAGATTTGCTAAGTATGGCCGCAGGAAAAAGAATCTCAGGGTTGTATGTGGTGTCACGCATGTACTCTGATAACAAAATCACTTTGACATTACCGCCACAACATTGTAATGAATGTCAAGAAAAACACACAGACCGATATAGAGGACACCCTATATGTGAATGAGTTCCCATAATGCAGCTGAAAGTTTGTTCCTACAAACAGCAGAACCAGTTTTCTTTTGAACTTAGTAACAAAATGGGAGCTCATTCTCATGTAGGGTGTTCTATATAAGTTGGGTGCTGTTAACTGTGAACAATCTGTGGAGAGAAAGGGATGAAACTGTAAATCTCATGAAAATAAATTACATTGGCATGGGATCTGGAGATCTTGCTTTCTGATCTAGAGTACAGTGGATAGCAGGGAGGAAAAGGGAATGAGAGAAGACCAGAAGTAAAAATTTCACAGAATGTAAACAGACGCAACTGACTCAATCATTCACACCCAGCCCCATTGGGAAAATAATTCTTGTGGATCACCATTGTCATGTTTATCCAGGCTTTGCCAAATCAGCAGCAACTCTAAAGACAGAAAACAGATTGCACTGTAATTGTTCTGATAACGAGCACAAATAAGACAAGTGCTTAAATGGTTACAAGCACCTGCTCCATAAACATAGACTAGTGAACTTTAAGAGACTACTAGACAGGTATATGGAGGAATTTAAGGTGGGGGATTATAAGGGAGGCAGGATTTGAGGGTTGGCACAACATTGTGGGCCGAAGGGCCTGTAATGTGCTGTACTATTCTATGTTCTATGTTCTAAAGTCTTGCTCAAATCGAAAAACAAAATACAACAGTGGCTGGAGATCTGCAGGAAATGCTCTCTAGATTAGGCAGCATCTGTAAGTGGAGAAACAGTCAACATGTTAAGTTAATCATTGTTCATTTGTTCATGCATGGAGTCTGCATTGAGACTCGGGGGGGGGGGGCGGGGTGCTCAATGCCTTCAGGATTCCCATGAGTAAACATGAACACTGCATATTTTTCAAGGATATGGTCACCTACCTACAGGAAAGATGTAAAGAAAGTTGAAAGAGTACAGAGGAAATTTACAAGAATGTTGCTGGGACTGGAGGACCTGAGTTATAAGGAAAGATTGAACAGGTTAGGACTGTATTCCTCAGAATGTACAAGATTGAGAGGAGATTTGGTAGACATATACCAATAGGGGTATAGATAGGGTAAATACAAGCAGGCTTTTTCCACTGAGGTGGGGTGGGACTACAACCAGAGGTCATGGGTTAAGGGTGAAAGGTGAAAACTTTAAGGGGAACATGAGGGGAAACCTCTTCACTCAGAGGGTGGTGAGAGTGTGGAATGAGCTGCCAGAGCAAGTAGTGGATGTGGTCTCGATTTCAATCTTTAACATGAGTTTGGATAGGTGCATGGATGGTAGGGGTTATGGAGGGCTATGGTACCGGTGCAGTTTAAATGGTGGCAGCATGGACTAGATGGGCCAAAGTGCCTGTTTGTGCTGCGACTTGGAGAAGACTTTGGAAACCTTCCCTAGGCACATCTTGGAAATCTCATGTCTTCGACATGAGTGTCCTTAATTTCATTGCAGCATACTATCCTCCACAACTAGAGGATGGGTGTAAGGCAGGGGTCCCCAAACTTTTGCGCACCGCAGACCGGTTTAATATCAACAATATTCTTACGGACCTCGCGTGCATTCAAGTTCAACGGTGGGCGTGACAGGGAATGAGGAAAGGTGCAGCTGACTCATATCGTTTCATATCGCCAAATCATGTCGTTTCCTCGCACATGCTTGCGGCCCGGTGGTTGGGGACCACTGGTGTAAGGCACTGAAACAATATTTAATCACCCAGCAGTTGTAGGTTAATTGGTTATTGTAAATTGTCCCATGATTAGGCTTGGACTAAATTGGGGGATTGCTGGGTGGTGTGGCTCAAAGGGCAGATAATCTCATTTTCGTGTTGCTATATGGGGGTGAACCTCTCATTTCACAACAAAGGAATAAGTCACATTGACAGCTAAAGATGTGTAAAAAGAATAACAAAAGACCTATTCTTCCTGTATTGGAGGAACAGTTGCCTTTGGCAGAATTTGTTAGTGATGGTTACTGAGTACAACAAGGAAGAGCAATGATACAAATGAAGTAACGGTGGTGTACACGTTCTCCAAAAATAAAACAGTATCCTTGATAGTAACCATTCTAGTGCAATATTCATGAGTTCAGGAGAGTTACTAAGGAAGAGAGGAAATTAACCAGAGGCCTTGCTCCTGATCTCTCTGCAGTGACCAATCCCTGATAGTTACTTATGCAAATATCAGATAAAGACTGCTGGCATGTCATTTCGTCCTAAATCGACACCACCCATTTAGGTTTACAAAGCTGGGAAATTCCACCCAAGTTTTACTCAGTGCCTCTAAAGGAAATTATTTCTTCGTATCAAAAGTAGGAACAAAAGTTAGGCAAACTATTTTATAGTATAGGCTAATTTTCTTTTGCTATTTGCTGCTTTTAACTCTGGACAGACAGCTCCGGATTTTTGTTTGAAACTATTTACTACGTCTTAAAGAAACACAATAACAAACAAGAAGTGGGTTGGATACCAAATTCCTTTGTCATTCAAGTGAATGCAACTGGTCAAGGTTCACACTGGAAGTTCCTTAAGAGCTGTGACAGCTCTCTATTGCATGTTCAGTGACTGGACAGATAAAGAACCTGTGTTTCAATTCCATAGCTATGTAATGTAATACCAGGAATCCCACTGACTTTGTTCTGGAGACTGCTTACTCACTCTCTCTCTCTGGTAGCTGGACTATAGACTAGAGCTCTTCCTCTGCTTGCTGTTGAAGAATCCAGCAGGGAAATAAAAGGCTGGTTTCAACTGAAACAAAGAAAAAAGGGACTTTTCGAGCAGATAAAAAGAGGGAAATACACAAAATTTAAGTATTTTCGGAATCTTTGCCGGAAATTCAGAAAAGCAAGGGAAGCCTGGAATGTGAACACCAGAATCTGTGGGGGATTTGCCTGGGAGAATTATAATGCAAAACTACAAATATAAGGCTTAAACAAAACGATAAGTAGACCAAAGGAGGATCACTTCTGCTGTTGGACACAAGCCATTCCAGCGAATTCTGTTCAGTTCAGATGCTACAGGAACTGAAAGTAGAGTGAAAGAGGTAAGATTATGTCAGAATAACTACTACCACTGAAATTTCAGTATAAGTAAAATTTCCATAGGGTGTTCATTCAAGTTTTGAAAACACATCTTTACTTATGTTATTCTCTGAATGTGTCAAAGAGAGTATTTTGAACAGTATATCCCCACAAGAGACCACAGTAGATGATTACCGGGGTGAAATTAAAGGTGATGAAGAAAGATTGTTATACACAATTTTTTTTTCACAATGGTAGACTGGCATAATAAGGCTGGTAAAAGGGGTCATTACTTCAGTTATAATCTGATTTTGTTAGCAATTCATTTGGGAGCATTTAGCATTTTTAGACTTGTTCATAAACTTCCGGATTGAAATCAGGCTTAAAACAGTACCAGCAACAGATTTACTCAGTAAGATGTTTTCACATGGTGAACACTCTAAAAAATTGTTCCTTCTCTTTCTATGTTAGTCCCCATCTGAAATGTGGCTCAATACGTGGAACTGGTTGCCTGCGATTACTGTGCATGAATTATGAGACTTCAATCAAATAACAGTTTTACAAGCACATACCTTTTTACCATGACAATACTATGGTTTTCCATGAATCGTAGCTGATAACTTCACAACACCTTACTCCTGCCCAAATCAAATCTGTGGTGTGAAAATACATTCATGAAAGGTTTTTTTAAAATAGTTCACAGATCATTTTCATTGTACACAAGAACTGGAAGCCAGAGTAATCCACTAGGTCTTCAGGCTTATGCCAGCATTCAATATGTCCTGATGAAACATCAACTCTTTACACCTTTCCATCGATGCTGCCTGACCTCCAAGCATTTTGTGTGTGTTGCTCTGGATTTCCAGCATCTGCAGAATCCCTTGAGTTCAATATGATCATGTTTGCCTTAACTCTTTTTCAGTACTTTCAGTACCAGTTACCGAAAATCCTCAATTCCTCAACCTTTCAAATATTTATCTGCTTCCAGACTAACTCCATCTAATGATCTAATTAATTATCGGATACAATTTCACACAGCAACTTCACTATTGTTTCATTAACCATGTAAAAACAGTACATTTTTAAACAAAACTTCAGCTTTTCCTTTTGATCAAAAGACGATGAAATCTTCACATATTGTCATGTAGTTGAAAATAAAATCCCTGGTATTTTTCCAAAGATAACTTTTCTCCATGGTTGCTTTGACAGAACAAAGAATATTTCTTTTAAAAAATCCTATTTCAGTTTTAAACACTCTAGCTCGGATTGGATTGAAAGTTAAAAACAAGAAATAACTTGGGGAGCAAAATTAAGCAATGAATAAGACTATAAGATATAGGAGCAGAATTAGGCCATTTGGCCCATCAAGTCTGTTCCATCATTTCATCATGGTTGATCCATTATTCCTCTCAGCCCCAATCTCTTGCCTTCTCCCTGTATCCTTTCCTTCCCTGACTAATTAAGAATCTATCAACCTCTGCCTTAAATATACCCAGTGACTCGGCCTCCACAGCCGCCTGTGCAAACAAACTCCACAGATTCACCACCCTCTGGCTAAAGAAATTCCTCCTCATCTCCATTCTAAAAGGATGTCCATCTATTCTGAGGCTGTGTCCTCCAGTCTTAGACTCTCCCACCAGAGGAAACATCCTCCACGTCCACTCTATAGAGGCCTTTCACCAATTTGATAGGTTTCAATGAGGTCACCCCCTCATTCTTCTGAATTCCAGTGAGTAGAGGCCCAGGGCCATCAAACGCTCCTCATGTGACAAACCTTTCAATCCCGGAATCAGTTTTGAGCAAAGGCATATTGTAAGGATGGCAATGCAACAGTAAATTGCAGCCAAATTCCTCCATGTTTACTATTTAGTGATCTCAAGTTTCTATTGGTAATATAAGCAAGATAAGAAATGTGTATAGCAAGATTGACTCTGATGTGCCAATCAGAATACCAAGAGTTTCTTAGAGCAATAACCAGTCACATTCCTTAGTTTGGTTGTCTTGGGAGTATGAGCCATCATTGTCCTCTGTAAAACAAAAACGGCCTTGATCTTTTAAGGTTCAACATTGCCAACACTTTCAATTTAATTAACAATCTATTGATTTTGCAGTATGGCTTAATGCACACAAATTGTCAGCTTGGGAATAGGTAGGGTGGAAAGAAATTGAACTTCTTTTATAGAAGTAATAAAGAACAATTTATTTAAGCTGTGTTTTTTTAAATAATTAACTAAATGAATGGAAAAGTGACACTGAGAAACATCTTTGTGGCAAAACAATGCAAATGTGTTATGTGAGCCAAGATCTTGAAGTCAATATAAATCCTAATGGTACTTAAAATCCTCAGAGTTTTAAAAACCCAGATGTTTCACATAAATGATTACCCGATCTCATTGTCAAGTAACGAAAGCTGTGAGTTATCTCAAAGAGAATACCAGAAGAAGAGTCATCCCAGACTGCTTGGATAGACTTCCGGGCCACTTGGTGGAAGGCTATCTTGGAAAGGACCTGCCAACTATCAAGCCTTTCAGCCTCTGAAAACAGAGAATGCCGGAAACATTTAATGGATCAGGTAGAAGCTGTAGGAAGAGAAACGGAAACGGATTCAATGTTTCAGTGCTAAAGGCCATTCAGCAGAACTGGAAAAGAGAGGAAACAAGTTACTTCTATGGCCAGTAGTTGGAGAGGGAACAAAGGGAATATCTGTGGATAGGATGATGGCCGTGGGGATGAATTGTGGAGGTCACTGTTGATACACAGTTTGAGAATTAGAATATCAACAAAATAGCATAAAATATTGTTAAATTACCTTCTGGTAAGACAGCGGCACGTTCGCACGCAGCAGCCTCTTGTGGGGGGACCAACCAGAGGTGCTTTTTTTCTTTGTTAAATGTGCTTTTTACGATCGCAAGACAGTTCTACTCCAAGAACTTCGGGTACTGCAGGGCTACTCCATCAGTCAGCTGCTGACTGATCGGAGTAGCTTGACTCTTGTCGGCAGCAGAGCCGGCCAAGGTGTCGAAGTGGCCGGCCCAGATGTTGGAGAAGGAGTTGGCTGAGGTGGCGAAGGAACTGGCTGGGGCATCAGGAAGGGAGCCAGTCGGGATGTCGGAGGAGCCAGTTTAGGTTCGGAGGAGCTGAGCTGGCTGAAAACTGTGTTGCTGCCTGCTGCGTGCAGTATAACCATGGGAGATTGTCTCAGATATTTCACTGCGATCGCAAGACTCTGTTGGACAGTGATAATGTAAGTAATGCAGGCCTGTTACCCTTGTCTGGTGACAGGACAGTAGACATCGAAGTTGTTCAGCCTCGGTTGTAGCGAGAACTAGACCTTAAGCAGTGGGCTCACCTACTGCGCAGACCAAGTGAGGAAACACCGGAGGCGGTGAAGAGTGGCGTCCACACTCGGTTGGGGGCTGGCCTCTCCCATTGGTTTTTCCCTACCCTGTTCGAGCGATGCAATGACAGGCTGGATTGTGTACATCTGTGCACTGATGTGAGACTGTAGTATCAATTGCGAGACATGTCGCTGAGGGTCCTTTTCACGTGAATATGCTTCTTTGCTCATTTTTTTGAATGTGCTGGTTTGTTTGTTTTGCAATTTAGCCCCAGAGAAACACTGTTTTGTTCACTGTATCTATTATGGTTGAATGTTAATTGAAGTTGACTTGATTTAAACTTGATTTGATAAATACAGGGTCCTGTGACATGTCAGGCTAGTTACAGAGTGCTAATGGAGAACAAAAAAACAGAGCCAATATTAAAAATAGATGACTAACAGCCAAAATGGCCATTTCTGATTCAAACAGAGGAATTGAATAAGCATGAAATTGTAGAATTCAATACTTAAGAAAGATGAGCTGCTGTTAGTTGTGTATTTAACATTTCAATAATATTTGAGTAATACTGTAAATATATTGTTTTATTAAGCAGTCTTTGTTGTTTACGTAATTTATTCCAAGTTATATGTGAAAGTATATGAATGGCATACGTCATCATGCCACCACATCATACGTGAATATCTCGCTATAGGCAAAAAACAAAGTGCACACACACATCCTGGATCCGTGTTTTCCTTTCAATTAGTTTTATATTTTGCAGTTACAAAGCATAATAATGGTGACGAGGAAGTTTTAAACGAACTCAAGATGACTACCTACCTGTTGAAGCACAGCGAGATGTTCAAATTTTTTAAAAAGTGGAAAGAGACATTCGAGCTTTTTTTAAAAGCGCAGCATGCATTCTTCAGCAGAGAAGGTTGAGTTTTTAAAAAAGAAAGAAAACAGACAAAATTCATGGGTTTATAAACAGTGAGGGTCAGGTGATAAAAATAATAGATTTAAAAAAGCAGAAATGGCTGGCTACGTCGGAAAGAGATGCATTCGATAGCACAAAAGATAACTGGTTGATGTAAACTAAGCAGTATTTTGAAGCAAATGAAATAGCTAATGAAAAGCGAATGTCAGTTTTGCTGAGTGCATTGGATGCAAAAGCATACAGTTTGCTTAGAAGTTTGGCTGCTCCAACCAAACCAGCCAAAAATGAGATGTGCTGATATCGTGAAAGTAATGCAGGAATATTTAGAACTGAAACTATTGTTGATTGCAGAACGCTTTAGGTTTCATAAGCAAAATCAAAAGGAAGTAAAGTCCATTTCAACGAACATGGCTAAATTGAAGGAATTGTCTGAGTATCCTCATTTCAGTGATGAGCTCAATGATGCACCGAGAGACCATTTCTTTTGTGGAATCTTACAAGAAAGACAGCTCCTAACTGAAGCACATCATCAGGTGCCGTGCCCAGTTTGAGCTTTGACTGCCATGGCCCACACACTCCTGTTTCGGGTTAAGTGGATCAATTCATTGGTATTCATTTCCAGTTCTCTGGCTGCTGTCTCTATCATTTGTCTTTGCCTTCCTCTTGCTTTCTTCCCTTCAATCTTTCCCATAATTACTGTGCATTCTAACTCCTCTTTCCTAATCACATGTCCAATGAAGTTACATTGCCTTTTCATGATCTCATACATTATTTCTCTTTTTGTGTTTGCTCTGTTCATGACATCCTCGTTAGATATTCGTTTCGTCCATGATATTCTTTGCATCCTCCTCAAAAACCACATCTATGCTGTTACAATTCATTTCCTTATGTTACTAGATATTGTCCAACATTCTGAGCCATATAACATAACTGGATAAACGTATCATGCCTAGTTTAGTACTGGTCAGTATGCTCTTCATTCTCGTAAAGGTGTCTTTTGCCATCCCTATTCGTCTTTTGATGTCCATGTCGCACCTGCCATCTGATGTCACCCAGCTTCCTAAGTAGCAAAAGTTCTGTACTTGTTTTATGTCTTCCCCGTTTATTCTCAGCCTGCAGATAGAATTCTCCTTCTTTTTGGATATCACCATACATTCTGTCTTTTTGCAATTGATAGATAGACCCATTTTTGCACTACCTTCAACAATTATATCAATTAAGTTTGTAGTTCTTCCTCCGTACTTGCAATTAATACAGTGTCATCTGCATATCTGAAATTGATGTTTTCACCGCCAACTTTGATTCCCAAGATGTCTCTTATTTTTTGTAATGTTGTTTCACTGTACACATTAAATAAACCAAGGGAGAAAACACACCCTTGTCTAATGCCTCTCTTGATTTTCCTAAACTTACTCACTTGTCCATCAATTCTTACAGTGACCATTTGTTCCCAGTACAGATTCCTGATTAGGCGGCGGTCTCTCAAATCTAGAATTTTCTGTAATATTTCAAATAACTGAAGCACAACTCACATTTAAAATAGCAGTTGAAATTGCTGTATCAATGGGAACAGCAGACAGACACAATTGAGTTGCAGTCAGGAATAAGGGTGAGTTGAACAAAATTGCAACATCTAAACTTTCAGAAAATGAAACAAAGACGAAAATAAATGGAGTGCACAGGGAAGAGAAAATGATAAAAAGTCAAGTTGCAATTTCAAAAAGAGCACTAATCGGCATGCTGTTCATGAGAATTCTGATAATAATTAGAGTGACACAGGACTGGATAGCCTTGAGACTTATTATGTGAAAACTTAACAATAGACAAGCAATATGGCTTGCACCAGAAATGAACAGCAAATTAATCAAAATGGAATTGGGCACTGGCTCAGCTGTTTCAGTCATTTCACAACATAAATGGTATTTCAGATACTGAACTGAAGCCTGCACATATCCAACTAAGAACTTATTATGGAGGAAAGATTCATTTCTTTGAGAATTACATTCATACCAGTGAGATACAACAACCAACAAGGCATGACAGGCTGGTATGTGGTAAAACAGGAAGGCCAACATTGTGGGAGACAACTACAACTTGATTAGAGATCCATCCACCATTTGCATGCCACATCCCCTGCAACAGAGTCAACTGAAAGCAAATTAAGAACAGAACAGGATGATACCACAGCATTGTTCAAGGACAGCATTGGAAAACTCAAACATATCAAGGGTAAAATAGTGTTAAATGAAAATGCCACCCCCAAATTTTACAAAACCCCTCTAGTTCACATGAAGTCTGAAGGAATTCTTAGCAAGGTTAGTGGTCCCAGTGGCCAAGAAGCATGGGTCTCTCAGGGTCTGTGGTGATTTTAAGGTCACCATCAACCCAGTACTGAAAGTAAATTAATTCCATCTGCCTAGGATAGAAGATATCTCTGCAAACTTTTCTGGAGGGAAACACTTCAGCAAAGTGACTGAGCTGAGGCCTATCTACAAATGAAGATGGAAAGAGTCTGAAGTGTTTCTCACCATAAACACTCACAAAGGGCTTTATCACTGTAATAGGCTTATTTTTGGAGTAGCATCTGCACTTGCACCTTGGCAGAAAGCCATGGACCAGGTGCATCAAGGCTGACCAGGAACATCTCAAGAAGGTGTTAAAAAGATTAGATGATTATGGGCTCAGAGCACAATGCAAATAGTGTGAATTCTTTAAACCAAGCATCACTACTGTGGTCACACCATTGACGCACAAGAATTACAGAAGTGTGCAGAGAAAATTCGAGCAGTGGTGGATATCCCAAGGATAAAGGACACGTCGCAGTTGCAGTTCATTTTAAGATTTGTCAATTACTCCAGCAGTTTACTATCAAATCTGGCTACTGTGCTCTACCCCTTGAACTCATTACTATAGACTGGGAAAAATTGGCAATGGACAAAGCAGTGTAAGGTGGCTTTCCAGAAGCAAAGGAAATGATGACATCAGAGACTGTACTTACAAATTAGGATCCACATCGTCCAGTGAAGCTGCCTTATGGTATAGGTGCAGTCAAGTCACATGTGATGAGTGATGGAAGTGAAAGCCTTGTAGCCTTTGCATCATATTCCCTTACCACTGCCAAGAAAAATTACTCACAGATTTACAGAGAGGCCTTAAATCTGGTTTGGGGTGTAAAATGTTTCAACCAGTACTTGTATGGGAGAGTTTATCCTCATTATTTATCATCAGTCAGAACTGTCTATTTTCAATCCACAGAACCATGTTCCACTAACACAGCAGCACAAATACAGAGATGGGCTCTGTTTACTAGAAGACCCAATTACTAGATTTAACTCAAGAGGACAATTAATCATGGAAATCTGATGGCTTGCCCCGTTTACCCTGGGAAATACCTGAAAAAAATTACAAAAGAGGGCACTCTTCTTGATGTATTCTTCCCTAATCCCAGTTTCCCCATTCATCACTGCTTGAATTTTCTCAGGACACTTGTGCAATCCTTGGGTGTCAATGGTGTGACCACAGTAGTGATGCTTGGTTTAAAGAATTCACACTTGTTGCCTCATGCTCTGAGCCCAGATTACTTAAGAGATGATCCAAAGAAAAGCCAGGAAGTCTACAAGTCTACATGGCTGGAATGTGCAGCAGAATTCCCAGTTTCCCCCATTTTTACCAGCATCAGGGTGAACTTGCCCTTGATGGGGTTTGCCTTTTGCAGGGATTGAGAGTTGTTGCACCATCGAAGTGAGAGCTGAAGTGTTTGAGGAGGTATATGCTGGTCATCTAGGTGCGGTCAAAATGGAAGTGTTGGCTCAAATTTTTATCTGGTGGTCTGGGATAGATAAGCTGATCAAGCAGCTTGCCATGCACTGTTTGGGATGCCAACATGAACACATCCAGAAGAAAGGTGTCCAGAGCTGTCAGAACCACTTTCTGCAGTCCCAGAGTCAACTCCTACAACCACCGAGGAGGGGGCCCCAGAAATTGAGATTGTTTCAGAACCACAACGCTCACCTACCAAGCAGTGACTCAGGATAGACAATATCCCACAACTGTAAGAAATCCTCCACAACATTAAAATATTTAGGACTGAATGGGACAATTTAAAATTTACTATGCTGTGGATGTGTATATAGTAGTTGCATTATATATTATAGTGTGTATATAAGATGACTAGAGAGCATACGTTACACATTTGAGTTGAGATGCATTCTACATTGAGTTTGAGTTCATTGCTAAGCAAAGAGTGTTGGGCAGTTAACATTTCAGTAACATTTGAGTAATATTGTAAATAGATTGTTGTCTGCATAATTCATTACAGGTTATATGTAAAACTATGTGAATGGTGTAGGTCATCACGCCACCACATGATAAGTGTGTGCCTCACTTAAAGTAAAAAAAAATGAAATACACACACATCTCCCGGCAACATGTTTTTATTTCAATTAGTTTTGTGTTCAGAATTGGTCTTCATTACGTCAGTGCAGGAGGCCACTGCTAGATATGTCAGAGTGCATGTGAATGAGCAGCAATAAATTCAGGGAGGCCCCTACATTCTGAAGCAGAAACTCCTCAAAGCAGTCACTCAATCTGGGTTTGGTTTCTCCTATGTAAAAGGCTCAGGTTTTCTCTCTCCGTTGGAACATCTGTCCTGCTAGGCATAACCTACAGCCCTGCATTTTGCAGTGTTTCACACTCCTTTGATTGTATTCTTACTTTCTGACTGCCTCTGTGAATCCATCGACCAGACGATATCTGCAGGTTATTCCTATACCTCCCCTAGCCTCACCCTATCATAGATATTCCCTTTGACCACAAATGTTTGTTTTCCTTCCCATAGTGTGTCTTCCGTTTTATTTCAGGTTTGTGGCATCTGCACTTTTTAAAGATTTTCAGTCTGCGAAGACTTTACGCAAAATAAATAACAAGAAAAGCAAATTGTTTTGCATCAATAAGTTATAATATGCTTCTGCTGAATCAAAGGCTTTTATACAGTTGAGATATTGTGTGAAGTTCTCCCGAATGGCGGGATTTTCTTTCATGTGAACACTGCAGTAAGTAATACCCCATATTATTTCAATTGTTTTTAATGTTGTCTATGTAGTTGCTGTTCTTTGAAGCTTTTAGGACAAAAAAAATCTCTCATTACATTTCCCACCATAACACTTAACTGACCGTGGGACTGAATTCCCGTAATAGTTGCCGCGGGGGGTGGGGGTGGGATCATTAGCTGGGTGCTCAAATTAAATGTCACAGTCTACTAATAGAATCTACAGGGAAATGAATTTTGTCACATGTTAATTTTCTTTCGGATTACGTAAGGTGCCAGTCTTTTACTGCGCTGTATAATTTACATAATAGAATTGATGAGAATGTGTTAAACTGTGGCAAGCACTCCATGTCACAGCACTGGGAACTATTACTGAATTTTTACAAAATACATATTTTAATTCATTACAGAACCTGCTTTCAATTTTGCTCTTGATAAACATGTATATGTTGCGAGGTGTGATGGGCAGTCAAATATTTTTTGAAATGCGTTAACTTTGTAGCCAATACACGCGCAGCAAAAATCTCATAAAAGAAATGGGATAAATGACAAATGCATTAATGTGTTTTGGTGGTGTTTATTGAGAAACAAACAATAGCCACAAAAGCAAGGAAAGGACTTTTTCTAAGAGTGTGATTGGCTCTCTTACATTAATTTGAATTGACAGGCAGTGCATCTGTTTACTGTTTTATTACTTTTCAAAATGAAGTCCAGATTAGGTATTTATGTGCTTGAGAAAGACTTAATCTGTAAGTTTCTGCATTATCATTATTACCAGCTGAACTAGACTGATACAAGTGGTAGACTATGAGAAAGACAAATTCAAATTTAATTGCAGAGCAGTTTAACAGTTGTAATTGCATTGATTTTTTTCATATATACATAACCATATGTGATGTTTTTTGTGCAGAAGGTTCCTACAATGTTTTATTCAGATGTACAGTGAATCATTATTAACTGTCTATCAAAATATGGTTTGACATTTTGAAATTTATGTGACCAGATGTTTTAAAATTATGAGTTACTGTAAGATAGGAATTGAACAATAGGCATTGTCGGATGCCAGCATTAAAAAAAACTGAAAAATTACATATCCCTCATGACACGACTCCAACTCTTTTACTATTTCTACCCCAAAGTTCAAAGTAAAATTTATTATTGGAGTACATACATATCACCACATACAACCCTGAGATTTTTTCCTGTAAGCAATACTTAGCAAATCTATAGAGTAGTAACTGTAAACAGTATCAATGAACAACAAACTGTGTAAATGCAAATATAAATAAATAGCAATAAATAACGAGAGCATGATCCAAGGCATTGATTGTGGGAACACCAGAAGTAGAGTGTAGTTATTCCTGATGGCTGAACCTGGTGGTGCGAGTCCTGAGGCTCTTATACCTTCTACCTGATGGCAGCAGCAAGAAAAGAGTATGGCCTGGGTGGTGGGGATCTTTGATGATGGATGCTGCTTTTCTACAGTAATGTTTTACGTAGATGTGCTCAAAGGATGGGAGGGGTTGACCCGTGATGTTACTGAGCTGAATCCACTAACCATTGTAGGATTTTCCACTCAAATATCTGTGCAATACAAATCACCAACTTCAATTTTAAAAATAAACTTGTGAACATATAACACTGAGGCTTAGGGCACTTCACTCACTCCCATGCACTGGGCACATCTACGTGAAATGCTGTCATAGGAAAGCGGCATCCATCATCAGAGACCCCCACCTCCCAGGTCATGCTGGCTTCTCGTTGCTGCCATTAGGGTTGAAGGTACAAGAGCCTCAGGTCTCACACCACCAGGTTCAAGCACAGTTACAACCCCTCAACCATCAGGCTTTTGAATGAAAGGGGATAACTACACTCACATGTTCTCGTTATTTATTGCTATTTATTTGCACGGTTTGTTGTCTGCTGCACTCTGGTTGATCTTTCATTGATCCTGTTATCATTACTATTCTGCAGATTTGCTGAGTGTGCCCACAGGAAGATGAATCTCATGATTGTATATGGTACTTAGATAATAAAATTTACTTTGAATTTTGAAGTGGACACTAGGGCAATATAGTGTCCTTGGCCACTCACAAGTAGAAAATTATCACTCTGAAAAGGTTGATCCTAAATCAGATGTGATGCAAGATGCATCAGAAAACTGTAAACTATTTAAACTTGCCGTGGATTTTTCCTTCCGATAAAATTTCCAGAAACTGATTCCAAAGTAACTTTAGAGGCACACTGTCATTGAGTCGCTTAACACAGTCATCAGTGAATCATTTCTTTTCCTTTCCTAGTATTAAACTGATGTGAGTATTTAGCCCAATGATTTATGGGAATGAACATTTCACCAAAACATGAAACATTTACAAAAACACGGCCCCTCGAAATAGTTGCAGTGCTCACAAAGATTAAGATCAGATCATGCATTGGAAGAACCTGCCAACTGCACAGTCTTTAAATGAAAAAGAAAATAAGTGAGGTTTCAAGAAGTCTTAATTAAGCAGTGGTGGAAGAAAAGATTTTCTGCGGTTCTCAATCCAGCCATAAAATTTTTATTTATGTGACAGAAAATGCACCATTGAAATATAAAAGAAAGCCCTTTCATAGAGTGCCAGTGTGACTAAGTGAGAACATATGCGCTTTTGTTTGACCAAGTAGCGGACAGCCAGCCTAGTGGTGCCTACCACAACAAAAACCCGATACCTTTAAACAACTGTAATAACATCTTAGAGCGGCGGGGGTCCAGAGATGATGAGGCTCAATCATGCGTCACTTCTGAACTTGCACATTACTGGGTTCCTCGGGATTCCACCCCAACCCCCCTTCTCCTGATGCCTGCCACCTCTTTGCTTTCACAAAGGAATGCAAAGAAAGGCAGTAGCACACAGAATGGATAATGGAAACTACTTCTCTCTTTTCAAAGGTACTCAGCCGATAAAAGCCGCAATTAATTAAACTACACGTGGAGTTGCCAAGATCGGTAATAGTGTTGACTTTGTTTTAAGTGGAACTTAAAACTGGTGTTTGAAATGTAAAACAATTCTACGGGAAGAAATATTTACCAGCAGAGCTGGACTGACTGAGGGTATGTCCACACTACGCCAGATAGTTTTGAAAACGAAGCTTTTTCTCTTCGTTTTGACCTTCTGTCCACACTGAAACGGCGTTTTCACCCACTGAAAACAGAGATTTTCAGAAACGGTCTCCAGAGTGAATAAATCTGAAAAAGCCGAATATCCATTGTAGTGTGTATGGGGTAAATGGAGAGATTTTAAAACGCTGTCATGACAACACCACAACAACAATGCTTTTTCTGCTTGGTACTGCGCAAGCACTGCCGTACGGCTGTTATAACGCGCAGTCGGTGTGAACGGCGTGAGAGTTAAATTGTAAAGAGAGCTTTTTTGACTATTTAAAAACGCTGTCATGACATGCCAGAACAGATGGCCGCAACGCGACTGAATAAATAAGTATGCTCACTTTGCCCTGTTTTCTGTCCTTGCTTGTATGAAGGCGGTTTACCTATTTATGCAAGTACTTCTCTGACAATAGATGTGTAATAGCCTAATGTAACATTGTATGGAAATACAAGATAACACTGAAGCAGACATGTTTTATACATTTAACAAGGTGCTTTATTAATGCAACAGAGTTAGTCAGTTTTTCAATGCTCGTCGTCAGCCGGGTCATACTGTCCATGAGCTCCCTGTCAGTTGCCACCATACGCTCCAGTATTTGTTTTTTTTAGTTTTAAGTCCTCCTGCGTGAGAGCCAAGAGCAATTCCTTTGCAGTTTTTCTACTCTGTAACTGGACAAACGCGCACTAAGTATACCGTTTCCTCTTCGCTTGTTTTCTGTGTGTCCTGCGCGTGCCCAGTAGAGGAGATTCACCCAAATATCCGTGT
This sequence comes from Mobula hypostoma, assembly GCF_963921235.1. Lineage (NCBI taxonomy): Eukaryota > Metazoa > Chordata > Chondrichthyes > Myliobatiformes > Myliobatidae > Mobula > Mobula hypostoma. The sequence continues at coordinate 7,740,351 of NC_086126.1, read as the reverse complement.
TAGTGTGGACAGAGATATTTTGAAAAACGCTCAGTGTACACGCCTGTCGTTTTTACTCGAAACCGGCATTTTCAAAATCCGGCGTAGTGTGGACGTACCCAAGTGTATGTAAACTTCTGACTTCAACTGTATCCAGTTCCTATTCATCAAGATATTTGAAGTACTTTTTGCTTGTATAGAAATCTCAAACCTCCTACTACAATTGTATGTGCACAGGCTAAAGAGTTGCAATAAGAAGTTAATTACAAATTAAAGACTTTTGTGTTTTTAACTAACATCGATTTTCCACTGGTAAGACAGCTCCAGTCATTCACAGATTTGTAGATAGTTTGATTGCTGAGAAAATGCAAAAGCACTGCGGTCTTTCTATAATTAAACACCTCCTGGGTATAAATTGCACTGTGACATTTTTTACACTTCTGAATATTGCACTTCTCAAACTGGAATTCAGGGTACGTCCACACTACGCCGGATAATTTTGAAAACGCCGGTTTCGAGCATTGAAAAACTGACTAACTCTGTTGCATTAATAAAGCACCTTGTTAAATGTCTGCTTCAGTGTTCTCTTGTATTTCCATACAATGTTACATTAGGCTATTACACATCTATTGTCAGAGAAGTACTTGCATAAATAGGTAAACCGCCTTCATACGAGCAAGGACAGAAAACAGGGCAAAGTGAGTATACTTATTTATTCGGTAAGCTATGGGTCAAAGTATTTGGTGAGTACATTTCTAACTCTTCTGGCTTCAGTCTCGTTGCCGTCTGTTCTGAAATTATTAGGTTATGTGGGGGATTGCGTTCAAGAAAACAACGAAATGCCGCGCTGCCGCCATCTGCTCCGGCATTTCACGACAGTGTTTTTAAATAGTCAAAAAAGCTCACTTTACAATTTAACTCTCACGTCTTTCACACTGACTGCGCGTTATAACAGCCGTATGGCAGTGCTTGCGCAGTACCAAGCAAAAGCAGAAAGAGCATTGTTGTTGTGGTGTTGTCATGACAGCGTTTTAAAATCTCTCCGTTTATCCCGTACACACTACAACGGATATTCGGCGTTTTCAGATTTATTCACTCTGGAGACCGTCTCTGAAAATCTCCATTTTCGGGGGGTGAAAACTCTGTTTCAGTGTGGACAGAAGGTCAAAACGAAGAGAAAAGGCTTCATTTTCAAAATTATCTGGCGTAGTGTGGACGTACCCTTAGGTTGAAGTCATTAAAACTCATTAACCACTCCACAGATTTCATATTAGCAAACTATAGTTTTGGCAAGACGTTGAGGACATCTACTTTGTGCATGACACCAGTAATTTTTCCAACAATTGTTTACAGACAGATTATTTCACTTTTAATTGACTATATCACAATTCCAGTGGGTCAGAAGTTTACAAACAAAATCAAAAGAAATCAGCCAGACCTCAGAAAAAAAATTGTGGACCTCCACAAGTCTGGTTCATCCTTTGGAGCAATTTCCAAACACCTGAAGGTACCATGTTCATCTGTACAAACAATAGTACGCAAGTATAAACACCATGAGACCACGCAGCCATCATACCACTCAGGAAGGAGACGCATTCTATCTTCTAGAGATGAATGTACTTTGGTGCAAAAAGTGCAAATCAATCCCAGAACAACAGCAAAGAATCTTGTGAAGATGCTGGATGAAACAGGTGGAAAAGTATCTATATCCACAGTAAAACGAGTCCTATATCGACATAACCTGAAAGGCTGCTCAGCAAGGAAGGAGCCACTGCTCCAACACCACCATAAAAATGCCAGACTACAGTTTGCAAGTGCACATGGGGACAAAGATCTTACTTTTGGAAAAATGTCCTCTGTTCTGATGAAACAAAAACTGAACTGTTTGGCCATAATGACTATCGTTATGTTTGGAGGAAAAAGGGTGAGGCTTGCAAGCCAAAGAACACCATCCCATCTGTGAAGCATGGGGGTGGCAGCATCATGTTGTGGGGGTGCTTTGCTGCAGGAGGGACTGGTGCACTTCATAAAATAGATGGCATCATGAGGAAGGAAAATTATGTGGGTATATTGAAGCAACTTCTCAAGACATCAGCCAGGAAGTTAAAGCGCGGTCACAAATAGGTCTTCCAAATGGACAATGACCCCAAGCATATCTCCAAAGTTCTGGCAACATTGCTTAAGGACAACAAAGTCAAGGTATTGGCGTGGTCATCACAAAGCCCTGACCTCAATCCGATAGAAAATTTGTGGGCAGAACTGAAAAAGCGTGTGCGAGCAAGGAGGCCTACAAACCTGACTCAGTTACACCAGTTCTATCTGGAGGAATGGAACAAAATTCCAGAAACTTATTGTGAGAAGCTTGTGGAAGGCTACCCAAAATGTTTGATCCAAGTTAAACAATTTAAAGGCAATGCTACCAAATACTAACAAAGTGTATGTAAACTTCTAACCCACTGGGAATGTGATGAAAGAAATAAAAGCCGAAATAAATCATTCTCTCTACTATTATTCTGACATTTCACGTTCTTAAAATAAAGTAGTGATCCTAACTGACCTAAGACAGGGAATGTTTTCTAGGATTAAATGTCAGGAATTGTGAAAAACTATGAGTTTAAATGTATTTGGCTAAGGTGTATGTAAACTTCTGACTTCAACTGTAGATACAACTAATTTCACTTGAATTATTTTATATTCGTGAATAACGTATTTGACATACTGTTAACTTTGATATTGTTGGCAGGAACACAACCAAAAGTGTTTTATTTTTAAGTGAGGTGATATATCTGGCTTTAGGTCTAAAGTACTGGATTAAAGGTTACAAAATATAATACCATGATTCAAATTTACAGTTTGGATTGATATTCCATATTGGTGCTAGGAGATTGCTGCATTGTCAAATATATGGGCTGCCACGTTAACATAACAGTTAGAACATAGAACAGTACAGCACAGGAACAGGCCCTCCAGCCCACAATGTGCTCAACCAGCTTAAAAAGTAAATTTCAAAACCCTAAAAACTAATCCCTCTTAAAACCCTCTCATGTACTTGCCTGTACCACCACATCACATTCTAGGCATCCACCCCTGTCTTTAAGGAGTCTGAATGTTCTCCCCATGAACTGTGTGGGTTTCCTCTGGGTACTCTGGTTTCCTCCCATGGTCTAAAGACGTTTGGGTTAGTAGGTTAATTGGTCATTGTAAGTTGTACTGTGATTAGCCTAGTGTTAAATAGGTTGCTGGGTGGCCTGGCTCATTGAGCCAGAGGGACCTGTTCGCACTGTATCTTTGAATAAATAGAGAGATAGGTATCAGTGTTCAAACTGAGACTCCATATGCTTCTTCTGATGAATGATCAGGAAACTCCATCGTGCAAGCCAGTACTTTTACATCAATTAACACAACTAGCACCATAAAATGTGTCCATTCATCAACTGCAAACTGTGACACCTTTGATCATAATATCCTTCTGTTCACTTACATAAAGGAGGCTGCAGTAGAAAAGGGCTATTTGCAAGAACGTTGCTTGAATTCTTCTATTCAAAATTGGTAAGAAATAGTTTCGCAAATCAACAAAAAGTGGCAGCCCCTCTCCTACACCTACTGTCTCTTTGCTGAATAGTTGCATTTTGTGTCCTCAATAAATATCCAGCCTTTTCATAAATGAATTACTTCTGTAGCCCCCCGGCCAGCTTCAGGGTCGCTCAGCTCGCTGTCATCTAGGGAAACAGCCCTCGGCCCCGCCAAACTGGATAATTAGTTTGTGTGGATGCTGTGTGATATACCCCACCCCGCCCAAATAACAGACAACACACCAGATACGATTAAATGCTTTACAGTTTATAGATATTACTGGAACTATATAATTAATAGAGAATAAAATATAAAAGGAAAATAAAAGGCGCCACACTTATCAAAGTTCAATCTCTTCGTGCACAAACAGTTGGAGCTCAGAACCCTTCTTCTTCACCCTGCGACCCCTCGAACCACCTCGACCTGCCGCCTGGGACCAACAACGGTGGTCAACCAGACACTCCACACGAGTCCGTCTCCGTTTCCTCTCCTCGCCAAACGCCCCACACGGGGTCCGACCCCGTTAGCGGACTCACAGCACCTCATCCATCCTCTGTCTCTCTCTCCCACCTTCTCCCCCAAAAACCCGCGCATACAATATCTTCAGATACACCAAAAATGTAACAACTATCCCAATTGGTTTGTAACATCTTCTTATCACAGTCTAACCCAAAACAAGCTGCTAGCGCAAGAACTTTCTCAGCGTTTAACATAACAAAGAAGCATTCCCAAGTATAACATAACAAAGAAGCCATTTTAATTAGAAACATAGAAACATAGAAAATAGGTGTAGGAGTAGGCCATTCGGCCCTTCGAGCCTGCACCGCCATTTATTATGATCATGGCTGATCATCCAACTCAGAACCCAGCCTTCCCTCCATACCCCCTGACCCCTGTTGCCACAAGGGCCATATCTAACTCCCTCTTAAACATAGCCAATGAACTGGCCTCAACAGTTTGCTGTGGCAGAGAATTCCACAGATTCACCACTCTATGTGTGAAGAAGTTTTTCCTAACCTCGGTCCTAAAAGGCTTCCCCTCTATCCTCAAACTGTGACCCCTCGTTCTGGACCTCCCCAACATCGGGAACAATCTTCCCGCATCTAGCCTGTCCAATCCCTTTAGGATCTTATACGTTTCAATCAGATCCCCCCTCAATCTTCTAAATTCTAACGAGTACAAGCCCAGTTCATCCAGTCTTTCTTCATATGAAAGACCTGCCATCCCAGGAATCAATCTGGTGAACCTTCTTTGTACTCCCTCTATGGCAAAGATGTCTTTCCTCAGATTAGGAGACCAAAACTGCACACAATACTCCAGGTGTGGTCTCACCAAGGCCTTGTACAACTGCAGTAGTACCTCCCTGCTCCTGTACTCGAATCCTCTCGCTATAAATGCCAGCATACCGTTCGCCTTTTTCACCGCCTGCTGTACCTGCATGCCCACTTTCAATGACTGGTGTATAATGCCACCCAGGTCTCGTTGCACCTCCCCTTTTCCTAATCGGCCACCATTCAGATAATAATCTGTTTTCCTATTTTTGCCACCAAAGTGGATAACTTCACATTTATCCACATTAAATTGCATCTGCCATGAGTTTGCCCACTCACCCAACCTATCCAAGTCACCCTGCATCCTCTTAGCATCCTCCTCACTGCTAACACTGCCACCCAGCTTCGTGTCATCGCAGTAACATAAAAGACAAACCCCCTTACACTTCTTTCAATGCTTATTTGCAAAGGAGATAAAAATGAGCTGATCCTTTTAAGATGACCATATTGTGCTCAGGACAAATAAACAATATTTCTGTCTCGTACTCTGGATGGGAGTACATATAATTTCAACTCCCTCAGGAGGCCAACATCCACATGCTCAGAGTTGGCCAGAAGTTCATTATCCCAGACTCCTATTGGCACATGCATAGCAAGGTGATTCAGTCCAAAAGCCGGCCCATCTAGCCTTACAACCGTCTGCTATCACTTCACTCCAAAGCACCCAAATATTCACCAGTTGGACTGCAAATCATAGGAGGAACACTTGTGTCCAAGCAATAGGTTAGGCAGAGAAACTTGGAAGATAGGAACCAAAAGTCGATGATTATATCATCTCACTTTTGAATGAAATGGTGAGGTATGGTGAATTGCCCCTCATTATTTGTGCATTTGACCATTAACAGACAGAAAGCAATGTGGGAATTGTTTCACTACAGGGATATGCATTTAATCTGTGTTGTCACTCACAGATATTGGGCAACATATGGGAACCCACTGGTGTTCTTCCTTTCAGGCTGCTGGAGTGCACCTGGTGAGGGGAGAGTGATATTGCTGTTCTGGAGATGCCTGATACATAGTGTGTATATGCAAACACACAGAAGAGAAAATTTATTTCCAGATGAGGATGTTGTGTGATTTGAAGTCTGCTCAGCCTTTTTCTGTAGTTCAGATTGATTGAGACAGTCCCTCTGTAATAGGGCGGCAGCTTTTTGTATTTCTGCCATCTAGTTGTAAAATGGATCTCAAAGCAAGCAAAGCAAAGCGATGGAAGGTGATCCAAACATAAACCAAAGAATTGAATTCTGGAAGTGAAGAGGGAGGGAGTGTTTTTGACATCGCGGTGGCATTTATTTGTTTATTTGGAGATACAGCATGATAACAGGTCCTTCCAGCCCAACAAGCCTCCCACCCAATTACACCCATGTGACCAATCAACCTACCAACCCATCTCTACATCTATGGAGTTTGGGAGGAAACCCACGCAGTCACGGGGGGAACGTACAGACAGCAGCAGTAGATTGAGAATGGTATCAGGAAGTCAATGGGCATCAAGGAGAAGGCATCCCGATGGTCAGAATCATACTTGGTTATAGTGGTTGATTATTCAAGGGTCAGTTATTCCTGACCTAAGATAAGCCACCGAAAGACTCCATGGTAGTGTAGCCATTAGCACAACGCTATTATGATTCCAGGCGGAGTTTGGAGCTCAATTCCGACCTTGTCTGTAAAGAAGTTTACATGTCCTCCCCACGAACGCATGGGTTTCCTATCATATTTCCAAAGACATAGCGGTTATTGGCCATTGTAAATTGTCCTGTGATTAGGCTAGGGTTAAATAGGTGGGTTGCTGGCTCATGGGGCCAGAAGAGTCTGTTCCACTGTGTGGCTCTAAATAAAAATAAAAGATATGGATTAAGTTCCTCGAGTCTGTGTCCTGGATTCAGTCACCTGCAGCAGCTTCATTACAGAATGGACGATACATACTGGTTGAACTCCGATCTCCAGCGTTTCAAGCTGTAATAGTGTTGCACAAACCACTGCACTAGTTTAGACTGACATCACCCTCAGTTAGGTTTTACCAAACTTTGAGTTGCAGCCTCGCCATGAAACAGAGTTCACAGTCAGAATCTGGCTTAATACCACGTTGTTTTGCAGCAGCAGCACAGTGCAATACATTAAAATATTATGAATTGCGATAAGATTATTAAAAATATAAATAAGTGGTGCAAAAGAGAGCAAAGAATAGTGACACACACAGGCATTTTGTGTGTGTTGCTTGAATTTCCAGCATTTGCAGATTTCCTCGTGTTTGCAAAGAATAGTGAGGTATTCACGGGTTGGTTCATCGTCCATTCGGAAATCTGATGGTGGAGGGGAAGAAGCTGTAACTAAAATGTTGAGTGTGTGTCTTCAGGCTCCTGAAACTCCTCTCTGATGGTGGTAATAAGTAAAGGAGATTATCCTGGGTGATGAGTGTCCTTCATGTTAAGATACCATTTTTCTGAAGAGAGCTGACTCACTCGCCTGTATTCCTCCTCAGCACATAGCTGGCAAAGTTTAAGTGCTCAATACATGAGTAAATCTCTGAGGATGAACACTCAAATTTCTCTGCTCCGTCACAGAATTTTCACTGGATTTCTGCCATTGGAACCATTTCTTTTGTGATGGGGGCAGGGAGGAGGGTGTGGTACTTGCGAAGGAATTAAGCTCTGGAACCAAGTGTTACCAAGCAAAGAGAAGACAGTTTCTCCTTCTTGCATTACCAATCATTACAAACTGACAAGAGTTTAAATACATTTAGCATTTGTGGCAAACCTAAAATAAGCCATATTGTTTCAAGAAACATCATTCAAAATGTTCACGCAGCATATTAAAGCCCTCCTGTCACGGTATCTCCTGAGATAGAAATGGTTGGCATCACTGTTCCCTCTAAGCTGCGCAGGTGCGCTGCTGTGCAGTAACTACAATGCTCCCGTGCAGATAGCCTTTGTTGCCGCACAGCTGGAATTTTCTTTTATATAATGCTAATTTAAAGTGCTACATAATTTTCAGGCTGTGTAAGAATTTTCTGCTCTGAGCAATGGTTGGTCCACGCAGCTGTAAAAAAATAAAGAGAAGGAGTGTTGGTTGGCGTGAACTTTCAGCTATTTCTAATGGTGATCATATGGATGTCTCATTATGCTTTTACATTCCTCATTTTACAAATGTGTACTTTAGTATCACATCTCTGTGTACACTTGCCTTTCAAAGTATACTCACTAAATACTATACTGTGAGAATCATAGCAAGTTCAAGGCCATAGAAGAACATGTTGACTTTTGATAAACAAAAAACAATTTTAACCCAAAATGAATCAAATACACACAAATCTGCCTTTCTTATTCCTGAGATTAGTTTCATTACCAATGTGGCATTCGCCTTTACCAGCAGTCACCTGTTATCATCCCTCAAGAGTTGGAGCATCCCTGCAAATCCAACTCACGCATGTATTGATCAACAACACAAAGAATTTAAATCATGCAGACTGTAACACAATTTGAGAACTGGAAAACTCCAAAATCTAGTCCCCAAGCAATATAACCATGGAGTGTCTGTCATAATCTAGACAGAAGCTGAAGAAAAGAAGCAGCAGTGAATATCTGTCTGCAGCTTAACCACATGACAGCTCTGGCTCAAATTTATGTGCTCTACAAAGCAATGTACAATGAAGCATATGATTTCATTGTTCTTGAATATATTATAGGGTGAAATTTGAAGAAGCAGGATATTTCAATAACAAATATTATTGACATTTTATAATTAAATTTTAAAATCTTGATAAACTGTATTAAGTGAAAATTAAACAATTATGAATGTCAGTTAAACATCAACATAAAGAATTAATCTTTCAGCTCCATGTTAAATAAATCTTCCAAGAGAAAGTTCAATTTTATTTGTTTTATGTTAGATACATAAGAAACATAACCGGACAGAGTTACAAAATCTCAGCAATTCAAACTCTGGATATGAGGATCAGAAATGCATGATAAATCTCGATAGGTAACCACAATTCAGTTTTTGTTCTCTACATACAAGTCAAGTCACTTTTTATTGTCATTTCGACCATAACTGCTGGTACAGTACACAGTAAAAACGAGACAACGTTTTTCAGGACCATGGTGCTACATGAACAATACAAAAACTACACTGATCTACGTAAAACAACACAAAACTACACTAGACCACAGACCTACCCAGGACTGCATAAAGTGCACAAAACAGTGCAGTGTGTCATACCCTGTGTCACGTCATCTCTTCCCATCCCACAACCAAGAAAGTACGTTCAGATCACATCCTAGGTATGAGGATCCCCTACTGAGGTCTCAGTTTATGACATCTCCAGATTCATGATTTTGTAGATGGTTTGTTTCACCTTTGCTCATTCCTTCCAGTAGGGTGCTTAGAAGTCTAATGTTGCATATTAGCTTTTACAAAAGCAGCCAGGCAACATTTGGCAGGGTTTCATATGTGGGTGTCTTGTAGCGAGTTGTTATCTGGCAGTTGGCTATTTCAGAACAGTACTCTTGAAGGAGGAAATGCACCATTTTCTATTGTGCGATACATTGGTTATGCTTCAAGATCAAGGTCACCCAAACCTCAGTAGTCAAACTGTGGTATGCTGAAAGTACTTTCTTTGATCATTCCCAGAGGCCAGGCTCCCAGCTCATTCAGTTAAGCATATGAAGGGATAGACCTTTACTCAATAGCCGGAAAACTAAAATCTCTACCAAAGCACCTCTGCTGATAACCCCTATCCTCCGATGACAAAAGGTGAATGGGGAGACCCTGGAAATTATGGAGCAATTCCCACATCATTCGGAGGTACTCTTGGTGAAGGAAGGCATTAATAAAATTTACCAACTTGTAGATCTCAGCATAGCCTTTGGACAATCAAGGACCTCAGTCCTGACACAGAACACACTTTTATAGTGAGGAGCAGTGAGACTGACCTCCTATATGTTTATGAGGTCTACAGGATCACATTAAGGCGTTAGAAATTCATCACCAACACGGTCTCACAAAATCTTTCGACTCCACTGGAAGTGTATGAACATCGGCATGCTATCCCAGGTTAATATCCCTAGAAATGAAGTCCTCATCATGCTCATTCACACCACTGTATGGGCCCCATGTTTCAGATGTCACTTGACACCAGCATCCAAAAATCAGACGCTCTGTCAAGGGAAGAAATTAATCAGATGGAAAGAGTAAAACAAAAATTTGTGCTCAAAATGCTAAGCCCACTGATTCTGGGAATCTCTGTTCAAAGTAAAGGAGCATTTGGGGTATTATTGAAGCACACTTAAATAGCAGAAACAGCACAACTACCTCGTAAACTACCAACCTACCTGCCCCGATCTGTGGAAGATTCTGTGATTTCCCCCACACTGGCCTCAGTAGTCGTCTCAGAACAGAGGAAAATGCAGGGGAAGCTACTGATCCTTGCTCCTGAGGGAATACTAAGAGGATGACTATGATAGTAGGTACACAATGGTGAAGAGTAACAAGCTGGGATGAAGGAAGCTTAGCACATTTGGTCTGCTCACATTGTTACTATACCTCATAAAGTCCTGGATACAAAAGCTGACAGCGTCATTGAAAAGGCTGTTGTTTAACTGTGCTCAGCTAATGCTGTTCAGAGGAGAAATTGAAATGCTAGACAATTAGAGACTATATTGACTGTAATATTTGGGCATTAAAATACTGTCTGTAATATCTAGGAATTAAAATATGACAAGCTCTAGCCCAAATGTAGGAAAATAATTGCCTTTTCTACTTACTTTCAAATTACAGGCTCTTAATGACAAACCAGTAACTTGAACATTTTGAACAAACATTAGGCATACATAAATTCTCAGATTAAAACACTCACTATTAAATTTATGATTTAATATAGTTGCGGAGGTTCAATGATATTCTTCTAAAGGAGTACTACCTACATTTGATGATATGGGTTTTCCAGTACTTGTTCAAGTTCCAAGTGAGAACACCAAACCTGCTTTTCCATCTTTCCCTATTTTTGTCCGACATAAGGAAGGATTAGAGGGGAGATGTGGAAAAGATTTTCATCCAGAGTTGGTTGGGGTCGTTATCTCACTGTATAAATTACCAAACACGTTTTTCAAAATGTCTGGAATATGCAGAAGAGATATGACGGATTAAGTGCTGGAAAGTGGGACTGGGTAGGTTTTTTCTTAAACTGGCAAGAACAAATCAACTGAATACCTTTGTTCTGTGTCATAAACCTCAGAAAAAAATGCACTGCTACCAACTTAATTATTTTTTTATCAAACTGACATGGTGGCAGTTTCACATTTAATAACGGCACATATGAGGCCACGCAGCTGATGAGTTCAAAGCAATGCCAGAGACCGATACAGTTTGGTACCAACAGCGTAACCAGAGTTGCCAGTCAGTGTTGAACTCAATGTTGGACTGCCTCAGGGTCTCCAGCTGTGGATTTTTCCTCGAGGCTTACTCCTGAAGCCTTCGCATGAACGGGTATAGCCACAAGCCAGCAGAGATTTGAGACCAGAGTTTTCCTTCTCCTAGATGAGCTGCCAGCCATGGCTGACGAGCCCCATCTGCCTGATGCAGCTGGGTTTAAGGCACCAGTAACCTGTTTTTGCACCTTCTCCCGTTAGTAGAAGCTACGCCACACATGAAGGCCAGGAGCTGGACTTGGTTGTCAGAGGCTATTTGAGGCACATGCCATTGGGAGCATTTAATAGGTAGTGCGAGCTTGTCCCCATTACCACCCCTGGCTATGACAACCTCAAGGATCCAACGGCACATAATTCGATGCATAAAAATACTTTTTATAGTTTTGATCATGGACTATTAGTTGAATAATCTGGGCTTTTTTTTGCAGGAAGATGATACTGAGGCAATAAACGAATGAGTAATGCTGACAGATCTTCACTCTAAAATGACTCTTAACTCTGCACACAATTATTCCCATTTTCTAGCATCGAACAGGTTAACCTACCTTTTAGTATCAAGGCGACTATTAAATGATGCTTCCTCAATTCAACAATAATTTGGCCAAACAAAATTGGAAGTATTTTGTCAATCTGAATAGTTAATTATAAACACAACAGATTCTGTTGATGCTGGACATCCAGGTTCTTCCAATATTTTGTGTGCCAGTCTGAACAGTTTCCTTCTTTAACCTATATTTGGTATTTATTTTTAATTAGTTAGTGATACAGCGCAGAACAGGTCCTTCTGGTCACATGGCCCAGAAACCCACAGTAGTGCAGCAGTTCGTGGGACACCTCGGAGCATCAAAGTTTGGAGTTCAATCCCGGCATCCTCTGTAACATTTTTTCTGTACCTCCTCCCTGTGAAATGCATGGGTTTCCTCTGGGTGGGTGGGTTTCCTCCCAGTTCTAAGACACACCGGTTAGTTGGTTAACTGGTCATTGTAAATTGTCCCATGATTAGATTAGGGTTAAATCGCAGTTTGTTTATTTATTCATTTATTTATTTAGCCGTACAGGGTGGAGTGGGCCTTTCTGGTCCTTCGAGCCACACCGTCCCAGCAACTCTCGACAACCCAGGTTGTCGGGATCGCTGGGCAGTGCAGATTGAAGATCTGGTAGGGTCTATTCCACGCTGTGTCGCTAAGTAAAAATAAATCAATAACATTTAACACTGGTTTAATCATGGGACAATTTACAATGACCAATTAACCTACTAACCGGTACGTCTTTGGACTGTGGGAGGAAACTGGAGCACCCAGAAGAAACCCATGAAGTCATGGTGAGGACTCCAAACTCCATTGCCTGCATTCATCATGCTAACCGCTACACTACCAAGGCTAATCATATTATTATCCCCCCTTATTCCTCTTCATCATTTCCTCCAACGTAACATAATCAAAATGTTAATAAAACCAATTGCTGAAACAACAACAATGCTTAGCCATTGGTTTATCTACTGGATGAACATTCCAATTCATAAAAAAACATTTGAATATAATTTGGAAGCAGTAACACACACTGTCATGCAGCATCTATATTCTGCAAGGAATAGATGAATTTCTCCAAAACTATAAGACATGATAAAACCTCTCCAACTCAGTGTCCTTACTGTTTATTGGTATGCGAAGAACATTACCCTTCAACCATCGGGACCAGCATGGATAATGTTACTCACCTCAACACTGAACTGATTCCACAATCTGTTGGCTCACTTTCAAGAAGTCTACAAATCACGTTCACAATATTTATTACTTCTTACTTATTTACTTCCCGTATTTGCACAATTTTGCACATTGGTTGTTTGCCTGTCCCTGTTGTATACATGTTTTCATTGGTCCTATTGTGCTTCTTTGTACCTACTGTGAATGCCCACAAGAAAATGAATCTCAGGGTTGCAGATGATGACATAGAACATAGAAAATCTACAGCACATTACAGGCCCTTCAGCCCACATGTTGTAACATACTCTAGAATCTGCGTAGAATTTCCCTACCTCTATTTTTCTAAGCTCCATGTACCTATCTAAGTGTCTATTAACAGACCCTATTGTATCCAGCTCCAGCACCGCTGCTGGCAGTGCATTCCACACACCCACCACTCTCTGTGTGAAAAACTTAGTTCTGACATCCCCCTGTACCTACTTCCAAGCACGTTACAACTATGCCCCCTCGTGTTAGCCATTTCAGCCCCGGGGAAAAGCCTCTGACTATCCACACAATCAATGCCTCTCATCATCTTTAAAACCTTTATCAGGTCACCTCTCCTCCTCCGTCGCTCGAAGGAGAAAAGACCAAGTTCACTCAACTTACATGTATTTCGATAATATATTTAATTTGAATGTTGTTATACACTATATATATTATTATATACAGGTTTTAAGGTATTAATATACCTTTATATTAAAATACAGGCCAGAAAGTTTAAAAAAACAAAGTTTTATGTCCCGGTGTGAAAGAGAAACCCCAGAAAACCTGACTCAATAGAAGCAAAAAATAAACATACATAAACCTTTCAAACTTTCTTAGAGTTCCTTTACTGACATTGATACTCAATATCTTCAAAACAAGTGTTTAAAGCACCATTAGCACTTCATTGGTGCCTTTAAAAAGATAATGCATGGGAACAAAGATACTCAAAGCTTAAGGCCATGAAGCCAAAATAAATCTGAACCCTGTCAGACACGTTTACGGTAGAGGAGGAGAAGGATCAGAGAAAATTGCCACATAAATTTAAGCTATTGTAAAGGCCATATTTGTTTTAAAGTATTGTAATAAAATACATTCGTTACACTTCACTTTCTAAGTTACAATTCTCCATACTCCCATCCAAGGAACCATCCTTCTGAGGTTTAAAATGTGGTGGAACAAATATTACTTCTCAAGGGAATAATTTAGGAGAGCAGAGAATCTTAACTTCACAGAACCAATTTAACGCCACTTCTTTGCACAAGGCTGTTTTGTCTCACAGCTGAGCCAAGAAGGCACACAGGATTCAAACTTGACCTCGACATTTGGGAATAATATTCAAATTCAAGTTGAAGTTCAATTGTCATCCAACCATACATGAATACAGCCGAACAAGATAGTGTTACTCTGGGGTCAAGGTGCAAAACACAGTACCTACAGTTACACACAGCACAAAGCACATGTAGCACTCAAGGTGTCAATAAAATATAGTCACACAAAAGAAAAATAGTCCAAGGCAGGCCCTGAGTCCGCGAATGCTACAGCAGTCTGCAGTTGAATATAATACAGCTTGTTAAAGTTCAAAGTATATTTATTATCACAGTATGTATACATTACACAACCTTGAGATTTGTCTCTTTACAGGCAGCCACAAAAAAAAACCCAAAACAACCCATTAAAAAAGACCGTCAAACACCCAGTGTGCAGAGGGGGGAAAAAAAACAAACCATGCAAACAATAAAAACAAGCAAATAACATCCTGAATTGAAGTCCACGGAGACTCCGTCCACAGACTCTTAATTCAGAGCAGAATTCTGCCAAACAAGCGAATGATAAATGTTTTTAAATAGATTCTTCACATAATATCTTGAGTAAAAATTGCGATCAAATTCCAGATCCCCCAAGGGATCCTCAGCATTGATAACAGTTATATTTCTACAAAAAAATTAATTGTACATTTTCTTCATGGTATTAACCAAAGGTTAAAGGTCTAAACTGCCAAGCAAATGTCATCATAAATTCTCTTCCAGAATCACACACCTTACAATTTGTACAAGTTGTGTGAATTAAAATAAATGAAAGCCTGTTAGTATATAAAACTGAGGCCTAATCAAAGTGAAA
Organism: Mobula hypostoma; assembly: GCF_963921235.1. Taxonomy (NCBI): domain Eukaryota; kingdom Metazoa; phylum Chordata; class Chondrichthyes; order Myliobatiformes; family Myliobatidae; genus Mobula; species Mobula hypostoma. The sequence goes on along the minus strand of NC_086126.1, from coordinate 7,725,195 downwards.
TTTTTTAATCGAAATACGTCACCATATACTATCTTGAGATTCATTTTCTTGCAGGCATTCACAGAGGAACACAGAAATGCCCAATAGAATCAATGAAAAACTACACACTAAGACTGACAAACAAGCAATGTGCAAATACAGAGAAACAAATAGTCAATCAATAAATAACGAGAACATGTATTATAGTCCTTGAAAGTGAGTCTATAAGCTGTGGAATCAACTTAGTGTTGAGGTGAGTGAAGTAACCCACACTGGTTGTAGGGGATTAACTGTTCCTGAACCTGGTGGTGTGGTATCTTCTTCCTGACGGCAGCAGCGAGAGGACAGTATTGCCTGGATGGTAGAGGTCCTTGGTGATTGATGGTGGCAGAGTTCCATGTAAATGTGCTCACTGGTGGGGAGAGCTCTGTCTGTAACAGTCTGGGCTACATCCACTACTTTTGATAGGCTTTTCCATTCTTGGGCATTGGTGCTTCCATGAGGCAACCAGTCAGGATACTCCACTGTACATTTGTAGAAGTTTGTCAAAGTTTTAAATGACATGCCACCCCTAAAAAACAGTAGAGGCGCTGCCATGCAGACCTTGAAATGGCACACATGCTGGTCCTCGGACAGATCCTCTGAAGTCACTAAGCCAAGGAATTTAAAGTTACTGACCGTCTCCACTTCTATCCCCGAATGGCTCATGGACCTCTCATTTCTTCCTCCTGTTGTCAATAATCAGCCTTTTGGCTTTGCTGATATTGAGTAAGATGTTGCCGTTGTGGCACCACTCCACCAGATTTCCAATCTCCCTCTCCAATCATAAAGGGAATTGATGTTACAAAGAAAGAGAAAGATTCCACGTATTAGTGCAGCAAGGAGAAATTGAATGCAAGATCGTTCATTGTTCAACACAGCAGGGAAGTAATCTATCAGGGCTTTTGCTGCCGCGACAGATAAGCATGATTGTGGCTGAGGAACAGGTATGATATAGTGGCACACCAACGTAGAACAAGCTCAGGGATGAATAATAACAATAAACTCATTATTGTTGGGTGCAGTAAATTCTGAGACCTGGCAGATACCAAGTATTACTGCATGCTCAGGTGTATTGAAAACTACCTTTCAGTTGGATTGCATCCTACCACCCGCCACTCTCAGCAAATCTTGCTTCAAAGAAGATGTTTGACCATAACTCAGTGAGGCATCGATTTACAAAGAACAGTCCATAGGCACAGTAGGAAAACCTATGAGGATCCAGGTGAGGTAACACTTCATCTGCAGATCTGCTGGGGCCATCTATTATTATTATGTCTGGTGCTCCCAATGTGGCCTCCTCTACATTGGTGACACCCATTGTAAATTGGGGAACGCCTTGTCGAGCACCTCCCCTCCATCCGCCACAACGGGACTTCCTGGTGGCTAACAATTTTAATTCTGATTCCCATCACCGTTCTGTCATGTCAGTCCATGGTCTCCTCTTGTGCCAAGATGAGGCGACCCTCAGGGTGGAGGAGCAATACCTTATATTCTATCTGGGTAGCCTCCAACTCGATGGCATGAATATTGATTTCTCCTGGTTAAAAAAAAAATCCCCCCCCCCACCTTTCCTTATTCCCCACACTGACCACTAACCTCTTTTTACCTGCCTATTACTTCTCCTGGGTCCCCTCCTCCTTCCCTTTCTCCTGAGATCCACTCTCCTCTCCTATCAGATTCCTTCCTCTCCAGCCCGTTACCTATTCTACCCTCCTGGCTTCACCTATCACCTTCCAGCTAGCCTCCTTCCCCTTCCAACCTTCTTATTCTGGCATCTTCCCTCTTCTTTTTCTGTCCCAAAGAAGAGTCTCGGGCTGAAACATCAACTGAGTTCTGAGTTCTCTGGCATTTTGTGTGTGTTGTCCCTTTGGATTCCAATATATGCAGACTTTCTCATGTTTGTGATATGGGAATCCGTCAAGACCGTAGGACAAAATACCTCATTAATAGAACATTCAAACAAGCAATATAGAAGTAAAACATTATCTTAGCTGGTATCATGATTTAAAGGTGAAAGGTGAAAAATTTAAGGGGAACGTGAGGGAAAACATCTTCATTCAGAGGGTGGTGAGATTGTAGAACGAGCTACCAGCACAAGTAGTGCATGTGAGCTTGATTTCAATGTTTAAGAGAAGTTTGGATAGGTACATGGATGGTACCTATCCAATCTTCTCTTGTATGGAGGACTGTAGTCCCGATGCAGGTCGATGGGAGTAGGCAGCTTAAATGGTTTTGACCTGGACTAGACGGGCCAAAGGGCCTGTTTCTGTGCTGTACTTTTCTATGACTATAATAAGAAAGAAGATCGTTCTCTGGCAAATCCTTCTTGCACAGCCAGAGACTCAGCGTCACCTTATGCTGCCCATGAAGCAGTTGTGCTGGGGATGAGACATCATCTATCTACTTCTGGAATGTGCATCTGTCTGGAAAGAGATTCAGTGATTTCTTTGGAAGTTTGAAGCAGGCAGCTGTATAGCACAGTACTCTGTGCTCTTTGGATGTTTCTCAAGGGCACACTTTGACAGAACCATCAACTGCTGTCAAAGATGATCAGTTCTGTGAAAGATCGACATAAAACTTATTGGTTTTCCAATACAACGAGACGTCCACCATCGAATGCTGCAGACTGCCACATTCCATGGTCTATGATACATACTGGGGGGTGCACTGAAGAGTGGTGCAGCTGCCATGAACAGTTTTATGGAGCTGGAACCAATGTTTTAAAAAATCCTTAGATTGTTTCCACAGGGAATCAATGAAAAGGAAAACTGAACATAATGTAGATATAACAATATCTCTTGTGTGGCAGTGCTGAGAACCGTGAGAATGCATATACTATAAACACGAAAAAGCCCGCAGATGCTGAAAATCAGAACTAACACACACAAAACGCTGGAGGAACTCAGCAGCATCTATGGAAATGAATAAATTGTAGACGCCTCGGCCCTTGATCCTTCCTCAGGACTGGAAAGGAAGGGGGGAAGTTGCCTGAATAATAAATATACTTTATATATTTGAAATTTTTAATAAAATAATACTTTCAAACAAATAAACGGTGTTAATGAATTTTCCAGTGGAAACATAGACTTGTGTTCTAATTTTGAGGCATCATGAACTAAAACATAGGAGAATTAAAAAGCTCCCAAAACGAAGAGGATGATCAAGTTTACATAACTCTCAATCAATCGTTGTTAATTAAAACAGAGGACAATATGCATTTATGAATTCTGATATGGGATACCTGGATATTTTACACTTTTGGCATTTCATACAACATTCCGTGAACCAAGTTACAAGCCTGTAACTAATTACAGGATTGTGATGAAATTTTATAAATAATCCTTCCATGTTGTTCCTCCAAACTTCTCCCAAAATACAAGCAGACCAAAATTATTATATAGTTGTACACAACGAAGAAACAGTATCTTCCTTCTCACCCGGTAATAAGTGACAGAAACAGATGTTTGTAATTCACCCCACTTGTGACCTCGTCCATGAAAATCAATCAGGTCAAATCCACGCACAGACAGCTTTGAATTAGTGTCAAAAATACTCGTGAAACTACAGAAACAGTTCAAGCATGTTGTAAATGTTAATAGCACGACCAAAAACAATTCCATTTGGAATAAATATAATTATTTTTAACATCTAATCTGAAAATTAATATGTTTTGCGACCGAAACCTCCAATTTTCATGAATTTATATCTATCGTTGTCCAAGTACAGGTGTGAACTGAGATGGGAATCTTTTCTAATTGACTAGGCAAGTGTTTAACTCCAAAGTGAACTCAATGTGAATACAACCTCATGAAAGGATCAGGCTCCCAGAAATAACACTTGCTGAGGAAAAACATGTGTTCTCGTTTCAGGAAAAAAAGCTTAACTTAGTAGAACAGCAAGAAGAACTCTTAATTAGAAATCCTTGATTTCGATCAAATCTTTTATTTATATTTAACCTTAAGGAATTTTGTCATTACCTGGTAAAATTAGTTCGCCACATTAATTTTCAGATGTAAATGCCAGGAATGTAAAGTTTTAATTTATGGCATTTTATACCACCGCGCAAATTTCTGGAGAGTAATAACTCTGTCTTGGCTTTGCATGATCACATACTGTTCACTTTAAGCCACTATCTGACAACAGATCAAAAGATTTGAGAAAATAATGTTTCTAATGGTGGGTAAATAAGCCTTTATACGTCTTCAACAAGTTTATTGACAGAAGGAAAGCGCACTTTAGCAGTGAGCTTCACTAAAGACAGCTTCTACCCTGCTGTTAAAAGACAACTGAATCCCTAGTAGGGTTCTTGACCTCGCAGTCTACCTCATTATGATCTTGCACCTGATTGCCTACCTACACTGCACTGTATTCTGCATTCTGCTTTTGTTTTACTGAATGCACTGTGTAATGATCTGATATGTATGAAGAGTAATGCAAGACAAGTTTTTCACAGTATCTCAGTACGTGTGACACTAATAATCCACCTCCAATTACAACATTGTTCATTAGTGTAGACAGCCAATTCAGTGTACAAGGGATTTGCAACCATTAGTTATGAAAAATGAAATTACAAAACTGTCATCTTGTAAGGGTGAGAAGAATTATTGTTCGTTAACTAACATGCATTTTCTAATTTCTCCTACCCTGCAGATTATAAGCCGACAGAAATATAAATTACCAACCTCTGAATATCACTTCAAACAATGGATTTCAAAAATTGTTTGTTGTTCTGCGCTACCATACCAACACTACTGATGCCAAGTGTTTTATCAGCTTGTCCTTCGATGTGTCGGTGTGACAATGGATTCGTTTACTGCAATGATCGGGGATTGACATCCATTCCTGCCAAAATACCCGAAGACTCCACGACACTTTTCCTGCAAAATAACCAGATTAACAATGCCGGGATCCCAAACAAACTGAAGTATCTATTGAATATAAAAGTGATTTATCTTTATGAAAATTCTTTAGACGAGTTTCCAATAAACCTTCCTAGATCACTCAGAGAGTTGCACCTTCAAGACAACAACATTAGGGCCATTACCCATGACGCATTGGCAAGGATTCCTCTCCTGGAAAAGTTACATTTGGATGACAACTCAGTGTCCACAGTTAGTATTGAGGAAGATGCTTTTGCTGACAGTAAGCACCTCAAACTGCTCTTTCTATCGAGGAATCACCTGAGCAGCATCCCGACTGGTCTTCCGAAAACACTGGAGGAATTGAGATTGGATGACAACCGGATTGCAACCATTCCACAATATGCTTTCAAAGGTTTAGTCAACTTGAGGCGTTTGGTATTGGATGGTAACCTTTTAGCTAATCAAAGAATTGCAGATGAAACTTTCAGCAGGCTGCAAAATCTGACTGAACTTTCACTGATCAGAAACTCCCTGAGTTTTCCACCAACAAATCTTCCCAGTTCAAATTTACAAAAGCTGTATCTTCAGGATAACCTCATTAGCTATGTTCCACCCAATGCTTTTTCTAAAATGAGGCAGATACAGAGACTAGACATATCGAACAACAACCTAACGAGTTTGCCCAAAGGAGTCTTCGACGACTTGGTCAACTTGAGTCAGCTGCTGTTACGCAACAACCCTTGGTACTGTGGCTGCAAGATGATGTGGCTGAGAGACTGGCTGCAAACAACAGCGTTTCATGTCAACGTGAGGGGGTTGATGTGCCAAGGTCCCGAAAAAGTTCGAGGAATGGCGGTCAAAGACATCAAAACAGAAATGAATGAATGTTTACGTGGTGGCAATCCAGCTCCAAAGACAACCCCAATCATACATACAGTAACTGCCACTCAAGGATTACATTTCACATATAAACCAAGGCAGCCAAACATGAAGTCACCAGATTTGACTGTAGACCATCCCTTGTCAGGAGGGTCAGGAACAAAACCAATAATCATCAATGTAATGCCTTTAACAGCTGACAGCATTCGCATAACATGGAGGGCAATGTTGCCAGTCACTTCCTTCAGGCTTAGTTGGCTGAGACTCGACCATAATCCGTCAGTTGGATCCATCACTGAAACCTTGGTACAAGGAGACCAAACTGAATATCTTCTCACAGCCCTTGAGCCCAAGTCGACCTACATCATCTGCATGGTTACAATGGAGGCCAGCAATTTCTACGTAAGAGACGAGACTCCGGTCTGTGCTAAAGCAGAGACTGCTGATCTGTATAGCCCGACCACAACATTAAACCGGGAGCAAGAAGAATCAGACCAAGGAGTCCTACCCCTGGCTGGTATTATTGGAGGCGCATCAGCTTTAGTATTCATTGTTGTCGTCCTTGCAGCGTTCTGCTGTTACATCAACAACAACCGGAATGTTTTCTCACAGGATCAACCATACAACAGAGGCTGTAGGAAAAAGGATGACTACGCAGAGGCAGGAACGAAAAAAGACAATTCCATTTTAGAAATCCGAGGGAGTGGGTTTCAGATGATACCACTCAACAACCAACAACGACCGAAGGAGGACTATGTGATCCACACCATATTTCCATCCAATGGGACAAGTATTTACAAGAACAGTCATAGAACAGCACTTGGCAGTAACCGAGGTTACAGAGACGGTGGGATACCAGATGCTGAATACTCTTACACGTGATTGCAGAGATGCTTTACGGCATTTTTCATCTTCAATGCACTGCAAACAAAAGATATTTACAAAAAAGATCATAAAAACCATTAGGGACAAAACACAAAGTCCAGCAGTAAATGTCTGGCACAATATTTTGTACATTTGTCATATAATTTATATTTAATATGCTTAAAAGATTAAAAAAGCTGGATATTTAGAAAGAAAACACAGCTTCCTAATTGTATTCAAGCCATTCTTTCTTTCGCATTTTGGTTAGAAGTGGGATAAAGAATGAACAGCCTACTCTGGAATCATAAGGCATTTTAAAGACTCAGAAATGTTTTAGTATCAAACAAGTAAACAATGTAGAAATTCTTTTAGCAATGCGTTCTTTTCCCACCATGTTGAAGATTTACTGCATATGGTTCAGCAAAACATATGTGCATACATACATACATATATATATATATATATATAAAAGTTCTGTTTCTCTGTGCAGGATTTAAATTTCCCCATACTTCCAGTGGTATCATCTGTTGATGTTTTGTTTCCCTCTGTTCTGCAATGGTGTTTTAAAACAGAAAATTAGTTTTAAAATATTTAGTTCTTTATGGTGTTGCTTGTGGTGCTGTTTTAGGACATTATCATAATTGGGAAAAGAGACAGAATATCATAGTTACTTTTGAAGACAGTTTTGCTAAAACATTTTTTAAAAAATCAAGTTAGATATTTGTGCACCTAGACCATGAATTATATGTCCTTAAATGAGAAGCCAAATGGTTATCTGACCTGTCATGACATTGATTCTCTCAACTTAATTCTAAGAACTATTGCAGGAAAAGCTGCAACTAAAACAAATTTAGACACAATAGAAAAATTTGCAATTTATTTGAATAATTTCCAAGCCTTAGTTTTGTTCTGTAGTTACATTTCCATAATACAAAGTGCAGAATAATTAACGTCACGGTGAATTCGGTTTTGACAAATTATCTGCATTAAGTGAAACGCCCTGCCTTTTTTATAAAAGCTCCTTAATTTTGAGGAAAACAATATAATTTCTGAAGTGACTAGTAAAACTAAATGTTCAAAGGGTTAAAAACTTTCTTCATAAAATAAATTAGTCCGAATGTTGTGAAAAGAACACATTTAAACTGAAGCACACCCAAGGCTTGGTGTTAAATATGTTTCAGTGATAAAAGGTGATGCTTCTAATGGAAATGTTTCAATATACCAGAGCTGCGCGTGTATTATCTACTGCTAACCTAAGCATTGGAGGCTCATCTTCCTCATTGTAATGTTGGATTTTTGTCCCTTTCTATGGTGATCATCCAGAAATGCATTTTTATGTACTGAGAATTCTTTCAGGAAATGTATACATCTTTACTGAAAGCACCTTCTGTTCCAAACAGTGTTAATTTTATTCCTGTTTATTAGTGACAAGATTTCCTGAACATTTGAGTTGATAGCCTCAAACTTTTCTACCTAGCAGGTACAGTAATACCCTGGATTGATGATTAACAGAAATAATATGAAGATTATCTAAAAGTTTGCCAGTGAATAATTTTTAAGCACGATTAGCAAGTCACAACTGACTTTTTAAAGAAATTCTCCTTAAACTGTAAAATACTCTAATATTTTTATGACCTTAAATATTGTTATCGAGATCATATTTCCACACTAATGATGATGTGATATTGAATATTAAAAGATCTGGAGAGAGTGGATGTGGAGAGGACGTTTCCTATAGTGCGGGAGTGTAGGACCAGAGGGCACAGCCTCAGAATACAAGGACGTCCCTTTAGAACAGAGATGAGGAGGAATTTATTCATCCTGACGGCAGTGAATCTGTGCAATTTATTGACACAGATGGCTGTGGAGGCCAAGTCATTGGGTATTTTCAAACAGAGGTTGAGGGGTTCTTCATTAGTAAGGATGTTAAAGATTACAGGGAGAAGGCAGGAGAATGGGATTGAGAAAGGTGATGGAATGACAGAGCAGACTCAGTGGGCCAAATGGCCTAATTTTGCTCCTTATGGTCATTGTAGTTACATCATCTCACCTTTTGCAGTCATTTCACAGTTCTAATTTGTATCTAAGTAACCAGAAAATACTGATTTATTTTAAATTAGAGAATTTTAATGAGAATATTGATTACATTGTTTGATTGTATCTTTCCCCACTGCAACCTCCCACCAAACCCAACACTTCTAAATTACTTTCAGAAATGGAATTTAAAAAAGATTGACAAAATATAATAGGAAGATTTTTACACTAGTAGGATATAGATTTTCATTCCAGATAGGCTGAACATTCTGCACTTTAACTACTTAAATATACACCTGATAGCTTCAGATCATCTTGACTGTCGCACCAGTCGGACCAGATGAAAGCAGAACTACTCAAATAACCTGCTTACCGCAGCAATGTTGGCATTTATACTTTACGCCTCAGAAGAGTCAGAATTATAATAGATCCTCAAATTAAAATGTTTGTTAAAAATGCTTCACTTAAATCAAATGTTACACAAAGCATTTGTCTCAACCACTCAGAATGTAATTAAAATGCAGTGCGCAGTCCATGCAGGCAGTAGAGTGCATAAAACAAAATATTGATTCTAATCCACTGCGCCATTATTTGGGAAAGATGTACATTTACAGCTTTAAAGTGAGAGCACACCTCATTGCAGAGCGATACATTTTCAAAATGAGAAAAACGAGCCACCAGCAATCTTTGCAGCATCATTCTAAAAAACAGGAAAACTGCCAATACTTCCACCAGACTGATTAACAAACTGTTCTGAGCAGACAACCGTGAATAATTATCCACTTCAATGTTACATGTAGGACTGAACATTCAGCATTCTCAACCTTGTCAATTCAGCAAAGCTGACCCTGGCGACATTATATACTCCGTGGCCACTCTATTATGTACCACCTGTACCTAATGAAGTGGCCACTTCATGGTCTGCTGCTGTAGCCCATCCGCTTCAAGGTTCAAGATGCTCTTCTGCACACCATTGTTGTAGCGTGTGGTTATTTGAGATGCTGTCGCCTTCCTGCCAGCTTGAACCAGTCTGGCCATTCTCCTCAAACCTCTCTCATTAACAAGGCGTTTTCACCCTCAGAACTGCCACTCACTGGATGTCTTTTTGTTTTCCGCACCCTTCTCTATACTCTAGAGTATATGCTTAAGAATCCGAGGAGATCAGCAATTTCTGAGATACTCAAACCACCCCACCTGGCACCAAAAATCATTCCACATCAAAGCCACTTTAGTTACATTCTGATGTTTGGTCTGAACAACAACTGGACCTCACGACCATGTCTGCATGCTTTTAGGCATTGTGTTTCTGCCACATGTTTGGCTGATTAGAGTAAGTGTACAGGTGTACCTAATAAAGTGGCCACTGCGTGTAAATACCAAACTACTGGCTAAGAAAAGGTGGTTTTAGTGCAAGTACTGTAGAAGAAACTATTATAATATGTCACCACTTTTGACTAATACTTTTACCTCATAACCTTTCAAGTTTAATGCCATCAAGAGAAATGGTCCTCCATCAGTTAAATATATTAAAAATACATTTTACATGCTCCAGCAAGTTACCAAGTTGGCCTTCTTAGAGAAAAGTAAATAATAAGGAACTTTTGTGATAGGTCTGTAAAATTTACTTAAAGGTATCTCTACCCTGGGATTGCAAACAAACACCAAGAGAAGTAGCAAGCACACCATTGCTCAGTTACATAGGTAGAGGGAAAAAGTGAAAAAAGGTGAAGGGTTTTTTTAAATTATATTTCTTTGTTTGGGAGACCCTTTAAAAGTCCATGTCTCAATGCAGTGGAAAACATGACTAATTTATACACGTGTTAAAATTTATTACTTTGTTTCTCCGACAGACACTTTGGTTCAAAAAGGTACAGATATTTATCTCCCAACATGCTATGCAGCTACGAAGGTGGTTGCTTAATTCTTTAGTTGGCCTCTCTAACCTTTCTTCCTACAGCAAAACAATAATGTCTGCACTGTTACATTATCCATTTAGTTACCATTCAGGGCACAGCATCAGGAATTCAGCCAATGCCCGATTACATACACCAGCACAGCACCGTGGAACGTTAATCTCATGATTCAACACTTGTACAAGTTGAAGTAAGAAAAGTACTCCTTGATCCAAAATAATTAAAATTCAATTTTGCCCATGGCCTTACATGAACTGTAGTAAAACAAGAAGTCATCACCCTAATGTCATACAAGTTAAAATGGTGTCCTCGAACAGAACTTCATTTGGAAGTCTATACAGGGCAGCACAACACTTTACAGTACAGGCAACCCAGGTTCAATTCCCACTACTGCCTGTAAGGAGCTTGTATGCTCTTGCACGTGGGTGCTCTGATTTTCTTCCACAGTCCAAAGACACATCACTTGGTAGATTAATTGGTCATTGTAAATTGTCCCAATTTACAATGACCAAGAGTTAAATTGGGGGGGTTGATGGGCGGCACAGCCCGAAGGACTAGATGGGCCTATTCTGCACTGTATCTCCATAAATAGATAAGTAATTAATAAAACTGCAAAAGGGATTTATGTCCTATCAGAATCAACTTTTCAGGAGTAACACAGATTTCTCACATACTCAGATTTATGATTAACTGAAATCAGAATGACAAAACAAGCCCCTAAAACGTGTTTCATTCACTCATCCTTTCCTGATCATTAAGCCTTTCTTCCTAAATATCTCAGTCTCTGGAGTTCTGTATCCTCCTTTAAAATGTTCCCTAAGAGCTACTTGTTTGGCTAAACTATTTGTCACATGCTCTATCCTTGGTTGTTTGATAAGACATTGGGACATTTTACAATGTTAGTGCAGTTATTGTTGTTGAAATGCAAGTTATTGTGTTGAAAAAAAATCTCCGTCAACTCCCTGCCGGTGTTCTGCTACCGTACTGCTCTGCGCCAAAAAAACCCTTCCCCACTTCTCTCATTATTCCTTGAAAGGGTAGATAATACTGTGTTTTTCTTCAACAGGCCAATCTTGTACTGTTTGATCACCATCATGGGCATTACATGTGTACTCTGAAATAGAAAAGCATTACCGATCAGAAAGCTAAATTATGGATGTTTTTCTATAACCTTCTAATCTCATCATCGAAAATGTAAAATCTCCAGTGTTCAGAGAATGCGCCATCTACCTACTCAGACATATCACCATCATTTTAGTTCAGTGCCTAACAACCTGATAATTTGCTTTATATAAAATTCACTTCACATGAACCCAACCTTGAAGTGTCACAAAATCAATATTTAATTCATAAGTAACAATCTTTACAAATTCTAAATAATTACCTTTATTGTCTTTCTTCATTTCCAACAACATGAACAATTGTGTGCATGGTAAAACTATAATGGCAAAGATAATTATGATCAAAATATTCCTGCAAAAAATTATATTATATGACTCAGTTGGTATTCCCCATTGCACAAATTGTCCTTTTATAGCATTTGGCACTAGGATTTCACAGAAAAAGATCTTTACTCTTTCCATGCAGCAATTAACTTTGAAACAAAGTATTAAATTAATAATTGTCTTTTAAAATCCCTACCCATGCACTAAAAAGTACCAAGGAGAATCTGAAACACAAGAAACTCTGAAGATGCTGGAAATCCAAAGCAACACACACAAAATGCTGGAGGAACTCAGCAGGTCAGGCAGCATCTATGGAAAAGAGTGGACAGTCAGCGTTTCAGACCGAGACCCTTCATCACGACTGGAAAGAAAGGAGAGAAATCAGAGTAGGAAGGTGGGGGGAGAGGAAGTACAAGGTGGTAGGTGATAGGTGAAACCGGGAGAGGGGGAGGAGTGAAGTAAAGAGCTGGGAAGTTGATTGATGAATGAGATAGAGAGCTGGAGAAAGGTGAATCTGATAGGAGAGGACAGCAGACCATAGAAGAAAGGAAAGGGGGAGGAGCACCAGAGGGATGTGATGGATAGGTGAGGAGATAAGGTGAGACAGGGAAATAGGACTGGGAAACGGTGAAGGAGAAGGGGGGGGCAATTACTGGAATTTTGAGAAGTCAATGTTCATGCCATCAGGTTGGAGGCTACCCAGACAGAATCTGGGTTAGTCACCTTCCATTCTCACTACAGAAAGTCTTAATTACTTTGCAGACTATGTGGTCATTTCTGAGTTGTAGCTAAGACACCAAACTTTTATTTTAAGACTGATTATTTAATTTTTCCATGTATTTCTGTGTCCAATTATGTTGAAGTTATGTTGAACTAGGATTGCAACGCATGGTAATATAATGACTGAGTATTTGGACTAATAATCCTGATAGGTCCAAACCCCTGCCTTCTGTCCTATGGGCTATTTGAAAATTTGAGCCAAATTGAAAAAAAAGACTACACCAGAATTTTGAATCGGTTACCATTTTGGAAAACCCAAGGTGTTCATTAAAATCCCTTATGGAGGGTAACAGCTTTTAGGCTTTTAGTCAACTGCGCTGTCACCTCAGCATGGTTGAGTCTTAATTGCTCTCTGGCCTAGCAAAGGGAGAGGACAAATTGGGATGTGCGATAAATATTTACATTGCCAGCAATGACCATGTTCTCAAAATTTAAACATTATGTATATATTTTTTTAAATTTTCACTTCATGTCAACAAAGCAAATCTCAGAACACTGCTGATTTTCTATTCTTCTCCTTCCTATTTGGGTTTCACTTAAAGTAAGGAAGCATGCCTTTGAGAAACAATGCTTTACTACATTTAATTTCTCGTTTTTAGCAGAATAATGGCTCCTGATAATTTGCTGCTTTTATATAAGCAACGTTATCACTGGAATGCCATTGAAAGGATCATTATAAATTAGCAAAAGTCTGTCTTGGCCAATCAGTACACTGTGCTACTTCAAATCAAAATTCTTTTCAGGTCCATGCCATGCATCATTCAGAATCAATTGCTCATGCAAGTGCTTTTTGCACAAATGTTTCCTTAACTCCAATAGAATTACCATTCTCTACTTCAGGCAAATTCCTGATGATGAAATTGCTTAAAACCTTAAAGCAAAAATCCCTACTTAGAGCATACATGGTTCAGGTGACGTCTTGCTTATGAAATGTTCTTTCTGTCACTGTCGCAAGATACGAGTTTGATGTTAGTAGCAGGAAAATCCAGTGAGAATATAAAATGGTGGTCACTGTTGGGAGACGCAGCCGACTGCAGAAACAGTTTGGCCTCAGATCACTTACCTACTTACCATTCTGATCAAAACACTGGCAAAGAAATGCCCCAAAATTATTCCTAAAATTAGTTAAGTGGGGACTAGGCCACGAATAATGAAAAAAACAAGGTGAATTATTGCCTGTATCCAGTACACTGGTCAAATCTACATACTCAGCTTAAAGATCAAAGAATGAATACATGGAAATGCAGTTCAAAAGGACGTGGAGGTAAATACTGGAACTGCAGAAATATTGCCTTACTGAGAGGAGCTAACTCTCAGAAGGTGAATTAATATTCTTAGCTCTGGCATCTGCTGTACAGTGTGAATAATTATGTCCTAATCAAGACAATAAATCATAAGGAGCGGGTTAATTAGTTAAACTCAATCATAGTTATATAGAAAATGGTCACTCCTTTTTCATTCTCTGAATGTCGTATTGTTTAGGGTTGGCTTGCTGTGTTTTTGAGGAGAATTGCTACAGGAGAAAAAAGGATTTTCAGAAACAAAAAACCAAAGTGCATTGTGAAGCCCTTTGGCCTCTTTTTGTAGGTGCCTTGAAATTTCAATGTTAATGTGTGTTCAAGCTGAAACATGCTGACCTTTTACTTGTACATACAAATGTGAAAATTTCCTTGTTCTCTTCAAAATAAAATTTTTGAAAATACAGACGGTGTCTATCAGTGGTAACTTAGCTTTGTCAGTTATATTTTTTCCTATCGGAGCACTGCTGCCAAATTTTGTAGATGATCAGAGTAAAATGAGGTATCTTCCACTTACATTAAAAAGTTGTTAAATCAATGTAGGTTTGTGGTCGTGGTTTCTCTTGTTCTGCAAGAAATCTCTGCGCATTATCACCCAACTCCCCAAAAAAGCCACATTCAGTTCCTGTCATTCATTCACTGACCCGTCTCCAACCTTACTTTCCTCTCCAACAACATTAAACTTTGAGTGCTTTCTAAATCTCACTCCTCCTACTTCATGTTTAAATTTCCCGGCTTTCTAACCCGTCTGTTCGGCTGGTGGTGAAGTGGCGTCCGCACCGGACTTCAGGGCGAGTGGTCCCGGGTTCGAATCCGGCCGGCTCCTTGCACACCTTCCATCTGTGCTGGGTTGAGCAACTCTGCCTCATAAAACAGAAAAACGCTAAAGAGACAGCGAGGTTGCCACCTGATGTGCCAAACAAGGCACAAGGAGGAACTTTACCTTTTTACTACTTTCTAACCTGGGTACAGAATAAATTATTTTCTCTGTGAATATAGTGCACAATATCCTTATTCTGCAGATGTTGGAAGCCTTGAGCACCACATGCAAAATGCTGGAGGAACTCAAAGGGTCAAGCAGCATCTGTGTAGAGGAAATAAACAATCAACGTTTTGGGCTGAGATCCTTCTTCAGGACTGGAAAGGAAGGGGGCAGAAGCCAGGATAAGAAGGTGAGAGGACGGGAAGGAGTACAAACTGGTAGGTGATAGGTGAAACCAGTTCAAGTGGAAGGTGGATGGGTAGGGGAGAGGGGAATGAAGTAAGAAGCTGGAAGGTGTAGGTGAAAGCAGTAAAGGGCTGAAGGAGGAGGAATCTGATCGGAGAGAAGGGAAGGAGGAGGGGCACCAGAGGGAAGCTATGGTCAGGTGAGAAGACATGGCATAAGTGGGAAACAAGAATGGGGATGGAAAAAGTGAAAAGGAGGAAGGGGGAAGAAATTACTGGAAGTTAGAGAAATCAATTTTCATGCCATCAAGTTGGAGTCTATCCAAATGGAATATGAGGTATTGCTCCTCCAACCTGAGATTGGCCTCATCATGGCACAAATCAGATTGGGAATGGGAATAGGAAATCAAGTTGAAATGGCTGGCCACCTGAATATCCCACCTTTTGTGGTGGATGGAGTAAAGGTGCTCGGTGAAGCAGTTCCCCAATACAGAGGAGGCCACACCAGGAGCTCTGGATTCAGTGGATGACCCCGGCAGATTTGCAGGTGAAGTGTTGCCTCCTTTGCAGGGATAGGTGACTAGAGGGAGATCAGTGGGGAGGGACGAGTAGACAAGGGAGTGAAGTAGACATCAATCCCTACGGAAAGCAGAGAGTAAGGATGATTGGGAAAATGTGCTATTGTTGAAAATATCCTTTTCTAAACCATCTGTAGCCTTTGACATATCTGACAATGCTTCTCTCTGTTCTTTTCATATCGATCCAGCCGTAACCAGAAAGTGTGCCATCTAAGACATCATGGGCCCAAGAGCCCGTTCCTGCGCTGTGCTGCTCCATGTTCTAAATTTTGCCCAGTCAACATCTACACTCTGTCCCATTAATTTCATCCAAAAACACATCTTCATACTCCATATAATGTCAAGTTCTGCCTGACCTACACCTCTCCAAATACCTCCACTATTGCAATGGGTGGCACAGTGGTACAGCGGTTAGCGTAACACTTCACAGTACCAGCGACCTGGGTTCCATTTCCGCCGCTGCCTTTAAGGAATTTGTACATTCTCCGCGTGCTCTGGTTTCCTCCCACAGTCCAGTTGGTAGGTTAATTGGTGATTGTAAATTGTCCCAGGATGAAGCTAGGATTAAAATCAGGGGATCGCGCGGCTCAAAGGGCTGAAAGGGCCTATTTTGCAAATAACACAAATACTAGAAACATGGAATAAAATAGAAAATGTTCAGCAGGTCAGGCAGTGTTAGTGGAAAGGCAACAGATTTCACCGACCGGAAAAATTAACTACTTTCTATAGCTGTCATTCACCTGTCACCCCAAAAGTTCTTGCTTTCCTATTTCAGTTCCCTCCATAAGCCTGCCACCATTCAGCCCCTCCAACCACACCTCTCTAGCCTTTAATGTCTCTCCAATTTCCAAGACATTAATTTTGTCCTGAGGTGCATGGTCACTTCTCCTTCAGCTATCCGTGCCATAAACTTCCCAAGCCTCTTATGTTTCATAAAAATTTTATCTTTGATCAAGTTATCTCAATAACTTCTCCCATGGTTCTTAATATCTTTTTCCATGGTTTTTGTTTCAGATTTTGTCTATAAAAGTCTTGTTATGTTTTTCCATGTTAAAGTTGGCATAACAATTCAAGTTATGATTGCATTTTTGAAGGCACCAGAACCTCTGATGCTGTCTGATACAGTCACTGATCCCCCAGCATTTGAATACGTTGTCTGTTGCTCCTTTTCAGTTCTTCATGTTTCCCTACTGGAAATGTCTGTCTCAACCAGGGAGAACATTCAGATGACCCAGACATCTGAGTCTCCAGCAAATGTCTGTGTCCAAGCCGTCACAAGAAACACAGTATAATTTTGATAAGTAATTGCTAATTTATTTGTTATTCTCACTTGTTCTGTGGACAGTGGTCTCAGCCCGCAACAATAGCTGCTAACTTCCCTCTATAGACATTGCCCAAACTGCTGATTCCCTCCAACATGTTGTGTGCTCTGCTGGGTGAAAAGAATTGTTTGCATGCCAACCACACAGACTATTCCATACATTAATGCATTGAGGTTGTACAAAAGGAGAACAGTTAGTCCTGACGAAGGGTCTCAGCCCGAAACATCGACTGTACCTCTTCCTATCGATGCTGCCTGGCCTGCTGCATTCACCAATATTTTTTGTGTGTGTTGACAGAATATATTCTATCAGTTACAGACAAAGTGCAGTACCAGTAGATAAATGCAAAGACCACAATGAGGTAGATTGGGAGATCAAGAGTTCATTCCTTCAACCTTTGAAAGGGGACTTCAAAGTTCAAAGTAAATTTGTCATCAGAGTATATATATGTCACCATATGCAACTCTGAAATTCATTTTCCTGCGGGCATACTCAGCAAATCTAGAGAATAGTAACTACAACAGGATCAATGAAAGATCAACCAGGGTGCAAAAGGCAACAAACTGTGCAAATGCAAATGTAAATAAACAGCAATAAATAACGAGAACATGAGATGAAGAGTCCTTAAAGTCAGATCATTGGTTGTGGGAGCTTCTCAATGGATGGGCAAGTGAGTGTAGTTATTCCCTTTTATTCAAGAGCCTGATGGTTGAGGGGCAGGAACTGTTCTTGAACCTGTTCTTCAACCTCTTCCTCAACTGTTTTGTACTTTACCCAACTCAACATGAGCGCGCATATACACACACACATTTCTGCAAAAGACACTAGACATTCATAACGAGCCGGAGCCAATTCACTCACCAGAGGCACATATAAACCAATTTCATTGCTCCACGTATGGGTCAGGTGATAATCAGCTAACTCAGAACAGAAACAGGGATTTTACTGATTATCTTAATCGGTCGAACCTTTATCTACATAGTCACTGAAATAGCATTTTCCGGTGAAACTCCTGCCTTTCATTTTTCATCCACAATAAGCACCAGAACCTGGATTAAAACCAAAGAATTGGACAGAGTTTCTAAGATCTACCAAGGAAGTTAATCTCTGCTGCAGCTCAAACTAAGTCAATTCAGGGTACATTTCTAAGTGCAGTTCATAGCAAGAGAACCACACAATGCTCTTGGCTTGCAGTATGAAAGTGCATTAGAAGGCTTGGCAATATTTCAGAACTGAACAGATCAGTAAGTTAAATTATGACAGAGGGCTACATCCCTGTTAATCCCACAACTCCTAAGTAATATAACATAACCTTCAACTAAACTGCTTAAAATTCCTTCATAAATCTAAAATAATTATGTCATAGACAACTTTAAAAGACCATTTACAACTACACCATTCTTGGCCTATCCATTTAGCACAAAAATTATTAAAAGCACAGTAGAGCAAATACTGCAGTAGCTAAAAGAAGATTATCATTGTGATATGATTCTTTTTAATGCTAATGGCTTATTACTGGAGAAAGGTTGGTTGGGTGGGATGGAGGGGAAAATATGTCTTTATGGAAAGAGAAGCAAGAGTGGCCAACACTCTCTGTTCTGACATGGAAGGTCATTCGTGTCAGGTAATTTATCTTTGATGTTATATCTGCAGAATTAATTCAGGACCCATAAAATATTGTGTGCAGTTCTACTCATCATCGGAGAAAAACGTGATTGCACTGGAGAGGATGCACAGGATGTAGCCGGAGATAAAATGTTCCAGTTATGAGGAGAGACTAGACAAGCGAGACATTGTTCATCTTGAAGCAGAAATAGCCAAATGGAGATTGAGAGAGGGAGACAAAATTCTTTGAGGCATAGACACAGGAGATAATAGGAAACTTTTCCCCATTCTGTTATCTACAATTAGGGGAATAGAGGGTTTGAGGTAAAGAATAACAAGATTAGAGGGTAAAAAGGAAGAAATATTTTTCACGACGAAGGAATGTACCACCGTCAACTAACTGCTTGAAATTCCTTCATAAATCTGAAATAATTATATCATAGACAATTTTAAAAGACGATTTACAACAACACAATCTTGGTCTAGCCATTTAGCTGACAATGTGGTCCAGGCAGATGCTCTCCCAACATTTAAGCAATGTCTGGGAAAAACACTTGAATTACCCAGGCATGGTAGGTTAAAGACCTAGTAGTGGTAAATGGGATTATTATAGATTGGTATTTGATGGTCAGCATGAACATGATGGGCTGAAGGGCCTTACTAAACAGGAATATGTCAATGTTGAGAGGACAACCAATATTGTTTTAATCAGGGGCTGTTTTTACTTAGAAATAAATTCCAAGATTTTTCCAAATTCTTTAACCTCTTTTTGTGGGAAGTATCCAACCTCCAATCAGTCCACAGCCACTAACGCGGATATCAGATTGGCTTTCCTGAAACTGTACCATCAGAAAGCAACAGTCCCGGATGGAGTTTCCAATCACGTCCTCAGATCCTGCATGGACCAGCTTGCAGGAGTATTCATAAACAACTTTAACCTCCCCCCTACTTCAGTCTGAGGCTCCCCAATTCTTTAAGACCACTATCATCACACTGCCAAAGAAAAACAAGGCAAGGTAGATTAATGACTACTGCTCAGCAGCTCTGACATCTGTCATCCTGAAGTGCTTTGAAAGGCTAGTCATGAGCACATCAACTCCAGCCTCCCAGACAACCTCAAGCCACTGCAATTCAGCAACTGCCAAAACTGGTAAGTTAGTTTATTAGCATCAGATTTATCGAGCAACAGTGAAAAACTTGTCTTGGATACCATCTATAGAGACGATAACCCCCACCCCCTCACGAGTACAGTGAAAAACTTGTCCATACCATTCATACAGACAATAGCCCCTTCCCCACCTGATCACGCAGTTTCTTCCTCCTCCTCCTCCACCTTCTTCATCTAGCCATCACCCACACACTTGTTACCATCCGCCCATTCCACCTCCATTTTAATTCTTGCTCCTCTTTCCTTTCCGATCAGATTCCATCATAGACAGCCCTTTATTGCCTCCACCTCCCATCTTCCAGCCTCTGTCACTATTTGCACACTTCCTTCTGCCAATCTCCTTTTCTAACCTGGATCCACCAATTGCTAATCAGCTCTTGCCCACCCATTCCCCTTACCTCTTAACTCCCCTCTCCTCGTTCTGTCCAGATGAAGGGTCTTGACCCAAATATCGACTTGTCTATTCCCCTTAACAAATGCTGCCTGACCTGCTCAGTCCCGCCACCAATTTTTGTCTTATATTGCGAACCCAATCCTGTATGTAATTTTTCAGACCATCCCAGAGGCAAAGCTGACAATTTCTATACTAATATCAAAAAAAAGTAAGAGACTTTTTGTTCAATAGAACTAACGCTCATCATTAAAGAATCTCTCAAACCCAAGCCCTCTTCTGTGTTCCCATTTCAACAGTGGCCTTCCTGAAAGCCAGACATCTCTATAAATGAAAGACAGTGGCTGCTGAAACATGCGAAGCTCTGCCTTAGCTGGTTCCCGGAATTTATTCAGCATTCAAAGGCCCATGAGATCAATGAATACAACTTTCACTTCAAAAGAATCCTTAAATAAATGGAGCACTTCAATAGGCTTTTGCATAAATTCCTATCCTCTCACAGATTAGCAGTGGAAACCTAAATTAAACCCATTATTTTATCTCAAGCCTACATTACTGACAATGAGTGCTTAAGGAATACATGTCCACAGCTGGCTGTACACCTATAGGGCAAAGCTCCACAAATAACCTGTACAGGAAATAGGTATGTGCTTCTTGGTCTGTACACAATTTGACATTGCAGGCACGCACAGCAGGATTTCTGGGGAAGAGCTAAATTTAAAGAAGTCTGCAAAACCTTTCAGTATGAAGTGACTTCTTACCTGTGGAAAAATTAAAAAGAAACAAGATAATATGTAAATTGAATTATTCATCAACAACTACGCTCTGGAATCCATTTTATCTGAGAGGTAGCATTTTTATTGCACAAATTATGTAGCAACACCAGAGCCCCCAATAGTTTCCCTGGGATTTCTGACCTCCCTCTTCTGTGATTCCAATCATCCCCCACTAAAGACATTGGAAGTTCAACTGAAGTTCCACCATATTTTCAAACATCATCAGTTTTGTGCAATACATACAAAGTACTGGAGGAACTAAGCAGGCGAGGCAGCATCTATGGAAAAGAGTAAACAGTAAGGGACCGAGACCTTTCATCAGGACTGAGAAAAAAAATAGATGAGAAGTCAGAGAAAGATAGTGGGAGGGGGGGTGGAGAGGAAGAAGTACAAGGTGGTAGGTGATAGGTGAAACCTAGTGGGGGGGGTGAAGTAATTAGCTGGGAAGTCGATTGGTGAAAGAGATAAAGGGCTGGAGAAGGGGGAATCTGATAGCAGAGGACAGAAGGCCATGGAAGAGAGAGAATGGGGAGGAGCACCAGTGGGAGGTAATGGGCAGGTAAGGAAATAAGGTGAAAGGGAAGAAAAGGGAATGGGGAATGGTGAAGTAGAATCTGGATTGTGAGAGATAGAGGATTATAATTTTCAAGTCATGTTTTTTAATGGAATAGTCATCAGTGCAGTGAAGGCCATGGAAGAGAGCGAACGGAGAGGAGCACCAGGGAGAGGTGATGGGCAGGTAAGTAGATAAGGTGAGGGGGGAAAATGGTAATGAAGAATGGTGAAGGAGAATTTTTGGGTTGTGGGAGATAGAGGATTATAATATACGAGTCCGTTTTTTAATGGAATAGTCATCAGTGCAGTGATAGAGAGGAGCATTGCCTGGAGAGCTTACTGAAATCCAGACATGGTTGTAAAAGAGCCAGTGTCTGTTGATAATCCCATCATTCTCAGAATGTTATGTAAGTCTAACTGGAGTGAAAATATTCTAAGTGGCATGGTTAAATTGTTGCCTGCACAGAAACACAGTTAGGTGTACCACTTTGATCTGGTGCTGAATTTATTCTGCAGAATGAGCACAGCAATTCTGCTATCTGGAAATTTTTTTTAAGATGTTGGTTATCGAGAGAGACTCCGAGGATAGTTATTTGTACAAAATTATGAAAATGAAACAAATCACATCCTTGGCTCCTTTACAATGGTGATCATGTTTCGGGAAGGTCGCTGTTTCAAAGGAAACAAAATCTCTGAGCGACCTTCTTTCCTAATATTGCATCAATTCTCCTCTTCTGGGAAGCCAACATGAATATTCCACTCTATCCCTCTCAACTCAAATCAAATGCTATTTGAAAGTAGACTGGCACATAAATAGAAGAACCTTCTTGGGTTCAAGTGTGAGCCATTTGGAAATACTGAAGAGGGAGATATAAAAATCCCACCACTGTCTGTAAGGAGTTTCTACATTCTCCCCACGGTTTCGTCTGGGTGCTCCAGTTTCCTCCCACATTCCAAAGATGAGCTTGTTAGTAGGGTTATTGGTCAAATAGATGTAATTGGGCCAGAAGGGCTATATCTCTACATAAAATAAAAATCATTGGGGAAGCTACTAGGATTGCAGTGATAATTCCAGAGATCTGGCAGCAAAGAAAAGTATCTGAAAGTGTGGAGGTAGCTCTAAAATCTGGGAATGGAAAAATATGGACTAAGTTGAGGATTTCAGCAAGATTGGGAAAAGAAGCTTTTAGGACTGTGATACCTGCCCAACCCATAACAATTCAATTAAAACTGCATTTATTTCCAACTCTTAACCTCTGGGTAACACTGTTCCTTCCACTCAGCATGTCTCTTCTATTTAAAAATTATACGCTACCTCACTACTTTTTTTTATTACTATGTATTGCATCGTACTGCTACTAAAAAGACAAAAACAATTCACAATATATGCCTGCTTCAGATTCTAATTCTACTCGTCCTTATGCATTTTGCAGTTTTTGAACATTTTTGAGCATATTGATATCATGCAAATGCCAAAGAGAAATACAGATACTGAAAAAAGATTTACCATTTCTGAATCGCTTTGATTAAAAATGGTTTCATTTCCCTGATAAAATCAGAATCACAGATGGCTCACAGGACAAGCGGAAGGAGATCCATTCGCCAATGGAGTCTTTTTCTGAGAGTGGAAAAGTCAAATAATAGAGGACATAGATCAAATTAGAGAGGCGGAAGGCTTAAAGAAAAATTTTTTTTTTGCACAGAATGTTAAGTACCTGGAGTACAGTGCAAGAGGAGATGGTGAAAACGGAAACAATGGTAATGGTTAAGAGGCACAGGAACATTCTGTACTTGGATTGGTGAGATACAGATGATATGCAGTTTAAACTGGCATTAAGGTTGACAAGGACATCATAAGCTGAGAAATCTGTTCCAGTGATGTTCTCTTATAGGTTTCTATGTTCCTTTTCGACAATGCCTTTTCAGCTTTCTTTTGAATACAATAATTCAATCTGCTTCCACTACAACTCTTGGCAGTGCATTCCAGCCTCTGTCTCTGTGCTGAAGAAATTTATCCACATGTCACTTCTATTTCTTCTTGCCAATCACCTCTATTCTCTCTCTCCATTTCTTGCCCCTTCCAATAACGGGAACATTTTCTTTCCATCTACTGTCTACGCCAGATTCACTTTGTCCCAAGCTGAAAACCCCCAACCTCTCTAGTCAGTCAGTGTTACAGATCCTCATACCTAGAATAATTTTCATTAAATCCCTAAAAAATCCTTTAAATTTGGTTATAAGATGCTATAATAAAATAGAAAAAAAGTTAATAGCATATTTAACCCAACTAAATTTTCAAAAATACCAATTAATAATATCATAAGTAATTGAACCCTCCCCTATATATATAAAAAGAAGCCCCATTAGTAGGAGAAACTACCGATTAATTAATTAAGAAAGAAACAAAAAAAGACATCAAACCAGATATTAGGTTAAAGGAACAAGTCCCTTTATCTTCTTTTTCTCAGTCAAATGTCTGAGTAACCATTTAAACAGGAGACTGTGTCTTTCTGCAAATGGAGTAGCAGCAGTTTTGTGCTGCTCTTAGTTTTGTTTCTCTCCGCCTAGTTTAAACTTCGAATTTAAAATTTTTATTTGCTGATTCTTGAGGGCGAACAAAATGTCTATGTCTACAAGGAGTGGGAAGAACTTGTCTGAATCTAGTGACAAAGGTAATGGGAAAGGAAAGATGAAAAAGGAAAGATCTGATGAAATGCCACCATGGGCTGAAGATATGGTTCGAACACTGAATTCAATTAAAGATCAGAATGGGTCAATTAAAGATCAACTGCAAAAGAATAGTAATGAAATGAAGTCATTTCTGGGAAAACCTAGAATAATTTTTGTTGATCTCTTATGTACCTTGTTAAAGTCTTTTAGAGTCGTACAGCACTACAGCACAGAAACAGGGCACTTGGCCCACCTAGTCAAATTATTATTCGGCTTTGTCCCATCAACTGGCACGTGGTCCATTACCCTTGTTACATGACCACGGTTCCGTTTATTGTGGGTGTCACTTTAAAACGCCTGGATGAGGCAGGATTATGACATCAGTATAACAAGCTGCAACAGACCGCTGGGATTTTCAGGGGAGAAGGAGAGAGAAAGAGAGAGCGTGGAAGCTTTGGACCGCAAGCTGCTGGCAGGAGTTTGCTACAACAATGGGTAAAGTCTGATATTTTCCCATGCCCAAAGAATTGGGTTGATCAACAGCACCTAGTGCACATTGGATGAGTGACTGTCACTTCGTATGATCCATATGTGGATTTTGTTGGAGTACCTTGTGGCGACCACTTTTGTTAACCCTTACATGGTTTCGGGTATGTTACGTGGTAACCACCTGTGCTAAGGAATATTCCGTTACTGTCACCTTGTGATATTTCTACGTGGATTTCGAGACAACTCGACGGATAAGATCTTCGGCAACTGTTACTTTGTTTTCCCAGCGTGGAACCTGTGGAATTCTTTGTGATCACCTCCTCTCTACATTTTAATGTGGATTTACAAGTTTCTCCCCTCACTTATTTTGTGGATTATTGGACCTTTCTAGTTTGCCATCTTAAGACTTTAAGAACTGTTCCTGAGCTTGACAGTTTGGGAGCCACACACATATAACACTGTTAACTTCTGTTCATTTTGTTTACTTTTCTATATTTTGAGTAGATACTAATAATTATAGTGTTTTAACATTAAAACCTAACTCAATTTGTGATCTACTGATGCTGGAACGTAACACCTTCCATACCCTTCCCATCCACGTACTTACCCAAACTTGTCTTAAATGTTGAAAATGAACCCACATCCATCAGTTCCGCTGGCAGCTCGTTCCACACACTCACTGCCTTCTCAGTCCATTTTATTTTAAAATAAAATTGTGATAAAGAGTCTTCAACCTGAAACATTCACTGTTTCTCTTTCCAGCCTGTTCCTCTTACCTGACCTGTTATATGTTTCCAGCATTTCAGAATCAGAATTATTATCAGGTTTAATATCACTGGCACACATTGTGAAGTCTGTTAACTCAGCAGCAACAGCACAAGGTAATACATGAAAAATATAGAATAAATAAATAAATAAGGCAATATTAAATAGTTAAATTAAATTAGTAGTGCAAAAACAGAAGTAATATAAAAAAAAGTGAGGGCTCATGGATTCAATGCCATTCAGAAATCAGATGGCACAGTGGAAGAAGCTGTTCCTGAATCATCGAGTGTGTGCCTTCAGGCTTCTGTACCTCCTTCCTGATGGTAGCGATGAGAAGTGGGTATGTCCTGGGTGATGGGGTTCTTAACGGTGGACGCTGCCTTTCTGAGGCACCGCTCCTTCAAGATGTCCTGGATACTCTGGAGGCTGATACCCATGATGGAGCTGACTAATTTTACAACTTTCTGTAGTTGCTTTTAATCCTGTGCAGTACCCCCCCCACCCCCCGCCAACAGCCTGTCAGAATGTTCTCCATGGTACATCTGTAGAAGTTTGAGCGTTTTAGCAAATCTTCTCAAACTCCTAATGAAACATATCAATGCAGCTACAAAGTAGGCAAGGCAGCGGATATGTTAGGACCAGGTTAGGTCCTCAGAGATCTTGACACCCAAGAACTTCAAATTGCTCACTCTCTCCACTTCTGATCCCTCTGTGAGGATTGGTTTGTGTTCATACCCTTTCTGAAGTCCACAATCAGCTCTTTGCTCTTACTGACGATGAATGCAACACCACTCAACTAGCTGGTATATCTCACTCCTGTATGCCTTCTCGTCTCCTTCTGAGATTCTGCCCACGAATGGTTGCATCATCAGCAAATTTATAGATGGCATTTGAGCAATACCTAGCCACACAGTCATGGATATAGAAAGAGTAGAGCAGTGGGCTTCCCTAAGGTGCGCCAGTGTAAACCGTCAGCAAGAAGATGTTATTACCAATGTGCCCAGATTGTCGTCTTCTGGGTGGGAAGTTGAGGATCCAATTACAGAGGGAAGTACAGAGGGCCAAATTCTGTAGCTTTTCGATGAGGACTAAAGAAATAATAGTGTTAAACACTGAGCTATAGTCAATGAAAAGCATCCTGACGTAGGTGTTTGTCCAGGGGATCTAAGGCCATGTGAAGAGCCATTGAGATTTTTGGTTTTTTTACGTGTGTTTTTACATCTTTATAAAAGTGTGGCACTCAGAATAGGGCAATACAGCAGTTGTGGTCAAATTAGTTCATGATAGACTTTCTCTTAAAATAAAAAACCAGTCAACATTTTTTTACATCCCAATTGAACTATATTAAGTATCAGATCAGCCATCTATGACTGAAACGACTCTCAGAGTTATTGAGCTTTTACTCTGGCCCTACAGCGGGCATTGTTGTCTGCATCAAACAATTTGACATACCTCCTAAAAACAGAATTCAAGGCTTTAAACTGATCAATTTGCCTCTTGTAGTAAATATTTTACTCTTCCTTCGAGATTATTTTGAATCCTTTAAAATATCTCAGACACCCTCCCCGCAAAAAATTTGGTATTCCTTAGTATTGACATGAAAGGCATCACATTCACTTTCAGACTCAACTAAAAACAAGTAATTACTTATTATCCATTTATATTCAAACTGCTCAAAGATAGCAATTCAGTGAAAGTTCAGCAAGTTCCAGGGAACAAAAATGTTAGAGACACTTGCTAAATAGATTGT
Organism: Mobula hypostoma; assembly: GCF_963921235.1. Classification (NCBI taxonomy): domain Eukaryota; kingdom Metazoa; phylum Chordata; class Chondrichthyes; order Myliobatiformes; family Myliobatidae; genus Mobula; species Mobula hypostoma. The sequence goes on along the minus strand of NC_086126.1, from coordinate 7,697,863 downwards.
AATTGTCAGAACAGCTACCTTGTCTTACCAGCGACTTCAATATAACTACAGATATGGGCCTGTTAAAGTCCGCTGCACACATTGTTAAAGAGTGGTGGGGGTCCAATAAATCCTGAATGAGACCGGAAGAGGGAACTTTGTTGTGATGTGCTGAAGCTGAACACACTCTCAGTTCATTGTGCAAAACTCGCTGTATCGTCTTTTTTAATTAAAAGAGCTTTAAATACAATGACTTCTGCACTTAGTCTTTCAACCTCTTTAACTGCCATCACATGGTTAACCAACTATACAGCATTAGCTCTGTCATGCCAATTGTCTTGCTTACAACCTTTTTCTCAAACTCAACCAGTTGAACCCAGCTCACAGGACTTTAGGTTCAAGGTTCCTTGAACTTTTAATCCTTCGCAGTTTGTCGTAAGCATAGATTTTTTTTAAACCAGTTAGCTCAGCAACTGAAAGAGGAGGTCTGTAAGACATGAATCTGCTTTTTTGATTACTTTGAAGGAGGTATTACTTTTCCTATAGACCGCTGTGACTGTAGTTACTAACATACCATCACATCTGTCTTTTTAACTGAAGTTCCTTTTCTTTATTTCTAATTTAGTTGACAAAGTGGGAACACCCCCAACAACGAAAGCTAAAAAGGAATTAATTGCTTTTCCCCTACTTTCAGTCACATGAAGCACTCACTCACTTAACCTTCCCATTTGTGTAAATGAATTAGAGATTCTAGAGTCCATTCAGATCTTTCGAATTAGACATTAACAATTAGATCAAGGGTTAAACTCTCTTGAAATCAGAGGCAGGAATGTTTGGTTAAGAAACCAAATGAAGCAAAACAAATCTGAGATTAAATTTCAAGTTACAATGTGAACTAAGAACACTCAGTGCTTCATCAGCATAAAATGTTTTGTGATCTTAGGAGTACCATGATAATTCATTCAGTTAAGTGAACTTTGAAGCTGATGATCAAACAAACATATTAAAAGGTAAATCATATGAGTAGTAAATCTGTGTTCCCCATGACTAAATATAATCCACATTGTAAAACAAATATAAAAGTTATTTATTGATGTTGGCACTGTGGTAGTTATGCTCCCTAATGAACCAATTCTCAAGTACAATTACACCGCTGGGAAAATCAGATACTTCCTCTCAGATTTTGAAAAAGACAAGGATCCCAGGGAAGAGTGATTCTTATCTGTCAATCCACATTCATTTATTTTGCACTTTCTGGCTAAGCAGGGGAGGAACTAAACTCTCAATCATCAGAAACCTTTTGACTGATAAATAATATTTCTGTATCATTTTCCTCCCAGATCCAATATTTCTCCTTTCTTTACACATGTTGAGAAAACAATATAACACTTGAAAATTCCTTTGGACCAGTATAATTCACTCAATTAGGAAGATCTTCAATTGTTCCGAAACATTACAGAAACAGTTGATTGTTTTCATATTGACTACTACATATAAATTTCAAGTTCTTATTTGGAATATGGGTATCAGTGATAAGATTAGCCTCTTCTGGCCAACCCTAATTCCCTTTGACAAGGTAGCGGTAAGTTGCCTACTTGAATCCGATGAATATTGTCCTTCAGTACCATTGGCCAAGTTCCAGCCTCAGGACCCAGTACTGATGAAAGAACAATGACTTAACTCCAAGCTAAGATGGTCAAGGAGTCATACAGCACAAAAACAGACCCTCTGCCCCTCTATGCCCATGCCATCTAACTACCTGCACTAATTCTATTTACCTTGTTACGTACCCCGTAACTGGGTTGCCAAGCCAGCAGAAATGGACCACTAGTTGGAGTCTGGTTTACTAGAAACTAATAAAGTTTTATTAAAGAAGTAAGTAACACAGTACTCTAATCGTAAGGATATAAATGCAACAGGTTAGCAATGATAAAACACACATGTACACAGAACTAGGGTAATAGGAATCAATCAAGCTCTATCGCAGTCTAGGGGTAAAATGATCAGTCTTAAGTGACGCAGAGTTCAGCTCAGCTTAGTGCAGTTCGCAGTAATCGCTGTTGTGCCATTGGAGAGAGAGAGAGAGAGAGAGTGAGAGAGAGAGAGAGAGAGAGAGAGAGAGAGAGAGAGAGAGAGAGAGAGAGATGCAAATTTGATTCAGGCAGACCTTTGATGTTCACAGGTGGTTTCAGGTGGACCCTTTTATGTCTTCTATCCCGCTGTGGTCACCGACTGTGACCCCTCCGTTCTGAATACGACCGTTTTTCCGCGGTGAACCCGGCACCCAGGCAAGGGCGGACACACACACCAGGTTCCCACCGATCGTACCTTTGCACCCTGTGCGTCTATGGTCGGTTCCCGCAAACTGGACCTCCAAACTCCCACCCTCTTGTGGGGGCACACCGCTCTTCCAGGGTCTCGTTATCTCGTGATCTCGTGGTGTCTCTAGTGCCTTAGCGAACCTGTTCTTTTTATCCCCCTGCTGGGGTATCGCCTGTCTATCAAACTTCAAACAGTTCAGGTTCAAAGCAACCGGTCTGTCAATATCCTGAATTGTGTTTCTTTTCCGTTATCTCTCTCTCCTCTCTCATTAACATATTGAACGTTTCTCCATTGTCTCCCTTATCTCTCTCATCAGCATCAATCGTCTGATAACTTGGTTTGGCATCACAACCTGCATTATATCGGTAGCCTTCTTTGCCTTGGCGATTCAAGTTCTTGGCTGGATGCTTTCTAAATGTTGATAGACCATCTACTTTCACCATCTCTACAGGCAGTACACTTTAGATCCCAACCATCTTCTGTGTGGAAAAAGACCCCTTCAGATCCCTTCTAACCTTGAACCTCTGCCCCCATATTTCAGGTAACCCCCATTACAGGAAGAAGATTTTTACTACCTACCTTATCTATTTCTCTCATAACCAAATGTACACCCACCAGGTCACCCTTAACCTCCTCTGCTCCCAGACAAACAAACTCAACCTGCCTGGTCTTTCCATACAACAGGAATGTTACAATGCAGACATTATCCTGCTGGATCTCTTCTGCACTTTCTCCAACCCAATCACAAAATTGTATCCATATTCCAGGTGTGGCCTCAACTGTCCCAGCTCCCTTACTCAATGCCCCGATAGATGAAGTCCAGCCTGACAAATGCCTTCTTTGCCACCTTGTTCACCTGTGATGCCACTTTCAGGGATTTATATACTTGTGCTCCATTTCACCCTTATCTGGACTGACTGCCACTTGTTATTCCTTGGCCCTCTTACCTAGCCGATCAAGATCCCCTGGTAATTTTGATAACTTTCACTGTTCACTTATTCTAGTCATCTGCAAACTTACTAACCATGACTTGTACAATCTCATCCAAATAACTTATCTAAATGATGAACAGCTGTGGACCCAACATTGGACGTGGTATTGCCCAATCTCTTCTTGTAACTCTTGTAGAGACCTTGCAACATTCTTGTAAAACTTCGCATTCTTTCCGGCTTAATGACCTCTTTCCTATAACAGAGGTGGGGTGTAGAGGTTTTGCTGGCCACTTGCTCTACAGAACCTGCTCTTTACTTGGCATTACAGGGGGTGTAAAGAAAAGAACCATCAGGACCATCACAGAGGCTGCTAAATGAGCCTCCAGATGGCTATGTACCAAGAGGTGTGACCAATGCTGCTGGAACACAAGCTAGAGCTTGATCAACCCTGGTTGGGTCGCCTGGGCGAGAGTTCCTGATGTTGAATGACCCGAAACACCTGATGACCTCAGGTTATATCACTGATGATGGGTCCCAGCACATCCTCAGATGTATCTCAGCAGCATTTTGTATGCATCTCAGGCCTCCAGTCAAAAATGCTTCCTACCATCAAGCTAATTATGTACAGTATGCATGGCTAGCTGTCCTTAGATCCCATGCAATCCCTTCAATTTGTAATCTTCACATTGAGGGTGGTGCATGTGGAACAAGATACTTGAGGAAGTGATGCATTAACAATATTTAAAAGACACTTGGACAGGGACATGGATAGAACAGGTTGAGAAGCATATTGGCTAAGTACAGGCATTTTGGGTATCTTGGTCAGCATGGAGGAATTGGGCCGATGGGCCAGCTTTCATGCTGTATTACTCTATGACTACAATCAGCTGGAAGTATCAAGTTTACTCTTTAAATGGTGTTCAGGTCTTGATGGTTGGAGTAAAGCTTCTTCATAACAATAATTCCTGAGGATTCAGATCCTTAATGACTGGTAAAGCTAGTGACCTAATTTAATGTTGATCTTTGATTTAAAACCTAACTTCCTCTTCCACATATGGTCACTCCTCACTCCACCACAAAACGACTGTACCTTACAAAATTCCTCCAGTACCTGTAGCAATAAATGTGAGAAGCTAAACAAAAAGCACCGATATTAACATCTTAATCATTTTCTTTTGCCGATCCTTGCTTCCTCTTTTTTTCAGACTAGAACAGGGGTTCCCAACCTGGGACTCATGGACCCCTCAGTTAATGGTAGGGGTCCATGGCGAAAAAAAAGCTCTCTGTGGGTGCCTGTGATCACAAGATCTGCAGATAAGGAACACTGAGCTGAACTGAATACGATGAGGTTTCTATTGGTCAGGGTCGACTGTTAGAGTGAGTTTTTGGATGGATGATTCATTTATACTTAAATGACTTTGGCCACCAGTCTTCTGTTCTTTGACAAAGTACTGTGGATTGAGCTCATAACAATGCATTTCCTAAAAGCTGTGAACCCAGTTCATTTGTAACAATGCTGTTCCTAAAAGCTGTGAATACCGGAATTCTAGCCCAGACGCTGCTGGTGCCTCTGGGATGGAAGTGTGAAGTTTACAGGTAGTTGCAAAGACAGCATTATCTATAATTTATAAATATGAATTGTCCTCTATGTTAGCACGTAAAATACCAAATAAGTGTATTGTGGATTCGGTTCGGAACAATGGATTCCTGAATACCAGTCCAGACGCTGCTGGCGCCGGTGGGATGAGTGTTATCGGGAGGTGTGAGGTTTGTATGTAGCTTCAAAAGAAAGCCTTGCCTATACTTTGTAAATATGGAATTGTCCTTTGTGTGTGTAACAAATAAATATCGAGCCCCACGTTGGGCAGCAGACCTTTCCAGCGAAAGCATCTCCGTCCGTATGATGCCTGCTGAACCTTGTTTTGTCGAATAAAGAAGCTGCTTTGCATCGACCAGTAACTCTCTCTCCGGTGATTTCATCCTTGCACGCAACAGAAGACCGTGGACATTGTGTCCTAGCTGTCTAGATATGCAAGCTAGGGCAGGACAATACGGAGAGCAAGCTGTTGCCCATGTAGCAAACTCCCCCATCTCCACACACCTGTTGAACCCAAAGGAATGGCAGAGACCGGTACAGTTCAGCACCAGCAGTATCACGTTGCAGGGATTGCCAGTCAGTGTTGAACTCAACATAAGACTGCCTCGGGGACTCCAGGTCTGAAATTTTTTCCTCAGGGTTTACTCCTGGAGCCTTCCCCATGAGTGGGTATAGCCGCAAGGCACTGAAGGTTTGAGATCAGAGTTTTCCTTCTCTTAGATGAACTGCCAACCACAGTTGACGAGCCCCATCTGCCCAAAGTGACTGGTTTTAAGGCACCTGTAGCCCACCTTTGCTCCTTCTCCTGTCAGTAGAAATGGTTTAACCGGGCTTAGTAGCTAAGCCAACGTGAAGGCCAGGAGTTGGGCTTGGTTGTCAAAAGCCATTTGAGTCACACGTCATTGGAAGCATTTAATAGGTAGTGGGAACTCCCGGCTATAACAACCTTAAGGAACAGAATTAGACTTCTATTTTTGTGTTTTATCGTTCATGTTTTCCCTCCTTTTCTGTTGCCATTTGTGCGACTTGTTTTATGCATGTAGGAAAGGGGGGGGTTGATGTTTTTCTGTGCACGGGTTCTACGCCTTTCTTCGTTTCGTGGCTGTCTGTGGGGAAGACGAATCTCAGGGTTATATACGACATACACACTTTGATAATAAATGTACCTTGAATCCTTTGAAGATCAGTTCCATCTCTTCAACTTTCTTACTCTTTCCATACTCACCTTATCTATAAGGTTGACATGATGTGACTCCAACCAAACCACTGACAACTCAGTTTTCTTTCCTGGACCCAAGGACAGCATATATTAATTACGAAGGGTGATTGATATGGCCATGGCCTGAGATAGAAGGAGTCAATTTTAGAAAACCTAGCACATTTATTTTTCAACATAGTCCCCTCCTTCATTTACACACTTAGTCCAGCGGTCGTGGAGCATACGGATCCCTTCTTTGTAGAAGTCGGCGCCTTGGACCTCCAGAAAGTGGTCCACAGCAGGGATGATTGATAAGTTTGTGGCCTAAGGTAGAAGGAGATGAGTTATACAGCTCTCGCTGCATGCACGTGCAGTTAACTCTTGGAGCGATTATGCAGAAAGTTTGAAGTTAATAACTCATATCCTTCTACCTTAGGCCACAAACTTATCGATCACCCCTCCTATATCCTCTCCTCAGAAGTTGCTACCTTTATTTTAACATCTGCAGCATTTTATTGCTTATCAAACCACACCCAGACTCCAATATCAATACAAGTTACTGCCCTAACTACTGGGTGCCTCAGTACCATAGTGGTTAGTACAACACTATAATGGCTCAGGGCATCCAAGTTCAGAGTTCAATTCTGATGTCCTCTGTAAGTTTATATATTCCTCCCATGAACTGCAACGACTACCATCTGTGAATGTGGTCACAACTCCTAAATCCAATTTTTTATGGGAGATATATTTGCAACTTTTGGCAGGAAATACCATTCCACCCAATTCCAATTTATTTTTGTCACTGTCCAACTGGACGATACTACTTTTTATTTATTATTTTACTTACTTAGCGAAACAGCACAGAACAGGCCCTTCCAGCTCAACAAGCCGCGTCGCCTATATTTAACTCCTGCCTATTCACAGGACAATTTACAATGACCAATTAATTTACTAACCAGCAGGTCTTTAGACTGTGGGAGGAAACTGGAGCACCTGGAGGAAACCCTCGCAGTAATGGGGAGAACGTACAAATTCCTTACAGACAGCGTGAGCAGTAATAGTGCCACGCTAACCACTATGCTACTGAGGCAACCCTTTTCTTTGATTACACTACAGCATTCATTGGATTTCATCTTCCCAATTCCATCCCACTGCCTACGGAGTTTAATTGGGCAATGTAATGGTAGGTTAATTGGCTGCTGTGAATTGTCCTCTGATTGGGCTCAGGTTATATCAGGGGTTGCTGAGTGGTGCAGAAAAAGGACCAGAATGGATGGTGGATGGACGGATGGATGGATAATCAATCTTCAGAATGGTTAGCAGGAGGAGAAGATAGCAGCACGCGCAGCTCTCCGATGAAGATGATATTGTATCCGTTAAATAGGGGCTGTGGACAATTCTGATTTGATGGAGACAGACGTGAAGGCACAGAGGAACATCTGGAGAAATTTCTGAAACGCCGGTTCACTGCCGCTGTTACTGGGCGATTGAGAATCTTCCAGAGGGAAGGCCCCAAAATCCCCGGCTTTGCCTGCTGCTGGCGACTGAGACTGAGGTCGAATCGTTCGGATAGAGATAGTGCTCAGTACTCAGTGTCGGAGGGCTGATCGGAGGCTCGAAGTTTTCAGACGACTCAGAGTCGGACTGTGGTCGGGTATGGCAGGGAGAGTTTTCTTCCTTCTTCCGTCTGCGTGAGATGTGGGACATTCGAGAGACTTTGAACTTTTTTTACTGTGCCATGGCCTGTTCTTCATCAAGTTATGGTATTGTTGCACTGTTGTAACTATATGTTATAATTATGTGGTTTTGTTAGTTTTTTCAGTCTTGGTCTGTCCTGTGTTTTGTGATATCACACTGGAGGAATATTGTATCATTTCTTAATGCATGCATTACTAAATGACAATAAAAGAGGACTGCGTGTCCTCATAATCTAATCTAATCTAATATGGTGTCAGGAATTCATTTTTAATTTCTTCATTTATTTTGAGAAAATAACTACTGCTGCCCCAGGACAGGTTCACGTATCAGTCTTAAAGTAACATTACAAGGACGGGATCTTCTGGAGATCCTCTGTTATGATTCAAACAAGCAATCCTTTTCCCTCAATGATCAAAAAAACTTTGCTGGCAATTTGTGGGTGTGAGGTGATGCATATTAAAATTAATATTTGTGCTTTGCTGTAAAAGTAGCACAGAGCAGTTAATTTACTCAAGCTTCAGAGACAAGCAAAAATGGCAAGTATTTGTTCCCTGTGGAACTGTTGACTAAAGCTAAATACATGTATACCAGAAACAGGGAGTTGCGGAGTTCTCAGTGAAATGGTAATGTAGCAGTCAATTGTTAATACCCTTTCTATCAGTGAGCTGGAGATCAGCTAACTAACAAACATTGCGCCTGGGTCATTTCTTTCCTGAATAGAGCAACTACTCACCTTAACTAGCTAAACATTTTGGAGTGCCTAACCCATACATCTGGAACACTACACTAATCCCAATCATATTTGCAGATACATTGCAGAAAATAGTCTCAGTGGTTCAGTAATAACACACGGGAACAGGTATATGCAAACAGTCCTCAAGCTAACTGAGAAGATTTAGAAATATTCATCAATATGAAGTCTATGGCTGAAGGCAATTTAAAGGCAGTTGAGAGCAAGAGATTGAGAATCCAGGTAAGAATAATCACTTGAAATTGCACTACAGTATTTGTGTTCAAAAAAAATAAAATTAGAAAATTGTGAAGAAGATTACAGGTATTCAGATATCTTTACTTAGCTTTAAAAATTTGAATATAAAAGAACTGTATATAAAGATTATCTTACATGATTTGATCAGCAATGCAAAGCCTGAAAAGAGCCTGAAAACGCAAAGTGGGTAAAATATCAATCTTGTAATGGAAATTTTTTTCAGGACCAAGCGGTAAGAACAAGTTTTGTGGGACTAACTAGAGAACTCAATTAAAAGGCTATCAAAGTAGGGCAAACTGATTGGCCTCATTCTGTGCAGTAAAATGCAATGATTCTATTGCTGCAGACTTCCAGAAATGCAGTATTATTATAAACCAATGATCTTCCAATTAATAGTTACATTCAAACTGTTCAACTATTTGTATCGATAAATATAATGTTGTTAAGGTTGTGCCATCATACACTTTGATCATTTTGTACTTGTAAGAGAATGTATCATTTTCAGAATCAGAATCAAATTTAATGTCACCAGCATACATTGTGAAATTTGTTAACTTAGTGGCAGCGGTGCAATAGTAAATATAGAAAATAAATAAATTACAGTAATAAATTAATTAATTATCATCATTCCCACAATCCTGAATGAGAAGTTGCAGAACCTGAGTCTCTGTACCTCCCTCTGCAATTGGATCCTCAACTTCCTAACCGGAAGACCACAATCTGTACGGATTGGTGATAACATATCCTCCTCGCTGATGATCAACACTGGTGAACCTCAGGGGTGTGTGCTCAGCCCACTGCTCTACTCTCTACATACACATGACTGTGTGGCTAGGCACAGCTCAAATACCATCTATAAATTTGCTAACGATACAACCATTGTTGGTAGGATCTCAGGTGGTGACGAGGGGCGTACAGGAGTGAGAGATGCCAACTAGTGGAGCGGTGCCACAGCAACAATCTGGCACTCAACATCAGTAAGACGAAAAAGCTGACTGTGGACTTCAGGAAGGGCAAGACGAAGGAACACATACCAATCCTCATAGAAGGATAAGAAGTGGAGAGAGTGAGCAGTTTCAAGTTCCTGGGTATCAAGATCTCTGAGGATCTAACCCGGTCCCAACATATCAATGTAGTTATAAAGAACCCAACATATCGATGTAGTTGTAAAGAAAGTTATAAAGATGCTACCATCAGGAAGAAGGTAAAGGCGCCTTGGGTCCCACACTACCAGGTTCAGGAATAGTTATTATTCTTCAACCATCAGGCTCCTGCAACAACGTGGATAACTTCACTCACCCCAGCACTGATGAATTCCACAACCTACAGACTTACTTCAAATGAGACTCACTTTTGGGGTGTTATTAATTAATTTAAATTATTATTATTATTATTATTATTATTACTATTATTATTGATTTGCACAGATTGTCTTCCTTCACACATTTGATGTTTGTCAGTCTTTGATATAGTTTTCCATTGATTCAATTGTATGTCTTTGTTCTATTGTGAATAATGGCTGCCAGAAAATGAGTTTCAAGGTGACATATAACATACATTGCACAAGGGCCAAGGATGCTGCTGCCCACTATGAATATTTCTATGCTGTTGCCTTCAGAGGCACTGATTTGGGTCACTGTGTTTATAAAAATGAAATCCTTTATTCCAAGTGATTTGTTTTCTGTAACCTGCTTTTAATTTCCCCAAATGATGAGCGATACTGGATGCCAAATGCTATGCAATCACCATGCTATACATTTTCAGAGGTGATGATATATGGCAGACCTTACTATATTTTGTATTTCTAAAACCACTGCACAACATAGTGTTGTGAATAGGATAGTTCAAATTTGTGCAAGTCAACATTTTTCAGATCAACAGTGCCAGCTGCTGGAATTTGGCCGTATTGCCTCAATCTGGAAAACAGTTTGAAACATTTCTGGAATTAATGCACATGGTAAAAAATAACTGAAGACAAACACAAAGACAAAAAAAGAATCAGGACAACATTCTAAATTTAAAAAATGATTGCCGTAGTAATAAGAACAGAAAACAATAAAGTTGTTCACAGGTTTATTTTTTAAACTTCAAATAGAAAAGGCTGGAAAATTCAAGCTGCATCTTTGGAATGAGAAACAACAGCTGTTTATAGTCATAGAGTCATAGAAAATCACAGCACAGAAACAAGCCCTTCCACCCATCTAGTCCATGCTGAAACATTTAAAATGCCTACTCCCATCAACCTGCACGGGGACCACAGCCATCCATGTACCTGTCCAAACTTCTCTTAAATGTTCATATTCAATATTATATCATATTAAATGCTCGTATTCATCACTTGCACTGGCAGCTCATTCCACACTCTCATCACCCTCTGAGTGAAGAAGTTTCCCCCCATGTTCCCTTAAACTTTTCAGCTTTCACCCTTAACCCGTGATTGGTTGTAGTCCTGCCCAACCTCAGTGGAAAAAGCCTGGTTCCATTTACCCTATCTATACACCTCATAATTTTGTATACCTCTATCAAATCTCCTCTCAAGCTTCTATGTTCCAAGAAATAAAGTCCTAACCCATTTTATCTTTCCTTATAACTCAAGTCCACCAGACCCAGCAAAATTCTTGTAAATTTTCTCTGTACGCTTTCAACCTTATTTACATCTTTCCTGTAGTGAGGAAAGAGCACGCAATACTCCAAATTAGGCCTCCCCGATGTCTTCAACAACTTCAACATAACATCCCATCTTCTGTACCCAATGCTTTAATTTATGAAGGTCAATATGCCCTTTCTTTATGACCCTGTCTGCCTGTGACTCCACTTTCAATGAATTATGGACCTGTATTCCCACATCCCTTTGTTCTACCGCACTCTTCAGTGCCTGACCGCTCACTGTGGAACACCTAGCATGGTTGGTCCTACTGAAGTGCAATACCTCCCACATGTCTGCATTAAATTCCATCTGCCATCTTTCAGTGCTGATGAAGGGTCTCAGCCCAAAACGTTGACTGTTTACTCTTTTCCATTGATGCTGCCTGGCCTGCTGAGTTCCTCCAGCATGTTGTGCGCGGTGCTTTGGATTTCCAGCATCTGCAGATTTCCTCCTGTTTGTGTCATTTCCATTTTTTCAGCTGGTCTAGTTCCCACTGCAAGCTGTGATAGCCTTCCTCGCTGTCCACTACACCTGCGATCTTAGGCAGTGAGGAAGGCTACCACAGTTGAAGACCCTTTGCCAGAACAAGGAAAGAGAGGAAATGAGTATTTTTTCCATAATTGGAGGTTATGTGGGGCCAGATAAACAAGTATCATGAGGACAAATTGTTAAAAATAGAGAACACATGATGGAGAAGTAAAAAGCATTTAAATTTATTTTTAAGCTACTGAAACAAATTAATGACAAGTGAAAATGAGAAAACAGCATCAACTTGAGGTTAAAAAGATCAATGAGCAAAAAAATCTGAAAAATATTACAAAAAGAATGCATTCCATCCCTTGAGTCTGCTTGTGCCATTCAATTTGCTCGTCTGTACTTCAAATCCCGTCATATTTCTTCAGATAATAATAATTTATTTATCAGTCTTGAATGAAGCAATTGTCACACCATTCATATGTTTTTGAGGAGTGTTCCAATTTGCTACTTTCTGAATGGGAAAGGATTCCCCACTTGAATAGTTTAGCTGCACAGGTATTAGCATAAAGGGCATGCTGGACAAACTAACTTGCAAAACAAAAGCGAGCAGAGCGGCGGACACCCCTGCTGAAATCTGGAGGAAAACACACAGAGGATGCAGAGGGGGATCACAAAGTCAAGGAAAGAGGACCAGGTCGAGACAACAGGGACTTATGGAGAATAGGAGTTCCGTGGGTAATACCGTTCCGGCTGACTGGAAGTGCACTGAGAGTGGTAAGTGTAAAGCAGTTGGGTGCTTACTGTTCTGGTTAACAACAGATGGTGCAATCCGGGTCATATTACGATCGAGGAACGTGTTTGTAGGCCGGATATTGAACTTTTTGCTGTTGGACTCCGGCCACATTCCACCGTGATACAACACTGGTGGCACGGGAGGTCGTTCCTGCCTGTGGCCATCGAACTTGCAGCTCCTCCCGTGGAGGGCCAGACACCCTGAGCCAATAGACTGGTCCTGGACTTATTTTCCATCTGGCATAGTTTGTATTTTGTTGTTTGATTGTTTGTCGTTTTTGTATTGCTATATTTACGCTCTATTCTTGGCTGGTGCGGCTGTAACAAAACCAAATTTCCCTCGGGATTAATAAAGTATATCTATCTATCTAACAAAAGGGTTGCAGGGAAATAGAATTGAAAGCTCAAATGTTGAAACTCTGTCATAAAATTAATAATCTGGGGGGGGTGGGGGGGCAAAGAAATCTCTTAATCTGTTGCAATCTGTCCTATTTTGCTATTCAAAGTTAGGTACATCAAAATATCTCTGAGGATTTATCCTGGGCTCAACATATCGATATAGTTGTAAAGAAAGCATGACAGCGGCTATATTTCATTAAGAGTTTGAGAAGATTTGGTATGTCACCAAAGGCGCTCACAAATTTCTACAGATGTACTGTGGAGACTTGCAGCATGGGCAACTGCTGGTCTTCCATACAACCTTGCCCAGGCCTGCGCCCTGGAGAGTGAAGACTTTCCAGGCGCAGATCCATGGTCTCGCAAGACTGTGGAGAGCACTCGAACTGGTTGCATCACCATCTGGTATGGGGGGGGGAGTGAGCCACTGCACAGGATTGAAAGAAGCTGCAGAAGGTTGTGAACTTAGTTTGCTCCATCATGGCACTAGGCTCCGTAGTATCCTGGACATCTCCAAGTTGCCTCAAAAAGGCGGTGTTCATCATTAAGGACCCCTTATCACCCATGTCATGCCTTGTTCTCATTGCTACCATGAGGAAATAAGTATAGAGAAGCCTGAAGGCACACACTCAATGATTCAGGAACAGTTTTTTCCCTTCTGCCATCCAATTTCTGAAAGGACATTGAACCCATGAACACTACCTCATTAATTCACCATTTTTACTATTTTGTGTTGCAATCTCCTGCTGCCACGAAAACAACAATTTTCATGGCATGTTGGTGATTTTAAATCTGTTTCTGAATTATGCACACAAGAGATTCTGCAAATGCTGGAAGTCCAGAGAAGCACGTACAAAATGCTGGAGGAACTCAGCTCATCAGGCAGTATCTATGCAGAGGAATAAAGAGTCAACGTTTTGGGCCGAGACCCTTCATTAGGACCTTCATTGTTGTCCATTGATGCTGCCTAACCTGCTGATTTACTCTGGCATTGTGTATGTTACTCAAAATTATGTAACGACTTTTTATCATAAAATTTCAGAAGCCTCATTTTAAGTCAGTGTTCTCATCATTCCCTGGGTATTATGAATTCTAAGGGATGAGAGTTATGAGTTAAAATACTCAGAAAAGAATCGATGCTTTTCTATAAAATAAACTGGAGCAAAATTCAAGAAATGATTACCATGGGTGTTACTTTGACAGAATTTCCCAGCGAGCAGTTTTCCCAATCATCCTTTTGATCTCATGGCTTAGAGAAAAAAAACCTACCTTATCCTTGCAATTAAGATAGTTTGTATTTGCAATAAGAAGGGATCTTAAAAATACTGACTGAGCCAGTATTTTCTGTGAAATCCCTGACATGCAATAACAGAACAATGAAATAAAAGATCTTGCAAAGGGATTTGGGTTGTGTGATGAAAGTTACAAATGGCAGCAAAATTAATCCATAAATCATCACTGCTAATAATATCCCCTTTTTTGTGTGAGTATCAATCGCTTTTAATATATTATTTCTGTTCAAGGTAGCAGAATCCCACAGAAATACTTTAATACTATTTATCAGTTTTAATCCTACCCAAAAGAAATATTGAAAATGATTGATTCCATTTCTAAAAAACAAAGAGGTCATTGTTTCTTGTGGAATCTCGCATTAGGTGGAATAAAATGCTTTCCTTTTCACTTATGCAGCTTTTGTAGCTAAGTTTTCCATTTCAACTCTACACAACCTGTCCATTTCCCTTTATCCCCGGTTCCTATTCAAAGTGCAAAGTACCTTTACTATCAAAGTATGTTAATGTAACACCCTGGGAAAAGTTTCACTGCTAATGTAATAGTTTATTTTTTCTGTAGCAGCAGTGTTTGGGTTATGGCTGGCGATAACAGGGGCTTCGGAATGTGCGCCATCCAATGAAGATAGTGTTTTTTCTTGTTGTGTGCCTGAGGCCAAGATACCTGAAAGGAGATCTCGTGGACACCAGAAAGGAGTGGACTTGGAGTGGGGATCGGGTGTCAACAAAGCCCGGGGAAATCGATGGAGGACCAGTGGAAGGGAAACCGTGAGCTCCAACTTGTGCACATTAGACTGTTTCATTAAAATGGGCCCTTTTCTTTTGTTTTACTTTACTAGTCAAATTAGCCCTTAGTCAAATTAAGAATTATAATGCTAAATCATTTAATTGCATATAGTGCACTGTTTGTTATATCGTGGTACTGATTTGTAACAGGGTAACACATTGTGCAGCATCCACCCAAAGAGGAGGTTTCGCACCTCAATCTCATATGTTTGATGGGGCCAGAGATTGCCTTCCCTAGACTTACACAGTCAACAGAACCCGAGGGTTACATATACACTATACGGCATTGAGATTCAACTCCTTACGGCCAGTCATAAAACAAAAAAACCCAAACGAACCCACAAAAAAAGGTCAAACACTCAATGTGCAGAGAAAAAGACAAATCATGCAAACAGTAAGTGCAAACATAACAGCATTCTGAACTGAAATCCACAGAGAGTCTGTCCACAGACCCTTAGTTCTGTGCCGAACCAAGTAAATGATGCGGAGCAGTGAGCTGAAATGGCCCAATCCTCACCTCAAGCCCTGACACACTGACCTTTTTAATCTGACATGGATTCTAAATTGTCATCCAAACACTGGGACCAGTCGCTTCGACCAGCTCTGGCGCCTGGATCCCGCCACCTCGATTTGGCCTGTACCCAACCTTTCCAATTCGGCCCAGCACTCAAGTCGATCAAGTCTTGGGTCCTTCTCGCTCTTGGCAATGGGCCCATTGCCTCACCTCAGTTCTGACACATCGAATTACCTCCAAGTCCAAAAGGAAGTTACAGACCTTTACTTGTGATGATCGTTCAACAGAAAAGGTGATTAACAAAGTACTTAGTTGTTTTCTTTGTTTTGTTAGTCACCAGCCAGAAGTCGCTGAGATTCCCCAGCACCATTTTAAAGCAGACTAAACTTCACTAATCCTATTTCAATATATCTGAGAAGAGAAATGTATATACCATTAACCAAATACCTGTTGTCAACATAGCTTGCTCAGATCTATAATTATGCAAAAAGCAATTGAACACCCGGAATTTTTTCAGTTGATTGGAGATAGCAAGCATGGATTTTAAAGGTAAGTTCATCCCCCACAAATCTGACTGAATTTTTTGTGATGTTATTTCTATGAATTGTCTATAGCAGGGGTTCCCAACCTATTCTATGCCATGGACCAATGCCATTAAGCAAGGGGTCTGTGGACACCAGGCTGGGAGCCCCTGGTCTAAAGGAATTTGATAAAGCATCTCACGAGAGATGATTCCCTAAAGTTGAACATCATGAGACTGATGGTCTGTTACTCACCTGATCAGGAAGCAGGTACACAAATTGGCAGGCTATGATGAGGTGGGCTGCTAAAAGCTACACTCAGAGGCCATTTTATTAGGTACCTCCTGCATCTAAAAAAAGTGGCCAAGGAATGCATGCTCATGGCCTTCTGCTGCTATAGCCCATCCACTTCAGGGTTCGAAAAGTTGCACATTCAGAGATGCTCTTCTGCACATCACTGTTGTAACACATTGTTATGTGATTTAAGGTCAACCTTCCGTCAGCTTGAACCAGTCTGGCCACTGTCCTTTGACCTCTCTCATTAACATGGCTTTTTCACCCATAAAAGTGCCGTTCACTGGATTTTTTGTTTTGTTTTGTTTTTAGCATCATTCTCTGTAAATTCTAGAAAATGTTATGCGTGAAAATCCCAGGAGATCGGCAGTTTCTGAGATACTCAAATCACCCCTTCTGACACCAACGATCAATCCATGGGCAAAGGTCACTTAGATCACATTTCTCCCCCACTTCAATGTTTGGTCTGAACAACAACTGGACCTTTTGACCCCTGCCTGCATGCTTTTATGCCTTGAGTTGCTGCCGCATGATTGGCTGATTAGATATTTGCATTAATGAGCAGGTGTACAGTTGTATCTAATAAAGTGGCCACCGTTTGTACATTGGGGCTATAAATCCAACAGGAAGTTCATGCTCTTCTGCCTCAATGATTCCACTTGGGAAAGGACATCGTAATCAGAATTCAGAAGTAGAATCAATGCATGAATTCTCCCCGTGGAAATCAGAGGCACTCTCAATGATACCTACTTTAATTTAATCAGCAGAGCAAGATAATTTTCCCGTGTGCTGTTGAGTTGGCTAATTTTGGATAACAAAGTGTGCGATTCATTTCCATTAAAAATGTCAAAAAGATGCTTGTGGCTCTGTGATATACCTTAGAAACACAAATGCTTGAAAATAAACATTCAGTTCCTGTCAGATAGTCTAAGCACCTGATTTTACTTATGGAGAATGGCTCATTGAGTAAGGTACCACAGAGCTGGTATCTTCGGAGCAATAAACCAATACGAGTCAGTGGCTTCATGAAAAGCGGATTGCAGGTGGAATGAAGTAAACAAACTGAACAGTGAATATATTTATCAGTTCACTGGGCACTTTGATAATCAAAAGCAATACATTTAATCCCTGAAGTAAATTTTTCAGGAAGTAATTTTTAAGAAGTACTTTAACCCTAATGTAAAAGTTTCAAAATATTAACTGAACTTATGTAAATAAATAAATGGAAAAATATTCCTTTGTTCTCAGACCTAGTTTTGATGTTTTCTTTGATGCTTTCAAAGTAAAATTTATTCTTCAGAACATAAAACAACAATTCCTGCTGCTGCTGGTAAGGAGTTAGTACGTTCTCCCTGTAGCCATGTGGGTTACCACCAGGGTGCTCCAATTTCCTTCCACAGCCCAAAGACTTACCAGTTGGAGGGTTAATTGGTCATTGTAAATTGTTCTGCAATTAGGTTAGGGTAAATCTGGGGTTGCTGGGCGACGTGGCTCGAAGGGCCGGAAGGGGTTACTCCGCGCCAAGTCTCAATAAATAAATACCTTCCTCCAATCACCCTAAAATTATGCCCTCTCACTATTGCCATTTCGGACCTTAAAAATAGGCACGCTATCGAACATCTTAACATCTTATTCAAATCTATCATGTCACTTCTCATCCTCTTTCACTCCAAAGAGAAAAACCCTAGCTCACTCAACCCTTCCTCATGCTCTCTAGTCCAGGCAGCATCTTGGTAAATCTCCTCCGCACCCTCTCTAAAGTTTTCACATCCCTTCTGTAATGAGGCGATCAGAACTGAATACAATACTCCAAATAGTGTCAGACCAGAGCTACAACAATACTCTGCGGCTCGTGAACTCAGTCTCCCAACCAATGAAGGCCAACAAACCATACGCCTTCTTAACCACCCTATCAATTTGCGAGGCAATTCTGAGGAATCACTTGATATGGATCCCTCTGTTCCTCCACTTTGCAAAGAATCCTGCCATTAACCTTGTACTCTGCCTTCAAGTTCGATCTTCCAAAGTGAATCACTTCACTTTTTTATGGATTGGACTTCATCTGCCACTTCTCAGACCAGTTTGGTATCCTATCAATGTCCCATTTGTTATACACAACTACCTTCTACACTATCCACAGCACCACCAACCTTCATGTCATCTGCAAACCTACTAACGCACCATTCTACTTTTTCATCTAAGTCATCTGTGAAAGTTACAAAGGGAAAGGGTCCCAGAACAGATCCCTGCAGAACACCACGAGTCTCAGATCTTCTCCAGGCAGTAAACGCTCCATAAATCTACCCGCAAGCAGAACTCAAAAGGAACAGCAGAAAAGTGGAAACAACTGACATACCTGATTTATCTTTCACTGTTCAATATTCAGATTATGTCAGTAACTGCTTTCTATGAGTTTTTTTCCTAGCGTATATATATGCATGTGTGTGTGTGTGTGTGTATACATACACACACACAGATACATATGTACATAATATTTAATAATGAACATTAGATTAGATTAGATTAGATTATAAGGACACACAGTCCTCTTTTATTGTCATTTAGTAATGCATGCATTAAGAAATGATACAATATTCCTCCAGTGTGATATCACAGAAACACAGAACAGACCAAGACTGAAAAACTGACAAAAACCACATAATTATAACATATAGTTACAACAGTGCAAGCAATACTGTAACTTGATGAAGAACAGGCCGTGAGCACGGTAAGAAAGTTCAAAGTCTCTTGAAAGTCCCACATCTCACGCAGATGGGAGAAGGAAGAAAACTCTCCCTGCCATACCCAACCACAGTCCGACTCTGAGTCGTCTGAAAACTTCGAGCTCCGACCAGCCCTCCAACACCGGGCACCGAGCACCGAGCACCGAGCACCATCTCTGCCGAGCGCTTCGACCCCAGCCCCAGTCGCCAGCAGCAGGCAAAGCCGAGGATTTTGGGGCCTACTCTCCAGAGATTCTCGATCGCACAGTAGCAGCAGCAGCGAACCGGCCATTTCAGAAGTTACTCCAGATGTTCCTCCGTGCTCTCACGGCTATCTCCATCAAATCAGAATTGTGCTCGGCCCCTATTTAACAAATATGATATCATTTCACCGGAGAGGCTACGCGCACTGCGTCACGCCGCCATCTTCTCCTCCCTCATGTCAAATGAATGGATATTAACATTAAGATTCAAAGATTCAAAGCACATTATTATCAAAGAATGTATAAATTATACACCTAGAAATTTGTCTGCATATAGGCAGTCACCAAGCAAGAAACTTGAATAACCCAATTTTAAAAAAAGACCAAAAACCACCACACAGAGAAAGAGAAAAAAAACACATTGTACCAACAGCATCCCAAACCGGACTGAGTCCAGATCCACTCCCGGAGCAGTCCGTGTAGGCTCAAGCCAAGCTTCGGTCCACAGTTTTCACACCAGCAGGGCAGGGAACGGACAGCAGCCGGTTCAGTACACAGCCCTGGCACCGCAAAGTAAGGGATGAAACCAGCCTGACCCTTGCCTCTGTACTCGACACTTGGGCTTTCGGTCTAACTAGGCAGGCATTTAAATTGACCAAGCACCAAGTAGTGTCACATTCTAGGACCTGGATCCCGGAGCCCCAATACACCTGTTCGCCCTGCCTGAAGCCATTCTCGATCTCACCAAATTGGCTCGGCGCTTAGAGTGATCCAACCTCACACCCGGGTTAGGTGGACGGGCATCGAAGCTCTTCCACATCGACTCCTCTCTAAGTCGCTCACTCCATCTCCGACAATGATATGAATCCCATCTGTGAACTCACTGCTCAAACATGTTGCACCTGACAATGCCTCGGCATGGTTCAACCCCCAAACCAACCTCACCTCTGCCTGCCTCCTCACTGTCTGTGGCGATAGTTCACCACAATTTGCTTCATGTAAGATATTACAAGAAATGCTTTTGGTCGATTTCTTGCCTTATGACTTACCAGTAAGCTGTCGCACCCCTTTGGTGGTGCCATCTTAAACCGGAAAGAGCCTGATGTTTGAGGAGTTGTAACGGTACTTGAGCCTGAGGCTCTTGTACCTTCTACCTGATGGCAACAGCGTGAAAAGAACATGGCCTGGGTGGTGAGGATCTTTGATGATGGATGCTGCTTTTCCACAGCAGCGTTTCATGTAGATGTGTTCAATGGTTGGGAGGGCTTTACCCGTGATAGACAGTGCCGAACCCACAACCTTCTGTAGGATTTTTCGCTCAAAGACATCGGTGTTCCCATACCAGGTCAGTCCACCACACATCTATAGAGGTGTGCCCCAAACCCTAATCTTCAGTGTTACATGACCATGGTTTCGTTTACTGTCACTTTAAAATGCCTGGATGAGGCAGGACTATGACGTCAGTATAAGAAGCTGCATCAGACCGCTGGGACTTTCAGAGAGGAGGGAAAAGAGAGAGGGAGAGTTAAGACTCCATATTGCTACAGTAATGGGTGAAGTTTTATACTTTCCCATGCCCAAAGGACTGGGTGAGTGAGTGGCACACAGTGCACATTGGATGTGTGACTGTCACTTTGTATGATCCATATGTGGATTTTGTTGGAGTATCCTGTGGCAACCACTTTTGTTAACCCTTACCTGGATTCGGGTGTGCGACATGGTAACCACTTGTGCGAAGGGATATTCCGTGGCTGTCACCTTTGGGGATATTTCTACGTGGATTTCGGGATGACTCGATGGATAAGATCTTCGGCGACTGTTACTTTGTTTTCCCAGCGTGGAACCTGCGGAATTCTTCGTAATCGACTCCTTTCTATATTTTAATATGGATTTACAAGTTTCTCCCCTCACTTATTTCTACGTGGATTACTGGACCTTTCTAGTTTGCCATCTTAAGACTTTAAGACCTGTTCCTAAGCTGAACAGTTTGGGAGCCACACACACATAACACTGTTAACTTCTGTTTATTTCGTTTAATTGTCTATATTTTTGAGTAGATACTAATAAATACTTAAACCCTGGCTCAGTTTGTGATCTATTGCTGCTGGTGCATAACATCAGTCAAAATAGAATCAACAAATATCAATAATTAGGTTGATGGCTGTCTTCATTTTGTATAACTTCACTACTTTTCCACGGAAGGAATGGTATTTTTGTATATCCTACTATGAATAAAACTAACCAGCAGCCCACTTCCCACAAAGTAACCAGCATTTTTACTTCCAGTAAGAACAGCCAATGTCTCAAAATAATCTTTACATGAACTCTCTCAGTTTTACTAAATGTTACGCACCCATTCTGCAGCTTCACTAATTTTATTTTTTGACAGTATTGCATCATGAGTACGATCTTCAAACAACTGCATTTAAACACATCAAGTTGCTAACAGTATCCAACAAGTCAACAACAAATCACTCAAAATGTATTCCTTCCCATTCACTAAAGACACATGAAATTAAGCTACTGGCCAGAGCATCTTCAATTTCTTAAATACTGTATATTCACCACTCTTAGCTAAAAATAAGGACTGTTACATTTCCCATTATATAGTTATACATTCAACATGTAAATTCGTTTTAATGATATTAAGTTATTAATATTTTAGAGACAATCTAGAGACAACCTTGCATGCCTCAATGACCCGGGGAACTGGAGTAAGGGCTTTATGCTTTGGCTCTTGATAGGGTCACCCATGCCAAACAGGGTCAAAGGATAAAGACCAGACTCAGAGTGCTCCACTGATCCTCCAGGTTCATGAGGGTTCAGCTCAGGGCTAACAACCCTGATTGGATAAACAATACTGTTACAGAAACAGCAATATGTATGCAACGGTATTCTTGAATCTCCACCCGGTTTAACATGACTGACAGTAATGAAAACTGAGAGGAAGCTACTGGCACGATGAAGCGTCTTCACCGCTGTCCTATGCCAGCAGGCATAATGGGCAGACAAATAAATATTGACAAAGTGACCTCAATGTATTTGCACTCCCACTCCAGTCCCTTTATGGATTTGTCCTTGATCAAGTAACTTAGAAGAGCGATTTCAAAGGCCCAATTTCCAAAACAATAGCTTGCATGCTCGATGAACAGTCCATCTCATTACAAGTAACAGGACGGTGGGCCTCAACAATTTTGCTCATTGTGTGAGATATAAAATTTCAAGCCAAAGAAATTTTAAGTATGAGTTCTTAGCTGCAGATTGTAACTATAACCAATTCATGCTTCTATTTCAAGAGAAATCGTAATTGGACGGATAGAGAGTTTGTTTCTCATCCATTTTAGAACTAATATGGATGGGTTGAACAACAATTAGACTGCTTGAAAAAGAGACAACTAAACCCTTATCAGCATTACAATCCCTATACCTTAAAATTTTGGTTACAATGCATTTGAGTATGGAATGGATGTCCTTAATACGAATGGATTTTTGGTCAGTGTAAGACAGATTTGCTCAAAGTTGTTTATGATGCTGGCAACTACAATTAAAACCAGTTTAGAAAAGGGATGTGATTGTAATTCTTTAAACAGAGTAGGAATTGAATGTAGTCCTTTCAGATGGATTCTTTGAAATGGGTGGGTGTGGTAGGAAAAAAAATCAATACGTTTAAGTACTCTCTCTGAAATATAAACTGTCCAGATGCCTGTCATCATCCTCTGAAATAAAGTGCTCAGCTTGCAATTACAAAGTTGCTAAAGTGCTTTAAAAGCCAGTTGATGAGTGTCTGAAAGGACTTGCACAGAATTAATGATTTTTTTTCATGTTCATCCCATGTTGATCCTCATCTTATACACTTCAATTAAATCAACTCTCCGTTTTCCAATGAGAACAACAATAGTTTCTCCACAAAAATATCTTTGTTCCATTCTAGAAATATCAGCCAAAGTCATAGAAACATACAGCATGGAAACTGTTTCTTTGATGCAGCAAAGCTACTTCAAGTAACTAAAGTACATTAATCTTATTTCATTCTCCCATCAACTCCTGCCAGATTAAGCTCACCTTTACACTTGGGGC
Organism: Mobula hypostoma; assembly: GCF_963921235.1. Lineage (NCBI taxonomy): Eukaryota > Metazoa > Chordata > Chondrichthyes > Myliobatiformes > Myliobatidae > Mobula > Mobula hypostoma. The sequence continues at coordinate 7,674,430 of NC_086126.1, read as the reverse complement.
AATTTGAAATGGCCTGATAACACACACATTTTTTCTCTAACACTATGGCAGTTGTGCACGCCTGACCATGGACCAACCTGCATTCACGATTGCATCAATTTCCAGCTTTGTGAGATCCTCCTGTAAGAGTGAAACCTTTTCATTCAGAATGTCATCCTTCTTGTAGTGTGTTGCTGGCTGCTTCAACTCTTCCGCTGCAAAAACAGAACAAAAATAGAAAGAAAACGTGAATCACGAAAATCAGAATTTTCAACCATTTTTCAAAAGGAAGGCATAGCTGACAGAAACATCTGGAAAATAGCCATTGCCTCGCTTTTCACAGAACATAGAACAATGACCATCATGTTCTAGATGTGCCACCATGATGCCAGTCTAAACTAATCCCATCTGACAGCACATAGTCGGTCTGTATCCATGCCTGTTCATGTGTCCTGGCAGGGGAGAGACCATGATCAGAAATGTAGTTCTCCCAGGACGAGAATATCCCATTGCACTTCGGGTGTTCAGATGCCTGCGATGTCCCCAAGTGTGGGAAACTCGACTGCAAAATTTGTGGTCATGGGGGACCGCATTCACGCTCTATTCAGGCTCTTGAATAAAAGGGGATAACTACACCCAACTTCACTTGTCCCATCATTGATATGTTCCCACAACCAATAACTCTTTATCTCATTATCTCATGTTCTCGTTATTTATTTATATTAGCATTTGCAGTTTGTTCTGTTTTCTTCCTTTCGTTGACCTGTTATAGCTACTTTTCTACAGATTTGCTGAGTATTCCTACAAGAAAATGAATCTCAGGATTATATATGGTGACATATATGTACTTTGACAATAAAATTTAATTTGAACTTTGAACTTCAAAATGCCTCTTAAATGTCGCTATTGTTTCCGCTTCTACCGCCTCCTCTGGTGTTCCAGATACCTACCATTCTTGGTATAGAAATCTTTGCCTCCTGAATCTTTAAACTTTCTTCCTCACACCTTTTTTATGCCATGGACCCCTACCATTAATTGAATGGTTTGTGGACCCCAGGTTGGGAACCCTTACCTTAAACCTATGCCTTCAAATTTGACATTTTCACCCTGGGGAAAAGACTCTGACTAACTACATATCAATACCTCCCATAACTTTCTATATGTCTATCAGTTCTCTCCTCATTCTCCAGTTCCCTACAGAAGATAATCCAAATTAATTCAAAATAACCTCTCCTTATAGTTAATACACTCCAATCCAGGAGACATTCTGGTGAATCTCTCTAGCACCCTCTCCAAAGCCTTCACATCCTTCTTATACTCCAAATGTGGCCGAACCAAAGTTTCATATTTCTGCAACAAGACTTTCCACCTTTTATACTCAGTGTTACTAACAATGAAGGCAAATTCCGATTCCCATTCCCTTTCCGACATGTTGGCCCATGGCCTTCTCTTGTAGCATGATGAGACCATCCTCAGGGCGGAAGAGCACCACCTTATATTCCATCTGGGTAGCCTCCAACTTGATGGCAAGAATATCGATCTCTCTTCCAGTTAAAAAAAATCCCTCCCCCTCCCCCTCCCCTCTTCTTCCAACACTCCAGTTGTTTACCTCTTCTCACCACCAATCACCTCCCACTGGGTACTCCCCCCCTTCCCTTTCTCATATGGTCCACTCTCCTCCTATCAGATTCCTTCATCTCCAGCCCTTCATCTTTCCCATCCACCTGACTTTACCTATTATCTTCAAGCTATCCACCTTCTCCTCCCCCCATCTTTTTATTCTGGCATCTTCCCCCTTTCTTTCCAGTCCTGAAGAAAGGTCTCAGCCCGAAACGTCAACTGTTTACTCATTTCCATGGACGCTGCCTGACCTGCTGAGTTCCTCCAGCATTTTGTGTGTGTCGCTTTGGATTTCCAGCATCTCAAAGGTTCAAAAGGTTCAAAGGTTCATTTACGATCAAAAGTATACAATTCTGAAATTCTTCTTCTCTGGGTAGCCATGAAACAAGAAAGAAAAAAAAGGAAGCACAATCATCACCCCCAAATCCCCCCCCGCACAAAAAACTGGACAAAAACGGAACGGGCACATCAACACCCAAATCCCCACATGCACAAAAAACACGAGAAAGATCAGGCGAAAGACACAGAATACAAAAATACTATAAGAAAAAGTGAACAGTCCAAAACCACATTCAAAACGTAGAAAACCTGGGCAGCAATCTCCGGACACAGCAACAGGCTCTCCCCTCTCTGGGTAGCCCAGCAGAGTGATCCTCAGTAATCAAAAAGCCAGCACTCACCCTCCACACTTGCCTCGATGCTTCAAACTCCCTCATCGCTTTAATCATGGCACAATGGAAGCATTAGTCAGCAAAACAGAGTTAAACATTGGCTTGCGCCCCATCCCACAGCCTGCCCACCATGAGATTTGTGCATACTGCCTCTGTCTCCCAGAATCCTCTCAGAAGCACTGGAGTGCTGAAGCACCCAAGCGTCTCAAAACTTCCACATCTGGCTCAATGTCTCAATCTCCATCGTCACTTTAGTAAGCAAGCAATGAAAGCTTTAATCGGCAAAATGGAGTCAAACATCAGCTCAAGCCCTGAGCTGTCCCACTGCCTCTGCTTCCTGGAATCCTCTTGGAGACTGCAGAGTGCTGGAACACCCAAACGATCTCCAAACTGCAAATCACAGACTCCAACAGTTCCAGAGTCACATGCAAGACGAAAACAAACACAAAAGACAATATCAACTTATTCTGCTGTCCATATATAAAATCTCCACTCCTTCTGAACAATCTAGTTTTAATTTCTGAAGGAGTATTTTCGTTAAAAGTTTCTGAACTGTGAAACCTCTTGATTATGAGACAATAATATAAACCACATCTGAGTGGCTCTCCTAATAGCTTCTGCTAAACCTTCCACAAGCAGTTTGGTTTCATGATCTATCCAGCAGGTGTCGATCAAAGGAGTGTTGTATGCAGGCACCGTCTTGTCCGGAAGATCTGCAGAATTTCTTATACTTATGAAGTCAAGTGTGTTGTATTCCTTCTTTACCACCATGCACACTCATTTTGGAACTTCTGGAGAATCCCAAGATTCCTCCCCCCCCCCCCCCCCATAGTCCAATGGTCCAGCCTTTTACTAACAGCTTCTCTCTTGTATTTGATTCCCAAATGTATCACCTCACTCTTCTGGATTAATCTCCATCTGACATTTCTCTACCTATACTTCCAACTGATCTATGTCCCGCTGTATTCTTTAACAAAGTGAAAATTGATCTGGCTTATTGAAAATAAAGTATAAATTTTGTATTTATTTGTCTGGTTCCTTCTCACTGCCCCTTACGTCACTGCCGTTTAGGACAACAATGAAGGTCTTCCATCTCTGGCAGTGTTCAGGGCTTCCTTCATCATCTCATTAACTCTCCGTTTTCACGACTGTCAGTCACGCAAGTCCCAGGTGGAGACTCAGGAATACTACCTCACATACTGTTGTAGAAGGCTTCTTCACTGCTGTTTCCATAACAGTTTCATTTTACCAGTCAGGGTTGTTATCCCTGAACTGAAACCGCACCCCAACCCACCCCTACCAAACCGCTCTTAGTCTGGCCTCTACCCTTTGACCTGTTTTGCATGGGTGACCCTACCAAAAGCCAAAGCATAAAGCCCTGGCTCCAGCCAACACAGCTCTCTGGTTCACTGAGACAATGACAAGGTTGTGGTCTTCTTGGAGGTCATCAGGTTCTTAATACCTCCCAAAATATTTTAAAGTCAGCAAAGTACTGCTAAAATAGAAGACTGCAGAGAGACATTGATGAGATGCAGAAGTGGGCTGAGAAGTGGCAGATGGAGTTCAACCTGGAGAAGTGTGAGGTGGTACACTCTGGAAGGACAAACTCCAAGGCAGAGTACAAAGTAAATGGAAGGATACTTGGAAGTGTGGAGAAGCAGCGGGATCTAGGGGTACATGTCCACAGACCCCTGAAAGTTGCCTCACAGGTAGATAGGGTAGTTAAGAAAGCTTATGAAGTGTTAGCTTTCATAAGTCGAGGGATAGAGTTTAAGAGTCACGGGGTAATGATGCAGCTCTATAAAACTCTGGTTAGGCCACACTTGGAGTACTGTGTCCAGTTCTGGTTGCCTCACTATAGGAAGGATGTGGAAGCATTGGAAAGGGTACAGGGGAGATTTACCAGGATGCTGCCCGGTTTAGAGAGTATGCATTATGATCAGAGATTAAGGGAGCTAGGGCTTTACTCTCTGGACAGAAGGAGGATGAGAGAAGACATGATAGAGGTATACAAGATAATAAGAGGAATAGATGGAGTGGACAGCCAGCGCCTCTTCCCCAGGGCACCACTGCTCAATACAAGAAGACATGGCTTTAAGATAAAGGGTGGGAAGTTCAAGGGGGATATTAGAGGAAGGTTTTTTACTCAGAGAGTGGTTGGTGAGTGGAATGCACTGCCTGAGTCAGTGGTGGAAGCAGATACACTAGTGAAATTTAAGAGACTACTAGACAGGTATATGGAGGAATTTAAGGTGGGGGGTTATATGGGATGCAGGGTTTAAGGGTTGGCACAACATTGTGTGCCAAAGGGCCTGTACTGTGCTGTACTATTCTATGTTCTATGTTCTAAATTCAATAACCTAATTCCATCCTGCAAGGGCCGTAACAGTGAAAACCCAAAGAACATGGGATGAACTGAATCACACGTCTCACAACATATGTTAGCGCCTAAGTGTCCAAAATAGTGACAGATAGGAAATAAGCCATCCACCATGGTGTTTTGTCATCTCCATAGGCATGAGGATCCAGGAATCAGGTGCAGGTAAATGAAGGTGGATGCTTGGTGGTTGATATGGACATGGTGGCCCAGAAGGCCTGTTTCTATGCTGTACAACTCTATATCACTCTGCATTTACAAAGTGTACAAATGCTCACAAGTACCAGAGCACCTTCTAGATAGATAGATAGATAGATAGACATACTTCATTGATCCCGAGGGAAATTGGGTTTCGTTACAGTTGCACCAACCAAAAGAGTATAAACATGGGTGTTCTCTAAACACTCATGGTGTCTAACTAGAGAAGTTATTCTTTGAAATAGAAACGCTTCAAAAATAAAAATCTATGATCCATATTTCATATATTGTAGTATGGCCAAGATTATCTTTGCAGTGCCAACACTGTATTTAATCTATCAGATTTAAGCTTGGGTGACTAAATATCTCACATGCAAGTAAGTTATTAGTGAGTTTACAAGGCAATCTGGAGTAAAATTTTTAAATATATTTGATATCTAGCCAAAGTACCCTCATAACTGCAAGTATATATGTCGGGTCTCAAAATCAATTTAAAATTAATTTTATCTCGGCAATAAACTGGACTGCATAATTTATACTTCCCAGGAATGTAATAAATGGAATCTGCGAGTTGCAGCACAGTGCATGACAACATCAACTTATCCTGCGGCCCATATATAAAATCTACGCTCCTTCTGAACAATCTAGTTTTAATTTCTGAAGGAGTGTTTTTGTTAAAATTTCTTGAACTGTGAAATCTCTTGATTATGGGACAGTAATATAAACCACATCTGAATGATTCTCCTAATAGTTTCTGTTAAACCTTCCATAAGCAATTTGATCAAATTAATGCCTTTACATGCATTTATGTAACGCTTACCAAACTCTGGAAGCCAATTGATCACTGCCAAATGATTCAATTGAATCTTTAAGCCATAAAACTTGTGTTCATTTTGTGTTTGATTAAATGGTTTAATAAAATTCTAGATGACTTTATGGTATTTATGTAAAATTTCTTTCTTTAGTGCCTAGTGCAATAAAAGTTCACTTGAGTGGTTATACAAATATTAGAATGGGTGCCTATTCAGAATTTATTCCTCAGAAATTCTGAAAGTGAGATGGAGATTCTCTTACATTGACATAATTAGACTGTAGTCTAATTCATGCAAATTTATGATAGTATTTACTTTCAATGCTGGTCACTTCTCTCTGTGCAAAGGTGCTAGGTGGGAGTTCAGTGAAGATATCTGCAGAAGCCACGTATCTATTTTCTGTCTGTATTGTATTTTATGTTGAGTGTTTTATTATGGGTAGTTAGTCACGTGGATTGGGGCATGGTACGAGCAAAGAGTTTAGTTACAAATTTGTGCTTTGCCTTTACCTCAGTCTAGTTTGGGTAGAGCTAGGGAATGGGCCAGTGGTGATATCCCCGCGCCTTGTGGTGCATTGCACAGTAACTTGGAGTTTCTTTAACATTTGTTTCTGTTTTTTTAAAGAGGCCGAGTTGCTAGCTTGAAGCTCAACCCAGCATGGATGGAAAACATACAAAAAGCCAGCCAGATTTGAACCCAGACCATCCATCTCAAAGTTTGGTGCTGATGCCACTACACTACCAGCCAGCATATATATTTTTGTTGACTATTTAAATATGCCTGCACACTCTTAAATACGTTTAAGAATACTTGGCTGAAGTACATTTAAATACACTAAAACTGCTTATTTTGTCATATTGTTAGTATTATCATTTTATAATTAGTTTTTATCATTTCAAGATTGTTCGTTTTGCTGGCTGCTTAATAAAAGATTGTAATAGAAGATCAAGAGCAGCACAAATTTGACTGGGCATCAGTGAAAGTCATGGCACGAGCAAACATGCGGCATGCAAGAGAATTCCTAGCAGGGTGGTTTATCACGAACAATTTTGTAAGCAGACATGTAACCTTGATTCTATCTATGAGCCAATGCGGGCAAAATTCTAGACCACAATGCACAGAGTTCACCACGCAACCAATCAGTGATGAGATCTCCCCCCACATCACAACTGAGTTTCCGTAATCAGGGTCAATCAGCTACTTGATGTGTACTGTGTATCAAGGCCAAGCATTCAGAGGACACACCACCAATTAACAGCGTACCGATGACGTCTCCTCGTATGGTGATGGAACATTTGCAAATGAATTGCCAAGATCAGAGGAAAAACTCAACCCAACCATCAACACCCGAGTTACAAATTTCCGAATTATTTCCATACTTTCAAGTTTGTCATTATGGAGAGCACACGTGCTGCCTAGTCTCTGAGCAGTTTCGGTTTGTTTTCAAGTAACTGCTGCAATATCCTCAATACAAAGGTATAATTTCATACACACAATTCCCAAAATAAGTAATGGGAGTGATAAATAGATAACTCACAATGTTGAGGATAAGAAACAGTAAAAATCAAAATCAATGCAAACATTACTTGTTATAGTGACACGATACTGGGCGAATCTTTCTCCTTAACGCTATTAAGATTGCTTTGAAACCGCACTGCAGTGAACATCGGGGTTCCAGAAATGTAATGAAGTAAAATGTTGCATTCCCTCGTATACCTAGCTAAACAAGGCGACTATAAAATGATCCATAAATTCACCAATGACACAGCTATTGTTGGCAAAAATCTCAGATGGTAACAAGGGGACGAGATAGCTCACCTCAGCGTCAGCAAAATCAAGAGGTTGGTTGTGGACTTCAGGAAGGGGAAGTCAGGACACACACACCAGTCCTCATCAAGGGCTCAGCAGTGGAAAGGGTGAGCAAATTCAAGTTCCTGCGTGTCAACATCTCTGAAGATGCAAATACAAAGAAGGCACACCAGCGGCAAAATCTCCTTAGGAGTTTGAGGAGGTTTGGTACATCACCAAAGACACTCATAAATTTCTACAGGTGTACTGTGGAGAGCACTCTAACTGGCTGCTTCACCATCTGGTATGGGGGCAACGATGCACAGGATCGTAATAAGCTGCAGAGCTTTGAAAGTTCAGCCAGTGGTATCACTGACATTAGCCTCCCCAGCATCCAGGACAATGCCCCAGAAAGGCAGCATCCATCATTAAGAAGACCCGAGCACCATTCAGATGAAACAGGTTTTATTTTATCCATACATAGCTATCCATTACAAGCACACACAAAATGCTGGGGAACTCAGCAGGTCAGGCAGCATCTGTGGAGGAGAATAAAGGCACAAGCTTTAGAATGCATTAGCAGTATAATTTGTGTTCTACAAAATAAGCCAACAATAGCCTTCATATTTAAAATGCAGAAAATGAAGCTTGGCGTTTTAATGTACTTGACAGTATAATTTTCTTTGAAAGGGTTATTTAGCTCATTTGTCCTGCAGATTCAATAATAAATATCCTTTTCTTCTGCTTCAGCTCACCATCCCTTCTGGTGCATAGGCTACGAACAGCAGCTTACCAGCATCCTCTGTCCTAGATCTTTCAAAGCATCGAAGATCCTTCCTCTCCAGGCATGAAGTCTTTGGAGCTTCCGCTGGCATTTCGGTTCCACTGTTTTTTTTTTACGGGATGGGATTGCTAGCCCCATGCCCAACCCTCCTCCTTTCATAGCCAGGCTTGGGACCATCCATAGCAGAGTTAATAACACACATGCTCAAAGGATTTTACCAAAGTATGATCAACACCTGCTACTGACAGCAACCGAGAGAAGGTGGTTGAAAGAAGGATACTTTTTCTGGCAAGAAATTATAATGTGTAGTGGGCTGTCACCTGCCAATATACTGTGAAGAAAGATTACATTTTGAGTTCCAAGTCATACCCAAGACAATTCAGCAGCTTATAAAAATATATGAAATAAAAGCATCATTAGACCTTATGGTTCAACCTACACTTACATAATTAATATTGATTAAAAATGGACAACATTCCCATACTTCCTTGTGGCAGCTCACTAATCGCAAGTCAATCTTTAAACCATACAAATATAATTTATTCCCAATGCCATGAACTCATTCTTTGCATTGACTTTTTATGTGGCATATTTTTGAATGTCTTTTGGAAAACCAAATACTCTAACATCAACTGGTTTCCACCCGCAAAAATTTTCTCCTAATTTATCTTTTTAAAATCAGACCACATTAATACTGTAACAACAGGAATTCTGCAGATGCTGGAAATTCAAGCAACACACATCAAAGGTGCTGGTGAACGCAACAGGAAAGGCAGCATCTCTAGGAAGAGGTACAGTGGACGTTTCAGGCCGAGACCCTTCATCAGGACTAGATGAAGGGTCTCGGCCTGAAACGTCGATTGTACCTCTTCCTAGAGATGCTGCCTGGCCTGCTGCGTTCAACAGCAACTTTGATGTGCGTTGCCACATTGATACTGCTTGACTGCATAATGGTAATAACCTTCTCAAAAGTGAACTCCAGCCTTTTTCCAATCACTGATATCAACCTAACTAGTCTAAAGTTTCCTCTTTCAGATCATAACTAGCGCGCCTACTGTTTCTGCAGTTATTCATTTTAGTATGCTGGGATGCAGCTCATTGGGTTTGTGGAATTTGCCAGCTTTTCATCGCCATCATTTTGCATTGTACTTATTCTCCAACAACGATGGTTTTAAGTTCATTCTTCACTTTCACTCTGATTTTGTTCTATAACTGAGATGCTTTTAGTACCTTTCGTCAAACTACTGGTTCAAAACCATTCCTTAAGTTCCATCATTAATTTCCCAAACATCCAGTTACACTTTTTATACTTCAGAAGTTCCTACTGTTTCCGTAGTTCTTGTCACACTTTCATGGTTTATTTCCTCCTTTAAATTATCCTTTGCAAGTTACTAGAATTTTATCAACCACTGATCTTGTCAACATAGTATATTTTCTTTCAATTTGATACCAACCTTTCTCTCACACATTCTTTCTCTCACTCTCCTTTTTCTCCCTTTGTCCCTCTGACTATACCTCTTGCCCATCCTCTGGGTTCCCCCCCCCACTCCTTGTCTTTCTTCCCGGACCTCCTGTCCCATGATCCTCTCGTATCCCCTTTTGCCTATCACCTGTCCAGCTCTTGGCTCCATCCCTCCCCCTCCTGTCTTCTCCTATCATTTCGGATCTCCCCCTCTCCCTCCAACTTTCAAATCCCTTACTCACTCTTCCTTCAGTTAGTCCTGACGAAGGGTCTCGGCCTGAAATGTCGACTGCACCTCTTCCTACAGATGCTGCCTGGCCTGCTGCCTTCACCAGCAACTTTGATGTGTGTTGTTTGAATTTCCAGCATCTGCAGAATTCCTGTTGCCAACCTTAATTCACTTGGTTAACCGTGGTGAATCTTCCAACTTATAAAGTTTTTATCAATGTAACGCATCTTTGTTAAGAATTACAAAACATCTCCTTTAATGCCTGCCACTTTTGCCTGAATACCTCCTTGTGTAATTGGATCCTCGATTTCTTCACTTGCAAATTCCAGTCAGTTCAGATTGGTAACAACATCTTCTCCACAATCCCCATCAGCACAGCTACATCATAGACCCCTACTTATGGCCAAGCGGCTAAGCGCGGCTCCAATGCCATATTCAAGTTTGCTGACATTGTCAGCCGAATCAAAGGTGGTGATGAATCCGTATACAGGAGGGAGTTTGAAAATCTGCTTGAGTGGTGCCATAACAACCTCTTACTCGATGTCGTCAAGACCAAGAAACTGATTATCGACTTCAAAAGGAGTCCTCATCGAGAATCAGAGGTGCAGCGGGCCAGCAACTTTAAATTCCTTGATGTTACCACTTCAGAGGACCTATCCTGGTCATAAGTGCAATTATGAAGAACATAGAACATATAAACCTACAGCACATTACAGGCCCTTCAGCCCACAATGCTGTGCCGACCATGTGACCTACTGTAGAAACTGTCTAGAATTTCCCTACTGCATCGTCCTCTATTTTTCTAAGCTCCATGTACCTGTCTAAGTCTCCACCACCATCGCTGGCAGTGCATTCCATGCACCCACCAGTCTCTGAGTGAAAAACTTACCTCTGACATCCCCCCGTACCTACTTCCAAGCATCATAAAACGATGTCTCCTCGTGTTAGCCATTTCAGCCCTGGGAAAAGGCCTCCGGCTCTCCACACGATTAATGCCTCTCATCATTTTATACATCTTTATCAGGTCACCTCTCATCCTCCGCTGCTTCAAGGAGCAAAAGCCAAGCTCACTCAACCTATTCTCATAAGGCGCACTCTCCAATCCAGGCAACATCCTTGTAAATCTCCTCTGCACTCTCTCTACAGTATCTAAGTCCTTCCTGTAGTGAGGTGACCAGTACTGAACACAGTACTCCAAGTGGGGTACTAAGGTCTAATATAGCTGTAACATTACCCCACGGCTCTTGAACTCAATCCCACGGTTGATGCGAAGGCCAACACACCATACGACTTCTCAACAACATTGTCAACCTGTTAACAACACAACAAGAAAGCACGGCAGCGCTTCTACTTCCTTATAAGTTCACAAAAAGATTTGGCGTAACGTCTAAACCTTTCCAGAAGTTTGAAAATGTCAGTGGGCAGAAGTGAGTGTAGTCACTATTACGAAAGAGAAATTACGTGGGAAGCTGAAAAGTCTGAAGGTGGATAAGTCATCTGGAACAGTTGGATTACATCCAAAGTTCTGAAAGAGGTAGTTAAAGAGATTGTGAAGGCATTTCCAGTGATCTTTTAAATCACTAGAGTCAGGATCATTTGCAAAGCACTGGAAAATCGCAACTGTCACTCGGGGACAAAAAGAAAAGAAGGCGATAGATAGAAAATTATAGTTCGATTAGCCTGATTTCAGTGGGAAGATTTTAGAGACTATCATAGAGGATGCGGTTTCATGTTACTTGAAAGCAAATGATAAAATAGGCCAGAGTCAGCATGGCTTCGTTGACTAATCTGTTGGAAATTCTTTGAGGAAGCAGCAAGCAGGATGGACAAAGGAGAGCCAGAGGATGTTGCTTGCTGAGCTTTTCAGAAGACCTTTGACAAGGTGCCGCACGTAAGCCTGCTGAACCAGATACCAACATGGATTGAAGATTAGCTGACTGGCAGAGAGGAGAGAGTGGGAATATGGGAGTCTTTGGGTGTGCTACTTTTCATATTATATGCTAATGAGCTGGATGACAGAGTGATAGACTTGTGGTCACATTTGTGGATGATAGGACATAGTGGTGAAGAAGCAGGACTTTGATAGGACAGTAGTCAGCAGTAAGAAAGGCAAATGCAATGTTAGCATTCATCTTGAGAGGGCTAGAATATAGAAGCAAGGATGTAATGCTGAGGGTTTAAAAGGCTTTGGTCAGACCACATCACATGTCCAAAGGAGGTTGACAAGAATGATCCTGGGGATGAATGGGTTAATGCATGAGGAGTGATTGCTCTGGATTTATTCTCGCTGGAGTTCAGAAGGATCATGGGTGATCTCACTGAAACCTGCCAAATAGTGAAAGGCTTGGATAGAGTGAACATGGAGAGGATATTTCCTACAGTGGGAGAGTTTAGGTCCAGAAACAAAGACATCCCTTTGAAACAAAGGTAAGGAAGAATTTCGTCAGCTAGAGGGTGGTGAATCTGTGGAATTTATTGCCACAGACATCTATGGAGGCTGATTTATTGGATGTATTTAAAGCAGAGGCTGATAGATTGTTAATTACGAAGGGTGTCAAAGGTAACCGAGCGAAGGCAGGAGAATGGAGTTAAGAGGAATAATAAATCAGCAGAGCCTAAGTGGTGCATAATTATAATGATAATGAAAGCAAATGGATGCTTTAGAAAGCTTATTGGTTACACTTGGAAAATGAAGCCATTGTTAATTAATTCAGACAACTACAGAAATTGTTATGTTAAGGATGTGTGGGAATGGTTTGACAATGCCTTTGGTAATGGGGGGCTACTAGATTGGGAAGGAAAGAAGACAGATGTGTGGAAATGGTTTGAAAATGCCTTTGGTAATGGGGGGCTACTAGACTGGGGAGGAAGGAAGATAGAGTCAAAGAGCAATGTGGCACTTTTTAAAAGTCATAAAGGAGGAAAAGATTAAATACGAAGGGAAGCTAGCCAATAATATTAAAGATACCAGAAGATAAATGAAGTGTAAAATAGAGGCAAGTGTAGATATCGGACCATTGGAAAATCAAGCTGTAGAGGAAGTAATTAGGACAAAGAAATGGCAGACGAACTCAATGAGTATTTTGCATCAGTCTTCGCTGTGGAAGACTAGCAGTATTGTGAAGTTTGAATGTGTCAGTGGGCAGAAATGAATGAAGTTGCCATTACGAGGGAAAAGGCACTTGGGAAACTGAAAGGTCTTAATGTAACCAGTCACCTGGACCAGATAGTCTTCATCCCAGGGTTCTGAAAGAGGTGGCTGAAGAGATTGTGAAAGCATCAGTAATGATCTTCTAAGAAACAATGAATTCTGACGTGGCTCCAGAGGACTGAAAAAAATTTAAATGTCACTCCACTCTACAAAAAGGGAGGGAGGCAGAAGAAAGGAAATTATGGACGGGTTAGCCTGACTACAGTGGTTGGGAGATGTTGCAGTTGATTGTTAAGGATGTGGTTTTCAGGTAATTGAAGGCATATGATAAAAAAGGACGTTATCAGCATGATTTCCTCAAGGGAAAATCTTGCCTGACAAATCCATTGGAATTATTTGAAAAAATAACAAACAGGACAAAGGAGAATCAGTGGAAATTGTGTACTTGGATTTTCAGAAGGCCTTTGACAGGGTGCCTCAAATGAGACTGTTTATCAAAAGAAGAGCCCATGGTATTACAGGAAAGATTCTAACATGAATAGAGCATTGGCTGATTGGCACGGGTAAAGAGTGGGAATAAAGGAAGCATTTTCTGGTTGGCTGCCAGTGACTAGTGGCGTTTCACAGGGTTCTGTTGGGACCAATTCTATTTACGTTATATGTAAATGATTTCAATGATGGAAATGATGGCTTTGTTGCAGAGTTTGCTGATGATATGAAGGTAGATGTAGGGGCGGCTCATGTGAGGGAGCAGAGAGGCTACAGAAGAACTTGAACAGATTAAGAGAATGGACAAAGAAGTGGCAGATGGAATACAGTATCAGGAAGTGCACGGTCATGAACTTTGGTAGAAGAAATATACTATATTCTAAATGGAGAGAAAATTCAAAACATCTGAGATCCAAAGGAACTTGGGAGTCCTCATGCAGGATTCCCCAAAGGTTCACTTGCAGGTTGAGTCGGTGATGAGGAAGGCAAATGCCATGTTAGCATTCATTTCAAGGGGACTAGAATATAAAAGCAAGGATGTAATGTGGAAGCTTTATAAGGCACTGTCGAGGCCTCACTTGGAATACTGTGAGAAGTTTTGGGCCCCTTATCTAAATAAGGATGTGCTGACATTGCAGAGAGTTCGTAGGAGGTACATGAGAATGGTCCCGGGATTGAAAAATTTATCATATAAGGAGCATTTGAAGGCTGTGGGCCTGTACTCACTGGAATTCAGAAGAATGGGGGGAGGGGGATCACATCGAAACCTATCAAATGTTGAAAGGCCTCGATAGAGTGGATGTGGAGGAGATGTTTCCTCTGGTGGGAGAGTCTAAGACCAGAGGATACACCCTCGGAATATAAGGACATCCATTTAGAACGGAAATGAGGAGGCATTTCTCTAGCCAGAGTGCTGAATCTGTGGAATTCTTTTCAACAGGCAGCTGTGGGGGGTATATCACTGGGTGTATCTAAGGCAGAGGTTGATAGATTATTGATTAATTAGGGTGTGAAGGGATACAAGAAGACAAGAGATTGTATATACACACACACACACACACACACACACACATATATATATATTTCTGATTCTGATCCTGAGACATGGGAAGAAAGAGAATACATTGATCCTCATCTGGAAATACAAGAGACTGCAGATACTGGAAGTTGTAGCGAAAGTAAAAGACAAACTGTTGGAAGAACTCAGTGGGTTAGACTACAGCATCCTGTGAGGGGGGAAATGAATTGTCACAGCCTAAACCGTTCCACCAGCAATTGTTTTTTTCCTCTGCTCAGCAACCAGTTTACCAAACGCCTTTGATTGCTTCAGAAGAATGCCAATCAAGTAATCCCAACTACAGTATTTCCTGTCACGTGAAAAGTACTCGCACTGAAGGGAAGTGATAAAAACTGAAGCCGATGCTGGTAAGGCGTGTATTGAAAATGCGAATTCGGTTTGTTTTTGCAGTTATTGTTTGAATTCCGAGTGTAAAACTTTACTTAAAGCGTGCCGTTCGCAAAACAGCCATACTTCTTCACCTCGGATGGTCAACTGATCTTATTTTCATTTTCAGTGTACGGAATGGAGGAATTGAACCCCGAATCAGCATTTGACAAAGACCCATTCGAGCTGACGGCTGAAAATGTCTACGATATTTCATATATCATTGGGCGCGATTTAATCCAATTTAGCAGTTCAGGAAGCTGTGACAGAGTCGCCGAGTTGCAGTATAAAATCATCAGAGTCCTAGAAATGCTGGAGTGTCTAGTGAACAGAAACAGCCTAACCATGGAAACATTAAAGCTTGAGCGAGACAATCTCAGAACCGAGACGGAAAGACTTAGCGGGGAGCTTCAACTGGCTGTTCAAAGCAGTTCAAAGCAAGATATTGGGCCGAACAAACTTGCGGTGGACGCCAATGATCCAGATCGCCCACGATTCACATTACAGGAATTGCGGGATGTGCTGCAGGAACGGAATAAACTGAAAGCTCAACTGCACGTTGCACAAGAGGAACTTGAGTGTTACAAAAATGGATTGATCGGTGCAAAAAAACCTCAAATTGCGAAAA
The DNA here is from genome assembly GCF_963921235.1 of Mobula hypostoma. Taxonomy (NCBI): domain Eukaryota; kingdom Metazoa; phylum Chordata; class Chondrichthyes; order Myliobatiformes; family Myliobatidae; genus Mobula; species Mobula hypostoma. The sequence continues at coordinate 7,658,798 of NC_086126.1, read as the reverse complement.
TAAACGAGGCAGGCCCGAGCGGTGGCAGTGAACAAACCATGGTTAAAAAGCTCTTTAAGCTTAGAAAAAAAGCCATAAACTCCACGTAGTTCGGAAGATTTGACGAGCATTTGAAGTGAATTGTTTAACAGAATGACAGTACTTTGAAACAACTGTATGTATAGTGTTACGAAAGAAGAATTTTCAGAGTTTACTATTTTTACAATAGATTTAGTAGCCTGTAAAATAACATCTACATTTTTAAAAATGATTAAAATGCATTCTTTTCGCTCAGAAAGAAATCCATAAACTCCACGTAAACTCGTTGTTCCTAAGTATTTGACGAGCATTTAAAGAGAATTGTTTAAAATGAATGTCAGTACTTTGAAACTATATAGTGTTACAAAAAATTTTCAGAGTTTACTTTTTTTATACAATTGATTTTGAAGCCTGCAAAATAATAAACGTTTTTTTCCCAAAAACTGGAACAGAAATAAAAGGAGAACAAAAAGAAATTGCAAAAAGATTTAATTTCAAAATAACTATTTTGTTTAAAAATTCCAATAAACCACAGTAATTCCAGAAAATATTGCAATAAATGACAAAAGTTATCAACACAACAATATTTCATTCAGCCCAACCAATCTTTTAGGTGTTCGTCATCAAGAATTTTAGAAGAAAGATCTACCATGTAACTACATTTATTGAGTGGGCTTTAAATGAATAGATCTTCCAGCTTGTTTTTATCAATGAAGCAATTGTGATTATGGTTTTACTATGCACACCAATTTGAGACTACTTCCTCCCTGCAATTCTGAGGTAAAAGTAAAGCATATCTTCATTGATAAAAGAATGTTTTCATATGAAGTAGATCATATTTCATGTATCAAGATTTTAATACTTAATATGAAATAGAGTTATCCTGTAGCTGGTGTGAAACCAGAAAAGTGTGCAGCTGCTTCCTGACATAGGGCATACCCCACTTACTTTTATCTCCTGTGACATTAAAACAGCTTGTTGCCATAAAATTCAGAAAATTAGTAATCCATCCAAACTATGTAAAATTAATAGTCTACGACAGTGAATGTGGGTCAAGAACTGATACTTATTTTCCACTGCAATATATTTCAGAACATTCCTCCTGTTGAGAAATAAAATCTACACAAAGTACTTTAGTAACTACATGGATAGTATGATGTAAGTATGTGATCATTTGACTATTGGTCAGCTGATTTATTTCTTTGTTAAACCATTGAATGTTGACAGTTAATGAAAATCAAAAGGAGAAAGTGCAGATGCTAGAAATCTGAAATAACAGACAGTATTAGAAATATTTAGTGGGTCAGAAGCATCATGGTAAGAGGGGAAAAAATGGAGGTTAAAGTTTCAAATCAAAATTCCTTCATCAGAACTGGGAAAAGAGATATAAAGAAAAACTAATTTTAATACAGAAGTGACTGGGGAAGAAATGGCTAGGATATAGGAGACATCTATGAGGGGGTGAACCCAGGTCAAATGGGTAAATTTGGGTGGCAATAATGCTTCTTTGTCTTTATTGTGTGTTGTCAATAGTCTGGTTATGGGACATGCTCAGCAAGTCAGACAACACTCAAGCAGAGGCTCCCAACCTCTTTTTTTTAATGACATGTACCCCTACCATTAACTGAGGGGTCTGTGGACATCGGGTTGGGAACTCCTGCTCTAGAGAGAGGATCACCTAAACCATTCTTTTATACATTCTTTGATAACAAATGTACTCTGAATCCCTGAAAGCCCCAGTTACAGAAATGACCGGTTCTGATAGACAAAGTTGTCAAATTAATATTGTGCCCAATAGGCCAAAGTGTTTTTATATCTTAAGGTTATCCAGCCTTCAAGAATACTCTTGATAATGACTGTTATAACATGGACTTTTGAGAGAACAGATTATTCAGTTGTCAGAACTGCACAAGTTATCTCTGAGGTAACAATGACATGCCTGCTAAGAAGATGAATATCTCTGATGCAGAAGGTGGACTTGGGAATGCCAAGTTGATGAAATTAGTTTTACTCTGCTTGTCCTGATTTGGTGCAACTTTTTTTTGGAGAGAAAGCAGACTGCACTGAAAGGCTTGGGTTCTTCAGCATAACTTTCATTCTTTCTTTACTTCTTTTGATAATAATCCTGTTATTGTAAACATGTCCAATCCTGTGCTCACCAAACATTCACAAACAGAAAGTTTCAGGTGAGCTTCTTGACCAAGAACTTTGACTAATTGATACCCCCGCTGCCCTTCCACCTCTTACTCATACTTCTGTACTGAGATGACTTCTGGTTCTAATGAAAAATAAGTGACACGAAAACTAACAGTGGTCATCGTTTCTATCCTAACCTGTTCCTGCTGAGCATACCACCATTTTCTGATTTATTTCCCCAGGCAAAATTATAGGCACATGGTTTCCCTGTTTTCTTCATGCCTTTGCGCTTCATACTGCAGAGATTTAGTTAAAAGCTAAAAATTAACCATGGTATTAGGATTTTCTATTCAAATGGGATTTCAGGATGAAAAAGATATGGATTGCTGTTTACAGTCCAAAATTTTTAAATTTTCATATCAAAGATTATTACTTACTTGCAGAAAAGTCCTTCCATGTTGGAATTTCACTCAGAATGACAAATCTTTCCATTTTGTAGTAACATCTTCTCTCTGTCTGATCAATTTCCTCCAAGTGCTCTTTATTAGAGAGAGAAAAAACATTTTGTTAATTTCTAGCCTTGTTTTTCCCTCTGTAGGGTTTCCTTCTTCCACTTTAAATCATTCCACACATCAGGCCCCCGACAATAAAAATCCAGCTAGTCAATATTAATATTTACTAGCACTTTATCTGCAGTCAGATGTTCTCAATGTGACTTACGGTTCATGCACCTGTGAATAGTAATGACAATGAGAGGATTCACCAAAATAAAAGCAATGTTTTAGCAAACGTGAGAAAATCTGCGATGCTGGAAATCCAGGCAACACACACAAAATGCTGGAGGAACTCAGCAGGCCAGGCAGCATCTATGGAAAAGAGTACACTGTTGACATTTCAGGCTGAAACCCTTCATCAGGACTCCAGCAATAACTTCTCTGAATAGATGAGAGTACTGAAATTTCCATCCCGTTTTAGCTAACAGAAACCGTGTCATATTTTAACGCACGTCTTCATTCCCACTTCACTTTTTACACTTCTCAAATGACTCATTTTGAACCTCAGTTTTGTTTTATAATACATTCTTAGGGTGCAGGCTTTGCTAGAAGGAACAGCATATGATGATGCATCTCAGTTTTCCTAAGAAGGTAATGATACTACTGAGCAGCTGACTAGATAACCTCTCTGGTCAGTTGAGAGTCAGCTGAAACTTCTACCCAATAGCTTTTAGTTAATTCAATGCAGAAGGATCAAACAAATGTAAATGTGATTGTGTACTGTGACCAAAATATCTACTTTAAAATTATTTAATGTTTTCATTAAATATGTTTACTTCTAGATTTCTGTGACTCTCAAAAACCTGGATGGATTTGATAGCTCTGCCCAGAATGACTGACTGCCACTGCCTGTGAGGAGTTTGCACGTTCTCCTTGTCACCATGTGGGTTTCCTCCCACAGTCCAAAGGCCGACCAGTTGGTAGGTTAATTGGTCATTGTAAATCGTCCTGTGATTAGGTTAGAATTTAAATCGGGGTGATTGCTCCGTGGCATGGGTCGAAGGGCCTATTGTGCGCTCTGTCTCAACTTCTTTAAAAAAAAATTAAAATCTGAGTACCTTCATTGTAACTCCCCCTCCCCCTCCCACTTTCAAATCTCTTACCAGCTTTTCCTTCAGTTAGTCCTGACGAAGGGTCTCGGCCCGAAACGTCGACTGTACTTCTTCCTAGGGATGCTGCCTGGCCTGCTGCGTTCACCAGCAACTTTGATGTGTGTTGCTTCATTGTACTTACATGCTTTGATGAATTAGTACTAGACAACAACTAGAATATTTTTCTTTAAAATCTTTGGACTTTCTATTCAGTAATATTCCAATAATTTCAAAATGCATGCAAGATAAACTGTGATACGAATCATTGGTGTCCAGCAGGTTATTCAGATTCCCATTTACTTCAAAAAATGTGTTGGGAAACACTAGGAAAGGTGTTAGATACTAGACGATGGTACTGTTGGAGCAATACACACAATGCGCTGGTGGAGCTCAGCAGGTCAGGCAGCATCTATGGATGGGAATGTTCCAGGATCTGCTGAAGGGTCTCGGCACGAAACGTCGACTGCTTATTCCCATCCATAGATGCTGCCCGACATGCTGAGCTCCTCCAGCACACTGTGTATACTGCTGTAGATTTCCAGCATCTGCAGTATCTATTGTGTCTACTGTAGCGTTGGAATTGTTTTTAATGCATATTAATGCCAAAAACTCAAAATTTCTCTGAAGTTCTTGTTACTACATGGCAGGATGGGCATGAAAACACTAGAAAGGACCAAAAGGGATGTGATTATGTTTGTAGAATTTCCATGAGGAGAAATTGACTAGACTGAAATGTATTTCCTTTGAAAATGAGGAAGCCAAGAGGTTTATTTGAATGTATAAATGGAATAGGAACTCCTACCAATAGTTGTGTGCAGTTCTAGTCACCATGCTATAGGAGGAACGTAGTGCAATAGAGGTGTTGTAGAGGTGATTTACCAGGAGCATTTCAGTTAAAGATAAGAGATTAGATTTATTTGTCACATATACATTGAAACACTTGAGAGATTCTTCAGATAAGACTGGTGATGGCATCCAGTAGTCTCGCGAGACCATGGATCTGCACCTGGAAGGTTTCCAGGGCGCGGGCCTGGGCAAGGTTGTATGGAAGACCGGCAGTTGCCCATGCAGTAAGTCTCCCCTCTCCACGCCACCGATGTTGTCCAAGGGAAGGGTAAGGGCCGATACAACTAGACACCGGTGTCGCCGCAAGAGTTGCCAGAACGAGGTTGAAGGCAACGTCGGACTGCCTTAGGGACTCCAGCTCCGGATTTGTCCTCAGGGTTTACTCCCGAAGCCTTTCCCATGAGTGGGTATGGCCGCAAGGCAGCGGAGGTTTGAAATCAGAGTTTTCCCTCTCTTAGATGGGCTGCCTTCCCAGGCTGACGAGCTCCATCTACCCGAAGCACTGGTTTTAAGGCGCCAGGACCTGCCTTCGCCCCTTCTCCTGTCAGTAGAAATAGTTCCGCCGGGCTTAGAGGCTAAGCCACACGAGAAGGCCAGGGGTTGGACTTGGTTGTCAGAAGCTATTTGAGTTGCATGCCGTGAGGAGCACTTCTAGGTAGTGGGAGCTTGTCCCCACTACCACTCCTCGGCTTGACAACCTTAGGAACCGATAGACACATGGATGATAGAAAGATAGAGGGCTATGTGGGAGGGAGGAGTCAGATTGATCTTCAAGTTAGGTGGTCGGCACAACATTGTGGGCCCAAGGGCCTGTACTTGCTGTCATATTCTCTGAAAAAAAATGTGTATTTTGCCTTAAAGACTAATACAGTGCTAGGATTGTGTTGGGGACAGCCACAAGGTGATGACAACAATGATGCAAGTGTCGCCACGCTTCTGGTGCCAACATAGCATGCCGACAACTCCCTACCCAAACCCCAATCGTATAACTTGGAATGTGTAAATTTGCACCCGCAGGGGAAACCTACACGGTCACGGGGAGAATGTACAAACTCCGTACATATAGCAGCGGAAATTGACCCCAATCGGTCGTTACTGATACTGTAAAGCAGTTGTGCTACAGTGCCACTCCTGTAATAAGAGACTGGATAAGCTGTTTGTTTTCCCTGGAGCAAAGGAAACTGGGGGGGGGGGTTATCTGAAAGATGTTTATAAAATGAGGGTGATATAGGACAGTAAAAATTGTTTCCCTGTGGTGGATATGCCTCAAGACAAAAAGGCTTAAGGTGAGCGACCATAAGACGTAGGAGCAGAATTAAACCACTCAGTCCATTGAGTCTGCTCTGCCATTTCATCATAGCTGATTTATTATCCCTCTCAATCCCATTCTCCCACAAGACTGAAAGAGATGCAAAGTTTAAAAGAGATCTTGTGTTTCTTTTTTCAAAGGCTGTTTGGAGTCTGGCTTGCACTGCCTCAAAACAGATGCACTCTAAACATTCAAAAAGCATCCAGATAAGAACTGGAATTGCTATTATATAGATTGTGGACCACAAGATGAATGGAATTAGTGTAGAGTGGCACAATGAGCAGCATGGTCTTTGTGGGCCAATGGACCTGTTTCTGTGACACTCCATGAAAGGTGAGAGTGCCAGGCAAGAAGCACATGAAGCACAAGTTACCATAGACTTAAAGTAAGTGGTGCAAAGCGCCAATACAGGTGCAGTGCATCAAGTAGCTCCATTCTACACTCCACGACTGAACCCTTTGGCACTCCTGTGTATCTTATTTGAATGGTTCTCCAGGTTAAAGGGACAATGTACAAAGAAACAATTGCCCTAAGGAATTTGCAATGCTGGATTAACTATTTTTAGTATATTTGGCACAGTTCATTGTAGCAAATTTGAATAAATTTCTAATTTTTACTTGAACATCTAAAAACAAAAAAGTACAATGGAAAAGATTTCCAACGAGGTGAATTTAAAGGCATCCATTAGTCTTATGAGACCATGGATCAAGCCTTTGGCTATCCACATGATTAATGCCCCTCATCATCTTGTGCACCTCTAATCCTCCGTCACTCCAAGGAGAAAAGGCCAAATTCACTCAACCTATTCTCATAAGGCGTGCTTTCCAATCCACATAATACCCTTGTAAATCTCCTCTACACTCTCTATAGTATCCACATCCTTCCTGTAGTGAGGTGACCAGAACTGAACACAGTGGGGTCTAACTAAGATCTTATATAGCTTTAATATTACCTCGTGGCTCTTGAACTCAATCCCACGGTCGATGAAGGCCATCACACCATAAGCCTTCTTAACAACACTATCAACCTGCACAGCAGCTTAGAGTGTCCTATGGACACAAATCCCAAGATCTCTGATCCTACACTCTGTCAAGAGACTTACCGTTAATAGTATATTCTGTCTACCAAAATGAACCACTTCACACTTAACTGGGTTGAACTCCATCTACCACTCCTCAGCCCAGTTCTACATCCTATCGATGTCCTGCTGTAACCTCTGACAACCCTCCAGACTATCTGCATCACGAAACTTACTAACCCATCCTTCTTCCTTATCCAGGTCATTTATATAAAAAAAAAATCACAAAAATCAGGATTCTGATTCTAATTTGCTACACTGGTTATGTCATTTGAATGCCCCTCTACCAAGTTCCCAAGTGTGTTGTGGGAGGTGTTCAAAATATAAAGGAAAGGTACGTGCACCCAGAGTTTCTCCGGTTAGCGGACGATTTCCCTCCACGCCTCTCTGGCGTAGTGGGGAACGGCGTACAGGGCAAGTTACAGCAGTGGTTTGCCATTGCCTTCTGCTGGGTGAGTTTCCAAAGAGATCACCAGCCCATAACCCAGCACGGACAGAAAGCACGCAGGGGAGCCGGCTGGATTCGAACTCAGGACCTTTCATCCCGAAGTCCGGCGCTGATGCCACTACGCCACCAGCCGGGTCACGTTCAAAATATAGATAGAGAAAAAGATTCAAGCATGTCCTCAGAACTTGCATGCCTCCCGCGAACCTTTGGACCACAATTGTTCAAAGTGAAGCTGGATTCAGGATTGTATTAAGAATCTCGAGGCTATGCATCAGGAGCACAGAGGAAGTGTGTGTAAGCAGTGCCCCATCTCACAAGCTACCTAGCTTCATCTGTGGAAGGGTCTGCAGATCCCACACTGGCCTCATCAACCACCTCCAAATCCCCAAAACCAGACTGGAAGCAAATTACCCACTATCCCAAGTGACTGCCGAAGAAGAGGTGAAAAGAAGAACATGGTTACAGCAGAGGTAGACAGAATCTTGCTAAGCAAATGAAAGAGTGAAATTGAAGTTGTCGTTAGATCAGCCATTACCTTCTCAAATGTCAGGACCCTACTAGGTTTGTTTTTACATCTTTCTACATGTAGAAAGCAGAATTGATCACCAAGAACTGCATCAAGAAACTTGGAACTTGGGTCCACTTAACTGTCTAAGTTAAGAAGAAACAACTTTTCCTGATGTGTGTTGTGAACATTGAATTCAGAATTTGCAACTCACTACTGCGCGGAACATGTGAAGGAAACCTTACGGCTACCTGAAAGAAGCTAGACATGGATATGAACGAGGAGGAAACATTTTGCTTTGGAGAAACTGGGTGCAACTCCAGTGAAATGTCAATGCCAGTATGAACCAATTAGTCAAATTTGTACAAAGGCTATTAATCACAATCACTGCAATTTGCCTTTCGCCACTATAGGTCTATAGCAAACGCGATTTGAATGGCTCTCCATGTGTTCTTAGATCACTTGGACAATACAAATACCTATGTCAGGATGCTGTTCATTGACAGTAGCTCAGCATTTAACACCATCATTCTTACAGTCCTGATCGAAAAGCTACAGAACCCGGGCCTCTGTACCTCCCTCTGCAACTGGGCCCTCAACTTTCTAACTGTGCGGATTGGAAATAACATCATCACGTCGCTGACAATCAACACTGGTGCACCACAGGTGTGTATACTTAGCCCGCTGCTCTACTCTCTCTACACCCATGACTGTGTGCCTAGACTTAGCTCAAATGCAATCTGTATATTTGCTGATGATACAACCATTGTTGGCAGAATCTCAGATGATGATAAAAAATGTACAGGAGCGAAATACACCAGCTAATTGAGTGGTGTCATAACAACCTTACCCTCAACGTTAGCAAGACCAAAGAACTGATAGTGGACTTCAGAAAAGGGAAGACAAGAGAGCACAAGCCAATCCTCATACAGGGATCAGAATTGGAGAGTGTCAGCAATTTCAAGTTCCTGGGTGTCACCATCTCTGAGGACCTAACCTGGTTAGAACATATTGATGCAAGACAGCGGCTATATTTCTAATGGATATTTAAGAGATTTGGTTTGTCACCTAAGACACTCAAATTTTTACATATGTACTACAGAGAGCATTCTGACTGGTTGCATCACTTTTTTTTGGGGGGGGGCCACTGCGGAAGATCGAAGTAAGTTGCAGAAACTTGTAAAAATTAGTTCAGCTCCATCATGGGCACTAGCCTCCGTAGTATCGAAGATGTCTTCAAGGATTGATGCCTCAGAGAGGTGGCATCCATCATTAAGGACCCCATCACTCAGCTTAAGCCTTGTTCTCATTGTTACTGTCAGGAAGGAGGTACAGAAGCCTGAAGGCACACACTCAACAATTCAGGAACCGCTTCTTCCCCTCTGCCATCCAATTTCTAAATGGACATCAAACCCATGAACACTATCTCATTGCTTTTTTTTTATTATTTCTGTTTTTGCCTACTTATTTTAACTCAACAACTCAATACATATACTTCCTGTAATTCAGGGTCTTTTTTTCCTGCAGCAAAGTTAACAAATTTCATAACATATGCCAGTAATATTAAACCTGATTCTAAGGAAGATGGTCAACGCTGCATGCATTATTTATATAAAGAATTTATTGGACACATTTACGTTGACAGTCCTCAATATCACAAGCATTATTTAAATTGGTCAGTGCACTTTATAGCAAAGAAAATAATAAAGCAAGAACTTTTATTGAGTGTATTTTAGACAACCTGTTCGAAAGGTCACCTTAGAACAGGGGTTCCCAACCTTTCCTTATGCATGGACCCCGCCATTTAACCGAGGTTGGGAGCCCCCTGCCTCAGACTATAGAGTTATGATTGTTTATATTCCCTCTGAGGTAAATGCACCGTACATATTGCAACGAACATGAGAAAATGTTTAACTCTTCGAAATGTTTCTGCTCCGTGGGTATATTAAATATCAGAGTAGCACACAGGGGAAAAAAAAGGCTGGTGGAACTCAGGAGGTCAGGAGACAGCATCTGACGAGGGGAATAACGAGTCGACGTTTCGAGATTTCCAATATCGGTAGAAACTCCCGTGTTTATGTGAAATATGAAGTGATTTATCCTCGGTGTTTGCGTGCAGCGGGGAGCAAGGTCTGGCGTTTTTCTACGTGGAACAGATCGCGGGGCGAAGCACAGAACTTACTTTTGGCCACTTTCCAGTCGGTGGTGGGGAGAGTTGGGTTAAACTCCCTGGAGGCCATTCTGCCGACAGAGGAGGTGAAGAGGGGGGAGCTCGGAGGCCGGCGGCGCAGGCGCAGACACGGGCCCGGGCGGCCGCCGGACAGCGGCGAGCGCGCGGGCGGCCATGGGCGGGAGGCGGCCGCCCGCTGCTGCTGCCGCCACCAGCTCGCCGACCAGCTCCTCCTCAGGAGGAGGGCCAGCCGTCTCCCGATCGGAAGCGCCATGGAGACCGGTGCCGAAATCACTCTACCGCCCTCGACGGAAGGTAGCGCCTACTAATAAAGTCAGTGGCCGAAAATGGTCTTAGTCAATATTTAACCACTCTCGGGGTTACTTCCGGTGACGTACTCCTTGGTGCAAGGGGCTCTGGTAATTGTAGTTTAATGTGTCAATTTTAAACCAATTTATTTATTTCCCCACTTGAAGCACAAGTATCAACATAATAATACCCACAAAATGCTGGAGGGACTCAGCAGGCCAGTCTGCATCTGTGGAAAAGAGTAAACAGTCGATGTTTCAGGCCCGGACCCTTCATCAGGACTTTGATTTCCAGAATCTGCTGATTTACTCTTGTCTGTGATCAGACAAATATTTGTATTACATTTCAGTTATACTACAAATCCTGAAGAAGGGTCTCGCCTGAAACGTTGGCTTTCTATTCATTTCCATAGATGCTGCCTGACCTACTGAGTTCCTCCAGTATTTACACTTCCTCCCTTACCACCTTTCAGGGCCCCAGACAGTCCTTCCAGGTGAGGCGACTTCACCTGTGAGTCGGCTGGGGCGATATACTGCGTCCGGTGCTCCCGATGTGGCCTTCTATATATTGGCGAGACCCGACGCAGACTGGGAGATCGTTTCTCTGAACACCAGAGAAAGCAGGATCTCTCAGTGGCCACACATTTTAATTCCACGTCCCATTCCCATTCTGATATGTCTATCCACGGCCTCCTGTACTGTAAAGATGAAGCCACAGTCAATCACCTTATATTCCGTTTGGGTAGCCTCCAACCTGATGGCATGAACATTGACTTCTCTAACTTCTGCTAATGCCCCACCTCCCTCTCGTACCCCAACCGTTATTTATTTATATACACACATTCCTTTTCTCTCTCTCCTTTTTCTCCCTCTGACTATACCCCTTGCCCGTCCTCTGGGCTTCCCCCACCCCCTTTTCCTTCTCCCTGGGCCTCCTGTCCCATGATCCTCTCATATCCCTTTTGCCAATCACCTGTCCAGCTCTTGGCTCCATCCCTCCCCCTCCTGTCTTCTCCTATCATTTTGGATCTCCCCCTCCCCCTCCCACTTTCAAATCTTTTACTAGCTCTTCCTTCAGTTAGTCCTGACGAAGGGTCTCGGCCCGAAACGCCGACTGTACCTCTTCCTAGAGATGCTGCCTGGCCTGCTGCGTTCACCAGCAACTTTGATGTGTGTTCCTCCAGCATTTTGTGTGTTTGCTGTGGTTTTCCAGCTTCTGTAGACTTTCTCGTGTTTATACTACAAAGATGTGTTTTTTTTTTAAGAATAAAAGAACAATTATGAGTGGGCAATGTCGAGGAAGAAAATCTTTCCACCTGCAGGTAAATGAAAAGAGTAAACCATGATCAGTAACTTATAAAAAGGTTGCAAATCTGAAATAAATACAAACCAATGAATTGCTGGAAATACCCACCAGGACTTATAGTGTCTGTGGTGAAAGAAACAAAGTTAACTTTTCGGCTGATCTACCCCTCAGCCATCAGGTTCCGGAACCAGAGAGGTAACTTCACTCAACTTCAACTTCCCATTATTCAGGACATTTACAAAGAGAGGTTGTAAAAAGGATCATTGGGGACATGAGTCAACCACAAACTGTCCCAGCTGCTACCATCCGGGAAACGATTCCGCAGCATAAAAGCCAGGACCAACAGGCTCCGGGACAGCTTCTTCCACCAGACCATCAGTCTGATTCATTCATGCTGGCACAACTGTATTTCTAGGTTATATTGACTGTCCTGTTGTACATACTATTTATTATAAATTGCACATTGCACATTTAGACGGAGACGTAACGTAAAGATTTTTACTCCTCATGTATGTGAAGGATATAAGTAATAAAGTCAATTCAATTCACCCCAACTGTTCCCACAACTTATATACCTACTGTACATGAGTCAATTAGATTTATCAATTCTTGATATTTATTGCATCTTTATTATTATTTCTTTTTTTCTTTCTGTTTGTCTTTTGAACACTGGTTGTTGGTCCGTCTCATTTTTCATTGATTCTAACATGTTCCTTGTATTTACTTGTGAATGCCTGCAAGAAAATGGGTCTCAGGGTTGTGTATGGTTACATATATGTACTTTGATAATAAATTTACTTTGGACTTCAATGTTAACTTCATATCATGCTCCACAGATGCAGCCTGGCCTGCTGAATACTTCCGTTAGACCATAAGACATGAGGGCAGAAGGTGGCCACTCAACCCATTGAATCTGCTCTATCACAGCTGATTTACTGTCCTTCTCAAATCCATTCTCCTGCCTTCTCCCCGTAGCCTTTGACGCTCTTACCAATCAAGAACCTATCAATCTCCTCTTTGAATATACCCAAAAACCTGGCCTTCACAGTCTCTGTGGCAATGAATTCCATAGATTCGCCATCCTCTGGCTAAAGAAACTCTTTCTCATCTCTGTTCTAAATGGATGTCCTTGTATTCTTAGACTGTGCCATCTGGTTCTGGACACCTCTCCATGTCCACTCGATCTAGGCCTTTCAATATTTGCTAGGTTCAATTTAATGTCAGAGAAATGTATACGATATGCATCCTGAAATGCTTTCTCTTCGCAAACATCCACAAAAACAGAGGAGTGCTCCAAAGGATGAATAACAGTTAAATGTTAGAACCCCAAAGCCCCCCCCAGCTCCCCCCTCCCACGCATAAGCAGCAGCAAAGCGATGACCCCCCTCCTCCACCAGTAAAAAAAAGCATCTGCACCCTCCACCAAGCAGTCAAGCGGGATGCGAGCATCAATAAAGACACAGACTTGCAGTATCCCAAAGACTACTCATTCGTCCAGTATTTGACATACCACAGGCGCTCTCTCTCTCTCCCTAATAAGGGAAAAAGGGGTGTCCCTGTTTCACAGCGAGAGGGGAGACATAACAAACAACTCGCCGATTTATGGTGTTAAAAGTCCGTGGCGTCGCTTGTTCCGAGCTCTGTGCCCGAAGAACTCGGGTCTCTGGGCACACAGCCAGCAGCCAGCTCACCGCTTTTGATCTTCCATGTACTCCCACGACACATCAGGCAGCAGCACCGACCTCGAATCCACCCGTCTCCAGAGCCAAGAAAATCCGGTGCACTAGTCTACCAGGCCGCGTCCTTGGCATATCGAAAAGCGGCCAGTCGTGAGGCCCTGTGAGTGGGTCCCGTTCCCACAAGGAACCGAAGTCAGCATGTAACTCCAGGTCAGGGTCTTCAAATTAACCCTGAAAAGGAAAGAAAAAATATTAAAGATTGAAATAGACCTGTTTCCGAAGATGCAAGCAAAGGTTAAGTTTCAATGAGATACCCTCCCCATTCTTCTGAGCAAAAGGGATACAAGGCTGGAGAAGGGAGAGGATCATGGGACACCTTATATTCGGTCTGGGTAGCCTCCAACTTGATGGCAGGAACATTGACTTCTCTAACTTCCATTAATGCACCTCCTCCCATTCTTACCCCATCCCTTATTTATTTATTTATTCTTTTTTTTCCCTTTTTTTCTCTCTCTCTGTCCCTCTCATAATAACTCTTTGCCTGCTCTCCATCTTCCTCTGGTGCTCCCCTCCCCCTTTCTTTCTCCCTAGGCCTCCTGTCCTATGATCCTCTCCCTTTTGCCAATCAACTTTCCAGCTCTTAGCTCCAACCCTCCCCCTCCTGTCTTCTATCATTTCAGATCTCACCCTCCCCCTCTCACTTTCAAATCTCTTACTATCTCTTCTTTCAGTTAGTCCTGATGAAGGGTCTCGGCCGGAAATGTTGACTGTACTACTTCCTAGAGACGCTGCCTGGCCTGCTGGCGTTCCACCAGCATTTTGTGTGCGTTGCTTGAATTTCCAGCATCTGCAGATTTCCTCGTGTTTCAGGTATTAAGGCCAAAGCTCTTGGAGCTTACTGATTATTTTTGAGAGGATCATGGGATTGAGTGTTGGGCTGTACTCAATAAAGAGTATGCCTTTTTGCTGTCCAGATAGTCCAGGATTGGGTGAAGAGCCAATAAGATGGCATCTGTTGTGGACCTGTTGTGACAGTAGGCAAATTGGAGCGGATCCAAGTCACCTCTCAGGCAGGAACTGATACGTTCCATCACGAGCCTCCAAAACATTTCATCACTGTGGATGCAGGTGCAACAGGGTGACAGTCATTGAGACAGGTCATCACACTCTTCCTGGGCACCAGTATGATTGAAACCTGCTTGAAGCTATATAGGACCCTGGTCAGGCCCCACTTGGAATACTGCGCTCGATTCCGGTCGCCTCACTATAGGAAGGACGTGGAAACCATATAGAAAGGGTGTAGAGGAGACTTACAAGGATGTTGCCTGGATTGGGGAGCATGCCGTATGAGAAATAAATTAAAAAGTAGTGAGGTAGTGTTTGTGGGTTAACTGTCCATTCAGAAATTGGATGGCAGAGGGGAAGAAGCTGTCCCAGAATCGTTGAGTGTGTGCCTTCAGGCTCCTGTACCTCCTCCCTGATGGTAGCAATGAGAAGAGGGTGTGTCCTGGGTGATGGGGGCCCTTAATGATGGATCCCGCCTTTTGGAGGCATCACTCCTTGGATGCTACGGAGGCTGGTGCCCATGATGGAGCTGACTGAGTTTACAACTCTCTGCAGCTTATTTCGATCCCCTGCAGTAACCATCCCCCCCATATCAGACAGTGATACAGGCGGTTAGAATGCTCTCCACAGTACATCTGTAGAAATTTGCGAGTATCTCTGGTGATGTACCAAATATCCATGATACGGTGTCGACGAAACTCGTCAAGGTAACAATTCTGTTTAAAAGAAAATATTACGCAAATAAATTGAAAAAATAACTTTGGAAGCAGAGACATCCACATACATGGATAAAATGCAGGTTTATGTGAAAATGATTAAACTTAACAAATCCTGAGAGTTATAACGTGCCTGGTTGCAAAATGAGTTGCTGTTCTTCAGCCTATTTCAGGCATCATCGGTGTCCTGAGCAACATTTATTCCTCAACCAATAAAACATCGTGCTCGACCGTATATTTTAATATTGGCCAATATGTTTGTTTTGCTAGAATATTCTGCAGTGATTACTGCAAGTTTTCATTGTGGCATTAATCTGGAAATAAATAACAAGGCAGAGTACTGAGCTATTTGGGAACTAATTACATATTGATTTTACAAGCAACTTTATATTTTTTCAGTTTTACACAACATTGAAATAGATAATGTTGAAGTTTCTGTTGATAAACTATTGGCCCGATATCTTGCTTTTTAAAAACTGAGTTAGTGAGGCCTCCATCGGTCAGGGTCGGCCGTGGATGTTGCGATGGAGCTGTCTAGATACGCAAGCCTGGGCAGTACGGTGTGGAGAGCAAGCTGTTGCCCACACAGCTGATGAACCCAAAGGAATGGCAGAGACCAGATACAGTTTGGCAGCAGCGACATTGTGGAAGTTGGCAGTCAGCGTTGAACTCAATGTATCACTCCAGCTCTGGATTTTTCCCGAAGCCTTCCCCATGAGTGGGTACAGCCGCAAGGCAGCAGAGGTTTGAGATCAGAGTCTTCCTTCTCTTAGATAAGCTGCCAACCGGGGCTGACGAGCCCCATCTGCCCGAAGCGACTGGTTTTAAGATGCCAGTAACCCGCCTTTGCCCCTTCTCCTGTCAGTAGAAACAGTTCCACCAGGCTTAGTAGCTAAGCCACACGTGAAGGCCAGGAGCTGGGCTTGGTTGTCAGAGGCTATTTGAGACGCACGGCTTTGGGAACATTTAATAGGTAGTGGGAGCTTTTCCCCATTACCACCCCCGGCTATAACAAGCTCAAGGAACCGGTTCTTAAAACTGGGGGACAAATTTTGTGCTCTAACGTTCCTGAAAAGTTTTTGGAATAATTAGATTGGATTATGAGGACACTCAGTCCTCGTTTATTGCCATTTAGTAGAATAATTGTCAGTATGGACATTTGCAACAATGTCACCTGACCAGCTGAGCCCAATCAGCCTTTTGTGCGTTGCTCCAGACTTCCAGCATCTGCAGTCTCTTGCGTCGTGCTAATTCTGGTGTTGCAAATGTCCATTGTGGCAGCTCCAGAAGGTTCTTTCTTTAAAACGACTAAAAATCGAACAGCCTGTTGGATAGTCGATGGATCTGAAAGGTGGATATGAATGCAAGTAGCTACATTTGCTCCCCATTATTAATTAAACCAACTTTTTACATAGCAACACACTCAAAATGCTGGAGGAACTCAGCAGGCCAGGCGGAAACATCAATTTGTTTACTCTTTTCCATAAAAGCTGCCTGGCCTGCTGAGTTCCCCCAGCGTTTTGTGTGTGTTGTTTGGATTTCCAGCAACTGCAGATTTTCTCTTGTTTACAACCTTTACATAAATGTATTTATGTATTTATTGAGACAGAGGACGGAATAGGCCCATCTGGCCTTTCGAGCCACACTGCAATCCCCTGGTTAAAAGGCATCCGTTAGTCTTGAGAAACCATGGATCTGCGCCTGGAAAGTCTTCACTCTCCAGGGCGCAGGCCTGGGTAAGGTTGTATGGAGGACCAGCAGCTGCCCATGCTGCAAGTCTCCCCTCTCCACGACACCGATGTTATCCAAGGGAAGGGCATTAGGACCCATACAGCTTGGCACCAGTGTCGTCGCAGAGCAATGTGTGATTAAGTGCCTTGCTCAAGGACACAACACGTTCCCTTGGCTGGGGCTCGAACTCACGACCTTCAGGTCGCTAGTCCAATGCCTTAACCACTTAGTCACGTGCCCACACCTCCCCGGTTTAACCCAAGCCTAATCATGGGGCAATTACCAACCAGTACATCTTTGGACTGAATTGAATTGACTTTATTACTTACATCCATCACATACATGATGAGTAAAAATCTTTACGCTAAATGTGCAATTTATAGCAATTTGTAATAAATAGTATGTACAACAGAACAGTCACTATAACATAGAAATACAATTGTATCAGCATGAATTAGTCAGTCTGATGGCCTGGTGGAAGAAGCCGTTGGTCCTGGCTTTTATGCTGTGGTACCGTTTCCCGGATGGTAGCAGCTGGAACAGTTTGTGGTTGGGGTGACTCGGGTCCCCAGTGATCCTTCAGGCCCTTTTTACACACCTGTCTCTGTAAATGTCCTGAATAGTGGGAAGTTCACATCTACAGATGTGCTGGGCTGTCCGCACCACTCTCTGCAGAGTCCTGTGGTTGAGGGAAGTACAGTTCCCATACCAGGCAGTGATGCAGCCAGTCAGCATGCTCTCAATTGTTCCCCTGTAGAAAGTCCTTAGGATTTGGGGGCCCATACCAAACTTCTTCAACCGTCTGAGGTGAAAGAGGCACTGTTGTGCTTTTTTCACCACACAGCCGGTATGTACAGACCACATGAGATCCTCAGTGATGCGTATGCCGAGGAACTTAACCCCCTCAACCCCAGATCCATTGATGTCTACAGGGGTTAGCCTGCCTCCATTACTCCTGTAGTCCACAACCAGCTCCTTTGTTTTTGCAACATTGAGGGAGAGACTGTTTTCTTGACACCACTGTGTCAGGGTGATGACTTCTTCTCTGTAGGCTGCCTCATTATTATTTGAGATTTGGCCAATCAATGTTGTCGTCATGGCTATCCCTTGAGGTCGAGGATGATGGTCTTCGTTCTGTTGATCTACTTATGGGCTCTCAAGTGGTCTATGAGTCCAATCTTGGCTTTGAAAGTTCTTCTGCATTCAGGGCAGGTAGTTCCAGATGGCAGATCAGGCTTTGGTTGTTGCTGCCTCTCTTTCCATTTTCTTCTCTTTTCTTCTAATTCTGCACATCCGTTGGCTTCGAAAGTTGCTGTTCCTTCTCGGATGATGGCTTGCCAGAATTTCCTGTCCTTGGCATTGGTTTCCCAATTGTTGATGTCGATGTTACACTTCTTCGTGTTGGCTTTTAAGACGTCTTTGAATCTCTTCTGTTGTCCGCCAACCAATGTAGTGATTAGTCAGTGAATTTAATTAGCAGATTGGAGCGGTGGGTGGCAATACAGTCGTGTGTTGAGAGAGTAAAGGAGGGGCTTAGTTCACAGCCCTGAGGTGCACCTGTGTCGAGGGGCAGAGGTGAGGGAGCCCACTCGCACTGCGGGAGGAAACCAGAGCACCCGGAGGACACTCACACGGTCATGGGGAGAATGTGGGAAATCACAGGCGGATGTCAAATCCCTTGAGCAACGCTGGAGTCACTCAGCAGGTCTGGTAGCATTTATGGAAGGGAGTAAACAGTAGACGTTTCGCATCGAGGACCTTCATCAAAACTGGAGGAGGAGGGGGTCGAAACCAGAATAAAGGGGAAGGAGGTGTAGCACGGGACTGTCATATGTTGAAAGATTGGAGCGACTGGGGTTGTATACACTGGAATTTAGAAGGATGAGAGGGGATCTGATTGAAACATATAAGATTATTAAGGGATTGGACACGCTGGAGGCAGGAAACATGTTCCCGATGTTGGGGGAGTCGAGAACTGGAGGCCACAGTTTAAGAATAAGGGGTGGGCCATTTAGAACGGAGTTGAGGAAAAACTTTTTCACACAGAGGGTTGTGGTTCTGTGGAATGCTCTGCCTCAGAAGGCAGTGGAGGCCAATTCTCTGGATTCTTTCAAGAAAGAGTTAGATAGAGCGCTTAAGGATAGCGGAGTGAAGGGACATGGGGAGAAGGCAGGAAAAGGGTACTGATCACAGTGAATGGTGGTGCTGGCTCGATGGGCTGAATGGCCTACTCCTGCACCTAATGTCTATTGTCTAAGTTGTCAAATTCCCGCTGCTTCCTTTCACTGATGATACACCTACCCAATCACAAATCTACAGATTGCCATCCAATCACATACGTCCTCTTGACGGGTTGAGTCGATCTCACTGGCATTATTGACAGCCCCATGTCAATCCTGACACCAGGAAGAGGATAGATGCCGGTGATTGGTACAATCGGATGCATCGTCATCGAAAGAAGACGGAAATGTACCGTTTCCAGCATTTTCTGCTTTCTCTGCATCGCTTCATTGGACACTACGGTTTGATTGGCGGCGCTGGTAGCCAGTGGGCGGCCCCGGGGGGCGGGATCCCTCCCGCAAGGCTGTCCCCTACTCCCGTCAGCCCCGATTGACGGCCGAGCGGGGCAATCAGAAGGCCGGGCGTCGAAAGCCCACGCCAATGAGTGGGCAGAGGCGGGATTTCCGAGGCGAGTTCTAGTAAGTTCGAGAAGGTGCATGGTTAGTCGGTGAGGCGCTCAGACTGTGCTGGAGATGGATCTGGCGAAGGTGAGTTGGCCAGAATTAAAGGTTTAGGTCCAAAACATACCCGAGCAGCCGTTAAATTTGGAGGGGATACGGAATGCATTGAGAGCCATTCGGCGCGATGTATGCTGTAACGAGGCGAAAGTGGGGTGTGTGTGTGTTGAAGAAAGCCACGTTAAGGATCAACTATTTAAAAAAAAGCAGACCGTAGCCTCTGTCAAGATGAGCAGATGCCCTGTAAAGTGCATTGTTAAAAAAAATTGTTAGGCAAAGATGTAACTTGCACATATGTTGCTATTTGAAGTGCATGGGGTTTTAAAGTTCCCCTGACTTGTAATATTTTTTCTCTCTGTAGGCTCATAACACTTCACTTGTTTAAAAACTGAACACCTCTGCCTTCAGGCACGCCTGATGCCCTCCTTTGAGGAGATCTGAGGCTTCATTCATTCGCATGGTCGTGTCTCAATGGTCTGGGCAGCTACTATAGTTTAAAACCTGATACAGACCTCGTGGCGTTAACCTTAATTCCCCTCCTGCCCCTTTCAGGCTCAGCTGCTGTCTTTGAGTGATTGTGGACTTGGGTCTTTTGAATCAGGTGTGTGTTCTGAAAAGGATGGAGTGGTTGTTTGTGCACAGAGTGGGGCTGACTTGAGGAAAGCTTTTTTAAAAAAATGCTGACGTTGACTTGGAGACTTGTATAATCTCTGTGCTATACTCTATATTGACTGTGAACACGAGAAGATGGATGAAATCCTCCCTTTAGTGCAAGCCCCAACAAATGATGGTCTATTTATAGTCGACTGTCTCTCTGCTGTTGGCATGGAGGGGAAGAAAAATCGAGAGAGTATTTTTGGTTCGTGGTGCTTTACTTCATCTCCAACCACCACCCCCCTCCCAAACACAGCTTCCCCAGCTCTAATATTCCAAGTACAGATACTTGACAGTCTTTGACCAACAGGAGTTCATTAGATTGAGGTGCCTCCTTTACTGCCCTGTTGCAGTTCGGGATGTTTTGGCGTTCAGTTCCAGCGGTGCCTGTAAGGAGCTTGTACGATCTCCCTGCGTGAGTTTCCTCCCACAGTCCAAAGACATACCGGTTAGTAGGTTAATCAGTTGTAAGTTGTCCTGTGATTAGGCTAGGGTTAAATCAGTGAGTTGCTCAATGGTATGGCTTGCTGGGCCGAAGGCCCCTTTCCGAGCTATGTACCCCAAATAAATACAGTTGAAGCGGGTTAATTGTCCTAATTAAACAGCTGTCCTAATTAGCTGAAGTTTCATGGAAATAGTTAAAAAGGTATGTTTTTTTTTAAAAAACATCAAACTATCATTTAAGTGAGGAACAAATTGTGCATTTAAATGAAATACAGGACAGATTAGACTGCTACCAATACCACTACAGTACTATAAAACCATATTAGTTCCTAATGGCTTTTGAAGGAGTAATTTGGTGTATGTTGTTTTCCTCTTTTGATTGACTGTAAATTAGCAAAATCAGCTCGGACGCCTAGTGTAGATAATGTTCATACAATGCTCTCAACTATTTCATCCTCCAAATCTTTATTTTCATTGTGACATTCAAGATGATTGTTGATACCTTCAAAACCTTCATGGTTCCTAATTTGTTGAAGTAGTAAAACCTTTTAATTTTCACTCCTGGAGGAACTGCTGGGAACCGGCAGTGAGTGAAACAGCTCTGAATTGTCTTGCTGCAAGTTTCTCACCCGCTATCAGTGACAAAAGTCGCTGCGTTTTGAACACAAGCACACACAACTGGCAGTATTTATTTTAATCTGTTCACTCTGAGCATGGTTTAGTGTTTGACAGCACACATCTGATGTTAGAAACTGTTCTGACTAACTTGGGGCAAAAGTCCTCTGTCCCAGTTAGGCAGCGTAGTGTCCCAAGTAAATGACGGGTATCCTGGATTAGCTTTTGTTCTTGAAGAGTTGTCCCAAATAAGAGACTGTCCTGATTACTGATGGCCCAATAAACTAGAATCCACTGTGTCTATATGACAGAAATATCACTCTTGTTTTCTGGGGGATTGCCTCACCTTCCCTGAGCGAAGATGTAAGAAAATTCCTCAGCTTCCAAAAATTCAAAATCTCCTTTATTTTATTTTCAGAAAAGCAAACATTACAAACAAAAATGGGCCGTTTGGTTTATTTTAAGATCATAGGAGGAGAATTAGGCTATTCGATCCATCGAGTCTGCTCCACCATTCCATCATGGCTGATTTATTATCCCTCTCAACCCCATTCTCCTGCCTTCTCCCCGTGACTTCTGTTGCCCTGCCAAATCAAGAACCAGTCAGCCTCCACGTCAAATATACCCAATGACTTGATCTCCGCAGTCATCTGTGGCATTGAATTGCACAGATTCACCGCCCTCTGGCTAAAGAAATGCCTCCTCATTCTGCTCCAAAGGAATGTTCTTCTGCCCTAAGGCTTTGCCCTCTCATCCTAGACTCTCTCACATCCTCTCTAGGCCTTTCAATATCCGATAGGTTTCAATGAGATCTCCCCCTGCCCCCAGTTCTTCTAAACTCTAGTGAGACTGCGTAAGTTACAGCTGGTGTCCGCAGGTCCTACATGTTTGGTCTGACAGGAGGCGGCTACGAGAATGCAAGCGAGCCTGGAACACATCAATAACAATGCATGGCAGGTTAATTCAGGTACTATGACAGGGTCCAGCCAGGTCTACCTGTCATGTGCACCCATCCGATTAAAATGTTCTAATGCTAATTTATCACCATCTTCACTCAATGGTGTTAAATCAGACTTCAGACAAGCCCAGCTCTTCCCACCAGTGAAAACCTCTTGCTGTTTCTTTCACCAAATAACTGGAGATCATTTTTACTCGTCATATACACTTATATGCTGTATTGTTCCATGACTCCCTTTTTGATAGGAAATCTACGTGGATTTGGGGGGGGGGGTAGGGAGGGTTGTAGTCTAGGTGTGGGTCAATGCGACTAGGCCGAATAACATTTTGGCATGGACTAGATGGGCTGAAGGGTCTGCTTCTATTCCTTAACCTCTATCTCCCTCATTTTGGCCTGTGTCTTATTGTCTGTCTGCACTGCACTTGCTCTGGAATTGCAACACTTTATTCTGTACTTTGTACTCTTTACAAATGCACTGTTGTCATAAATGGATCTGTATGAACAGTGCACAAGACGCATTTGTCAGTGTATCTTGGTGCAAGAACAATAATAAACCAGTTTACCATTTTAAATTTTATCTGTTCCGTTGTTAATCTAGACCCTGTTCTGGCCTTTGACAACCATCATCACTGTATACTAAACCACCAATTTTCATGTCATTCTCCAACGTGCAAAGTTACCACCTATATTCTCATACAAATCATTAACGTATGACAGATAGCAAGAGATTCAGTACCAGTCCCTGAAGGCTAGTTATCTTTTTCCATATCTATTTTAAAATTGAATGAATTGTTCCCAAAGTTCTCTCTCCTAACTCTCTAGTTATTGTTCTGCTTTATTTCCCAGGTGGAGGTTGTGTTGTCCCCTCTCTAGTAGGGCTGGCTGCACATTGTTTGGGAAAATTTTCCATCTTGTGAACTGTCTAAGTTAATGAAGTTTACCTTCTAGAACACACAGACTTCAAATTTAATTTGATCACAAGTGAATTTTCTTTTTCCCTCACTATTCCTCCAAATCCTTGGACTGTTTAACATTGGAAAGAACAGGTAAACTTTGAAAGTCTCATGGTGATCCCAAATGATTAGAGCATCACAACTGGGAGCAGCTTTCACCAAGCTGTGTACTTTATTTTTACACTTTTACCTTATAATTGAGAGTGCTGTCTCACCAGTGGCTAGTCTTCCTGCAAAAAAAAAGTGCACAAGTAATGCTTTCAGAAGACTTAAATTGTTCATCTTTAAGTGACTTGTGTTTATCTAGTTAGTTCCTCAGTCATTCTTAATGATAGTTGCTCGTGTATTGTCAGTTAATGTTGGTTGTTTTGGGGCGGGGGGGGGGGGAGAGTACCTAGACAGGGTAGAGCTGAGTGTCTGATAGGAACCAAAAGTGAGTGAGCTACCCCAGAATGGACTCAAAAAGCCCGTTTGCCGGAGGTGCTACCCCTCCCTGGACACCCCAAACATGCGCGTTTGCATGCTGCAGCAGACGCATCCCATACGCTGACAGGCTGAACCAGGTGAGGGGAGCCAGTGAGCCTTGCATCCTGATGGGGTAGGTACACAAAGTCAGACTAGTCAGATGAGATCTACAGTGAGATCCAACACCCAGTAAGGTGGTTCTGCAACACTCCGTGGAGAACGAAGGATATGATGAGGCACAGGAGAAGTCACGGTCATCCACTGCAACCAAGAAAGACCCCAGTTGTGATGACTGCTCGTACCACTGGACCCAGTCAAGAGGGTGGAACTGTCACAGTGCAGTGGCTGTTCCACTTTAAAACTCTCCCGCAGAGGTATCCTGTCATCATTAGATACAGCGGGCAACCAACAGATGGGGTAGACAGTGAATGTATTTTCCTGAATAGGAAACTATATAACTATAACCCACAGGTTTAAAGCATGGATTCCCAACTTTTTTATGCTATAGACCTCGACCATTAACCCCAGGTTGGGAACCCCTGGTTTAAAGTGAAGGACAATATTTGAGTACGATCTGAGGAGCAAGTTTTTCCTCAGAGATTGGGTTGATGAGATGCGCTCACACATCCGCTACTAAAGCGCAAAGGAATTTAAATTGTGCACACAAGGTTGTCACCCTCTACCTTGCTGGCAGTTTAAATATATTTCACAATTGTATACAACCACACTTCCTTTTCAGGTTTCTGATGCAGACTGTGTTGACAATGTGGAGTTTGCAATGATTTGTTTGCAGATTTTAGAACTAGTTTATTTTTGAAGAAATTATTTACTACGTCAAATTCCAAAGAAGCAAAGGGCACGAAGTGCAAAAGAACTGCGAGTTCGTTTAAAATGGAATGGCTTAATGAAGAAGTAGAAACTGATAAACCGAAAGCTCATGAGGTCAGGAGCATGCAGCTGCAAGAATTATTTATGTACAATACAGAAACTGGTGTTACTCATGTATATTGTCACAATGCAAAAGTTGCTGGAGAATTTGCAAGTGGGAAGAAGTGGAGTGATATTTGGACACTTGAATTTTTAAAACGTCATTTAGCAAGCAAATCACATATGGACAGTGTGCAAAAGCTCCGGCAAGAAAATCCTTCGTTACCCGCGACAGGGCTGCTGCATATGTTTTGTGAGAGTGCAGATGAAAGAGCAAAAATGATCAAACCCAGAGGAGATCAAAGTTCTTATAGACAGTGTTTTTCTAGCTGTTAGCATGAATACTCAGTGCATAAAATTCAGTGCGCACGTGTCACTGGGCAAAAAAATTGCCCCGCACAAGGTTTTTGCGCATTCTGGTCATTACAAATTGGAGTGAACATCGGGTACAAAGTATAGGTGTCCAATAGAGCTTTTATTTTAATTAAAAGCCTATTTGGATAGGTACATGGACAGAGAAAGCTTGGTGGGAGATGGGCCAAACACAAATAAATGGATTAATTTAGGTAGACCTTGGACAACTTGGATTGAAGTAACTGAATAACTGGGCTACATTATGTCTTCATTAAAAGGTAGAGTGTCTTATAGCCTGATTCTAATAAGCTTATGAATGTGATGGTAGTTTCAGTAATTACAACG
Source organism: Mobula hypostoma (assembly GCF_963921235.1). Lineage (NCBI taxonomy): Eukaryota > Metazoa > Chordata > Chondrichthyes > Myliobatiformes > Myliobatidae > Mobula > Mobula hypostoma. Next base: position 7,633,385 of record NC_086126.1, on the reverse strand, counting down.
GGCATCAGATTTCTGAACAGTCTGTGAGCCATGAGCCATGAGCTCATTGAACATCTTTCACACTGATTTTATTTTTGCACTGCTGTTGTAGAACAACAACTTTCACAAAGATAAACCTGATTCTGAACATTGCACAAAGTGAGATTAAAATAATAGGTGTGTAGATTTGGGTTCCAAGCTAAAGGATTGGACAATATTTTTAGTTTATTTATGGCAAATTGTACAAAAGCATTAAAGAAGGATTTTATTCCAAAACTTTTTTTCTCTCTCAGGTGAATGAACTCAAGGAGAAGGGTAATCAAGCCCTGAGTGCTGGGAAGATAGATGATGCCATCATATGCTACAGTGAAGCCATTAAGCTGGACCCCAAGAATCACGTACTCTACAGCAATAGGTCGGCTGCTTATGCGAAAAAAGGAGATTATCAGAGGGCCTATGAGGATGGCTGCAAAACTGTTGAAATTAAACCAGATTGGGGCAAGGTAAGCTACCTTGAGAGGAGGGAAAAGACTGCTGTTTTCTCTGTTGGCATTGAGGTTTCCATACGTTTTCATTTATTACTGAGCCTGTTCAAAATGCTGAAAGGTAAGGTCACTGAGTTGTGTACCTCAAGCTGTGCTCCCTCAGTTGGTGACATAATGATGTTTTTGTCTGTGTGTGCTCTCATCTCCAAATTAGCTTGTGATTTTAAGTAGGTCTGCTAGCTTTTGGGAAGAAGATTTGGTCTTTACTCAAAATAGTTGTAGCAATTACTTGAATAAGTTATTGAACTTGTCATTTATTTCTTGGGTTTCCTTTTTGACATTTAGTAACTTTGATATGTAGACAAAGGGAGATTGCAATATAGATTTGCCAGAATGCCACCTAGGCTCAAAGTTAAATTGAGCAATTGTACAAAATTGGGTTGTATTCTGGAATCTAGAATGCTTAAGGAGCAACCTTATTTTTCGAAGAATTAATTGGATTCATGGGAATCCAGGACTGATGGGTATAATTTATTTATTGAGATACAGCGTGGTATATACCTTTCTGGACCTTTTAGCCAGGCTGCCCAGCAGTCTCCCTATTTAACCCTAGCCTAAGCTCGGGACAATTAAAATTAACCTGCATCTTTAGACTGGGAGGAAGCTGGATCACCCAGAAGAAACCCATGTGGTCACGGGGGAAAACGTACAAACTGCTTACAGGCAGTGATGGGAATTGAACCCTGGTCACCCGTGCTGTAAAGCATTATGCTAATCATGATGCTACCATCCCACCCCACAGTACATATGTAATCTACCCATTGTAACCTGTATTTTCTGGTGATATTTTTATTTTGTTGATAGTAAAAAATTTGGAACAGATGACAACTGATGCAGAGTGAATTTGCATCTGACTTGATAGGTTTCAGTTTAGCAAATATTTTAAGAGAAAACAGCATTGTGTATGTGGTATCAGGGCACATATCACTTGAGATGTCATTGAGTCATAAAGCAGCTTAATTTCTGTTTGGTTTTTCACTCACATCAGAACTGCTGTGTTTCATTGTTGGCCCCTGACATGGGTCTTGGACTCCATGCCTTGTAATACTAACAGCTAACCAGCAACATAGTTAGATAAGCTTGAAGACACAAGATTGCAGATGCTCAGTCTGGAGCGACAACTGAGATGCTGGGGGAGCTAAGTGTGGAGACAATTGGACAGTTAGTGTCTTGGGTTGAGGCCCTTCATCTGGTCTGAAGGGGAGATGGACATTAGCTTTACTACTGTTCCCATCAGCCCAGCCTACCTCCCTCATCCCTTATTTCTTTTCATGCTCCACCCTCCTTTGCAATTAGATTTCATCAAATTGCAGACCTTTACTCATCAACTCCCATCCTGTTATTCCTCTTTTCCTCCTCCTCCCCCCTCCTCAACCACATGCCAACTCCTTCTCCTCCACCTTTTTATACTGGTTATCTCTCAAATCTTTAAATCCAGATGAAGTGTATTGACCTGAAACATTGTCCATTTCTCTCTAGAGAAGTTGCCTGACATTGAGTTCCTCCAGCATACTGTTGATTTGTACAGTTTTACTGGAGGTGCTTTGCTCCAAGATAGCGTGCCTATTTAGAAACATAGAAAATAGGTGCAGGAGTAGGCCATTCAGCCCTTCAAGCCTGCACCGCCATTCAGCATGATCATGGCTGATCATCCAACTCAGAACCCTGTACCTGCCTTCTCTCCATATCCCCGATCCCTTTATCCACAAGGGCCATATCTAACTCCCTCTTAAATATAGCCAATGAATTGGCTTCAACTGTTTGTTGAGTGTCAGTCTGAATTCCTGAAGAAATGAAGATTGCTATCATTGGTGAATATTTGTGATGTCACAAAACTAAATATCTGCGTGTTTTATTAATTTTAAAAGATTCTTGTACTTTGGGGTAAATGCAAGCAGGCATTTTCCACTGAGGTTGGGTAAGATTAGAGCCAGAGGTCATGGGTTAAGGCTGAAAAGTGAAATATTTGAGGAGAAACTAAAGGGGAATGATTGTGGAATGAACTGCCAGTGGAGTATTGGAAGTAGTTCAACTGCAAGATTTAAGAGGTTTGGAGAAGTACATGGATGGGAGGGCTATAGAGGGTTACATTCTCGGTCAGAGATTCACATCCTTTTTGCCATGGACCCCTACCATTAACTGAGAGATCCTTCGACCCTGCGTTGGGAACCCCTGGTCTAGTGCAGATAGATAGTTTTGCTACCATTGCATATATACACCAATGATAGCAGTCTTCATTTCAGGAATTTAGACTGATAGTGGAATAGGTTGTCTTTTTTTGGGTCTAGATAGGATAACAGTTGACAAAGGAGATGGCCTGTTTCTATGCTGTAGTGTTCTATGACTCTGACTCTAAACAATAAGTTCTCCCTGTCTTGGACCAATATCACCTGTGAATGAACAATTCAATGTAATTCTATTGAAGCTACTGGTTAACCAAAACAAGATTATCTCCAAAACAGTGCATAAGGGATGTATTCTTGCTCAATTCTTGGTTGGTGCGGCTGTAACAAAACCCAATTTCCCTCAGGATCAATAAAGTATATCTATCTATCTATCTATTTTTTTTAAAAAACTGTTCACTTAGCTCTGACTTTCAATCTTTTCCTCTTGGTTTTTTGAAATCTTACATAAACGTAGTACAGTTGGCCCTCCTTATCCGCGAGGGATTGGATACCAAAAAACATGGATGCTCGAGTCCCTTATTCAACCTGTCTAAATACGGTGGACCTTAGGACCCTGCGGAGCTCCAGACCTTATTTAACCTGTCTCAGTGTGGTAGACATTAGGACCCGGCGGCGGAGCTCTGAATCCACAGTGTTTCTGTTCGCAAAACTAATCACGATCGCGATTTAAAATAAAGTGGAAACAATAAAGCAATCGGAAAGAGGTGAAATGTCATTGGAAAAGCGTTAGGCTACAGTCGGTCAATGATCGGAACAATTTTAAAGGATATAATGAGAAAGGTTAAAGCTACAATTATTACTAAGCAACACAGTGGTTTAATTATTGGGTTTTGGGTTTTTGATCCTCTACATCAACCCGGCATGGATGGAGAGTGCGCTCAGGAGCGATCTGTCACTGGATCAAACTAGGAACTTTCCGTTCCTGAGCCCGGTGCTGAAGCATACGTTTCTTAAGTGTTTTATATGCATAGAAAGGTAAAATATATACTATATACTAAGACAAACGTTTGACTAACTGACGCTAAATAATGCCAGATGTACCTGTTCCGACTTACTTAGTAAGAGAAAGCAGTTTTTTTCGATCCCGATCCACGATAACGTACGCACATCCTCCCGTACACTTTAAATCATCTCTAGATTACTTATAATACCTAATACAATGTAAATGCTATGTAAATAGCTGTTATACTGTATTGTTTAGGGAATAATGACAAGAAAAAAAATCTGTACATGTTCGAACGACAAGTGCTGGAAGAGCACTTCCGGGTTTTCTCGATTCGCGGTTGGTTGAATTCGCGCATGCGGAACTTGTGGATAGGGAGGGCCGACTGTATATCAGAATCCAGTTGTAACTAGCTCTGAATTAGATTGGTGTGGAATAGTTGACAGATAAATGTTTGCAAAGTTCTATTGTTCCTTCAAACTTCCACAGTAACTTGTGTTCAGATCACAAAACTATATTTTCATTTGTTCTACTTAGGGTTACTCGAGGAAGGCTGCAGCCTTGGAGTTCCTCAATCGCTTTGAGGAGGCAAGGAAAACATATGAGGAAGGTCTAAAGCATGAACCAGGAAACCAACAGCTAAAGGATGGAATGCAAAATGTGGATGCCAGGCTAGCAGGTAAGGCACCAAGCAGATCAAATTTGCAATGTCGCATTGATTCCTTCCAGCTGAAGAGAGTGTTAGAGAGAAAAGCTGTCAGGAAAAGCTTAACCTTGGACAGGGGCCTACAGTATAGGAAAGTATTTTCATTGGGGAGATGAACTATGATGCTGTAAAGCAGATCTTGGGAGTATAAATTTGGTCCTGAGGTACTTGGAAATGTACAATGGAAAAGCTGAAATTGCTTGGGGAACACTTGCATGGGGTTTGTCCTATGATGCGGAGAATGGATGGTAGGGTGCAGAACCATGGTCGACAGGAGATGTGGAACATCTAGTCAAGAAGAAGGAGGAAGCGTCCTTAAGGTTTAGGAATTGAGGATCAGACAGAACTCTTGAGAGTTATAAGGTAGCCAGAAAGGAGCTTAGAGCTAGAAGAGGACATGAAGGCTTAGCAGAAAGATGAAGGAAAACCATAGGATGTCCTACACATTTGTGAAGAACTGGAGAATGATGAGCTAGAGTAGGACCAACCAGTGTTAAAGAAGAGACGTGTTTGAATTTGAAGGAGGGAGGAGAGGTCCTACATGAATATTCACCAGGGAGGGATCTTGACGATTGAGGTCACTGTAGAAGAGGAACATGTTGATGTTGAGAAAGGAGATGTGCTGGAACTTTTGGGGGGAAAAAATTAGGATGCATAAGAACTTGAGGCTGGGTGGGATATACCTTGGGTTACTATGTGAAGCAAGAGAAGAGATCACTGTGCCTTTAGTAATGATCTCTGTGTCCTCTTTGGCCAGAGAAGTAGTATCAGAAGGTGGCAAATGTTATTTCTTTTTTCAAGAAAAGTTATACGGGTAATCCTTGGAATTATTGACCAGTAAGTCTTATCCCAGTTGTGGGCAAACTATTGAAGAGGATCCTTAGAAACAGAATTTATAAGCACTTGCAGAAGCATAGTCTGATTAGAGATAGTCAACGTATCTTTGTGAGAGGTAGGTATTGCCTCATGAGTCTGATTGACTTTGAGGAAGTGACAAAACAAATTGAAGGTAGCGCAGTGGATGTGGTAAAGAGTTCGACAGGCGGGTGTTCTGTGCAGGGTGTCAGATGTGGGAAGTTCGAGAGACTCCCAGTCTACTGGACACATTTGCGGCAGGTGTGTCAAGCTGCAGCTCCTTAGGGATTGTGTTAGGGAACTGGAGCTGCAGCTGGATGACCTTCATCTGGTCAGGGAAAGTGAGGAGGTGATAGAGAGGAGCTATAGGCAAGTAGTCACATCGGGTCCTCGGGAGACAGATAAGTGGGTAACAGTCAGGAGAGAGTAGGACAAGAGTCAGATCCTAGAGAGTGCCCCTGTGGCTGTCCCCCTTAACAATAGGTACTCCTGTTTGAGTATTGTTTGGGGGGGCGGTGGGGCAGGAAAGCCTACCTGGGGGAAGCAACAGTGGTCGTGCCTCTGGCACAGAGTCTGGCCCTGTGGCTCAGAAGGGTAGGGAAAGGAAGAAGGCAGCAGTAATAGGGGGTCAAATGGGCGATTCTGTGGACACAGGAAAGAAACACAGATGGTAGTTTGCCTCCCAGGTGCCAGGGTCTGGGATGTTTCTGATCACGTCCACAATATCCTGAAGTGGGAAGGTGAACAGCCAGAGGTCGTGGTACACATTAGTACCAACAACATAAGTAGGAAGAGGGAGGTCCTGAAAACAGACTACGGGGAGTTAGGAAGCAAGTTGAGAAGCAAGAGCACAAAGGATTACCGCCTGTGCCACACGACAGTGAGTATAGGAATAGAGGATAAATGTGTGGCTGAGGGATTGGAGCAAAGGCAGGGATTCAGATTTCTGGATCATTGGGACCTCTTTTGGGGCATACGATCTTGTACAAAAAGGACGGTTGCACTTGAATCCAAAGGGGGACCAATATCCTGGCTGGGAGGTTTGCTAAGGCTATTGGGGAGAGTTTATATTAGAATTGTTAAGGGGTGGGAGCTGAACTGAAGAGACAGAGGAAGGTGCAGTTGGCTCACAAATAGAGAAAGCGAGGAGACAGTGTGAGAGGGAGGATAGGCAGGTGATAGAGAAGGGATACACTCAGACCGATGGTTTGAGATGTGTCTATTTCAATGGAAGAAGCATCATGAACAAAGCGGATGAGCTTAGGGTGTTGATCAGTACTTGGAGCTATGATGCTATGGCCAGTACAGTGACTTCGGTGGCTCGGGCAGGAATGGTTACTTCAAGTGCCAGGCTTTAGATGTTTCAGAAAGGACAGGGACAGAGGCAAAAGAGGTGGGGTGTGGCAGTGTTGATCAGAGATAGTGTCACAGCTGCAGAAAAGGGAGAAGTCATGGAAGGATTGTCTACTGAGTTTCTGTGGGTGGAAGTTAGGAACAGAAAGGGATCAATAACTCTACAGGGTGGTGTTTTTTTTAAATAGACCACCCAGTAGTAACAGGGACATCGAGGAGCAGATGGGGAGACAGATTCTGTAAAGGTGTAATAATAACAGGGTTGTTGTGGTGGGAGATTAATTTCCCAAATATTGATTGGCATCTCCCCAGAGCAAGGGATTTAGATGGGGTAGTGTTTGTTAGGTAAGTTCAGGAAGGTTTCCTGACACAATATGTAGATAAACATACAAGAGGAGAAGGTGTACTTGATCTGATATTGGAAAATGAACCTGGTCAGGTGTCAGATCTCTTGGTGGGAGAGCATTTTGGAGATAGTGATCACAATCCTATCTCCTTTACCATAGCATTGGCAAGGAATAGGAACAGACAAGTTAGGAAAGCGTTTAGTTGGAGTAAGGGGAAGATGAAGCTATCAGACAATAACTTGGAAGCATAAATTAGGAACAGATGGTCTCAGGGAAACGTACGGCAGAAATGTGGCAAATGTTCAGGGGATACTTGAATGGTGTTCTGCATAGGTACGTTCCAGTGAGACTGGGAAAGGATGGTAGGGTACAAAAACCATGGTGTACAAAGGCTGTTGAAAATCCAGTCGAAAAGAAAGGCTTACGAAAGGTTAAAAAAAAACTAGGTAATGATAGAGATCTAGAAGATTATAAGGCTAGCAGGAAGGAACTTAAGAATGAATTTAGGAGAGCCAAAGGGGCCATGAGAAGGCCTTGACGAGCAGGATTAAAGAAAACCCCCAAGACATTCTACAAGTATGTGAAGAGCAGGAGGATGAGACATGAGAGAATAGGACCAACCAAGTGTGACAGTGGAAAAGTGTGTATGGAACCAGAGGAGATAGCAGAGGTACTTAATACTTTTCTTCAGTATTCACTGCGGAGAAGGATCTTGGCGATTGTAGGGATGATGTACAGCAGATTGAAAAGTTTCGGTATATAGACATTAACAAAGAGGATGCGCTGGAGCTTTTGGAAAGCATCAAGTTGGTTAAGTCTCCAGGACCAGACGAGATGTATCCCAGGCTACTGTGGGAGGAGAGGGAGGAGATTGCTGAGCCTCTGGAAATGAACTTTGATCATCAATGGGGACGGGAGAGTTTCCGGAGGAGTGGAGGGTTGCAGATGTTGTTCCCTTACTCAAGAAAGGGAGTAGAGATAGCCCAGGAAATTATAGACCAGTGGATCTTAATTCAGTGGTTGTTAAGTTGATGGAAAAGATCTTGAGAGGCAGTATTTATGAACATTTGGAGAGGAAAAATGTGATTTGGAATAGTCAACATGGCCTTGTCAAGGGCAGGTCGTGCCTTAGGAGCCTGATTGGATTTTTTGAGGTTGTGACTAAACACATTGATGAGGGTAGAGCCGTAGATATAGTGTATATAGATTTCAGCAAAGCATTTGATAAGGTACCCCATGCAAGGTTTATTAAGAAAGTAAGGAGACATGGGATCCATGGGGACCTTGCTTGTGGACCCAGAATTGGCTTGCCCATAGAAGCCAAGGAGTGGTGTAGACAGGTCACATTCTGCATGGAGGTTGGTGACCAGTGGTGTGCCTCGGGGATTTGTTCTGGGACCCCATCTCTTCGTGATTTTTATAAATGACCTGGATGAGGAAGTGGAGGGATGGGTTAGTAAATTTGCTGATGACACAAAGGTTGGGGGTGTTGTGGATAGTGTGGAGGGCTGTCAGAGGTTACAGCGGAACATTGATAGGATGCAAAACTGGGTTGAGAAGTGGCAGATGGAGTTCAACCCAGATAAGTGTGAGGTGGTTCAAATATGACAGCAGAATATAGTATTAATGGTAAGACTCTTGGCAGTGTGGAGGATCAGGGGGATCTTGGGGTCAGAGTCCAAGTGGACACTCAAAGCTGCTGCGCAGGTTGACTATAGTTTCCTCACTACAGGAAGGTGTGGAAACTATAGGGAGGGTGCAGAGGAGATTTACAAGGATGTTGCCTGGATTGGGGAGCATGCCTTATGAGAATAGGTTGAGTGAACTCGGCCTTTTCTCCTTGGAGTGGCGGAGGATGAGGGGTGACCTGATAGAGGTGTATAAGATAATAAGAGACATTGATTGTGTGGATAGTCTGAGCCTTTTTCCCAGGGCTGAAATGAGTAGCACGAGAGGGCACAGTTTTAAGGTGCTTGGGAGTAGGTACAGAGGAGATGTCAGGGGTAAGTTTTTTAATGCAGAGAGTGGTGAGTGCATGGAATGGGCTGCCGGAGCCGGATACAATAGGGTCTTTTCAGAGACTCTTGGATAAGGTACCTGGAGCTTGGAAAAATAGAGGGCTATGGGTAACCCTTGGTAATTTCTAAAGTGCATATTTGGCACAGCATTGTGGGCCGAAGGGCCTGTATTGTGCTGTAGGTTTTCTATGTTTCTGTGTTCCATGACAGGCTCATTCAGAAAGTCAGGTATGGGATCTGGGAAAACTTGGTTGCGTGGATTCAGAATTGGCTTGTCCCAGAATGTGGAAGCAGTAATAGAGAAGGAGCAGAGCCATCTTGGGGTCTGCATCCATAGATCCTTCAAAATTGCCTTACAAGCTGATAGGGTGGTTTAAAATACTTGTGTGTTGCCTCTATTAGTTAGGGGATTGAGTTCAAGCTGTGAGGTAGTGTTATTGCTCTACAAAACCCTGGGCAGACCACACTTGGAGTATTGTATTCAGTTCTGGGCACCTCATGATAGGAAGAATGTGGAAGCTTTACAGGGTTGCAGAGGAGATTTCAAGGTTAAAATTTTATTATCTGAGTACATACATGTCACCACATACAACCCTAAGATTTTTTTTCCCTGTGGGCAAACTTAGCAAATTTGTAGAACAGTAACTGTAAACAGGATCAATGAACAGGAGGGGAGGGGAAGGGAACAACAAACTGTGAAAATGCAAATATAAATAAACAGCAAGAAATAACAGGTCTGAAATAACATGAAATGAGAGTATGAAATAAGATAAAGATTCTGGTGTTCCCACAACAGATGAGACCATCTGTTGTGGGAACACCAGAAATGGAATGAGTACAGTTATCCGCTTTCGTTCGGGAGCCTGATGGTTGAGGGGTAGTAACTGTTCTTGAACCTGATGGTGCGAGTCCAGAGGCTTTTGTACCTTCTACCTGATGACAGCAGTGAGAAAAGAGCATGAGTTGTGTGGTGAGGATCTTTAATAATGGATGCTGCTTTCCTTGGCAACATTTCGTGCAGATGTGTTCAATGGTTGGGAGGACTTTACCAGTAATGTACTGAACCAAATCCACTATCTTTTGGAGGATTTTCCAATCAAAAGGCATTGGTGTTTCCATACCAGGCTGTGATGCAGCCAGTCAGCACACTTTCCACCACATATCTATAGAAGTTTGCCAAGGTTTTCAACGTGCCAAATCTCCAGACTCCTGAGGAAGGGGAAGGTGCTGTTGTGCTTTCTTTGCAATTGTATTTGTATGATGATTCCAGGGCAGGTCCTCTGAGATGGTGACAATCCAAGTAGTTAAAGATACCGACCCCATTCCAACTATGACCCTCTTATTACTAGCTCATGGACCTCTGCTTTCCTTCTTCTGAAGTCTACAATCAGTTCCTTGGTCTTATTGACATTGAGTGAGAGGTTGTTATTACACCACTTCAGCCAATTTTCAGTCTTCTCCCACCTCTCCCCACCCCCAATGCTGATTCATCACCACCTTTGAGACGGCCCACAACAGTGGTGTCATCCATAAACTTAGCCACGTAGTCATTGGTGTATAGCGAGTAGAGCAGGAGACTAAGCGCACATCCCTGCAGTGCTCCTGTGCTGATGGAGATTGTGAAGGGGATGTTGTTGCCTATTCAAGCTGACTGGGATCTGCAAGTGAGCAAATCTAGGATCCATTTGCACAAGGGGGGTATTGAGGCCCAGGTCTTAGAGTTTGCTGATTAATTTTGAAAGGATCATGGTATTAATCAGTTTTATCAAGATGTTGTCTGGATTTTAGAATGTCTAATAAGGAAAGGTTGAGTGAGCTGGGGCTTTTCTGTTTGGAGCAAAGGAGGATGAGAGCTAACTTAATTGAGTGTATAAGATGAGCTGCATAGAGTGGACAGCTGAGACTTTTTCCCAGGCTGGCAATGGCTAGCACGAGAGGACATTAACTTTAAGGTGATTGCAGGAAAGTATAGGAGGAACATCGTGGGTAGATTTTTTTCAACCGCCCGGTGGGTACGTGGAATACACTACTAGAGGCAAGTACATTAGGGATTTTTAAGAGCTGCTTGGATAAGCACATGGGTGAAATTAAAAATAATGGACAGCTATGGGAGAAAAGTGTTAGATTGATCTTGGAGTAGGTTAAAAGTCTGAAGGGCCTGTACTGTTCTTTGTTCTAAAAATGGAGCTGAGCTGATATGAAAGACAAATGCAGGGTGTGGAATGATCAAAATGCATATTCTGTTCCTGAAGTTTCATTCTTGAAACTGATACTATTTAGAAAGGTGGTGCAAACAATCTTAACTTTATTATGAGAGAATTCCTCAAGTTCAATTGTACTGCTCCTAAGTGTCTTGAAACAAACAATGGATCTTGCTTCGCTCTGGGCTTGAAATCAATTGAGGGCAAAGAAGCTGGAGCAGTTTATTATGCATTTTTCCCCTATATATTTAATAGGGTAGATATATCGTCAAAGCTTGGGAAGCAAAGGGTAATAAGCAGCAAATTTTCATCCCATCACCAACAATGGAATTAAAGTTGAGCTACTCATGCCCTTTTGGCAAATAGTAGAGGCGATAAAGTGCATTCTTGTATTGTTATTTATAACCTATTCCTGTCTCTTGTTAGCACTAATGGATGAATCATAGTTTATTCGATGTTTGACAAGCCTCTTACGGTGATTTGCGTAATTAACTTTACTGAGTGATTTATATTTTCGATTTAAAAATACCTGCAGGAAAATAATTCTTCTGGATGCTGCAGTAATTCTTTTTGTCTGATTTTCAGAAAAGAAATTCATGAACCCATTTGCTTCTCCAAACCTGTACCAGAAACTGGAGAGTGACCCCAGGACGAGGGCATTACTCAGTGACCCTAGTTACAAAGAATTGATTGAACAGTTGAAAAATAAACCAGCTGACTTAGCCACGTAAGTACGATTTCCCAGTCAAGATGTTCCATTATCATGTGTGGAGGGTTCTTCATGGATAATTAACCCTTCATTTGGGGTGACTTGTTAATGCCCTTTACTCCCTTGTTACTCTGGTCAGCTGAATACACAAGTATAGCTCCTGTTCCGAATGCATAACAGTGAAAGAAATATTTAAATAGTGAGTACCATCTGCTGGATGTTGAAGGGAAACAAATTTGAGCAATTATATACCCAATTAATAACTTTCTTTTACTAACTCTGCAGAAGTTGCTGAATTTCAGTAGGGCGATTCTAAACGTTTACTGTGGCCCTTGGTCCTCCTGTTTAAATAGCAATCTTTTGACAAGCTGTTAACCTGGGCTCAGGGAGGCAGCAGCAGACATATTGTCCACACTCGCATAAGTAGGTGAGGATCATTATTAAGAACGAATTCTTTAATCTTGGAGCCATTTTCAAAGACTTGGCTAACCAATTATGATTTTAGACCTGGATCATTCCTTGTTTCAAATTTCACAACATATGCTGGTGATATTAAATCTGATTCTCTGCCTGCCCATTAGGGAAATTTAATCCCAAATTCAGATGTTGCGCTTTTTTTTTGTGGAGGTGTGGGTAGGCATAAAGGTAATAGTGCAAGATTTCATTCTTTTCTCTCCATTTATGCCTTTGGGAAATTGCTGTTGTATTAACTAAAATGTGAAAGTAAGACTAATAGAAAAGTGCAGCACAGAAATGAGCTCTTCAGCCCATCTCGTCTGTGCCAATCCATTTAAACAGCCGACTCCCATCGATCTGCACCGGGACCGTAGGCCCCTAACATCCATGCATTTATCCAAACTTCTCTTAAATGTTGAAATTGAGCTCGCATGCACCATTGTGCTGGCAGCTCACTAGACACTTTCACCACACTGAGTGAAGTTGTTTCCACTCGTGTTCCCTTTCAACTTTTACATTTTAATCTTCCTGGAGATCTATTCAAGAGCTTCTGGATATGATTCTCCTTTGTGTAACTTATGCAATTTTCCACAGTGTTTGGGTATGAGATTAACCCATTCCCTTCCTTATTATTTTTCAGGTATTGTAGTATAATTTTAAACTTCCTGATCTGCCAATGACTTTTGTTGGGCTGTGCGAGGTCTCCTCTCTTCTCTCTCCCTTCTCCACCACCCCCACTCCCCACTCCCAGACATTAAAACCAGGTTTATTAAACATTGTACAGTGGTATATTTGTGAAATTTGTTTTATGGCAGCAGTACAGTGCAATACTTAAATTACTATAAGTTGCAAAATAATGAGGTAGTGTTCATGGTTCATGAACAATCTAATGGCAGAGGGGAAGAAGCTGTTCCTAAAATGTTATGTGTCTTCTGGCTCCTGAAGCAGTGTCCAGACCATTCAAAAATATCTCCACCTACATTTCTGTTAGGCTGATTTCCATAACTATCCAAGTCAGTATTTTGGAGATATGCCATTTTGAGAGAAACATTTTTAACTGTCCCCTCATTTAAAATTTTCCATTAGTGTAAACAACTTCCTGCTCTATCATGCTCCCTTTAGCACCTACTTTTCAACAAAATAACCGACCCTTGGATATTCCAAACCATTCACTTTCTCTCTCCCCTTGTTTAATCCCCTCTGACCCCTGTTCAGCCTGGCTTTGATCTCAGATGGTATATTGTCAAATATGAAAGGTAAAATGTGGTTTTTATGAAATTTGCAGCAACATGCCCTCAACCAAAATGGTCAAAGCTGTAATCCACATCCAGTGCACCTGTTTAGACGCGTTAGAACCTCCAAGCAAATGTCTTGAGTGAGTTAGAAGATGCTCAACTCAAATCCCTTGAAATATAGGCAGATTCGGCAGGGGTGGTTCTTCCAAATATGAACTACACATTTTGTGTAACGTGTATAGAAAGCAACTATTTGTTTTCTTAGGAAACTACAAGATCCCAGAGTTATGACAACTCTAAGTGTTTTGCTGGGAATTGATTTGCAAGGCACAGAGGATGACGAAGAGGATCCTACTCCGGCTCCACCTCCACCTCAGCCCAAAAAAGCAACTAAACCAGAACCTATGGAAGAGGACCTTCCAGAAAATAAAAAGAAGGTACCACTTCATCTAAAATGTCTGTCAGGTCATCTTGAAATTCAAAACCGTGGCTCCTTTCTGGCCAATGTGAAATAAGCATTTTAAAATTGATCTGTAGGCATTGAAAGAGAAAGAGCTGGGTAATGAAGCCTACAAAAAGAAGGACTTTGCAACAGCATTAAAACACTACGATCAGGCAGCAGAACACGATCCTACCAGTATGACCTATTTAACCAACAAAGCAGGTGAGTTGGCTACTGAATTAGATTTGTTGTTTTTTTTTGTGGACAAAAATAAATTTGAAACAGTGCAAAGGAGTCTAGAGCAGTGCCTTTTTTTTGTCGTCCTTATTCTGTACTTAAACACTGAAATGCCAAGAAATGTGCAGAATGGGGGATTGCTGTATGCCAGAGGTTTTAAAAGCGAGTTGGAAATATACCAGTACCAAATGAATCTATTGTAAGTTCAACTGAACCATGAGCAAAGTAGGTCATCAGGCCCGTCAAGCTGGCCCTTCCATTATTATAATCATGGCCAATCTCTGCTTGCCTTGACTCACCTGAGCCAGTTCTCCAATACTGTCAAGTCCATGACCTTTCACCTTAATGCATCAGGATGTATTTTGTTTACGCAGCTGTGTACTTTGAGCAGAGTGAATTTGACAAATGCCGTGAAACCTGCGAAAAAGCTATTGAGATAGGAAGAGAAAACCGTGAAGATTACCGCCAAATTGCAAAGTAAGTGCCTGTTTTGCTGTCAAAATCATGCCTGTGTATTAAAGTTTACTGCTAACAAGAATATTATAAAGAGATGCACTCAGTGATCGCTTTATTAGGTACACTTGCTTATTAATGCAAATATCTAATCAGCCAATCATGTGGCAGCAACTCAGTGCATAAAAGCATACAGACATGGTCAAGAGGTTCGGTTGTTCAGACCAAATATCAGAGTGAGGAAGAAATGTGATCCAAGTGATTTTTGATTGTGGAATGATGCTTGGTGCCAGACAAGGTGGTTTTGAGTAGCTCAGAAATTGTTGATCTCAAGGGCATATTTAATGTCAGAAACGTACACAATATACATCCTGAAATGTTTTTTCTTTGCAACCGTACACGAAAACAGAGGAGTGCCCCAAAGAATGAATGGCAGTTAAATGTTAGAACCCCAAAGTCCACCCCAGCTCCCCCCTCCCACACGTAAGCAGCAGCAAGCCACAATCCCCTCTCCCCCCACCAGCAAAATAAAAGCATTGGCACCGGCCACCGAGCACTCAAACGTGAACAAGGCAACAGTAAAGACCACAGACTTGCAGTACTCCAAAGACTACATCGTTCACCCGGCATTGACATACCACAGGCTCTCTCTCCCTAACAAGGGAAAAAGCGGTGTCTCCGTTTCACAGCGAGAGGGGAAACATAACAAACAACTCACTGGTTTACAATGTTATGTCACTTTTTCTGAGCTTTGTGCCCAAAGATCTTGGGGTCTCTGGGCACACAGCCTTAGATCTTCCATCTCCTTTGACACACTGGTCTTTTGCTCCGACAGCAACCCCAATTCCACCCCCCCCCCCCCCGCCGTCTCCAGAGCCATGAAAACTCAGTCCTCTGAAGGCAAGTGGAGCTCTTAGGCCGTGCCCTTGGCATGCCGAACAACGGGAAAAAATAGAGATACTAAAGATGGAAATAGAGCTGTTTCCGAAGATGTAAGCAAAGGAGTTGCCGTTAGGTGCCATTAACCCTCCTGGGGTTTTCACACACAAGTGTCTAGAGTTTACAGAGAAGGGTGTGGAGAAACAAACAAAAAATATCCAGTGAGCTGCATTTTTGTGGGAAAAATCTCCTTTTAATGAGAGGGGTCAGAGGAGGAGGGCTAGATTGATTCAAGCTGACAGGAAGGTGACAGCGACTCAAATAACCACAGGTTACAACAGTGGTGTGCAGAAGAGCATCTCTGAATACATAAAACATCAAACGTTGAAGTGGATGGGCGACATCAAGTTTTGGGCTTTTATAGGGAAGCATCTTGAGCATTTTCTCTGAATTAAGGGTGACTTGTATCCTCGCTGGAGAAGGCTAATAGAAATCATTGTGGGAACTGCCAATACCTGTACGGAGAGGGCAGGTTGTAGCTGAGAGTGTGTTTGAGTAGTTTGAGGTGGATCTTGCTGGTTATGTAGAGTGTCTGAGACATGAGCTCTGTTATTAACAGCATCCCTAATATTCCTTCTTGGACCGAAGAGGAATTGGGAGAATGTTTATTCAAAGAGGCTTTTAGTGCTTCCTGTGCAGCTGGCAACAATCTCTTCCCATAACAGAATAAGAGTTTCAGAAGACTGGGTCAAGAAAACACTGTCTAGTGTTACTGATTGAACATAAAATTCTAGGGATGTGTTTTGGTTTATTCTTCGAGTGGGGGGAGGAAAGGGGGCTATAAACTGAAAGATGCAGTAGTCAAGGGTTCTTGTCCCTGAGCCTTTATGTGTGTATGTGAGTAAAAAAAAGCATTCATAATACAATCAACAATTCTAGCGTCTTATAATCTAGTCCATTTTTTTGTTAAGTATAGCAACAAACTTGATAAGTTTTAAAATTGTGCGTTGAGTTACTTGCAAATGTGTTTCTTTCCCCACTTTAGTAAAATTAATTATCGTTGAATGTTACCCTCTTGGGTAGTTTTTCTTCTATTGTTTGATTTTTCTCGAAGAAAGCCCCAAGGTAGTTGAGAGGGTAATGAACAATCATAAGGCCAAAGGAGGAGATAAACTTAGTTAAAAGAGGTAGGTTTTGACAGTTCTAGAGGAGGGAGGTGACAGAATTGAAAGCATTTGTTCAACTTGCAGCTGAAGAGGTGACTGCCAGGAGTGAAGCTGTGGGATGTGTAAGAAATACATCAATTCAGAAAATGAGATTCAAAGAAATGAAAAGATTAGTTATATAATATAAACATGATAATATAGTGGATTCCTGTTAATTGGGCCAACTCGTAAAGACCAAAAACGAATCAAGAAATTAGCCAGCATTCCCTTCATTTATTTGGAACACTGTGCCTCTTAATTGGAACAGGAGACTGTTGCCAAACTAGTGTTGCAATCAGTTGCGTGCACTTGTGTAGCCATTAGACGCTAAACCATGCTTAGAGCAAACAATTTTTAAATAGCGTCACATGTGTGTTTGTGTTTTTAAGGAAAAAAACTGATTTTTGTCACTTCCTTCAGTTAGTCCTGACGAAGGGTCTCGGCCTGAAACGTCGACTGTACCTCTTCCTAGAGATGCTGCCTGGCCTGCTGCGTTCACCAGCAACTTTGATGTGTGTTGCTTGATTTTTGTCACTGCTAGTTAATGAGGAAGTGAGCAGTAAGACAATTCAGAGCTGTTTTGCTTACTGCGCTTTTCAAGCATTCAGCCTTCGAAATGCCGGAAACGGCTGGGAGTGAAAATGAAATGATTTCACTACCTCAAGTTGGGAGTTACGAAGAATTTAAAGGCATCAACAATTAACTTGAATGTTACAATACAAATCGTTGAAAGTTCTTGTACAGCGAACGGTGGGTCAATGAGGAGTGTGGTGGTAGGACAAAGTCATCTGGAAATACACGTCCATGATTCATTGAAACTGGTGTCAAAGGTACGCAGGATTGTAAAGGAAGCTGTTGGTACATGGGCCTTCATAAATCAAAGTATTGAGTACAAAGATTCAGCAGGCCAGGCAGCGTCTATGGAGAAGAGTACAGAGTTGATGCTTCAAGGGTCTTGGCCTGAAATGTCAACTGTACTCTTTTTATTTCCATTGATGTTGCCTAACCTGCTGAGTTCCTCGAGCATTTTGTGTGTGTTACTTGGATTTCCAGCATCTGCAGATTTTCTCTTGTTTATTGAGTACAAGAGGTGGATGTTATGTTGAAGAGTATTGTGTAAAGTTTTGGTCACCTACCTACTGGAAAGATGTAAATAAGGTTGAAAGAGTGCAGCGAAAATTTACAAGGATGTTGCTTGGTCTAGAGGACCTGAGTTGTAAAGAAAAATTTGAATAGGTTAGGACTGTATCCTTAGAACATAAAGGATTGAGAGGAGATTTGATAGAGGTATACAAAATTGAGGGGCATAGATAGGGTAAATGCAGGCAGGTTTTTTCCACTGAGGTTGGGTGGGACTATGACTGGAGGTCAGGTTTAAGGGTAAAATTTCACTCAGGTTCGTATAGAACGAGCTGCCAGCACAAGTGGTGCGTATAATTCAATTTCAATGTTTAAGCAAAGTTTGGATGGGTACATGGATAGTAGGGATATGGAAGGCTATGGTCCCGGTGCAGGTCGATGAGAGTAGCAGTTGAAGTGGCTTTGGCGTGGGCGAGATAGGCTGACGGATTTGTTTCTGTGCTGTCTGACCCTCTGAAAGCATTGTGTGAAGGCAGTCTGTTATCTGCACTAGATGTCTGCACTCACTTTGTTCATTTGCAGCGTAAGCTCTACACAGCAGTGTATACTGGATGAATTCCTTCTGTTGCCAACTATTAGAAACTAGTTTTATGGTACTGTAGTAATATTGGTAGTATTTTAATTTGTTCTGTACCTCATTTGAATGTATAATTAGTTTCTCAGCTAAACGGTAGTTTGTCTTTTTTATACTTTTTTAACCATTTCTATGAAACTTCAGCTAATTACGGCAGCTGTTAAATTGGACCAAAACATATCAGTCCTGTTGTGTTCCAATTAACTAGAATCATGTGTGTGTGTTATACTTATATACTCTTATGCCCCTTGGTCCACAGGAACGTTGTTTCAATTGACAGTATATATGTATATGGTTGAATGACAATAAATTTGAACTTGAATGTTGGATAAGTTGTGGGTAGTAGGGTTTTCCATATTGAAGTTTCAGTAAAGTATACCTAATGTCATTATCTCTTGTCCAGATTAGAAATTGGTGACGCTTCTGTTTCAGTCCTTTGTCTGATGTCATGCTGCACCAGACAATTCACAACCTCTATGACTTTTGGTTTTCAGCCTTCCACATAGTCACAGCCATCTTTTTTTTTAAGTTTGCCATTTCTAAACTAGCTCGGTCTGCATTCTTCTAATGGTTTATGCAACATCCCAATCTGCAGTGTTTCAAATTTCCTCTGGTTTGCTACTAACCAATAATGAAGTAGTATTGTTTTGAGGATCAGCAGAACTGTAGTATACCATTGGTCTGTCAACACATCGAGCAGCCATTTGACAATTCCTAATAAAGGCCTGTACCATGCTAGCCGAGTTGCACCTGAGTGCTGTACTCTCATTTCAACCTGCTGGCCAACGCCCTTCACATTGCCTCTATAATGACCTGTACAGCAACCGTTTGTGTTGCAGAAACATCAAGTTCCTGGCATAGCCAAATCCAGCTGTTTTATTGTAAAAGAACTGAGGCAGACAGTACTTCGACTAAGTCAACTCTGCAGGCTACAAATGTATTTAACAAAATGAAAGAAAAATAATGTCATGTCTTTAAAATCAGTGAGAAGTGTTCCACAATCCTTGTAGAAATCAGTGAATTTGTATATGCTTATTATTTATGACTCTTGAGGCTTGAACAAGCAAATGAGGGGTGGAAGGGGAAGTGATTAAATACAAACAATATAACTAAGTGTTTTGATTTCAGTGTGAACAATTTAAATATTAAGCTCCTGCACCTTTTCAGGGCATATGCGCGAATTGGCAACTCCTACTTTAAGCAAGAGAAGTATAAAGAAGCTGTTCAGTTCTACAACAAATCCCTCGCCGAGCACAGAACCCCTGAGGTCCTAAAGAAGTGTCAGCAAGTAAGCTTGTTTCTTCGTTTCTTAATACTTTTAATACACTTGGGTGACCTTAAAAGTGTCTACTGCATCTGTACACAACTGCACAGCAAGCTAAACAACTTCTCAAAAATCAGCTGAGACAGAAGCTTCCTTCAGGGTTTTTGATGATCTCTTTACTGTGAAGTTGCAGAGAGTTAAGTGAAATGTGTATTAAATTCAATACAGAATCGTTGTGCGCCTGAATACACTAATATGGTTGATTATTCTCACAACCGGTGTTAAGTAAGGTGAAAAACATGCACAACACCCCATAACTACGCAGTGTAAACAAAAGTAAACTCGTGATGCAATGATAAACATAATACAGTGGATTCTTGTTCATTGGACCATCAGTTAATTGCGAGCCTCTTATTTGGAACAACTCTTTTATTAAAAAAAACTCGAGCCATGAGTCAGCATACAGAGAGGAGGTGCAGCGGCTAACGGACTGGTGCACAGCCAACAACCCCTCTCTGAACGTGAACAAAACAAAAGAGATGGTTGTTGACTTCAGGCGAGCACAGAGCAACCACTCTCCGCTGAACATTGATGGCTCCTCCGTTGAGATCATTAAGAGCACCAAATTTCTTGGTGTTCACCTGGCAGAGAATCTCTCCTGGTCTCTCAACACCAGCTCCGTAGCCAAGAAAGCACAGCAGCGTCTCTACTTTCTGTGAAGGCTGAGAAAAGTCCATCTCCCACCCCCAATCCTCACCACATTCTACAGAGGATATATCGAGAGCATCCTGAGCAGCTGCATCTTTGCCTGGTTCGGGAATTGCACTGTCTCGGATCGCAAGACCCTGCAGCGGATAGTGAGGTCGGCTGAGAAGATCATCAGGGTCTCTCTTCCCACCATTACGGACATTTACACTACACGCTGCACCCATAAAGCCAACAGCATTGTGAAGGACCCCACGTACCCCTCATACAAACTCTTCTCCCTCCTGCAATCTGGCAAAAGGTACTGAAGCATTCGGGCTCTCATGACCAGACTGTGCAACGGTTTCTTCCCCCAAGCCATCAGACTCTTTAATACCCAGAGACTAGACTGACATCTACATCATTTATTATTGTAATTTGTCCTCTACTGTACCTATTGTCTTGTTATTTATTGTACTGCCCTGCACTGTTCTGTGCACTTTATGTAGTCCTGTGTAGGTCTGTAGTCTAGTGTAGCCTTGTGTTGTCTCACTTAGTTTTGTGTTGTTTCAATTCTCGCCAGGATTGGTTGTCCCCTGAGGCTCCTCAGGTTAGTTCAGTCATTCCACACAGACATGAAGGGCGTCGTTCAGTTCGACGGCTCTTCTTCGAAGGCCTTCAACATCCGCAGCGGTGTGAAGCAGGGCTGTGTGCTTGCCCCCACCCTGTTTGGCATCTTCTTTGCAGTCATGCTGAAGCACGCCTTTGGAACATCAACTGATCGTGTCTACCTCCGCACCAGATTGGACGGGAGGCTGTTCAGTCTGTCCCGGCTGAGGGCAAAAACCAAGGTTCGTGAAGTACTCATCAGGGACATGTTGTTTGCAGACGATGCGGCACTGGCAACACACTCTGAAGAGCAACTGCAACGCCTCATGGACAGCTTCCCTAGAGCCTGCCAGGACTTCAGCTTGACCATCAGCCTGAAAAAAACCAAAGTGTTGGGCCAAGGCGTTGAGCACCCCCCTGCCATTACCATCAACAACTACGAGCTGGAGATAGTTCACGAGTTTACATACCTTGGCTCCACCATCACGGACAGTCTCTCTCCCGACACCCCGAGATCAATAGACGGATCAGACGAGCAGCCTCAACATCCGCCAGGCTGACAGAGAGTCTGGGAGAACAGAAAGCTGACGACGCACACCAAAGTTGCAGCCTACAGGGCCTCCGTCCTCAGCAAACTGCTTTACAGCAGCGAGACCTGGAGCCTCTACTCCAGACAAGAGCGGCGTCTCAACGCCTTCCACCTTCGCAGCCTGAGATGCATCCTGGACATCACGTGGACTGACCAAGTCACCAACAATGATGTCTTGGCCCGCGCCCAGATACCCCGCCTCTTCACCCTGCTCCAACAATGCCGTCTCCACTGGCTGGGCCACGTACACCGCATGTTCAGACAGGAGGTTCCCGAAAGACCTGCTGTACGGGGAACTGGCCTCCGGCAAGAGAGCACAAGGGCGGCCCCATCTTCGTTTCAAAGACGTTTGCAAGAGAGACATGAAGTCACTGAAAATGAACATCGAGAGGTGGGAGGACATCGCAAGTGATCGCTCTCACCAGAGGGTGGAACTACACAGAAGTCTAAAAAGAGAAGAGAAGTTGAGGCTTGCTGCTGAAGAAAAGTGCACTCGTCGGAAAAACAGCACCAAGGCAACACTGGAGGACAGTGCCTTCAAGTGCAGTCGCTGCATCCGAGACTGTCACTCCCGTGTGGGCCTCTACAGCCACAACAGACGCTGCACTACCAACACAAACTGAAGCAAGACTTTCCAGGTGCAGATCCATGGTCTCGCAAGACTAACGGATGCCACCATCACCACCATGTAGCACCACGGTCCTGCAGGAACGTTGTTTCGTTTTTACTGTGTACTGCATGGTCGAAATGCCAATAAAAAGTGACGCGACGTGACTTGACTCGAAAGTAGCCAGGATTCCCTTCATTTATTTGGGACACTGCCAATTAATTGGAACAGGGCACTTGCCGAACAATTTCGAATGAGCATCAGATGTGTGCACTGTGTGGCCATTAGACAGTACACTATACTTGGAGATGCCAGAATAGAGAGTGAAAATTAAACGACTTCACTACGAGTTAGAAAGTATGAAGAATTTGATGGTATCAAATACTTTATACTTTCTTCTTTGAAGGTAACATCTTGAATATTACAATGAAAATAAAGATTTGGAGATTGCAGTCATTGATAGCATTGTATGAAGGCAGTCAATTACTTACACTAGGTGTCTTGTTCATTTACATTCAAAAGAACGTGACCCGGATTGATTGCGCTGATAACTATTAGGAACTAATACATAGTTTTATAGTGCTCCACTAGTATTGGAAGTGTTCTAATAATTAGTTCTATACTTCATAATCTATCTGGATGGCTAGGATGCAACATCCATGGTTGCCCCTGACTGATGGAGGCCTCACCTCATAAATACATAATTTCTTACTCAGTTTGTCTTTTATTTTTATACTTTTTTAACTTTCCATAAAACTTACGCTAAACGGGGCAGCCGCTTAATTGGGCCTAATTATACTTGTCCCTGTGTGTCCCAACTAACTGGAATCCACTGTACTTCCTTCAAAATACAGGTACTGAATGTTTACCAATGTTATCAAAAACTTGTGTGTCACCGATTATTGCTGTTTCAAGGGCAAATAAAGAGTGGATGGAGATGTCTCTTTCCACCATGTGCTTCAAAACAAAATTTAAAAACTAACCCGTGCAGGAAATGGTGTGTGTGTGTGTATATATATATATATATATATATATATATATAGTGAAAAACAGCTTGTATACAGGAAATTCATTCAAAATGGACTACGCCACTAGAGGCCAGAACAAAAGGTTATGCTGGAATTCATAGTCAAGCGATGGTTTTGGTGCCTCGTGATCCAGTTCATGAATATTGTTACTTTTTAACTTGGAAGATAGGTTATGCTAACTGATTTTGGGGTAGACCATTGCTTCCAGTGCACTATTGCCCTTGGAATGCTTCCTGTGTTTCATGAGTATTACGAGAAAAGACTTTTTAACCTATGCTGCCTACCTTCTAAAATAATCACCTGTTTTCCAGGCTGAGAAGATCCTGAAAGATGCAGAGAGGGCAGCATACATTAATCCAGAACTTGCCCTGGAAGAGAAAAACAAAGGCAATGATTTCTTCCAGAAAGGTAACAAACATCAAATTAATATTTAGGTCCTGATGTTGTTAAAATGCAGATGGAAGAAGTATGGCCCACGGCAGTAAATAATATTCACATTTTGTTTTGTAAGTTTAACTGCAGTAGCCATGTAGTAAGAATTGCTAACACCAGAGGGCACTATAGTACAGAACCCTGAAGCTTGTTAGCAGAATCAAAAAGCGTATTTAAATAAGTGCTTTCTCATCAATTAATTTGATAATTATTTGAACAACAGCTTTCCAATTGGTTAATTCTTATCTATAAAGATGAATGGAATTTTCCTCATCTCCAAGAGGTTCCAGTTTCCAGAATTATGCCTCTATTGATTATATAAAGTATATTAAACTTGCAAAAGTTTTTTAAAGTGTTTATTGTCAGAGTACATATACTTCATCTCCTCATAGGCAGCATGAAACACAGAATCCTAAGAGAACCTGAGGACTGCCAAACACCCAATGTGCAGAGAGAGCAGAGAAAACAACCTGTTTCCTCTGCCTACCAACACTCTTATTAAGTATCAATCTTCGCTTTCGAATTTGAAAGCTGTGTGGTTTGTTTGAATAAACTGGGAAACAGACTGACCTACTAAAATACAAAAGCAAACAGAAATAAAAGCAGAGCTCAGCAGGCCAGGCAGTACCTGGTGAAGAGCGAAATGATTAAACTTTCAAAGAATTCTCATCAGAACTGGAGAGAACAATAAGTCTACAAAGATGAATATCCAGATGGTGGTGATGAAGCCTTGTTAATCATTACTGATCTGTCTGAAGGATCTGTAAAGAGAGGGAGAGAGTACAAGGACTGATGGAGAGGGGGAAAACTGGGAAACTGAAAGCCAGAGAATGCTACACACAAAATGCTGGAGGAACTCAGCAGGTCAGGCAGCATCAATGGCAGTGAATAAACAGTCGACGTTTCGGACTGAGACAAGAAGATTAAGGTGGTGCTGCTTTGTTTCTCTATAGTACTGAGATGAGGAAGAATCTGTTCATCTTTATAGTTAAGACTTAACCAATTATTAAGCTATTGTTTTCCAATTGCCTGCTGACTGCTGGAAATGCATGAGACGGGTAGTATCTGTGGAGAGAGGAATACCAGAGTTAAACATTACAGGGTAACACACAAAATGCTGGAGGAACTCCAGCAGGCCAGGGAGCATCTAGGGAAATGAGTAAACAGTTGATGTTTTGGACTGAGACCCTTCATCAGGACTAACATTACAATTATCAAAAAATTGGCCAGTTCTAGGACTAGAACGATTCCTTGTCTGAAGTGATGGATTTTGTGATAATTGGCTAATATTCATGGATTCAAAGATAGTATCCTTTATAACTACACTCGCTCAATTAGGACAAACAATTTGGTCTCATTATTTTCAATAATGCTAGCATAAATAGAGGAGTCATTGGATAACCTCACACTAATTAACACTCCTGACCATTCTTGTTGCCATCTGGAGCAGACTCTACACTAGATTAACTGCCCCTGGCCACTCGCGTTGCCTTCTGGAACAGACCATGGCAGAATCGGGAACAAATAATTATTCCAGGGGTTCCCAACCTTTCTGCCTTGGAGCCTTATCATTCACCAAGGAGTCCGTGGATCCGAGGCTGGGAACCCCTGAATTAATCTATGTAAAGAACTGGAGGCCCAGTAGTTTGGGTTCTTCTATTTACACATAATTTTGAAATTGAATAAATGCGTAATGGGAAAGGGATTTGCATGTTTACATATTTAAAGTTGTTGTTCAGTCTCGATAGAGAAAACCGCTTGATTTTGGTGCTTTTTCGGATGCTCCTTTGAAGTCCTGCTCTTCTCGATGCATGTGAATAATGCTGGAACAAAACTATTATCAGCAAACAACAGGAATTCTGCAGATGCTGGAAATTCAAGCAACATACATCAAAGTTGCTGGTGAATGCAGCAGGCCAAGCAGCATCTATAGGAAGAGGCGCAGTCGACGTTTCAGGCCGAGACCCTTCGTCAGGACTAACGTTAGTCTCGGCCTGAAACGTCGAATGCGCCTCTTCCTATAAAAACTATTATCAGACCTAGTTTTTCTTTAGACCTGATGGATAATGCACATTTGTTTCTGTGAATATAGTATGTAATCTGTAACCAATCCTCTCGCAGGTGATTACCCACAGGCAATGAAGCATTACTCAGAAGCTATTAAACGTAATCCGGCTGATGCAAAACTCTACAGTAACCGAGCTGCCTGCTATACCAAGCTCTTAGAATTCCAGCTAGCTTTGAAGGTAATAATAATTATTAAGGAATACTTCTCTTGTTTTTTCCAGCAGTCAAAGTTTAAAGTAAATTTATTATCAAAGTACATGTATGTTTGGTGCATACTATGTTGGTCATTGACACAAAAACATTTCACTGTTTGGATGCACAGTTGACAAAAAGTTAACATTATCTGATCTTGAAGTTCAAGGTGAAGTTTATTATCAAAGTGCATAAATGTCACCACATACAACCCTGAGATTCATTTTCCTGCAGGCATATTCAGCAAATCTATAGAATAGTAACTGTAAACAGGATCAGTGACAGATCAACCAGAGTGCAGAAGACGACAAACTGTGCAGATGCAAATATAAATAAGTGGCAATAAATAACAAGAACATGAAATAAAGATAAAGTATCCTCAAAGTGAGATCATGTTCACTAAAGTGCAGCACTGTAATGCAGATAGGGAACTTCTAATACGTGGTTTATCTTTGCCATTCAATGTCAGTTTGCCACCTTTCAAGTTATTAAGTTGCAAGTGACTGATGGAGGAAAGGAAACAAGGTGATCCTTTATTGGGGGGAACTGCATTCTTCACTGCAGGAAATTCACATCCAACTAAGTCGTGATTGCTATTTGTACAGTTGTGGCCAGCGGGATGGCGGTATGAATGGATTTTCTATCTTAATGGAACTGCGTCAAGCCTTATCGAAGAATGGAAATTAGTGGGTTGATAAAGGAAATAATGCTTTGAGATCTGTGTACAATTAGATTGAGAATCTGAAGTAGACATTTCAGTGTTGTAACCTTTTAATCAATGAATATCATTTAGTCATGGGCCATTCCCTTGATATTTGTGTGGTTGTAGCTGCTCTTGTGCCACATATTATAACGAAACACAGGTACTGCTCGTACTAAAGAGGATCCTATTTTCATGTGTCATTGTAATTCTAAACACTTTTTATTTTAAAAATGCACTTGTGAAATTTTAAGCATTTTCATTGTCTAATTAATATCTACAAATACATTCATATACTTTTAATTTCTCCTGGCAGGATTGTGAGGACTGTATCCGCCTCGATCCTACGTTCCGTAAGTAGCAGTTTTTACTGTAGGATCTAACAGTGGCCAAACCTAAACAATTGCCGTTGCCAGTGACCCTATGGATTTGTTATACTTGCATGATGTATCGTCAGCTCTAGTGATTTCTCCAAAAGTTGAGGATGTGCATTTGATCCTTTATTAGCAATTAGCAAACGTACAATTTTGAAGCGATGAAATTTAAGCATATCCAAGTGCAAGCTAAGCAGAATTGAGCGGTCAGCAAAGGATACATCAGTCGATCCCCAGCTACTACATACTGTGACAAACGAAGCACGAATATGTGACTTACTCCCTTTGCTTTTACTACGCCCCCCCCCATGCATGTGACTAGTTACCATAATAGGCGTGGAACAGAGAACAGATGCATGGCTCCTACAGCATCATTGCCCTGTTCTTTTAATTTTTTTTTGTGGGTAGTCAAGTGGGCTGGTGGTTGTTAAATCTGTTTGTTTCAGAAGATATAGGAGCAGAAGTAGGCCATTCAGCCTGTTGAGTCTGTTCCGCCATTCACTCGTGGCCTGATCCACTTCATCCAGTCATCCCCACTCCCCTGCCTTCTCCCCATATCCTTTGATGCCCTGGCTAATCAAAAACCTATTTATCTCTGCCTTAAATACACCCAATGACTTGGCCTCCACAGCCACTCAGAGCAACAAATTCCACAGATTTACCACCTTCTGACTAAAGTAATTTCTCCTCATCTCAGTTCTAAAAGGACATTCTTCAATCCTGAATTCGTGCCCTCTTGTCTTAAAATCCCCTATGATGGGAAATAACTTTTCCATATCTAATCTGTTCAGGTTTTTTAACATTCGGAACGTTTCTATGAGATCCCCCTTCATTCTCCTGAACTCCAGGGAATACAGCCCAAGAGCTGCCAGATGTTCCTCATAGGGTAACCCTTTCGTTCCTGGGATCATTCTTGTGACTCTTCGCTGAACCCTCTCCAATGTCAATATATCTTTTCTAAAATAAAGAGCCCAAAACTGCACGCAATACTCCAAGTGTGGTCTCACGAGTGCCTTCCAGTGCCTCAACATCACATCCCGGTTCTTATATTCTATACTTCTGGAAATGAATACCAACATTGCATTCACCTTCTTCACAACCAACTCAACCTGGAGGTTAACCTTTAGGGTATCTTGCACAAGGACTCCCAAGTCCCTTTGCATCTCTGCATTTTGAATTCTGTCCCCATCTAAATAATAGTCTGCCTGTTTATTTCTTCCACCAAAGTGCATGACTATACACTTTCCAACATTGCATTTCATTTGCCACTTCTTTGCCCATTCCCCTAAACTATCTAAGTCTCTCTGCAGGCTCTCTGTTTCCTCAACAGTACCCATTCCTCCACCTATCTTTCTATCATTGGCAAATTTAGCCACAAATCCATTAATACCGTAGTCTAAATCATTGACATACACTTTAAGAAGCAGCGGTCCCTCCCAACACCGGCCCCTGTGGAACTCCACTGGTAACTGACAGCCAGCCAGAATAGGATCCCTTTATTCCCACTCTCTGATTTCTGCCAACCAGCCATGCTTGTAACTTCCCTGTAATTCCATGGGCTCTTATCTTGCTAAGCAGCCTCATGTACGGCACCTTGTCAAAGGCCTTCTGAAAATCCAAGTACACCACGTCCTTTGTCTACCCTGTAATTTCCTCAAAGAATTGCAATAGATTGGTCAGGCAGGATTTTCCTTTCAGGAAACCATGCTGGCTTTGGCCTATCTTGTGCCTCCAGATAATCCGTAATCTCATCGCTAAAAATCGATTCCAACAACTTCCGAACCGCTGATGTCAGGCCAACAGGTCTATAGTTTCTTTTCTGCTGCCCCCCACCCTTCTTAAATAGCGGAGTAACATTTGCAGTTTTCCAGTCATCCAGTACAATACAACCTAACTCAGTAGGTGGTGAGAGTGTGGAATGAGCTGCCAGCAGAGTGGTGGTGAGGGTTCTTTCTCACCATTTGAAAAGTGCATGGACAGTAGGGGGTATTGAGGGCTGTGGTCCAGGTGCGGGTCGATGGGACTAGGCAGAATAACAGTTTGGAACAGACTAGATGGGCAGAAGGGCCTCTTTCTGTGCTGTAGCGCTCTGTGACTCTCTGAAAGGAAGACCGCTTTTGATGGTGATAAATTATTACAACTAAGGGTTTTAATTTTGTTCAATCTTATTCATTGTAGTCAAAGGCTACACACGAAAAGGGGCAGCCCTGGAGGCCTTGAAGGATTTCTCCAAAGCCATGGATGTTTACCAGAAAGCGCTTGAACTAGACCCCAACTCCAAGGTAAGAATGAAGTACTTGCATTTCGGCCCTTCTGACTTTGTTCATGTAGTGAGTGCCCTCTGCAGTTCTGTGGTGCAAAACCATCTTTGATAATTGGGGGAAAAACCTTGTGCAAGTACTGGGCTATACTTCCCAGAATGAGGAAGTGTTAATTACTTACGCTAGTGAACTAGTTCAAGTGAGTTTTGGACAATGCAGGTGCTGCAGTACTTGGGCACGCTAAAAATTGCAGTCTTATCTGGAGTGTACCATTAGTAATATGAGTGGAGATTAGTGTCGAGTAGGGACTCCTGACCTTTTTTATGCCATGAACCAATACCATTAAGTGAGGGGTCTGTGGACCCCATGTTGGGAACCCCTGGTGTAGAGTGTGTATTCGTTCCATTGTTGAAGGTGTACAATGTGTCGTGAGGTCACGGTTGACAACCTAACTGTTTTGTTTCCAACTTCCTTAGGAAGCCTCTGAAGGCTACCAGCGTTGCCTTATGATGCAGTATAACCGGAACGATACTCCAGAGGAGGTAAAGCGCCGTGCAATGGGTGACCCAGAGGTGCAGCAGATCATGAGTGACCCTGCCATGAGACTGATCTTGGAGCAAATGCAGAAAGACCCACAGGCACTAAGCGAGTGAGTTTGTGCAGTAATGTACTCTGTTCATTGCCCTGAATGAATTTAACACGCCTGTCTTAATGCTGAATTGTAATGACTATTGTGAGACCAAGACCAAGGAGCTAACTGGAGAGGGAAACACCAGAGGTCACTGAGCCAGTCCTCAACAGATGGAGAGGGTCAGTAACTTTAAATTCCTGTGTGTCACTGTCCTGGACCCATCGTGTCAATGTAATTGCAAAGAAAGCACAACAGAGCCTCTACTTCCTTGGAAGGCTGCGGAGATTTGACACGACATCAAAAACCTTGACAAACTTCTACAGATGTGTGGTGGAAAGTATGTTGACTTGCTGCACCATGGCCTGGTATGGAAACATCATTGCCTTTGAATGAAAAATTCTACAAAAGGTAGTGGATTTGGTCCAGTTCATCACAGGTAAAGCCCTCCCAACTATTGAACATATCTACATGAAACACTGTTGTAGGAAAGCAGCATCCATCATCAAAGATCCTCGCCACCCAAGCCGTGCTCTTTTCTCAGGACTTTCACCACCAGATTCAAGAACAGTTACTACCCCTCGACCATCAGGCTCTTGAACAAAAGAGGATAACAATGCTCATTCTATTGAGATTTTCCCACAACCAATGGTCTCACTTTAAGAATTCTCTATCTTACTTCATTCTCTTATTATTTATTGCTACTTATTTATAGTTCTATTTCAACAGTTTGTTGTCCTCTGTGCTCTTGATCTTTCAGAAAATGAATCTGAGTTGTATGTAGTGACATGTATGTACTCTAATAATAAATTTTACTTTGAACTTTGACCTTCAATATAGATGTCTGCTGCCACACAGCATTAACGTTCTCTCCTTCTCCCTCCCCCACACAGCCATTTGAAGAATCCTGTTATAGCCCAGAAGATTCAAAAACTTATTGATGTTGGCCTAATTGCAATCCGGTGATGATCATCTGGATTCATCAGAGACACAAGGATAGTCCTTCAGGAACATGCCCCCCCTGGGATTTGGGAGGTTTGTGGTGGGTTGGGGAAGACCAGGATTTAAAAAAACTCAAAACAGCCAAATTAAATTGTACAGCATCTCATCTTGTAACATCTAATTATTTAGTGAGATATATTTAGTGTAATCTTGATACGAAAAAAGGCCTGTGCACTTGTTCTTTTAATTTTTTCATGTGTTGGGTGACTGTGAAATGTGCACCTCTGCTGCTGTTGTCATCTTGCAAAAACTGCAGAGATGTTGGTGTTCAGAGGTCTTGCAGTTTCTTGATTACACAAGAGTTGCAATAAAGTATTGTATCCAACCATATAGCTGGTCTATTTTTATTCATTTCTGTTGCTGTTCACCGTGCAATTCACGAACCACAATCTCTTGTAACCAGACCTTTTTAAAATACTTTTCTAACCCCCTTCATCACTGGTTAAGATAGAGCAGCATTCTGCTGTGCCTGGAACTTTGTAAAAGTTTCCACTAGCCTTCTCTCAATGAAGGCAAATATGGTGATGCGAGCACAACTTTTTGGCCATTTGAGGGAAAAAGTATAGATTAAGGCCGAAAACTTGGCCTAAAGTTCATGGTCTCCTGAGCATCAACTTTTTACACCACTTCAGAAATTTGTTTTGGACACCTCGAGTAGCACCACTAACACTTAACTCCAAACTAAGATATTCTAAATCCATTATTGGATTAAGCAAACTGACAACATTGCGTCTTCCCAAGGTAATGTCCTAGATATTGAACCTTTAATTACCATGTTACTCAGGTGGCCAATACTACACTCCATATGGGCATGCTGAGCTCTGAACACAGTGTCAGGCACTTGAATCGCCAAAGCTACAACAATATGGACTAAGTTGCTGGTAAGTGGGATTAGATGGGTATGAGATGGCTGGCATGGTCATGCTTTAAGGGTCTGTTTGTGTGGTATGGCTGTAACTTTTAACATTTCTATGGTTTTTCTTTCTTCTTGCCTACTTCAAAAGCCTTTGGGGAAATAAAATATCTTGAGTTTTAGTATCATTGGCTCATGTTCCCAGTCCCACCATTTTGGGCATGGCTTGAAGGTAGGAAAATCCATTTAAAACTAAGTTTTGAGCAACACTGAAGTTTTCGAAATGAGATTTGTTCAGAGATACGGGACGGTAACAGGCCTTTCTGGCCCAGTGCTGCCCAATTACACCCACGTGACCCATTAGCTTACTAGTCTGCATGTATTTAAAATGTGGGAGGAAACTAGAACGCCCATGTGGGCACTGAGAACATACAAACTCCTGAACAGCGGCAGAATTGAACTCGGGGCACTGGTTTAAGGGCAGAGAGTTAATACACAGCGTGAGAGGGATCCTGGCATGGACCAGTTGGGCCGAAGAGCACATTTCTGTGCTGACTGACTCCAGTCTAGCATTCCATGGTCAGGTGACAACTGTGGTCTGGCATGTTTTGTACTAATTAATGCTAACCAAGACCCAAGCGCAAATCTGTATTAACTTGAGCTAAACAAGCAAGAGTGACTTTTGGCATTCGGTGTTTCTGTTGAGGAAACCCTTGTGTAATTTGAAAACTGCACTTGGCAGTTTCCTGCCCGAAGGAACGTGATCCGGGAGAAGTGCACACAATGTGCTGGAGGAGCTCAGCAGGCCGGGCAGCATCTATGGGTGGGAATAAACAGCTGACGTTTCGGGCCAAGACCCTTCATTAGGACCCAGCCTGAAACATCAACTGCTCATTACCATCCATAGATGCTGCCGGACCTGATCTCCTGCAGCACTTTGTGTCTTTCCAGCATCTGTAGTACCTCTTTGTGCCCACAATCGGGGAGAAGCTGGTGCTCCAGTCGCAAGCATACAGGATCGGAGAGTTTCAGCATACCTTAGTTTCCATGCAACATCACTATTGATCATAAACTTGAACTATAGCAATTGCTTAAATGCAGTTGGGACGGAGAAACAAGTGGTAGAATCTGGAGCAACAAACAATCTGCTGGAAGAAGTCAGCAGGCTGAGCAGCGTCTGTGGGGTGGGCGTCGGGAAATTTTGTTTATTGTAACGTGTACCGAGGTACACAGCAAACTTGTCTTGCAAACCATTCGTTCAGATCAACTCATTACAACAGTACACTGAGGTAGTACAAGGTAAAACCAAAACAATAGTGTTACAGAGAGAACATGGGGCAGATAGACGAGGTGAAATCAAATCAAATCAAAAAACTTTATTGTCATTCTAACCGTACATCAGCTCTGCAGGGCAGAATGAGACAGCGTTTCTCAGGGGCAGTGCAATCATAACATAACAAACGCAACACTAAATAATAAACATAACAATAAATAGTAAAACACAACAGCCACGTGTCAGTTAAAATCAAGTTATAAGTGTCCAGTGCAAGTTAAAAGTGTCCAAAGCAGAGTCAGGTAGAGCAGCTATTTAGCAGTCTGACTGCCTGTGGGAGGAAGCTGTTTAGTAGCCTTGTGGTTTTAGTTTTGATGCTCCTGTAACGTTTGCCTGATGGCAGAAGAACAAACAGTTTATGGAGAGGGTGTGAGGGGTCTTTAATGATGTACCGTGTCTTCTGGAGGCGTCGACTCTGAAAGAGGTCTTGGGCGGAAGGTAGGGAGACCATCAAGAACTTGATATATCAGAAAACTGTTCAATAGTTTTATAACAGAGTAGTTGCTGTCCTTGAGCTTGGAAGTACACGCTTTCAGGCTTTTGTACCTTCTGCACCAATGGGAGGGGGAGAAAATGGACATTGAAACCATGAACGCTACCCCACTTCTTTAATATATATCATTTCTGTTTTTTGCACAATATGGCCATTAGGCTCTATAATGAGTCAACCTATAGTAGGGGAAGTGTTAGACTGTTGGAGGTAATTTATGTTTTATTTTTTCTACATCTTTTCGAATATTTATATCTGTGCACTTCTAATTCTTCTGTGATTTCCTTTGGGATCTATAAAGTATCCATCTATCTATCTTGGGTGTCATGTTTAGGGGTTTGGAAATGAGTTTGCTTAGAATGGTTGATGATTTTGGGTCGAAACCCAGCTTGTTTCACCTAAATGCAGTTGATGTCCACTTGTGTTAACAATCTTAAGAAGCGTTGTATCAACTTGCCAAAGCTCTGGCCAAACTCTCAACCTATACTGAATGCTAGAACTCACACGTACATGTATCACAGTAGTTGCTGCAACTCAATAACTATTTTGGTTACACTCATTATTAAGTCATTAAAAACTGGGCAAGAAAGTTCCACTGTGTTTCCATTAACCTGGGGCCGTTGACAGGACTCTATTTTTAATGTCTCCCGTGAAGAATAATGTTGTTACCCCCCCTCCCACAATGTAGCACTTAAATATAGCCCCCAAGGAGATGCCCTGCCATGTTCTGATGTAAATATGAGAGTAGAACTCAGTCAACACAAGACCTTAAGGAGCAGAAATAGGCCATTTGGCCCATCGAGTCTGCTCCACCATTTCATCATGGCTGATCCATTTTCCCTCCCGGCCCCAGTCCCCTGCCTTCTCCCAGTATCTTTCCGTTCCCTGACCAGTCAAAAATCTATCAACCTCTGCCTCAAATATGACTTGGCCTCCACAGCCAGTTGTGGCAAAGAGTTCCACAGATTCACCACTCTCTGGCTAAAGAAATTCCTCCTCATCTCCGTTCTAAAAGGGCACCCCTCTATGCTGAGGCTGTGTCCTCTGGTCCTAGAACCGCCCCCCCCACCACGATAGGGAACATTCTCACCACATCCACTCTATTGAGGCCTTTTAACTTTCAATAGGTTTCAGTGAGGTCACCCCTCATTCTTCCGAATTCCAGTGAGTACAGGCCCAAAGCTCTTCCTATGCCAAGCCCTTCAATCCCGGAATAGAAACATAGAAAATAGGTGCAGGAGTAGGCCATTCGGCCCTTCGAGCCTGCACCGCCATTTATTATGATCATGGCTGATCATCCAACTCAGAACCCCGCCCCAGCCTTCCCTCCATACCCCCTGACCCCTGTAGCCACAAGGGCCATATCTAACTCCCTCTTAAACATAGCCAATGAACTGGCCTCAACAGTTTGCTGTGGCAGAGAATTCCACAGATTCACCACTCTCTGTGTGAAGAAGTTTTTCCTAATCTCAGTCCTAAAAGGCTTCCCCTCTATCCTCAAACTGTGACCCCTCGTTCTGGACCTCCCCAACATCAGGAACAATCTTCCCGCATCTAGCCTGTCCAATCCCTTTAGGATCTTATACGTTTCAATCAGATCCCCCCTCAATCTTCTAAATTCCAACGAGTACAAGCCCAGTTCATCCAGTCTTTCTTCATATGAAAGACCTGCCATCCCAGGAATAAATCTGGTGAACCTTCTTTGTACTCCCTCTATGGCAAAGATGTCTTTCCTCAGATTAGGGGACCAAAACTGCACACAATACTCCAGGTGTGGTCTCACCAAGGCCTTGTACAACTGCAGTAGTACCTCCCTGCTCCTGTACTCGAATCGTCTCGCTATAAATGCCAGCATACCGTTCGCCTTTTTCACCGCCTGCTGTACCTGCATGCCCACTTTCAATGACTGGTGTATAATGACACCCAGGTCTCATTGCACCTCCCCTTTTCCTAATCGGCCACCATTCAGATAATAATCTGTTTTCCTATTTTTGCCACCAAAGTGGATAACTTCACATTTATCCACATTAAATTGCATCTGCCATGAGTTTGCCCACTCACCCAACCTATCCAAGTCACCCTGCATCCTCTTAGCATCCTCCTCACTGCTAACACTGCCACCCAGCTTCGTGTCATCCGCAAACTTGGAGATGCTGCATTTAATTCCCTCATCCAAGTCATTAATATATATTGTAAACAACTGGGGTCCCAGCACTGAGCCTTGCGGTACCCCACTAGTTACCGCCTGCCATTCTGAAAAGGTCCCGTTTATTCCCACTCTTTGCTTCCTGTCTGCTAACCAATTCTCCACCCACACCAATACCTTACCCCCAATACCGTGTGCTTTAAGTTTGCACACTAATCTCCTGTGTGGGACCTTGTCAAAAGCCTTTTGAAAATCCAAATATACCACATCCACTGGTTCTCCCCTATCCACTCTACTAGTTACATCCTCAAAAAAATTCTATGAGATTCGTCAGACATGATTTTCCTTTCACAAATCCATGCTGACTTTGTCCGATCATTTCACTGCTTTCCAAATGTGCTGTTATCACATCCTTGATAACTGACTCCAGCAGTTTCCCCACCACCGACGTTAGGCTAACCGGCCTATAATTCCCCGGTTTCTCTCTCCCTCCTTTTTTAAAAAGTGGGGTTACATTAGCCACCCTCCAATCCTCAGGAACTAGTCCAGAATCTAACAAGTTTTGAAAAATTATCACTAATGCATCCACTATTTCTTGGGCTACTTCCTTAAGCACTCTAGGATGCAGACCATCTGGCCCTGGGGATTTATCTGCCTTCAATCCCTTCAATTTACCTAACACCACTTCCCTACTAACATGTATTTCGCTCAGTTCCTCCATCTCACTGGACCCTCTGTCCCTTACTATTTCTGGAAGATTATTTATGTCCTCCTTAGTGAAGACAGAACCAAAGTAATTATTCAATTGGTCTGCCATGTCCTTGCTCCCCATAATCAATTCACCTGTTTCTGTCTGCAGGGGACCTACATTTGTCTTTACCAGTCTTTTCCTTTTTACATATCTATAAATGCTTTTACAGTCCGTTTTTATGTTCTCTGCCAGTTTTCTCTCATAATCTTTTTTCCCCTTCCTAATTAAGCCCTTTGTCCTCCTCTGCTGAACTCTGAATTTCTCCCAGTCCTCAGGTGAGCCACTTTCTCTGGCTAATTTGTATGCTACTTCTTTGGAATTGATACTATCCCTAATTTCTCTTGTCAGCCACGGGTGCACTACCTTCCTTGATTTATTCTTTTGCCAAACTGGGATGAACAATTGTTGTAATTCATCCATGCAACCTATAAATGCTTGCCATTGCATATCCACCGTCAATCCTTTAAGTGTCATTTGCCAGTCTATCTTAGCTAATTCACGTCTCATACCTTCAAAGTTACCCCTCTTTAAGTTCAGAACCTTTGTTTCTGAATTAACTATGTCACTCTCCATATTAATGAAGAATTCCACCATATTATGGTCACTCTTACCCAAGGGGCCTCTCACGACAAGATCGCTAATTAACCCTTCCTCATTGCTCAAAACCCAGTCCAGAATAGCCTGCTTTCTAGTTGGTTCCTCGACATGTTGGTTCAAAAAACTATCCCGCATACATTCCAAGAAATCCTCTTCCTCAGCACCTTTACCAATTTGGTTCACCCAGTCTACATGTAGATTGAAGTCACCCATTATAACTGCTGTTCCTTTATTGCACACATTTCTAATTTCCTGTTTAATACCATCTCTGACCTCACTACTACTGTTAGGTGGCCTGTACACAACTCCCACCAGCGTCTTCTGCCCCTTAGTGTTACGCAGCTCTACCCATATCGATTCCACATCTTCCCGGCTTATGTCCTTCCTTTCTATTGTGTTAATCTCTTTTTTAACCAGCAACGCCACCCCACCTCCCCTTCCTTCATGTCTATCCCTCCTGAATATTGAATATCCCTGAACGTTGATCTCCCATCCCTGGTCACCCTGGAGCCATGTCTCTGTGATCCCAACTATATCATAATCATTAATAACAATCTGCACTTTCAATTCATCCACCTTATTACGAATGCTCCTTGCATTGACACATAAAGCCTTCAGACGCTCTTTTACAACTCTCTTAGCCCTTGTACAATTATGTTGAAAAGTGGCCCTTTTTAATGCTTGCCCTGGATTTGTCGGCCTGCCACTTTTACTTTTCTCCTTTGTACTTTTTGCTTCTACGCTCACTTTACACCCCTCTGTCTCTCTGCACTGGTTCCCATCCCTCTGTTGTGAACTAACCTCCTCACACCTAGCCTCTTTAATTTGATTCCCACCCCCCAACCATTCTAGTTTAAAGTCACCTCAGTCGCCCCCGCTAATCTCCCTGCCAGGATATTGGTCCCCCTAGGATTCAAGTGTAACCCGTCCTTTTTGTACAGGTCATGCCTGCACCAAAAGAGGTCCCAATGATCCAAAAACTTGAATCCCTGCCCCCTGCTCCAATCCCTCAGCCACGCATTTATCCTCCACCTCATCGCATTCCTACTCTCACTGTCGCGTGGCACAGGCGGTAATCCCGAGATTACTACCTTTGCGGTCCTTTTTCTCAACTCCCTTCCTAGCTCCCTATATTCTCCTCATTCTTGTGAACCTCCTTTGAACCCTCTCCAATGTCAGCACATCCTTTCTAAGTAAGATAAGGGTCCCAAAACTCACCACAATACTCCAAGTGAGGCCTCCCCATTGCTTTATATCGCCTCAACATTACATCTTTGTTTTTATGTTCTAGAAATTATCTCTGGCCCTCCCACTTTAACCAATCAGCGTCCTCATAACGACAATGAATTGCAGGAAAAGAAGTAGGTTGGTGGGGGAGACATTTTATCAATGTGCCAGGAGCAGAGAAATGCCTGAACCAAATATCACTACTGGGGAAAACTTTGGAACTGGAGCAGAACTTCAAAACCACGGCATGCAGGTTGCAAACGTTACAGAAATAGCTCACTGGGGAGGCGGTGAATTGGCAATGGGTCCCAATTTGCTTTGTGAATGTTTAGACCATGAAATGGGCGAAGACAAAACAAGGTCTAGGAAACTAGTTATGGAAATGATTTACTCATATAAGGTTGTTATGCAGAATGGATGGATTACAGAAGGAAGTACTGCTGCTCGGGGACACAGAAATAAAAATGCCAACATCTTTATCAGGGTCTCAGCCCGAGACGTTGACTGTTTATTCCCCTCCATAGATGCTGCCTGACCTGCTGTGCTCCTCTACCATTTTGTGTGTGCTGCTCTGGAATTTCGGCATCTGCAGAATCTCTGGTGTCCAGAGCCATAAGTCAGCCTAAACAGCAATAAATATAACATGCATGTGAATATTAAGGCGTAGGACATCTACTTGCACCAATGTGGCTCCAAGATCAGCTCAGACCATTCAAAGGGCTACCTGGTTGCATCCTTTTCAGAAAATTCAGGGGGGAAAAATAGGATTTTCCAAAGCTGCAGACCAACAGATTGCATTTCGATAGCACAAATTCCAAAATGCCTGGACACAGTTTTAGACCATTTCCGTTGGCAAAGAGGGCTTAAAGAAAGGAAATCCAGAGACTGGCATCTCACAAGCTGACTGGCAACGCGGATTCAGAATTGGGTTTAGTATCACTGGCATATGTCATGAAGTTTGTTGCTTTTGCGGCTGCAATACAGTGCAATGCATTAAAAACAAGAAGTATATGTATATATTTTTAAAGATTAAATTTAAGAAGTAGTGCAAAAAGGCCTTGGTGAGACCACACCTAGAGTATTGTGTGCAGTTTTGGTCCCCTAATCTGAGGAAAGACATTCTTGCCATAGAGGGGGTACAAAGAAGGTTCACCAGATTGATTCCTGGGATGGCAGGACTTTCATATGATGAAAGACTGGATTGGCTAGGCTTATACTCTCTGGAATTTAGAAGATTGAGGGGGGATCTTATTGAAACGTATAAAATTCTGAAGGGATTGGACAGGCTTGATGTAGGAAGATTGTTCCTGATGTTGGGGAAGTCCAGAATGAGGGGTCACAGTTTGAGAATAAAGGGGAAGCCTTTTAGGACCGAGATGAGGAAAAACTTCTTCACACAGAGAGTGGTGAATCTGTGGAATTCTCTGCCACAGGAAACAGTTGAGGCCGGTTCATTGGCTATATTTAAGAGGGAGTTAGATATGGCCCTTGTGGCTAGAGGGATCAGGGGATATGGAGAGGCAGGTACAGGGTTCTGAGTTGGATGATCAGCCATGATCGTACTGAATGGCGGTGCAGGCTCGAAGGGCCGAATGGCCTACTCCTGCACCTATTTTCTATGTTTCTATGAGAGCAAAAAAAATAGTCAGGTTCATCGTCCATTCGGAAATCTGATGGTGGAGGAGAAGAAGCTGTTCCTAAGATGTTGAGTTTGTGTCTTCGGGTTCCTGTACATGGTAGCAATGAGAAGAGGGCATGCCCACAGAGATGGGGGTCTTTAATGCTGAATGTCACCTTTTTGAGTCATCATGTTTTGAAGATGTCCTCGATGCTGTGGAGGCTGGTGCCCATGGTGGTGAAGTCAACTTTTCCCTTCAATCAATCGCTTGGTCTTACTGACGTTGAGGGCAAGATTGTTGCTGTAACACCACTCAACCAGCAGGAGGCGTACAAGGAGTGATCCCTCTGTCTTTGCTGCACGCCTCCTCATCGCCATCCGAGATTCTGCCAAACGACGGTCGTGTCATCGGCAAATTTGTAGATGGCACCTAGTGACACAGTGGTGGGTGTGGAGAGACACTAGAGCAGTGGACTGAACACGCACTGAGGTGTGCCCGTGTTGACTCTCTGCGAAGGTGAGATATTACTGCTGATCTGCACTGACTGAGATCTCCCGATGAAGAAGTCAAGGATCGTGTGTTTGAAGCCTGTTGATTAGACACTAGCTTTGTGAGCAGAAAAATAAGCAATGCCAGCTTTTGAAGAGGCCTCGGCCGGAAAACTTACAGGCGTGTTGACAGGACTTGAGAACCTGCGTTGTAAGGAAAGGTTGAATAGGTTAAGACGTGGTGTCGCAGAATAGATTTGATAGAGGGACTGTATACAGAATTATGAAGTAGAAGCACCATCATGGGTTAAGAGTGACAGGTGAAATGTTTAAGGGGACCCTCTTCACTCAGAGAGCTGAGAGTATGGAATGAGCCGCCAGCAGAAGTTCAATTTCAACATTTAAGAGAAGTTTGGATAAGTACATGGATGTGGAGGGAGGGGTGTGGTCCTGGTGCTGGTCCTTGGGAATAGGCAGAATAATAGCTTAGTATGGAATAAATGGGCCGAAGGGTCTCTTTCTGTCTCTTGGTGCTCTGTGACTAGGAATCCTAAAACTAAAATGAGGGTATTAACAGTGAGAACAGAATATGTTACGGATGTTGAATGAGCAAGCAATAGTGGGAGGCGAGCAAAAAAAAAGGTATGAGCTTAAGGGAAATAAAACCTTAGTTGACAGGTTCTGCAGAAGATCTACAGAGACTGACCGTTCTAAAGAGGCAGAGCTAGCAGTCTAGTTGACAGAGCAGATAACTAGGTTAAACTGCAAAAGCCATCAACAACTTCACTGTTCTGCAGGGAGGTTTGTATAAACGTTTGTAGCCCCACCCTGGCCAGCCTCAGAGTCGCTCAGTTCGCTGTTGTCTAGGAAAACAGCCTCGGCCCCGCCAAACCGGGTAATTAGTTCGTGTGGATGCTGTGTGATGTACCACACCCCGCCAAATAACAGACAATACACCAGATACGATTAAATGATTTACAGTTTATAGATGTTACTGGAACTATATAATTAATAGAAAATAAAATATAAAAGGAAAGTAAAAGGCGCCACACTTATCAAAGTTCAATCTCTTTGTGCACAAACAGTTGGAGCTCGGGACCCTCCTTCTTCACTCTGTGATCCCCTCGGACCACCTCGACCTGCTGCCTGGGACCAACAACGGTGGTCGACCAGACGCTCCACACGAGTCCGTCTCGGTCTCCTCTCCTCACCGAACACCCTGGACCTTGGACTCCTGCTCGGGGTCCGACCCCGTTAGCGGACTCACAGCACCTGGTCCATCCTCTGTCTCTCTTTCCCGCCTTCTGCACAAAAACCCGTGCATCACACAAACTTACAAATACACAGAAAGAATAACATCTATCCCAATTGGTTTGTTCATCCTCTTATCAGTAACATGATCCAAACAAACCACTAGCGGGAGGACTTTCTCAGCAGTTAACATAACAGAGAAGCCATTTTAATTAGACTACGCAGTAACATAAATGAAGAAACCCCTTACACATTGATTTAAAAATGATTCATCATCTGGGTCCCCTAGTCTGCCCAACACAATTGTGACATGTCATGCAACTCAATAAAAGCCACTCCCTGTCCCAATAGCTACACGTTCTCCTGAAGGAGGGAAGTTCAAAGTGTGTGTACCATATACAACCTTGAGCTTCGTCTCCTTACAGGCAGCCCCCAAAACGAAGGAACCCTAAAGAACCCATTAACAAAGAAGGCCGTCAAACACCCCAACGTGCAGAGAGAAAAAAAACACAAATCTTGCAAACAGTAAAAGCAAGCAAGTCAGAACAAAGCAAGTGTTCAGAACAAAAGCGAGTCCATAGACACGAATCCCGGAGCAGGCCACAGCCCCAGCCTCAGTTCAGTGCGGAGCCGAGCATACATCGCAGAGCAGCGGGCAGATCTGGCCCGACCCTCACCTCTTGTCCCGATACCTTGTCTTTTCAATCCATCTGGACCGGTGTTTAAATCGTCCAAACATCAGTAGAACCAGAAAATGTAGCGTGCAGTGACAGGTGGATTAAACCAACCTTGCAAACAATGGTGCTTGTCCATCGCGTCCGATGATGACAGGGAGGCCTGTGCAGGAGAGTTTTCGAGGTGGAAAAGTCGTCCCGCTCTCTCGACCTCAGAAGCCCAGTGGTACAAACAACCGTCACGAACTGAGGTCTTCAGATATACTTCCGATATACTTTAATGATTTAGATGAAGGGATTAAAAGTAACGTTAGCAAATTTGCAGATGACACAAAGCTGGGTGGCAGTGTGAAATGTGAGGAGGATGTTATGAGAATGCAGGGTGACTTGGACAGGCTGGGTGAGTGGGCGGATGCATGGCAGATGCAG
Source organism: Mobula hypostoma (assembly GCF_963921235.1). Classification (NCBI taxonomy): domain Eukaryota; kingdom Metazoa; phylum Chordata; class Chondrichthyes; order Myliobatiformes; family Myliobatidae; genus Mobula; species Mobula hypostoma. Next base: position 7,590,627 of record NC_086126.1, on the reverse strand, counting down.
TTTAATGTGGATAAATGTAAGGTTATCCACTTTGGTCGTAAGAACAGAAAGGCAGGTTATTATCTAAATGGAGTCAAGTTAGGAAAAGGGGAAGTACAACGAGATCTAGGTGTTCTTGTATATCACTCACTGAAAGCAAGCATGCAGGTAAAGCAGGCAGTGAAGAAAGCTAATGGCATGCTGGCCTTCATAACAAGGGGAATTGAGTATAGGAGCAAAGAGGTCCTTCTGCAGCTGTACAGGGCCCTGGTGAGACCATACCTGGAGTACTGTGTGCAGTTTTGGTCTCCAAGTTTGAGGAAGGACATTCTTGCTATTGAGGGAGTGCAGCGTAGGTTCACAAGGTTAATTCCCGGGATGGCGGGACTGTCATATGTTGAAAGATTGGAGCGACTGGGCTTGTATACACCGGAATTTAGAAGGATGAGAGGGGATCTGATTGAAACATATAAGATTATTAAGGGATTGGACACGCTAGAGGCAGGAAGCATGTTCCCGCTGATGGGTGAGTCCAGAACCAGAGGCCACAGTTTAAGAATGAGGGGTAGGCCATTTAGAACGGAGTTGAGGAAAAAATTTTTCACCCAGAGAGTGGTGGATATCTGGAATGCTCTGCCCCAGAAGGCTGTGGAGGCCAAGTCTCTGGATGTTTTCAAGAAAGAGATGGATAGAGCTCTTAAAGATAGCGGAATCAAAGGTTATGGGGACAAGGCAGGAACTGGATACTGATTGTGGATAATCAGCCATGATCACAGTGAATGGCGGTGCTGGCTTGAAGGGCCGAATGGCCTACTCCTGCACCTATTGTCTATTGTCTTCCCTGGTTCCAATGGATGACCGTGACGTCTTCTGTGCCTCGTCGCGCCCGTCACTCTCCGTGGCGCGTTGCAGACCCGCCTTCCCGGCTGTTGGACCTCACTGTAGATCTTGCCCGCCCAGTCCGCCAGAGCTGGCTTTTCATGGGAGGACAGGCATGTCCCTGTCTCACCGGGGTATGAGGCTGCCAGCTACCCCTCAGATGGTTTAGCCAACAATGATGATGATGATGAGCCCACAGCTTCGAAGCCAGTCATCACTGTAGCCAGTCCGGGAGCTCTCTAGTTGCCGGCCACAGCCTCAGTTCAGAGCAGAGATGAGCAAACTTTGCTGAGCAGTGAGCTGAACTTAGGGAAGTTACTAACATGGTTAGAGCATTGGCTGACTGGTAGGAGGCGGCGACTGGGAATAAAAGGATCTTTTTCCGGTTGGCTGCCAGTGATTAGTGGTGTGACTGCTTCTTTTTATACAGTATATAAACAATTTAGATGATACAGATGACTTTGTTGCCAAGTTTGTAAATGATATGAAGATTGGTGGAGGGGCAAGTAGTGTTGAGGAAACAGGTCGGCTGCAGAAGGACTTATACAGATTAGGAGAATGGGCAAGGGAGTGGCAAATGAAATACAATGTTGGAAAGTGCATGGCCATGCACTGCAGTCGTAAAAATAAAGGTACAGACTATTTCCTAAATGGGGAGAAAATCCAAAAATCTGAGGTGCAAGGGGACTCGGAAGTCCTTGTGCAGAACACCTTAAAGGTTAACTTGCAGGTGAGAAAGGCAAATGCCATGTTAGCATTCACTTCAAGAGGTCTAGAATACAAAAGCAGGGGTGTGATGCTGAGGTTTTGTAAGTCACTGGTGAGGCCTCACCTGGAGTATTGTGAACAGTTTTGGGCTCCTCATCTAAGAAAAGATGTGCTGGCATTGGAGAGGGTTCAGAGGAGGTTCACAAGGATGATTCTGGAAATGGAAGGGTTATAATATGGGGAACGTTTGATAGCTCTGGGTCTGTACTCTCTGGAACTTAGAAGGATGAGGGAGGATCTCATTGAAACCTTTCGAATGTTGAAAGGCCTAGACAGAGTAGATGTGGAAAGGATGTTTCCCATGGTGGGGGAGTCTAGGACAAAAAGGCACAGCCTCCTCCAGCTGAAGAAATTTCTCCGCACCTCTGTTAAATGGACCAGAAGGGCATCTAATTAAAACAGAAATGCGGAGAAATTTCTTTAGCCAGAGGGTGGTGAATTTGTGGAATTTGTTACCACAGGCAGCTGCGGAGGCCAGGTGTATTTAAGGCAGAGTTTGATAGGTTCTTGATTGGCATCAAAGGTTATGGGGAGGAGGCCGGTGAATGGGGTTGAGGAAGACAAAAAAAAGATCAGCCATGATTGAATGGCGGAGCAGACACGAGGGGCCAAATAGCCTAATTCTGCTCCTATGTCTTATATGCAAGTAGAGAAACCTAATGGGATCTATTCTTCAAAAGCTAAAATAACGCTGAATATTCAAACTCTTTCCTTACACATTTGGACAAGTTGGGGTTTCCAGGGACCACTGACCCAATAACTTCTCTTGCATTCAGCCAGATGTGGCTTTTTATCCCCACAGCTGTAGCCCTCATCTTGACCCAGAATCGTTCCCATAACAAATGGCATTTTTATTTGGAGTGGCTGTTAGCTTAAATCGTACACCTCCCATCAGGAAATGTGGTTTTAGTCTGCTGTCTTGTCCTACTGCCTGGAAAGCCTTCAGTCTTAATATTACTTGCAACTTTTAAGCATGGCGGGAACACGTAATCGTTCCCGTCACGTGGGATTCAGATTCAGATTTATTTGTCACGTGAACATCGAAAGGTAGAGTGGAATGCGTCATTTTGCATGAACAACCAACACACCCAAGGCTCTGCTGGGAGTGGGGGGGGGTGGCGGGGGCAGCCCGCAAATGTCGCCACACATTCCGGCGCCAACGTATCGTACCCAGAATGCTCGGCAGGACACCACAGAAGACGGTGCACCACGAATCAGAACGGGGGCAGCAAAGCAAGCCCTGCCCCTCCCTCCCACCGGCCGCCCCACACAGGATAGCTGTCTCCGGCCCCCGGCAGACTTGCAGATTCGCCGGCATGCAGCCTGCGGCGTCTCCGGCAGGGATTTAAAGATCCTGGGGCTCCGGCATAGGATACACGATGATCATTTGTTTGCCATTTTTAAAAATCTATCTCGCCATATATTTATTTACTTATCTATTTATTCGTTCATTCATTCATTTATTGAGATACAGTGCAGAATAGACCCTTCTGGTTCTTAGAACATAGAAATCTACGGCACATTACAGGCCCTTCGGCCCACAATGTTGTACTCTAGAAATTTCCTAGAATTTCCCTACCGCATAGCCCTCTATTTTTCTAAACTCCACGTACCTACCTAAGAGTCCCTTAAAAGACCCTATTGTATCCACCCCCACCACCGTTGCCGGCAGCCCATTCCACACACCCACCATTCTCTGTGTGAAAAACTTACCTCTGACATCCCCTCTGTACCTACTTCCAAGCAGCTTAAAACTATGCCCCCTGGTGTTAGCCATTTCAGTCTTGGGACTATCCACACGATCAATACCTCTCATCATCTCACACACCTCTATCGGGTCACCTCTCATCCTCCGTCGCTCCAAGGAGAAAAGGCCAAGTCCTTCGAGCTGCGTTGCCCACCAATCCCCCGATTTAATCCTAGCTTAATCATGGGCCAATTTACAATGACCAATGGTGTGAACAAGCGTCACAGCCTGGTTGCAGTGGATGGCCGTGACATCTTCTGTGCCTTGCAACACGCACAACCCCGGTGGAGGAACTCAGCAGGTCAGGCAGCTGGTGGAAATGAGCAGTCAACATCTCGGGCCGCACACAGCAACGTTGCTGGTGAACGCAGCAGGCCGGGCAGCATCTATAGGAAGAGGTACAGTCGACGTTTCGGGCTGAGACCCTTCGTCAGGACTAACTGAAAGAAGAGCTAGTAAGAAGAGATTTGAAAGTATTCCAGCATCTGCAGATTTCCTCGTGTTAACATTTCGGGCCGAGACCCTTCGTCCCTGACTGCTCGTTTCCACGGCTGCTGCCCGACCTGCTGAGTTCCTCCAGTGTGTTGTGCGTGTTGCTTTGACCCCCCAGCATCTGCAGAGGATTTTGTGTTACTGTGCCTTGCCGCGCCCTTCGCTCTCCACGAAGCGTTGGATCTCACCGGACAGAAGATGTAATGGTCATCCACTGCAACCATGATCCCAGTTTGGACGGTGGGAGGAAACCGGAGCACCCGGAGGAAACCCGCGCGGTCACGGGGGAGAACGTACAAACTCCTTACGGGCGACGGCGGGACTCGAACCCGGGGTCGCCGGTGCTGTAAAGCGTCGTGCTAACCACCGCACTGCTTGCACCGCGTTGTATGACATGGGCGATCACGGTCTTTCCGACGGCCACGATTGTTCTTGGCCAATGTTTCTGCAGAAGTGGGTTGCCGTTGTCGTCTTCTGTCTTTACAAGATGGGCGGCCTCCCCTCTCCCCAGCCATTATCAATACCCTTCAGAGATTGTCCGCCAGGCGTCAGCAGTCGCATACCAGGACTTGTGATATGCACTGGCTGCTCGAATGGTTTCATGTGATCCTGATTTTGGGGGGTGGGATAAGCAGGTGCTACACCTTGCCCACGGGTAACAAGCCAGCGGAGGGACGGAGCACTTTTTACACCTCCTTTACTGGAGACATATCTCTGCCCCGCCACCCAAACACAATAATACTTATTGTAGATTATAATTTTTATTTATGTATTGCACTGTGCTGCTGCCACAAAACAACAAATTTCACGACGTATTATCAGTGCTAATAAACCTGATTTTGATTGCTGTTTAAAACACAGACTGCGCAAAAGCCGGCGGGAGATGGTTCAACGGTAGACCAGACCGTACACGCCGCAGCCTCTAATTCAGGGCAACCAGACTCCTAATGACCCCTCTCTGCACGCCCTTCTGCAAGTCCCAACCTGGAGCTGAATTCTTCGAGTGAAGAGAAAGTTTTAAAACGAATCTGCCCTGGGTACAAGCAGGCGACCAAGCGAGGGCAATATTTCGGTGGCCACAGACCAGGAAGGCAGAGAGAGACACACACACACAGGAACTACACCCCAACTGAAGGGGGTTGCTTCATACTCCCGAGACAGAACATTGCCTCGGGACGCCTCTGGGGCAAGTTGATTCATTTGCTGGTGGGAGTGTGTATTTTCCGTGAAAGCAGTCAGCTCTGTCCAATTGAATGTTGGATTGATCCTGGCGGTGATGCTGAGTGGAGTCACGGAGGCATTTTGAGGCTGAGTAAGGTGTGTGTTCACTCGGTCTGTAGCAGAAGCGTCACACGATTGCCTTACTCGACGGAAACTGCAGTTGGTGACGCCCTGCAGCGCAAACGAGCCCAGGAACACAAGAGAGAACTTTTAATATCAACGCTTATCCCGACCACGGAGGTCTTACTGCTTTAAACTCTTGACAAGCGACTGAAGGACTACCTGGATTCTGCGTTCACTGGTGAGGAAATACTTTACGTCATGTTTTATTTTAAAAAACTAGAGTGTTTTCCTTGGTCACTGTCTCAGAGATGGGGGGTCCACTCGGCCCGTTAGACTTGTACTAGCCCCATAAGGTTTATTTCCTCCCCACCAGCCTTGCTAACTTGTCCCCTTCCAAGTTTTTCACCAAATCCCCTTCCCGTTACGCCGATCGCCCTCACCCCTTACCCCTCCAGTCTCCGAGCCCGCCGCCTCCCCGGAAACAAGTTCCTCCCCGGCCCATCAAAAGCTCTCATGGCTTTGGAGCGCCTCCATTAAATTCCACCCCCCCTTAACCTTCTGAGGGCAACACAAGCCTCCAACTTCTCCAGTTAAAAGTACCTGCATATTGGTAGACAACTCAAGTTATAGGACTTTACTACAACGAGTTTTACAATGCTCGTTCAGAAGAATAGTTTTTGTGTGGCCCACTCCCGCCCTTATTTCATTGAACCTGTTGTAAACCAGGTTGAAATATTTTTCTTCCCTCAGTTTTTAATTTTTTTTTTGAAAAGAAGTAGACATTCTTTTTCTAAAAACCATTTCTTCTCGGGTTATATTGTGTGGGCGGGGAAGAACACGTGATTTCTACCCCCCCCCCCCGGTTCCGCCTAACAATGATGTCCTCATTTGGTTAGGAGACCGCTACCTGACGACATACCGGGGATCCGAAAGCTGCAGCCGCGGGGACTGAGCAAATGAATCCCTCCCGCGTTTCCACATCAGGCCCCCATGTTCCCATAAGATACAGGGGTAGAGTTGGGGCCCGGCGAGGCTGCTCCACCATTTCATCATGGCGGAGTCAGCCACCCCCCCCAATCTCCTGCCTTTCTCCCCGCATCCCTTTGAGCCCTGACTAATCAAGAATCAGTCAACCCCTGCCTTAAATATTTCCAGTGACTTGGCCCCCACAACCGCCTGTGGCAACGAATTCCACAGATTCAACACTTTTCTGGCTAAACAAGTCCCTTCTCATCTCTGTTCTAAATGATCTTAGATCCCCCCCACCAAAGGGAACATCTTCTCCACCCTACATCCACTCTATCAAGGCCTTTCAACATTTGATGAGTTTCAACGAGATCCCCTGTCATTCCTCTGAATTTACAGGCCCTCCTGTGACTAGCCCTTCAATCCCAGAATCATTTTCGGAAACCCCCTGTGGACTCTCTCCAATGTCAGCACGTCCTTTCTTCGATAAGAGGCCCAAAACCACTAACAATACTCCCAAGTGAGGCCTAACTAACCAGCCTCAGCATTAAATCCTTGCTTTTGTATTTGAGTCCTCTCGAAATAAATACTTTCACTTTCCTCACCACCGACTCAACCTGCAAACTGACCTTTCGGCGGGCAGAGTTCCTCAGGAAATTGGCTGGAGGGTTTTTTTGTGTTAGAGAATTTCTTCAGGTAACTTGGTTACCAGATTCCCAACTTCCGTTATGAGGGTTGAACGCTTTATATTAATGGATACTTAGGCTGGGTCTGAGTTATAGAGGGCCTCAGCACAGAAACAGGTCCTTCAGCCCATCTAGTCTGTGCTGAACTGTTATTCTGTATAGTCCTGTACAGTCCTCCGTACCCTTCCCATCTACATACTATCCAAACTTCTCTTGCACATTAAAATTGGAACATTTGGCTTCTCATTCTGACTTCTTCCTCCCCCTCCCTTCCAGTTCTGATGAAAGGTCGTGACCCGAAACGTTGGCTGTTTCAACAGGGCCAAATGGCCTAATTCTGCTCCCATGTCTTATGGTCTTATGTTTGTTTCTCTCCATGAACGTTGCCTGACCTGCTGAGTTCCTCCAGCATTTTGTGTGAGCTAGTAAACGAACATAGTGCAATGACAGGTCAGGCAGCGTCTTTGGAGAGGAACACACAGTAGGTGCAGGAGTAGGCCATTCGGCCCTTCGAGCCAGCACTGCCATTCACTGTGATCATGGCTGATCATCCACGATCAATATCCAGTTCCTGCCTTATCCCCAAAACCTTTGATTCCGCTATCTTTAAGAGCTCTATCCATCTCTTTTTTGAAAGCATCCAGAGACTTGGCCTCCACTGCCTTCTGGGGCAGAGCATTCCACATATCCACCACTCTCTGGGTGAAGAAGTTTTTCCTTAACTCCGTTCTAAATGGCCTACCCCTTATTCTTAAACTGTGGTCTCTGGTTCTGGACTCACCCATCAGCAGGAACATGCTTCCTGCCTCCAGCGTGTCCAATCCCTTAATAATCTTATATGTTTCAATCAGATCCCCTCTCATCCTTCTAAATTCCAGTGTATACAAGCCCAGTCGCTCTAATCTTTCAACATATGACAGTCCCACCTTCCCGGGAATTAACCTTGTGAACCTATGCTGCACTCCCTCAATAGCAAGAACGTCCTTCCTCAAATTTGGAGACCAAAACTGCACACAGTACTCCAGGTGTGGTCTCACCAGGGCCCTGTACAGCTGCAGAAGGGCCTCTTTGCTCCTATACTCAACTCCCCTTGTTAGGAAGGCCAGCATGCCATTAGCTTTCTTCACTGCCTGCTGTACCTGTATGCTTGCTTTCAGTGACTGATGTACAAGAGCACCTAGATCTCGTTGTACTTCCTCTTTTCCTAACTTGACTCCATTTAGATAATAATCTGCCTTCCTGTTCTTACCACTAAAGTGGATAACCTCACATTTATCCACATTAAACTGCATCTGCCGTGCATCCGCCCACTCACCCCGGCTGTCCAAGTCACCCTGCATTCTCATAACATCCTCCTCACATTTCACACTGCCACCCAGCTTTGTGTCATCTGCAAATTTGCTAATGTTACTTTTAATCCCTTCATCTAAATCATTATATTATAAACAGCTGTGGTCCCAGCACTGAAACCTGCGGTACCCCACTGGGCACCGCCTGCCATTCCAAAAAGGACCCGTTAATCGCTACTCTTTGTTTCCTGTCAGCCAGCCAATTTTCAATCCATGTCAGTACTCTGCCCCAATACCGTGTGCTCTAATTTTGCCCACTAATCTCCTATGTGGGACTTTATCAGAGGCTTTCTGAAAGTCCAGGTACACTACATCCACTGGCTCTCCCTTGTCCATTTTCATAGTTACATCCTCAAAAAATTCCAGAAGATTAGTCAAGCATGATTTCCCCTTCATAAATCCATGCTGAGTTGGACCGATCCTGTTACTGCTATCCAAATGTGTCATAATTTCATCTTTTATAATTGACTCCAGCACCTTTCCCACCACTGACGTCAGGCTAACCGGTCTATAATTCCCTGTTTTCTCTCTCCCTCCTTTCTTGAAAGGTGGGACAACATTAGCCACCCTCCAATCCACAGGAACTGATCCTGAATCTATAGAACATTGGAAAATGATTACCAATGTGTCCACGATTTCTAAAACCACCTCCTTAAGTACCCTGGGATGCAGACCATCAGGTCCTGGGGACTTATCAGCCTTCAGACCCAACAGCCTATCCAACACCATTTCCTGCCTAATATAATTTTCCTTCAGTTCATCCATTAGGCTAAGTCCTTTGGCCACTATTATATCTGGGAGATTGTTTGTGTCTTCCCTAGTGAAGACAGATCCAAAGTACCTGTTCAACTGATCTGCCATTTCCTTGTTCCCCGTAATAAATTCACCCGTTTCTGTTTTCAAGGGCCCAATTTTGGTCTTAATTATTTTTTTCCTTTTCACATACCTAAAGAAGCTTTTACTATCCTCCTTTATATTCTTGGCTAGTTTACCTTCATACCTCATTTTTTCTCCGTGTATTGCCTTTTTAGTTATCTTCTGTTGCTCTTTAAAAGTTTCCCAATCCTCCGGCTTCCCACTCATCTTTGCTATGTTATACTTCTCTTTTATTTTTATACTGTCCTTTACTTCCCTTGTCAGCCACAGCCTCCCCTTACTCCCCTTAGGATCTTTCTTCCTCTTTGGAATGAACTGATCCTGCACCTTCTGCATTATTCCCAGAAACACTTGCCATTGCTGTTCCACTGTCATCCCAGCTGGAGTATTGTTCCATTGAACTTTGGCCAGCTCCTCCCTCATAGCTTCATAGTTCCCTTTATTCAGCTGTTATACTGACACTTCCGATTTTCCTTTCTCCCTCTCAATTTGTAGATTAAAACTTACCATATTATGTTCGCTCCCTCCTAATGGCTCCTTTACCTCGAGGTCCCTGATCAAATCTGGTTCATTGCACAACACTAAACCTAGAATTGCCTTCTCTCTGGTCGGCTCCAGAACAAGCTGGTTGACATTATGGTCAGGCCGCACTTGGGGTATTGTCAAAAGTTTTGGGCCCCATATCTCAGAAAGGACGTGTTGTCATTTGGAGAGAGTCCAGAGGAGGTTCACGAGGATGATTCCAGGAATGAAGGGGTTAACATAGGAGCGTTTGGCAGCCTTTGGGCCTGTACTCACTGGAATTTTGAAGAATGCGGCGGAGGGGGAGGGGGGGAATCTCATTGAAACCTACCGAATGTTGAAAGGAAAAGATGGAGTGGATGTGGAGAGGATGTTTCCTATGGTGGGGGTATCAAGAACCAGAGGGCACAGCCTCAAAATTGAGGGGAGAGCTTTTAGAACAGAGGCAAGGAGGATTTTTTTATGTAGCTGGAGAGCAGTTTTGCCCCAGACTGCAGTGGAGGCCAAGTCCGTGGCTGTATTTAAGGCAGAAGTTGATTCCTGATCGGTCAGGGCATCAAAGGATATGGCGAGAAGGCAGGTGTGTGGGGTGGAGTGGGATCTGGGATCAGCCATGGTGGAATAGTAGAGCAACTCAATGGGCTGAATGGCCTAATTCTGCTCCTATGTCTTATGGACATTCCAGGCCGAAACCCTTCATCAGGACTGGAAAGGAAAGGAGTAGACTTTTTAAGATCGACTGTTTGTTGCCCTTCCAAAAATGTTGTTTTCCTCCAGCACTTTGTGTGTGCGTTCCTCCAGATTTCCAGCATCTGCAGAAACTCTTGTGTTTATAACATTACCGCAAAGTGAGGGAACTGCAGTCCAAGATCGAGTTAAGGTTTTATCTTGTTGGTAGTTAAGAGCCTTCAATACCATAACTCTCCGCTCTTCCTCACCCCTTCCCTGTCCCAAGTTCCTGTTGATCCTTTGTTGGCAGTTGTGCCTTTAGATGTCTGAGCCTCGGGAATTCTGACCCGAAACCTTTCTCCTTTTAAAATCCTCCAACGATGCTTCTTGTCCCGATACTTGCACCTCCGCTTATGGGCTGGCAGCGGTTGAGGTTTTGCAAGGCAAAGGCCTGATCGCACTTGGAGTATTGCGAGCAGTATTGTGAGGATGGAGATGGTCCAGAGGAGGTTCACAAGAACTATCCTCCGAATGAAAGGCGTAGTATACGAGGAGAGTTTGAGGGCTCTGGGTCTGCCCTCACTGGGGTTTAGAAGAATGAAGGGAGTTCTTTTGAAACCTACTGAACATTGAAAGACCTATATAGAGTGGCGGTGGTGGGGTGGAGATATCTCTACCAAAGGAGGTGTAAGACCCTTCTTCCCTCTGCTAGCCTGCAGGTTACCCTTGGGCAAGGTGTAGTACCTGCTTAGCACCCCCCCCCCGACCAGGGTCATGTGAAGCCGTGGGAGCAGGTGGTGGATGGTCGTACGAGCAGTCGGCGCAGATCACAAGTCCTGGTTATGCGACCACTGACACCAGGCCAGACAATCTCTGAAGAGTATTGATAATGGCTGGGGGGGCAGGGGGGGAGGTGTCACCTGTCTTGTAAAGTCACTGCCCAGAAGAAGGCGATGACAAACCACTTCTGTAGAAAAATTTGCCAGGAACAATCATGGTCACCGTGATCGCCCATGTCATATGACACGACTCATAATGATGATGTCATATGACATGACGCATAATGGTGATGAGATAGAGTGGATGTGAGTGAATCCAATAGCAGGTGGATCTAGGACCAGAGGGCACGGCCTCAGAATAGGAGTGTGTCCCTTTGGGACAAAGATGAGGAGAAATTTCTTTAGCCAGTGGGTGGTGAATCTGTGGGGGCCAGATCATTGGGTATATTTAAAACCAGAGGTTGATAGGTTCTTGATTAGTGAGGACATCAAAGATTATGGAGAGAAGGCAGGAGAATGGGGTTGAGAAGGAAAATAAATCAGCCCCGATGGAATGGCGGAGCAAACTCGATGGGCCGAATGGCCTAATTCTGCTCCTATGTCTTATGGTTGTCTTTGTTGTCCTAATGAGGCATCTTTCAATGCTGTACATCAGTGAATGATTCTGTGAGGAGCAATCTGTTGTTCAATATGGTCTCTGGAATAAGTTTTGTATTGGAGTAATATCCAAAGGGACATAAATTGTGCTTTAAGTAGATTGCGTGGGTACGTGGCCAAGTAGTTAAGGCATTGGACTAGCGACCTGAAGGTTGTGAGTTCGAGCCCCAGCCGAGGCAACGTGTTGTGTCCTTGAGCAAGGCACTTAACCACACATTGCTCTGCGACGACACCGGTGCCAAGCTGTATGTGTCCTAATGCCCTTCCCTTGGACAACATTGGTGTCGTGGAGAGGGGAGACTTGCAGCATGGGCAACTGCCGGTCTTCCATACAACCTTGCCCAGGCCTGCGGCCTGGAGAGTGAAGACTTTCCAGGCGTAGAGCCATGGTCTCGCAAGACTAACGGAAGCCTTTATTATTTATTAAGTAGATTGCGGAGAACTGTTAGTGTTTCTACTGTGTTGCACGCAGTTAAGATGATATGGCTTCTGTAGAAACTGTGAGGGCTTCTGAATCCCTCCGCACTACAGCCTTTAGCCATCATTTTGGTTCAGACAGTTTGAAGTGATTTTTTTTTAAATTGGGTTCCTTGGTTTACAATACAAGAAGTTTTCAGCATTGCCAATACAGCAGACAGAAGCAGCTGTTCACTATTTTATTTAGACCAGAGGGTTCCCGAGCTGGGGTCCGTTGGACCCCTCGGTTAATGGTAGGGGGTCCATGGTATTTAAAAAAAGGGTTGGGAACCCCTGGTTTAGACAGACAGCACATGCACTTCTGCCCCAACGAACCGGTTGTCACCCAGTCACACTCATGTGGCCAGTTATCCTGCTAATCTGTACGTCTTTAGAGTGTGGGGGGGGGAACCGGAGCACCCGGAGGAAGCCCACATTGGTCGCGGGGGCGAACGTGCAAACTCTTCACGGACAGCGGCGGGACTGTCATAAGCTAACCGTCTCGCTTACGTGGATGGGTAACGACCTGCTGCTTATTTTCTGTAGCAACACATATAAATTTCTGGCGGATCTCGGCAGGCCGGGCAGAGAGGAGTAAAGGGCCTAAGATTCGGGCCGAGGCCCCTTCGTCAGGCCCAAAACATTGGCTGTTTCTTCCTTCTCTATAGATGCTGCCCGACTTGCCGAGTGACTCCAGCGTTTGTGTGTGTGTGTGTGTGTGTGTGTTTTACTCTGGATTTCCAGCATCTGCAGGGTCTCCTGTGTATTATACATACAAGGTAAATGGTAGGGCACTGAGGAGTGCAGTAGAACAGAGGGATCTGGGAATACTGATACAAAATTCCCTAAAAGTGGCGTCACAGGTAGTTAGGGTCGTAAAGAGAGCTTTCGGTACCTCGGCCTTTATAAATCAAAGTATTGAGTATAAGACTTGGAATGTTATGGCGAGGTTGTGAGGCCGAATCTGGAGTATTGTGTGCAGTTTTGGTCACCAAATTACAGGAAGGATATTAATAAGGTTGAAAGAGTGCAGAGAAGGTTTACAAGGATGTTGCCAGGACTTGAGAAACTCAGTTACAGAGAAAGGTTGAATAGGTTAGGACTTTTTTCCCTGGGGCGTAGAAGAATGAGGGGAGATTTGATAGAGGTATATAAAATTATGATGGGTATAGATAGAGTGAATGCAAGCAGGCTTTTTCCACTGAGGCTAAAGGAGGAAACAAAAAACAGAGGACATGGGATAAGGGTGAAGGAGGAAAAGTTTAAAGGGAACATTGGGGGGGCTTCTTCACACAGAGTGGTGGGAGTGTGGAATGAGCTGCCAGATGAAGTGGTAAATGCGGGCTCACTTTTAACATTTAAGAAAAAATTGGACAGGTACATGGATGGGAGGTGTATGGGGGGGGATATGGTCCAGGTGCAGGTCAGCGGGACTAGGCAGAAAAATGGTTTGGCGCAGCCAGGAAGGGCCAAAAGGCCTGTTTCTGTGCTGTAATGTTTTATCACTCTTCCTGAGAAAGCTGGAGCAAAAGAATATGAATTACATAGGACCATAATTTTAATGAGTCATATCACCAAGATACTTCTAAGAATTTTGATGACAGGAGCTAAAAGTAAGATGCAAGCTGAAATAGGCAAAGAACAATGTGGTTTTGTGAAAGACAAAGGTACAAGAAATGCAATATTGATGTTAAGGATACTATCAGAACGAGCTATTCAAGTGTAAAAAGATTTGTTTGTTTTATCGACTACACAAAAGCATTTGATAAAGTGAAGCACAATAAGTTATTTGAACTATTACAGAAAACTCTAGATCTAGATTTGAAAGACCTCTGCCTAATCAGAAATCTGTACTGGGAACAAACTGCTGCTGTAAGAATAGATGGAGAAGTGAGTCAGTTTATGAAAATCAAGCGAGGTGTTAGGCAAGGATGTGTTTTCTCCCCTGATTTATTTAATGTGTACAGTGAAACAATATTACAAAAAATAAGAGACATCTTGGGAATCAAAGTTGGTGAAAACATCAATAATTTCAGATATACGGATGACACTGTGTTAATTGCAAGTACGGAGGAAGAACTACAAAACTTAATTGATATAATTGTTGAAGAAAGTGCAAAAATGGGTCTATCTATCAATTGCAAAAAGACAGAATGTATGGTGATATCCAAAAAGAAGGAGAATCCTATCTGCAGGCTGAGAATAAACAGGGAAGACATAAAACAAGTACAGAACTTTTGCTACTTAGGAAGCTGGGTGACATCAGATGGCAGGTGCGACTTGGACATCAAAAGTAGAATAGGGATGACAAAAGACACCTTTACGAGAATGAGGAGTATACTGACCAATACTAAACTAGGCATGACAACCCACCTCAGAGTACTGAAATGTTACGTTTATCCAGTTATGTTATATGGCTCAGAATGTTGGACAATATCTAGTAACATGAGGAAACGAATTGAAGCAGCAGAGATGTGGTTTTTGAGGAGGATGCAAAGAATATCATGAACGAAACGAATATCTAACGAGGATGTCATGAACAGAGCAAACACAAAAAGAGAAATAATGTATGAGATCATGAAAAGACAATGTAATTTCATCGGACGTGATTAGGAAAGAGGAGTTAGAATGCACGGTAATTATGGGAAAGATTGAAGGGAAGAAAGCAAGAGGAAGGCAAAGACAAATGATGATGGAGACAGCAGCCAGAGAACTGGAAATGAATACCAATGAATTGATCCACTTGACCCGAAACAGGAGTGTGTGGGCCATGGCAGTCAAAGCTCAAACTGGGCACGGCACCTGATGATGCTGGTGAATGTTCTATGGTTCTCTTAGTTCCCGTAACTGGCTGTGTTGACAGATCTCCGTTCAGCAGCATCCTTCACGTCTGTATGACGAAATTTGGGACAGTTTATTTTAAATGACTGCTGGAAATATAAGTGGACTAACAGGACCCTCGTATCAAGTTATATGTTCGTCTATTATCATGCAGCACCTGCACTCCCCTCCCTGTTAAGTCACAGGCTTTTGAAATAGCCATGTGACTTCCTTCCCCACTGTTCTGTCATTTGCCACAGTCCCTACCCTCCTCTCCCCTTTCCACATTATTATCCTGCCCTGTTTTTCTCCTGGTTACCATGTTAAAACTTCTCCTTAGGTGATCATAAAATGCTTCCAACAGTCAATTTTAATATCATGCCGAAAAAAAAAGTTGGAGCTGAGATTTCAAGATTCAAATCTATTACTTCGACATCCAGTGAAATACATCGTTTGTATTAACAACCAACACACCTGAGGGTGTGCTGGGGGAGCCCACAAGTACCACCTCTGTGCTTGACAGGACAACACAGAACGCACCAAGTGACAAAGCAACAACAGCAGAGCTAGCCCCGTCCGTCCCTCCCACCCACGCACATTCACGGTCCTCTAACCTCTTCCTTCGTCCTCCGGAGGACGAGGACTTGGGCTCGTGGACCCCGGGCTTTGACTTCCCCAGCGGGCTCGCGGGAGATCCACAGACTCGGTCGTGGGGGGGAGGGGGCCTCTTCTCCCAAACTCTCGATTTCACCCTCGGGCCTCGCTCCTGGCCGTCAACCCCAGGATCATCAGCTACTAACACTAACTCCAGACCTGCTGAGGACGGGATCCCGAACACTAGGCTTTGAACTGATTCGTGCGGCTGGGGGGGGGGGTCCATCAGGCCGAGTTCCTCCTGTCCGCACGGAACTGCGACTCCAGAACCCTCCGACGACTCGCCAACCCCGGGTTGGGGGTGGGGGTGGGGGAGGATGTGCAAGGACAATGTTACCACCAGCCTGGAGGTTCATTTTAAAGCTGAAAGATAATTTGGCATAGATCGAGTGGGCAGCCGGCATATTTTTCCCCAAGGCAGAAGAGATGTCAGAGGTAAATCTTTTTACCCCACAGTGACTTGGAATGAACTGTGGGATGTGATAGTAGGGGACATTTAATAGATTCTCCGAAAAGGCTCGTAGATGATAGAAAAATAGAAGGCCATACAGAATGTATGAAGGAAGGGTTAAAGTAGTCTAAAGGGTAAGAAAAGAATTGTTCTATGGTGGTTTCCTTTTCAACTGATTATTCAGCAGCTTGTAAAAAGTAATTGATTAACAGAGAACAACAAATTATAACAGTTATGGCACAGGAGAGAAAATTGTCCATTTATCTTTAAATTCCTGTGGTTATCAGTTCTCCGTTTACAGAAAACTCTTTTTCCCCCTTTGCTACTTTGTGACATCTTGTTTCGTAAGTTTTGCGGGACTCACGGTGAGTGGCTTTCGTTTGTTTTGACACATCAAAAGCTGCCATGTTGACAAATGTCTACTTCCTTACCGAGCCCTACAAGGTATTTGTGAGGTGACTCAGGAGGTAATCACTGGTTAATCATTGCCAACGAAGCCAAGTGCTTCAGACATCAAAGTCAAAGAAGGCGATTATTTTTATCCCGGCGCTGTGATATATCGGGAGAAATCCCAGACAGTACATTGTTTAAAAAAAAGGCCATTCTGCCCTGCGAGTCTGTTCTATCATTCCACAAGATGCACGCAAGGTAGCGGACATCCCACCTCTCCCGGAAGTTCCGGGAGCCTCCCGCATATTGATAGCGGCTCCCTGATGCCCGGAAATTATACACAATATCCCGCAAATCGATCTTTTTTGAGAGGGAGAGGGAGCATCCTGATTGGTCTCTCTTCGTGCTAAGTAGACCTATCAGTTTTCTCTGTGGGCGGGCTTTACAGTCGACCTCAAAAATAATGACAGTGTTGCTCGCTGCACTGTTTGCAACAGTGACTTTTCTATTGCCCATGGTGGGTTAAGACTGTAAAAGACATGTTGAGGTGAGTTTAACAGGTGTCATTCGTTCATTAGCATAGCTAACGTTATTTAAACTAGCTGGCTGGCTGCTCAGGAGCTACTCTATTGCAGACATCCCACCTCTCCCGGGAGTTCCGGGAGTCTCCCGCAAATTGATGGTGCTACCTCCCTGAAATGAGTTTTTGCAGGGTGGGATGTCTGAGGTAGAAGTCCGACGTTCTCTGGCTTTCAGATTCGGATTAATGTACTTATTACTTGTACGTCAAAACATCGAAGTGCGTCGTTTGTGTTAAGAACCAACGCGCCGAGGGGTGCGCTGGGGTGGGGTGGGGGCAGCCTGCAAGTGTTGCCACACATAGCATACCTGCGACGCTCGGCCAAACAGCACAGAAGACAACAAGCATCGAAGGAAGCACGCAAACACGAGGAATTCTGCAGATGCTGGAAATTCGAGCAACACACATCAAAGTTGCTGGTGAACGCAGCAGGCCCGAAACGTCGACTGTTCCTCTTCCTAAAGATGCTTCCTAGAGATGCTGCCTGGCCTGCTGCGTTCACCAGCATCGAAGTAAGCAAGCCCCTTTCTTTCCTTCCCGTCCATCTGCACCAAGACAGTCCTCCGACTCCAGGTCCGGCTTCTTGGCCTTCAGTCTCCAGGGTATGGACATCAGGCTCCAACTTCTAGACTTCAGATCCACACCACCACCCCCCCCACCCCCCTGGGCTAGCCGACAACAGGACTCCAAACTCCGACTTTTGAACTTCAGTAAGGGTGCAGCGGATTTGATTGTATCCTCATTTCCACTGACCTTTCACCTCCTTGACAGGTCAAGTATCTGTCTGTACCTTTGGAAAATATTCCAAGAATCTTTTCCCCCCCCCCACCCCCACTGCCATTCCAAAGATCCTCACCGGCATTTTCCTGCACTGTTCCCGTGTCCCTTTAACGTCCAGGAACAGTTAGTGTTTTGAATGCACTCAGTGACAAACCTTCCACGGTCCCCTGAGTCAGAGAGAGTCAGAGGTTCTCCACCCTCCGAGTGAGGAACAGTTTCCTCAGTTCCGAGAATGTGGGCTGCCAACCGCCGAAAGGAGAAGCACCCTCGGCCAACTCTGCCCTAGTACTCGGCCGTGCTTAAGGAGAGGCTTTAAAGATCAGCTTTATCTGCCAGCTTGCATGTCAAATCCGTCCGGAATGTGGGGGGACAGGCATGATACTGCACAGGATCGAAGTAAGCTGCAGGGGGTTGTAAACTCAGTCAGCTCCATCATGGGCACCAGCCTCCGTAGTGTCCAGGACATCTTCAAGGAGTGATGCCTCAGAAAGGCAGCATCCATCATTAAGGACCCCCATCACCCAGGACATGCCCTCTACCATCAGTGAGGGCAGACACTCAACGATTCAGGAACAGCTTCTTCCCCTCTGCCATCCGATTTCTGAACAGACATTGAACCTGTGAACATGACCTCACTACGTTTTTTTCTATTTTTGCACTGCTTATTTAATTTAACTGTTTTATATACACTAAATATATATTTTGTGAATTACAGTAGCTTTTTCTCTATTAGTGTGCAGTACACTGTGCTGTTGCCACGAAGACAGCAAGTTTCACGACGTGTGCCGGTGATACTAAACTCGATTCTGAAACGTAGGGCGAAGTGCGTTGTTGTGTCAGATCAGTGAGGGTTGAGCTGGGCAGCCCGTGAGTGTCGCCATGCTTCCGGCGCCAACATAGCACGCCCACAACTCACTAACCCTAACCCCTAGGTCTTTGGACTGTGGGGGGGGAACCGGAGCACCCGGAGGAAACCCACGCGGTCGTGGGGAGAGCGTGCAAACTCCCTATGGGTGGCAGTGGGAATCGAACACCAATCTCATTGTGGTGGCCAGTGCGATCATGTTTGCTGTTGTGTGCTGGGGCAGCAGGCTGAGGGTAGCAAACACCAACAGAATCAACAAACTCATTCGTCAGGCCAGTGATGTTGTGGGGACGGAACTGGACTCTCTGACGGTGGTGTCTGAAAAGAGTATGCTGTCCAAGTTGCATGCCATCTTGGACAGTGTCTCCCATCCACTACATAATGTACTGGGTGGGCACAGGAGTACATTCAGCCAGAGACTCATTCCACCGAGATGCAACACAGAGCGTCATAGGAAGTTATTCCTGTCTGTGGCCATCAAACTTTACAACTCCTTCCTTGGAGGCTCAGACACCCTGAGCCAATAGGCTGGTCCTGGACTTATTTCCTGGCATAATTTACTATTTAACTATTTATGGTTTTATTACTATTTATTTATGGTGCAACTGTAACGAAAACCAATTTTCCCCCAGGATCAATAAAGTCTGACTATGACAATGACTATGACATAACTGGCGTTGTAATAACGTTCCGCTAGCTGCTACGCCACTTGGGTCAAAGAGCCTGTTTCTGCGTGTCTCCAAAACACAAGGACTGTATCTTAGTTACATTCATCAGTCTTAAATCAGAGCCATTCAACTTGAACACCCAGAATGCTGGCACAAACAGCTGTAGAGGCCGGGTCATTGGGTATATTTAAGGCGGAGGTTGATCATGGTTCCCGATCAGTCAGGCCGTCAAAGGTTGTGGGGAGAAGGCAGAAGAATGAGGTTGAGAGGGGAGGTAAGTCGGCCATGATGGAATAGCAGAGCAGACTCGATGGGCCGAACGGCCTATTTCTGCTCCCATGTCTTGTGGCCTTGGCCGCGTTGTCCCGTAACTGTACAGTGCATTTTGCTGTCTGGTGTTTGACGTAGATGTGACAAATAGCTTTCAATGTTGAAGGGACGCCACACTTTGTACTGGCCCTGGAGGGAGGGACTGCACTTCAAACTTTTCTTTTGGTGGTCAGATGAGCTTCGGGGAAAGCACTGCCCCAACTGGTACAGGAGTTGGTTGTGACAGACGCTTTGTGATCCCCTGAGGGAATGGTTGTATCATAGCATCTCTCGGAGAAGAAAGGGGAGAGGAGGACGGGGAGCGCGGCAATGGGGGAGGAGTGGGAGAGGGGAGAATCGGCAAGAGTCTCACGGACGTTGCGAGAGCCCGTGACTTAGCGGGGAGGGGTGTGGGGGAACGAAATAATGCTAGAGGAGCATCTAAATCGATATGCCATCTTCAACGTGTAATGTCTCAAAAGGGTGGCAACTATCATTTACTGAGGTACAGTGTGGAGTAGTTTCTTCTGGCCTTTCGAGCCA
The DNA here is from genome assembly GCF_963921235.1 of Mobula hypostoma. NCBI lineage: Eukaryota > Metazoa > Chordata > Chondrichthyes > Myliobatiformes > Myliobatidae > Mobula > Mobula hypostoma. The sequence goes on along the minus strand of NC_086126.1, from coordinate 7,570,458 downwards.
CGCCCTGCAGAAATCCCCCGATTTAATCTCATCCTAATCACGGGGCAATTTACAATGGCCAATTAACCTACAAACCAGTACGTCTTTGGACTGTGGGAGCAAACCAGAGCACCTGGAGGAAACCCACGCGGTCACGGGGGGAACGTACAAACTCCTTACAGGCATTGGCGGGAATTGAACCCGGATCGCTAGCACTGTAAAGCATCGTGCTGACCACTACACTTCAGTGCAACAACATCCATACTTTTCAGAGCAAGGCAAGAGGAGGTTTTCCTGGGGTGTTTGCCAATTTAGAGCGGCTTTGGGTTTTAAATGTTTCTTGAGATTACAAAATGAGAAGTGATATTAAATTGTTCATCATCAGGGGCCGTGTCCAGTTTGAGCTTTGACTGCCATGGCCCACACACTCCTGTTTTGGGTCAAGTGGATCAATTCATTGGTATTCATTTCCAGTTCTCCGGCTGCTGTCTCCATCATCATTTGTCTTTGCCTTCCTCTGGCTTTCTTCCCTTCAATCTTTCCCATAATTACTGTGCATTCTAACTCCCCTTTCCTCATCACATGTCCAATGAAGTCACGTTGCCTTTTCATGATCTCATACATTATTTCTCTTTTTGAGTTTGCTCTGTTCATGACATCCTCGTTAGATATTCATTTCGTCCATGATGTTCTTTGCATCCTCCTCAAAAACCACATCTCTGCTGCTACAATTCATTTCCTCATGTTACTAGATATTGTCCAACATTCTGAGCCATATAACATAACTGGATAAACGTAACATTTCAGTACTCTGAGGCGGGTTGTCATGCCTAGTTTAGTGTTGGTCAGTATACTCTTCATTCTCGTAAAGGTGTCTTTTGCCATCCCTATTCTTCTTTTGATGTCCATGTTGCACCTGCCATCTGATATCACCCAGCTTCCTAAGTAGCAAGAGTTCTGTACTTGTTTTATGTCTTCCCCCTTTATTCTCAGCCTGCACATAGGATTCTCCTTTTTGGATATCACCATACATTGTCTTTTTGCGATTGATAGATAGACCCATTTTTGCACTTTCTTCAACAATTATATCAATTAAGTTTTGTAAATTGAGAGATGTAGAATTGGTATTTTCCCTGACCCATATTTCGGAAATTGGAGCTTCAAAATAAGGGGACAGAGATGAGAAGGAATTTATTCACCCGAAGTATGTATATCTAGTGTGCCCAAGACTTTTGCACAGTACTGTAGTAATTTTATGCATTGCACTGTACTGCTGCCACAATAAAAAACAAATTTCATGACGTACTGTACGTGAGTGATGATAAACCTGATTCTGATATGGGCCTCTATTGTGGACTGAGAGTGGGAAGGGGGCAGGGGTTGGGAAAAGGGGAAAGGAGAGGGAAGCACCAGAGAGACATTCTGTGACGATCAACAAGCCAGTCACTTGGAATCAAATGACCTTGCCTGGTGTCTCAGGGCTGGGTGTGTCTGCACCCGCCATCCCGGCACTCCTTCTCTGCCACCTGTCCCACCGCCCTCCTGCCGCACCCTCACCATTCCTAACATCCTTTGCTCCTGCCAGGTCTACTAACTCTCTCTCCGCTCCACGTTGACAAATAGAGTAAACACAAAATACTCTGCAGATGCTGGGGTCAAAGCAACACTCACAACACGCTGGAGGAATTCAGCAGGTCGGGCAGCATCCGTGGAAACGATCGGTCAACGTTTCGGGCCGGAACCCTTCGTCAGGACTGTAGAGGGAGGGGGCAGAGGCCCTGTAAAGAAGTTGGGGGGAGGGTGGGAAGGAGAAGGCTGGTAGGTTCCAGGTGAAAAACCAGTAAGGGGGAAAGATAAAGGGGTGGGGAGGTGATAGGCAGGAAAGGTGAAGAAGGAATAAGGGAAAACACAATGGGTAGTAGAAGGAGGCAGAACCATGAGGGAGGTGATAGGCAGCTGGGGGAGGGGGCAGAGTGAAATAGGGATAGGGGAAGGGAGGGGGAGGGAATTAATGGAAGTTGGAGAATTCTATGTTCATACCAAGGGGCTGGAGACTACCCAGACGGTATATGAGGTGTTGCTCCTCCAACCTGAGTTTAGCCTCATCATGGCAGTAGAGGAGGCCATGTATGGACATATCCGAATGGGAATGGGAAGCAGAGTTGAAGTGGGTGGCTACCGGGAGATCCTGTCTATTGTGGAAACGTTGACTGATCGTTTCCATGGATGCCGCCCGACCTGCTGAGTTCCTTCAACGTGTTGACGAATAGAGTACCCTAGGCACCCTAGCTATATAACCGTGCCTAAGACTTTTGCACAGAACTGTATATAACTATCACTTCCATATAGTGGTGTGCCAGTGATATTAATTCTGATTCTGACAAAGTGTCCTTGTAGTCCATTTCTGAAACGTCACTTAAAGCAGTTTCTCTGAAATTTCAAACGAGGGAAGATCTGCGTAGGCTGGAAATCCGAGCAATACACGCAAAATGCTGGGTGAACTGAGCGGGCCAGGCAGCGTCTGCAGAAATAAGTACAGTCAACGTTTCGGGCCGGAGCCCTTCGGCAGGACTGGTTTCGGGCCGAAACGTCGACTGCTTACTCTTTTTTTTCGGTCGATTCTGTGTGCGTTTCTCTGAAATTTCATCACTTTTTTTAAAAAAAGGCTGTTGGAAAGTGATTGGTCAACACAAATAGTTACAGAAACTACAGCATCCAAAACCGTCCCCAGTGGTTCAGAGGCAGGCCAGCTGCTATCTTGGTTCCTCATACACTCTGACAGGATATTGTGGCCTGTCAGCTTGATAGGTCCACGTCCATACTTGGGGCCTCTTGCCTTAGTGCAGGGTGACCCTGGAGTTATTTATCGTCCTTCGTGCTGGTCCAGTTTCCTGCCGGGTTTGCCGAATTCTGCTCTCCGCCCGTTTGCAGGTTGTGCGTGGCGGTCGTGTGCTAGACCCGCCGGTTGGGTGGGGGGGGGGAACACACGGGGTGGTGTGCGTCGCGTCTTTACCTAAGCACAGGAGACTCTGGCAAATGGTGGAAGATTTTCAAGAATGCGCGCAAAAGTGCTGGAGGGGCTCGGCAGGCCGGGCAGCGTCAATGGAGGGGAATAAACAGCCGACGTTCCAGGCCGAGACCCTTCTTCGGGACTGGAATGGGAAGAAGCCAGAATAAGAAGGTGGGGGAGGAGTGATGATGTAAGAAGCTAAGAGCGGATTGGTGAAAGAGGTAAAGGGATGAAGAAGGAGGAATCTGATAGGTGGTGAGCAGACCATGGGGGGAAAAGGGAAGGGGGAATTATGAGGGGTATGGACAGGGTAAGTGCAAGCAGGCTTTCCCCACTGAGGTTAGGTAGGTCATGGGCTAAGGGTGAAAGGTGAGGAGTCTAGGGGAACATGAGAGGATTAGATTAGATTATGAGGACACACAGTCCTCTTTTATTGTCATTTACTAATGCATGCATTAAGAAATGATACGATGTTTTTCCAGAATGATATCACAGAAACACAGGACAAACCGACTCAAAAACCGCATACTTGTAACATATAGTGAAACCTCTTCACTCAGAGGGTGGTGAGAGTGTGGAACGAGCTGTCAATGTTTAAGAGGAGATTGGATAGGTACATGGATGGTAGGGCTATGGAGGGCTATGGTCATTGGGAGTAGGCAGTTTAAATGGTTTTCAACAAGGACTAGATGGGCTGAAGGGCCTTTTTCTTTACTGTACGGCTCTATGGGGAGGGGAACTAGAGGGGTGTGTTAGGCAGGTTAGGAGAGGGAGTTGAGAGGGAATGGTGGGGGGGGGAGAAAAGAGGGGGGGATGGGACAGAAATTGCCGGAAATCGATGAGAAATCGATGTTTATGCCATCAGGTTGGAGGCTTTGCTCTTCCGGCCAGAGTTTGGCCTCTCTGTGGTGACTGTGGAGAGACGTGCCGGAACGGGAATGGGAAGTCTGTATCCGGGAGGAGGAGGGTGCCTGAGTGAGCTGTCCCAGTGCGTTTTTGGCGACGGTCGAAGCCCAGCGACCAAAGGCTGGAGGCTCGCGGTGGAGGACTGTCCATGTGCACGGGTGGGGAGGAGGGAGGGAGAGAGTGGGGGAGAGGTGAGGGGCTTGCTTTGTTGCTTCTCTGCGTTGTTCTGCCGAGCATCGTGGGCCTGCTGTGTTGGTGCCAGAGGGTGTGGTGAGGGGGGCAATTTTGAACCAGGCCGTTCGGCCCATCTCCTTGCTGAAAACCATTTTGTTAGCGCCGATGACGGATTTCGCCGCGCTGACATGTACACGTGGGTTTCCTCTGGGTGCTCTGGTTTCCTCCCATGGTCCAAAGACGTACCGGTTAGTAGGTTAATTGGTCGTTGTAGGTTGTCCTGTGATTAGGCTAGGGTTAAATTTGTGGGGGGTGGGGTGTAGCTCAAAGGGCAGGAAGGCCCTACGTAAATCGTGGCTGATCTGATGGTTCCCTCAGCTCTACGTTCCTGTGCCGGAGAAGGAAAACTCTTGATTTTAAACCTCCGCTGCCTTGCGGCCACACCCACCCACGGGAAGGGCTTCTGGAGTAAACCCCGAGGAAGAAATGCGGAGCCAAGGGTCCCTAAGGCAGTTACAACTTCACTCTGGCAACCTCTGCGGCAACACTGGTGCCAAGGTGTATTGGTGCCTGCCCTTCCCTTGGGCTACGTCAGTGACGTGGAGAGGGGGAGCCCGCTGCATGGGCAACAGCCGGTTCTTCAAACCTTCCCGCCCAGGCTTGCGCCCCGGAGAGGACGCAGTCCACCAGAGGTGCAAACCCACGATCCTCTGGGATCGGCGGCCTACCGCATTCCTGCCATCTTTTTCCATCACATCCTTAGCATTCAAATGTTCTGCCCTTCAGGGTGAGCGGTTGCAAGGACTTGGCGCCATGTGAGAGAGGGGGGAAAAAAAATCACCCATTTGTCTCAGTTAATTGGTCGTGGGTGGAGGCAGACATGTTAGGAACGTCTGAAAGACTCTGAGATGGGCACGTGGATAAAGGGAAAATGGAGGGCTATTTGGGAGGGAAGGGTTAGATGGATTTTAGAGGAGGTTAATAGCCTGGCACGACATCGGAAGTTCTGTACTGTTCTGTGATGTGGAAGCTTTAGAGATTTGCCAGGACGCTGCCTGGATGAGAGAGCACGTCTTATGAGGAGAGGCTGAGCGAGCTTTTCTCCTCGGAGCAAAGGAGGATGAGAGGTGACTTGATAGAGGTGCATAGTCATAGTCCTACTTTATTGATCCCGAGGAAAACTGGGTTTCGTTACAGTTGCACCATAAGTAATTAAATAGTAATAAAATCATAAATAATTAAATAGTAATATGTAAATTATGCCAGGAAATAAGTCCAGGACCAGCCTATTGGCTCAGGGTGTCTGACCCTCCAAGGGAGGAGTTGTAAAGTTTGATGGCCACAGGCAGGAATGACTTCCTATGACGCTCTGTGTTGCATCTCGGTGGAATGAGTCTCTGGCTGAATGTACTCCTGTGCCCAACCAGTACATTATGTAGTGGATGGGAGACATTGTCCAAGATGGCATGCAACTTAGACAGCATCCTCTTTTCAGACACCACCGTCAGAGAGTCCAGTTCCATCCCCACAACATCACTGGCCTTACGAATGAGTTTGTTGATTCTGTTGGTGTCTGCTACCCTCAGCCTGCTGCCCCAGCACACAACAGCAAACATGATAGCACTGGCCACCACAGACTCATAGAACATCCTCAGCATCGTCCGGCAGATGTTAAAGGACCTCAGTCTCCTCAGGAAATAGAGACGGCTTTGACCCTTCTTGTAGACGACATTGCCAGAGAGTGCAGCCGGCGACATTTTCCCAGGGTGGAAACGGGAGGGCAGACGCTTAAGGTGATTGGAGGAAAGTATGGGGCCGACGGCAGGGTTAAGTCTTCTACTCGGAGATTGGAGGGTGTTGGGAACGCCCTGCCAGGGCTGGTGGTCGAGGCAGATACGGTAGGGAGATTTAAGAGACTCTTAGATGGGCACATGGATGAACCTGATGGCCTGAATATTGATTTCTCCTTCCGGTTTTAAAAAAAATCTCCACCCCCCCCCCCCCGTCCCTCTATTCTCTCACCTACGTCTTACCTCCTCCAGGTTGTCTCCTTCCCTTTCTCCTATGGTCAACTCTCCCTTTCTCCTTCCCACTCTACTCTCCTGTCAGAGTCCTTCCTCTCCAGCCCTTTACCTTTCCCACCCAGCTGGCTTCACCTGTCACCTCCTAGCTAACCTCCCTCTCGCTCTTTCCCCCCTCCCACCCACACTTTAATTCTGGCTTGTTCCCCCTCCCTTCTCAGTCCTGATGAGGGGTCTCGGCCCGAAATGTCACGACTGTTTTATTCATTTCCACAGGCGCTGCCCGGCCTGCTGAGTCCCTCCAGCGTTTTAGTGTGTGTCGCTTTTATGTTGGGTGTTGAGGTAACGTTGAAAAGGCTTGTTTAGGATACAGATTATTTCATCACATCCGTACATTGAGGTGGTACAAGGGAGAGGCAAAAACAGGCCGCAAAATATAGACAACACACATCAAAGTTGCTGGTGAACGCAGCAGGCCAGGCAGTATCTCTAGGAAGAGGTACAGTCGACGTTTCGGGCCGAGACCCTTCGTCAGGACTAACTGAAGGAAGAGCTAGTAAGAGATTTGAAAGTGGGAGGGGGAGGGGGAGATCCGAAACGATAGGAGAAGACAGGAGAGGGAGGGATGGAGCCAAGAGCTGGACAGGTGATTGGCAAAAGGGGTTTGAGAGGATCATGGGACAAGAGGCCCAGGGAGAAGGAAAAGAGGGAGGGGGGGAAAAACCCAGAGGATGGGCAGAGGGTATAGTCAGAGGGAGAAAAAGCAGAGAGAGAAAAAGAATGTGTGTATATAAATAAATAACGGATGGGGTACGAGGGGGAGGTGGGGCATTAGCGGAAGTTAGAGAAGTCAATGTTCATGCCATCAGGTTGGAGGCTACCCAGACGGAATATAAGGTGTTGTTCCTCCAACCTGAGTGTGGCTTCATCTTTACAGTAGAGGAGGCTGTGGATAGACATGTCAGAATGGGAATGGGATGTGGAATTAAAATGTGTGGCCACTGGGAGATCCTGCTTTCTCTGGCGGAATTTCCAGCATCTGCAGAATTCCTCGCGTTTGCGCAAAATATAGAGCGACTCACACCGAGTACTGGAGGAACTCAGCAGGTCGGGCAGTATCTATGGAAATGAAAAACCAGTCGACGTTTCGGGCCAAGAACCGTCATCAGGACATATAGAGTCTCTTGTGTTTATAATGTTACGTTTGCAGGGAAACCTCCAAGAAAGCCACAACCTTGTCGCAGGGTTTGGGGGCTCACGTGTCTCAGTGACCTGGACAGCTATGTTGGCTGGAGTCAGGGCCCTTGGCTCTTGGTAGGGTCACCCATGCCAAATAGGTCAAAGGGTAGAGGTCAGACTATGAGAATCTCCATGTTCAGGGATTCAGCTCAGGGCCAACAACCCTGACTGGTCAAACAAAACTGTTACGGAAACGGCAACGAAAAATCCTTCTACGTCTGAGTGCGACGGTATTCCTGAGTCTCCACCCGGGACTGACAGCAGTGAAAACCGAGAGGAAGCTACTGACACGATGAAGGAAGCCCTGAATGCCTCCAGAGATGAAGGACCTTTGCTGCCACCCTAAAGGCCAACGGGGTAACGGGCCATAGAGAGAGTTACGGAGAAAGTTCAGACAATAAGGTGCAAGCGTCGCATCGAGGTAGGTTGTACGGTTGCAAGCCCAATTCTTAGTGTGCAGGGAGCTTGTTCAAGAGTGGTGAATTTGTGGAATTTTGTGCCACAGGCATCTGTGGAGGCCAGGTCATATTTAAGGCAGAGAGGTGACGTAGGAAATACAACCTCCACTGAGCCTTTTTGGTAAGAGTGTCCGCGTAGGGTGTCCACTTCAGGTCCTGGGAGGCTGTGACACCCAGAAACCTGAAGGTCTCCACAGCAGACACAATACTGTTGAGTATAGTGAGTGGGGGGAGTATTGGGGGGCTCCTGAAGTCCACAGTCTTGAGCGTAAGACCATAAGATGTTGAAGAGCAGAAATAGGTCTTTCAGCCCAAGCCTTCTCCAACATTCGGTTATGACGGGTTTATTAACCCTTTCAACCCCACTCTCCTGCCTTCTCCCCGTAACCTTTGACCTCCCCTTTACAAATCAAGAACCCATCAACCTCCGCACTGAATGTACCCCATGACTTGGCCTCCGTAGCCGTAGGTGGCAATGAATTCACGGGAGCCTAGTGGTCAGCGCAACGCTGTACAGTACCGGCGACCCGGGTTCGATTCCCGTCGCTGCCTGTAAGGAGTCTGTACGTTCTCCCCGTGCCTGCGTGGGTGGCTCGGTTCCCCCCCCCACCACCACCACCACTGTCTAAACACTTGCTGGTTAGCAGATTAATTGACCATTGTAACTTGTCCCGTGATTAGCCTCAGTTCAAAATCTGGGGGGATGGTTTGCTGGGCAGCATGGCACGAAGGGCCGGAAGGGCCTATTCTGCACTGTAACTGAGTAAATAATTCCTCAGGCTCACCACCCTCTGGCTAAAGAAGTTCCTCCTCATCTCTGTTACCTAGCTCTTGGATGCCAGGTTCGATCCTGACCTCAATCAGGAGAAGGAAAACTCTGATCTCAAACCTTGCGGCCTCGGGGAAAAATCCGGAGCTGGAGTCCCTAAGACAGTTCTACATTGAGTTCAACGCTGCCTGGCAACTCCTGCCATGGGGCTGGTGCCAAACTGTATCGGTCTCTGCTGTTCCTTTGGGTTCATCAGATGCATGGAGAAGGGGAGCTTGCTACAGAGGCAACAGCTTGCTTTCCATATCGTACTCTCCGTATCGTATCGAATGAGATGTACCGCAGGCTACTGTGGGAAGCGAGGGGCGAAATTGCTGAGCCTCTAGCTTATGATCTTTGCATCATCAATAGGGACAGGAGAATTACCAGAGGATTAGAGGGTTTCAAATGTTGTTCCCTTGTTCAAGAAAGGGACTAGAGCTAACCCAGGAAGTTATAGACCAGTGAGTCGGTGATGGGCAAGTTGTTGGGGAAGATCCTGAGAGGCAGGGTTTATGAGCATTTGGAGAGACATAATCTACGGATAGTCAGCATGGTTTTGTCAGAGCAGGTCGTGCCTTACAAGCCTGATTGAATTCTTTGAGGATGTGACTAAACACATTGATGAAGGTAGAGCAGTGGATGTAGTGTATATGGATTTCAGTAAGGCATTTGATGAGATTCCCCATGCAAACCTCCTTCAGAAAGTAAGGAGGTATGGGATCCAAGGGGACCTTGCTTTGTGGATCCAGAATTGGCTTGCCCAGAGAAGGAAAAGGTGGTTGTAGATGGTTCATATTCTGCATGGAGGCCAGTGACCAGTGCTGTTCCACAGGGATCTGTTCTGGGACTCCTCCTCTTTGTGATTTTTATAAATGACCTGGATGAGGAAGTAGAAGGGTTGGGTTAGTAAGTTTGTTGATGACACAAAGGTTGGGGGTGTTGTGGCTAGTCTGGAGGGATGTCAGAATTTACAGCGGGACATCGATAGGATGCAGAACTGGACTGAGAAGTGGCAGATGGACTTCAACCCAGATAATCGTGAAGTGGTTCATTTTGGTAGGTCCAGTTTGAAGAAAATATAATATAAATGGTAAGTCTCTTGGTAGTGTGGAGGATCTGGGAGATCTTGGGGTCCATGTCGATAGGATGCTCAAAGCTGCTGCACAGGTTGACAGTGTTGTTAAGAAGGCATATGGTGTGTTGGCCTTCATCAACCGTGGGATTGAGTTCCAGAGCCAGGAGGCTATATAAGACCTTGGTCAGACCCCACCTGGAGTACTGTGTTCAGTTCTGGTCACCTCATTACAGGAAGGATTTGGATACTGTAGAGAGAGTGCAGAGGAGATTTACAAGGATGTTGCCAGGATTGGAGAATGTACCTTATGAGAATAGGCTGAGTGAACTTGGCCTTTTCTCCTTGGAGCGACGGAGGATGAGAGGTGACCTGATAGAGGTGTACAAGATGATGAGAGGCATTGATCGTGTGGATAGCCAGAGGCTTTTTCCCAGGGCTGAAATGGTTAACACAAGGGGTCATAGTTAGTTTTAAGGTGCTTGGAAATAGGTACCGAGGAGATGTCAGGGGGTTTTTCACTGAGTGGTGGGTGCATGGAATACACTGCTGGCGGTAGTGGTAGAAGTGGATACAATAGGGTCTTTTAAGAGCTTCTTAGGTAGGTACATAGAACTTAGAAAAACAGGGGGCTGAGGGCTTTGTGCTAGGGAAATTCGAGGCAATTTCTTTTTTTTTTATTTTATTTTTATTTGGATAAGGAGTTCACAATTATCATGTACTTTTTTCACACATATAACCTTTTCCATTTTTTTATATGTATAAAACTACAATTATTTATACATTCTTAAGTACACATTGAGATGATATAAAAGCAAAATAAACATTTAAATAGATAATTATGTACTGTGGTAAATCTAACCTATTAGGCTAAGTAATGAAATTAGTTGTTAAGAAAAATGGTAATAATAGTTTCCATACAACCCTTCTGGACCATTTCCACTGGTCCAAAATGTTGCATACAAGCCTGTATACCAACCATTGTAGGTGTTTATATCCCAATTTGTTTGTGCTTGTTCCTGCCCGCAGACATAATTATCCAATCCCTATGTACTTATTTACTTAATTTTTTCATTTTTTTAATCCCTTTCCCAAATCTTTCCCTTTACTTGTGTTAATTCTCTATTTTCCAAAAAAAAACAACAAACATTTAGACTAGGGGTGCTTACGTTAGCAATATTACTGTGTTGATGAGAAGAGCAGTATAAATCATTAGGAGAGTCATCCCTGTATGGTGAGAGGTTAGAGGCAGGCGAGGCAATTTCTAGAGTGGGTTACATGGTCGGCACAACATTGTGGGCCGAAGGGCCTGTAATGTGCTGTAGATTTCTATGTTCTATGCACTGCCCTGGCTTGTGTATCTAGACATCTAGGGCGCAATATCTGTGGTTGACTCTGACCAATGGAGGCCTCACCTCACAGGGCTCACTGTCAGTTTGTCTTTATTTGTCGCACCTGCGTTGGAACATGAAAAGCCTCATCTACATCAACAACCAACACGAGGATTGTGCTGGGGGGGGGGAGCCGTCCGCAGGAGTCGCCCACATGACTTGCTAACCCCAGCCCCCACGTCTTCGGAGCGTGGGAGGGAACAGGAGCACCCAAGGGAAACCTGCGCCGTCACGGGGCGAGCATGTCCGTTCAGCGAATCGAACTGCCCCGTGATCTCCCAACCACATTCCAATTATCGGTGAGCATAGATGCCGTCCCCAAGCCTCCCTGGGTCACCTGCCTCTAACCTCTCACCATACAGGGAGTACGGACAGCATCGGGAACTGGACCCTCTTCACTGGCGCAGAATCAGAATCAGGTTGAATATCACCAGCATGTGTCGTGAAGTTTGTTAACTTTCTGGCAACGGTGCAATGCAATACATGATAAATATAGAAAAGTGAAATAAATAGATGAATTACGGTATAGGTATATTAAATAGTTAAATTAAAAATAGTGCAAAAACAAATAATAATTAAGAAAAGCACTGAGGTGGTGTTCAGGGTTCAATGTCCATTCAGAAATCGGATGGCAGAGGGGAAGAAGCTGTTCCTGAATCGTTGAGTGTGTGTCTTCAGGCTCCTGTACCTCCTCCCTGATGGTAGCAATGAGAAGAGGGCCCGTCCTGGGTGATGGGGGTCCTTAATGATGGACGCCGCCTTCCTTGAAGATGTCCTGGATACTACGGAGGCTGGTGCCCATGTTGGAGCTGACTGCATTTACAACTCTCTGCAGCTTGCTTCGATCCTGTGCAGTATCTAGACGGTGACGCAGCCAGTCACTAATCTCTCCACGGTACATCTCCTTTGCTCTTACGAACTCACCGAATTTTCCTTTGGGGAAAATCCAGCAAACCTGAAGTGCCCATGAACTTCCAATCGCATTTGAACTATCTGATAGACACCCTCACCAGGCCTTTCTCGATCATCACTGCCTCTAACCGATCACCACACAGGGAGTGCTCTGCTTACCTTCTTAAGGTCCAACCCAAATGTTCTCAGGATCTTCAAGATTTATAGCACAGAAACAGACCATTCAGCCCAAAGCCCATGCTGACCTTCAGCCACACTTTTACACTAATGGTATGTTAATCCCAATTTTTAAAAGAATTCCCAATTTTTAAAAGAATTCTCTCCACATTTCCACTAACTCCTTCCGGATTCTATCCCTCACTCGCACACACTAGATAAGATAAAAATTAGCTTTATTTTTCTTTATTTAGAAATACCACATGCACACACCAGGAGCAATTTATAGCAGAGATTAACCCACCCACCCACAAGTCTTTGGGATGTTACCTACTGCCCATTACGCCGCTGGCATTTTGGGCAGCAATGAACGCCCTCCATCTCTGGCAGTGTTCAGAGCTTCCTTCATCGTGTCAGTAGCTTCCTCTTGGTTTTCACTACTGTCAGTCACGCAAGTCTCGGGTGGAGACTCAGGAATACTGTCTCACTCAGATGGAGAAGGATTCTTCGTTGCTGTTTCCGTAACAGTTTTTCTGTTTGACCAGTCGGGGTTGTTAGCCCTGAGCTGAACCCCCGAACCTGGAGGACCGGTGGACCACTCTTAGTCTGACCTCTACCCTTTGACCTGTCTGGCATGGGTGACCCTACGAACTGCAAAAGCTTAAAGCCCTGACTCCAGCCAACCTAGCTCTGTGGGTCACTGAGGCACACGAGCCTCCAAACCCAACGACAAGGTTGTGGTCCTCTTGGAGGAGGTCTTTGGGATGTTAGATCAGGTTTATCTACAGTGAAACTCGTCATTTGCGTTAACAGCCAACTCGCCTAAGGGTGGGGGGGCAGAACGCAGGTGGCGCCACGCATTCCGGTGCCAACGTAGCGTGCCCACAACGCTCGGCCGAGCAGCTGCAGCAACGGCAAAACTAGAGCGCTTGGCGAAAGTGCATGTAGTCACAAGGAGAGCGTGCGGACTCCACACGGGCAGCGCTGGAGGTCAATTTCGAACCCGAGTCCCCCACGCTAGGAGCAGAGGCTCTCCCTGCTTGTATCTGAATTATTATCTGAATGGTGGCCGATTAGGAAAAGGGGAGGTGCAACAAGACATGGGTGTCATTATACACCAGTCATTGAAAGTGGGCATGCAGGTACAGCAGGCGGTGAAAAAGGCGAATGGTATGCTGGCATTTATAGCGAGAGGATTTGAGTACAGGAGCAGGGAGGTACTACTGCAGTTGTACAAGGCCTTGGTGAGACCACACCTGGAGTATTGTGTGCAGTTTTGGTCCCCTAATCTGAGGAAAGACATCCTTGCCTTAGAGATGTACAAAGAAGGTTCACCAGATTGATTCCTGGGATGGCAGGACTTTCATATGGCGAAAGACTGGATGAACTGGGCTTGTACTCGTTGGAATTTAGAAGATTGAGGGGGGATCTGATTGAAACGTATAAGATCCTAAAGGGATTGGACAGGCTAGATGCAGGAAACAACAGGAATTCTGCAGATGCTGGAAATTCAAGCAACATACATCAAAGTTGCTGGTGAACGCAGCAGGCCAAGCAGCATCTATAGGAAGCAGGAAGATTGTTCCCGATGTTGGGGAAGTCCAGAACGAGGGGCCACAGTTTGAGGATAGAGGGGAAGCCTTTTAGGACCGAGATGAGGAAAAACTTCTTCACACAGAGAGTGGTGAATCTGTGGAATTCTCTGCCACAGGAAACAGTTGAGGCCAGTTCATTGGCTATATTTAAGAGGGTGTTAGATATGGCCCTTGTGGCTACGGGGATCAGGGGGTATGGAGGGAAGGCTGGGGCGGGGTTCCGAGTTGGATGATCAGCCATGATCATAATAAATGGCGGTGCAGGCTCGAAGGGCCGAATGGCCTACTCCTGCACCTATTTTCTATGTTTCTATCTCTCAAAAACAATCTTTGAGGGGGTGGGGAGGGGTTGGAATTCAATTTTCCTCAGTTTTGTTTATTCAGTCATTAGCTCTTAATACTCGGATCTTTGTGGCTCGCGGGGTGGCATGGTGGTGTAGTGGTTAGCACGACGGCTTACAGTACCGGTGACCCGGGTTCAATTCCCGCCGCTGCCTGTGAGAAGTTTGTACGTTCTCCCCACGACCGTGTGGGTTTCCTCCGGGCGCCCTGGTTTCCTCCCACAGTTCAAAGACCTACCAACCGGTAGGTTAACTGGCTAGGGTTAAAGTCGGGGGAAATTGACGGGTGGTGCGGCTCGAAGGTCCGGAAGGATTGATACCAAGCTGTATTTCAATAAAAATTAAAAATGACATCCGTCACACTCTGAGCAGCCATTAGGTAAGGGTCCTATCAGACCCATTTTGTTCATTCGAGGATCTACATGGTCTGGACCACCCTGTCTTTCTCTCTTCTTCTCCCCCCGCCCCCAGTAACCTTTTATCTAATTGCTGGTTACAAGTCACACCTTGAGCAGAATATCCCACCCTTTCGTGTTTTCATGCCGGCGTCCCATACTCCCTGCACCAACTTTGGTCTGTCTCGATCACCGGGGTGGGGGGCAGTGGCTGCCCCTTCTCCCTGCTCCTCCACGGGCTTCCCCGCCCTATGCCGCCCCTCCCGCCCGAGACTGCACTTTTCCTCATCTCCTTCCGCTCTGGATTGCCTTGTTACGGGGACGTAGAGACTGTGCAGATCCTTCAGCCGACCTCCTAACCTACCCGAAGATCAACCTAACCCTTCCCTCCTACATTAAAGGTATCCGTTAGTCTTGCGAGACCATGGATCTGCGCCTGGAAAGTCTTCACTCTCCAGGGCGCAGGCCTGGGCAAGGTTGTATGGAAGACAATGCTGCGAGTCTCCCCTCTCCACAACACCGATGTTGTCCAAGGGAAGGGCATTAGGACCCATACAGCTTGGCACCGGTGTCGTCGCAGAGCAACGTGTGGTTAAGTGCCTTGCTCAAGGACACAACACGTTGCCTCGGCTGAGGCTCGAACTCACGACCTTCAGGTAGCTAGTTCAATGCCTTAACCACTTGGCCACGTGTAGGAGTGTGGACAAAAATCGACATGAGTGAGTAATAATTCTAAAAACGTAATAACGTACAAGGTAACACGTAACATACACGGTGAATTTAACCCTTAACAGTCTGGGTGAATTCTGCCTTGTGAAATTAAGGAGTCCCCACATTGTCTACATTCTCTGATATTAAATGGAACTGTTAAACTATTTGCTGCATTCCCCTGCCTCCTCCCCCAAACCATTGACACCCTTACCCATCAAGAAGCTATGAACCTCTGCTTTAAGTGTATCCACCGACGTGGCCATCAGCTAATCTTTTTTTTTTGTTTAAAAAGCTCATTACCCCTTTGGTGCCGGGGCTCACGGTTTCTAAATTAGCTTCACAAGCTCAGAAGTGGATGTGAGAGCCTCAGTGTTTCGCATCTCCGAAAACTTGCTCAGCAGCTTTTAACCTTATTTCCTTCTGCTGGTGACCCAGGGCTCTTCCTCTTTCTGGGCAACAGATTGCGCATGCGGCGTTTGAAGCAAAGGGAGGGGTGGGGGTGGGGAAGAGACGGTCGGCAGAGTGCTGCGGCGGGTAGTGCCGCCGCCTCGCGCCTCTGGGGACCCCGGCTTCGACTCCGACCTCCGGGGTGCTGCCTGGGTGGCGCTTCCACCCCCTCCCTGTGGGCTGCCCCAGTTTTCTCCCACGTCCCGGACGCGTCGGGGGGTGGGGTTAGTGGGTTAGTTGTCGCTAGGTTGCAGGAGAATCGGGCGCGGGGTTGGGGGGGAGCTGATGGGGTCGCGTGGGAGAGAATAGATCACGGGCAAGTAAATCGGAGAAGGTGACCGACCAATTAGATTGTACTGAGGCTGGTCAATGGGTCACATAACAGCCACCTTAGACGTGAACTTGGGTAAATATGTCAGGATTATTAAGTCTGACACAGGTCTGACTTCTCAGTGCAGAGCAGGTATGACAGTCTGAATCTAATCTCCTCGGATGTGATACAAAACGTCTCACACAGAGGACTGTCCATCTACAGTCAGCGACCACTTCATTAGGTACACCTTGTTAATGCAAATACCCAATCAGCCAATCACATGGCAGCATCTCAATGCATAAAAGCACGCAGGGGCGGCCAAGAGGTTCAGACCAAACACTGGAATGGGGGAAGACATGTGATCTAAGCGACTTTGATCGCGGAATGCTGGTGCAGGATGGAATGGTTTGAGGACCTCAGAAACTACTGATCTCCTGGGGTTTTTTCCACACACGGCAGTCACTAGAGATTGCAAGGAATGGTGGAAGAAAAAAATCCAGTGAGAGACATAAAAGTTGCTGGTGAACGCAGCAGGCCAGGCAGCATCTCGAGGAAGAGGTACAGTTGACGTTTCGGGCCGAGACCCTTCGTCAGGACTAACTGAAGGAAGAGATAGTAAGAGATTTGAAAGGGGGAGAGGGAGATCCAAAATGATAGGAGAAGACAGGAGGGGGAGGGATGGAGCCAAGAGCTGGACAGGTGATTGGCAAAAGGGATATGAGAGGATCGTGGGACAGGAGGCCCAGGGAGAAGGAAAAGGGGGGGGAACCCAGAGGATGGGCAAGGGGTATATTCAGAGGGACAGAGGGAGAAAAAGGAGAGTGAGAGAAAGAATGTGTGTATAAAAATAAGTAACAGATGGGGTACGAGGGGGAGGTGGGGCATTAGCGGAACTTAGAGAAGTCAATGTTCATGCCATCAGGTTGGAGGCTACCCAGACGGAATACAAGGTGTTGTTCCTCCAACCTGAGTGTGGCTTCATCTTTACAGTAGAGGAGGCCGTGGCATCTGCAGAATTCCTCGTGTTTACATCCAGTGAGAGGCGGTTCTGTGGGCGGAAAAAGCCCCGTTAATGAGAGGGGTCAGGGGAGAATGGCCAGACTGGTTCGAGCTGACGGGAAGGCGACAGTAACTGAAATAACCACCCGTTACGACAGCGGTGCGCAGAAGGGCCTCTCTGAACGCACAGCACGTCGAGCCTTGAAGTGGACGGGCTACAGCAGCAGCAGAAGATCACAAACATACGCCCAGGAAGTAGCTAATAAAGTGGCCTCTGGGTGCCAGTCGGGGTTATGAGCTCGCATGCTGCAAGGACTGATATCAGTCCAAGAATTTATAAGCCAGTGACGTAGCGTCAGTAAACAGCCCGCAATCAGACAGGTGGAACTTTGCTGCAGTTTGGAGCCGCGCCCAGCCGGTGAGCTTCGGGAAATCAAGACGATCCTGCCCGCTCTTCCTGGCCGGACGCTGCAGTCGAGACAAGGCCGAACTGGCTGCCCACCACATCGACAGCGAGCTAGGTGGCTGCATCGGGGTTTGGGCCATGTGGTCTTCCCACGTCTCCAGGGATTCCTGGCTCCCACTCGTACCTCGACAATTGGATCTCGGGTGGGGTGGGTGGTGGGGAGGGGTTCGAATCAGAAGGTCGCAGTTTACTCAGCACTGACTGTCGGACCTGTGTCAGACTTTGAGTGGAAGCCCTCACAGTAAGTACGCAACTCATAATCCTGGCGTGCTTTCCCACGTCCGCGTCTGAGAAGGCACGACGGCGGCTGTATTTCGTTTGGAGTTTGAGGAGATTCGGCGCGTCACCAAAGGCACCGGCGGATTTCCGCAATGTGCCGGGGAGGGCATTCTAACTGGCTGCGTCACCGTCTGGTGTGGAGGTGGGGTGGGGGGGGGAAGAGGGCTAATGTACGGGATCGAGGGAAGCTGCAGAGAGTTGTAAACTCAGTCAGCTCCATCATGGGCACCAGCCTCCGTAGTATCCAGGACATCTTCAAGGAGCGATGCCTCAGGAAGGCGGCGTCTGTCATTAAAGACCCCCACCACCCAGGACATGCCCTCTTCTCATTACCAGCATCAGGAAGGAGGTACAGGAGCCTGAAGACACACACTCAACGATTCAGGAACAGCTTCTTCCCCTCTGCCGTCCGGTTTCTGAATGGACATTGAACCCATAAACACTACCTCACTACTTTTTTATTTCTATATAGCACTACTTATTTAATTTAACTATTTAACATATGCATCCTTTACTGTAATTGTTTTTTCTATTATTATATATTGCATTGCCACAAAGATAACACACCTGCGATATTAAACCTGGTTCTGGTCGTATGACCCATCGACCAACCTCCGGGCGATTCAATTAGTCTGTCCCCTTCTCCCTGTTCGCTTGCTTGGTAACCCGTTCTCTTTCTCCAGCCTGGCATTTTTTTTGTCAGTTTTGCAGACTGGCAGATCAAACTAGCTCACACGTGCTGACCAGTATTAGATAAGGATTAGCTTCATTTGTTACACACTTGGGCCTCTTATCTAAGAAGGGATGTGCTGACATTGGTGAGGGTTCAAAGGAAGCTCACAAGAAATGCTTATCAGGTTTGAACGGCTTATCGTATGAAGACCGTTTGATGGCTCTGGGCCTGTACTCACTGGAATTCGGAAGAATGAGGGGTAACCGATGGAATGTTGAAAGGCCTCGATAGAGTGGATGTGGAGGGGATGCTTCCGACAGGGGGAAGTCTAAGACCAGAGGACACAGCCTCAGCACAGGGGCATCCTTTTGCAATGGAGATGAGGAGGAATTTCCTTAGCCAGAGGGAGGTGAATCTGAGGAATTCTTTGCCCAGGCAGCCGTGGAGGCCGAGTCTTTGGGTATATTTAAGGCAGAGGTTGATCGATTCTTAAGTAGTCAGGGCATGAGGGAGAAGGCAGGAGATGGGGGCTGAGAGGGAAAATGGATCTGCCGTAATGAAATGGCAGAGCAGACTTTTCGATGGGCCAAATGGCCTAATTCTGTTCCTATAGCTTATGGTCTTGTACGCACTGAGACATACAGAGAAGTGCGTCATTTTGCGCCGATGATCAACGCAGTCCGAGTATGTGCTGGGGGCCACACTTCCGGCGCCAATTTTGCACGGCCACAACTCACTAACTCTAACCCGTACGTCTTTGGAATGTGGGAGGAAACTGGAGCACCCGGAGGAATCCCATGTGGTTACGGTGAGGGGGGGGAAACATCCAAACTCTTTTCAGGCCGGGTAGAGTATTGAACCCTGATCTCCGGTTACGCCAACCACCATTCTAGCTTGCCGCCCGTGGCAGGTGGTCGACTCCCCCACCTTCAGCACCCGGGGGTAACTATTGATCAGGAATTCAACTGCACCAGTCACATGCGTGCCTTGACTGCAGGGGTTGGTCAAATGTTACGCCAGTGACTCATTTTCTGGCCTACCACCGTCGGGAGAGTGGTAGAATTCTCTCTGTGAGTGCAGCTTCAACACCTCCCAAGAAGCTCGAGTCCATCCAGGGCAAAGCAAAAGTTCAAAGTGAATTTTATTATCAGAGTACATACTTGTCGCCACATACAGCCCTGGGGTTCATTTTCCTGCGGGCACACCCAGCAAATCCACAGGGCAGCAACAAATAGCGAGAGCATGCAATATCAAGATAATCCGGATGAAGGGTCTCGGCCCGAAACGTCGACTGTGCCTCTTCCGCCTGGCCTGCTGCGTTCACCAGCAACTTTGATGTGTGTTGCTTGAAATTTCAGCATCTGCAGATTTCCTCGTGTTTGTGACAGAGAAAATTTCGGCAGGGTTTACAAACTTTGTAGCGCCAATGTAAGATTAAGGCAAGAGGAACTCCTGATAAGTTTTTTTCACACAAACCCTGGAGTGTGTTAAACAACCTGGCAATGATGTGACGATGCAGTGGTTTTCGAGGGCATTGCCTCAAGTAGGCGGTATCCATCACTCAGGAACCTCACCCTTCAGGGCATGATTGCTACCATCAGGGAGGAGATCCGGGAGCCTGAAGCCACATGCTCAACGTTTTAGGAACAACTTCTTCCCCTCCACCATCAGCTTTCTGAACCACCCATGATCATCTATTATGAACACTGCCTATTACGCTGCTGGCGTTTCGGGCAGCGATGAAGGTCCTCCATCTCTGGCGGTGTTCAGGGCTTCCTTCATCGTGCCAGTAGCCTCCTCGCGGTTTTTGCGACTGTCAGTCACGCAAGTCCCGGGTGGAGACTCAGGAATACCGTCTCACTCAGGTGTAGAAGGATTCTTCATCGCTGTTTCCGTAACAGTTTTGTTTGACCAGTCAGGGTTGCTAACCCTGAGATGAACCCCGGAACCTGGAGGACCGGTGGACCACTCTTAGTCTGATCTCTACCCTTTGACCCTGTTTGGCATGGGTGACCCTTACCAAGAGCCAAAGCACAAAGCCCTGACTCCAGCCAACACAGCTCTCCGGATCATTGAGGCTCGCGAGCCTCCAAACCCTATGATAAGTTTGTGGTCCTTTTGGAGGTCAAAAGTATAAATATTTCTTATTGTAAGTTATAGTTTATTTTATGGACTGCTGCTGCAAGGCGGCAGATTTCTTGAAGTACAGTAATATTCCCGATTCTGATTCTGAAGGGGGAGTAGGCTGGTCATTGTGAAAGGACTGGACTTGTAGCGGAAACCAGAATCGGGTTTAATATCACCGGCATATGTCGTGAAATTTGTCGTGATGCATTTTTATTACATAATAAATAAAGTTAAATTAAATAAGCGGTGCAAAAGGAGAGAGGGGGGAGAAAAAAGTAGAGAGGTAGTGTTCATGGGTTCAATGTCCATTCAGAAATCAGACGGCAGAGGGGAAGAAGCTGTTCCTGAATCGTTGAGTGTGTGCCTTCAGGCTCCTGTACCTCCTCCCTGATGTTAGCAACGAGAAGAGGGCACGTCCTGGCGGAGGACATGCCCGTAGATGTGAAGAGGTGGGGGGGGGACTAACCTGAGCTAGCCTTAACTCAATGGGCCAAATGGCCTCTTCCTGTGGTTAATTTCACATATCGCACCTTTAAACCCATTATTGCATGAAAATAGTGAGATTAAGAAATTGGTGGTAATGAGGGAGGCAATGCCTAGCAGAGTCCCTATCACTTCTGTCTCCTGAGTAACTTACTCCTTTTTTTTATATATATCTCTTCCCTGTTTTCCTTGTTCCTTTTACTTTCTCAAAAGCTAAATTCCAAGGCAGAGCCAGGAATTGCCGTGAGGTTCTTGGGTAACGCACACAAACTGCTGGAGGAACTCAGCAGGTCAGGCAGCATCTATGGAGAGGAGTAAGGAGTCGACGTTTCAGGCCGAGACCCTTCATCGGGACTGGTGAGGGGGTCTTGGCACGGAATGTCGACTGTTAATTCCCCTCTGTGGGTGCTGCCTGCCCTGCTGGGTTCCTCCAGCGTTTCGCGTGTGTGTTACCCTGGACTTCTAGCATCTGTAGAACCTCTGGTGTTTACGACTTACCAGGAATCCCAGGTAGAGACAGGGATTTCTGCGGAAATGCCCAGTAGATCAGGTGGCCCCTGCCAATAGAAAGTTGGCACTGCTCAATCGTACAAAGCGTGAACTGGGATTCCACTTCCCACCCCACCCTCTCCCCGCCCAGCTGGGCGCTCCCTGCCTCGCCCGTCTCCGTCCTCCGCGGGCTCTGTGTCTCATTGGCTGCTCTCCCGCCGACAGGTATGCTGGAACATGGCCCTGGGTGGCATCAAGACGGCCAGCGGGGACTACATCGACGCCTCGTGGGAGCTGAAGATCGCGGTCGAGGAGCTGGGCCCCGAGGCAGACCCCATTACGCTGCGGGTCACGGGCGATGTTCACATTGGCGGTGTGATCCTGCAGCTCGTGGAGAAAATTAGTAAGTTCTACCAACGCTCAACGTGATCATAGATATGGAGGCCTCCTTTTCTATTGTGCAAGGCCGTTCAGCTAGTATTTGTATTCCCGAAGAATCTCCCCCCTCATTCCTTTTCGTCCTGGTAGTGCCCAAGAATTGAAAAGCCCACAGAAAAATTGGTGAATGCAGGCCGGTCCCGTCACATACAAAGCCTTTCTCACCATTGACCACATCGCAATAGAGTCCATCATGAGGATGCCCACCCTGTAGGTCGTGCTTTCTTCTCGCTGCTGTCATTACTGGAGCCTCGGGTCCCACACCACCAGGTTCAGAACTGGTAATTACCCTTCAACCATCAGGCTCCTGAACCAGAGGAAAGTAACTTCACTCACCTCAACTCTGAACTGATTCCACAACCTATGGACTCATTTTTAAGGGCTCTACCACTCATGTTCTCAGTGTTATTTATTACCTATTTATTATTATTGGGCGGCAGGGTGGAGATACGTCTCTACCAAAGGAGGTGTGAGGTGCTCCTTCCCTCCGCTAGCCTGTAGGTCACCCACGGGCAAGGTGTCTCACCTGCCTCGTCCCCCCGATCGGGGTCACGTGAAGGCGTTGGAGCAGGTGGTGGATGGTCGTACGAGCAGCCGGTGCATTTCACAAGTCACGGTGCATATTACGCGACCACTGACGCCAGGCAGACAATCTCTGAAGAGTATTGATAATGGCTGAGGGTCACCCGTCTTGTGAAGACGCTGCCCAGAAGACGGCGATGGCAAACCACTTCTGTGGGGGGGAAAAAAAAAATTGCCAAGAGTAGTCGTAGTCACAGAAAGACCCTGATCGCCCATGTCATACAAAACGACACATAATGATGATCAACAAACATCAAAGTTGCTGGTGAACGCAGCAGGCCAGGCAGCATCTCTAGGAAGAGGTACAGTCGACTTTTCAGGCCGAGACCCTTCCTCAGGACTACATACATAATGATGATGGCGGTTATTACTAAAATATGATAGCTGATTGGTGCAGGAGTGGGAAGGAGTTGTGTCACTGTTCCAGAGTTTATCTTTGTGGTTCCAGTAGTGCGCAGACTTGAACTATGCACAAAGCTGGGGTCTGAAACACTCCCACCACCACCACCCCCCCCCACAACCCAGGAATAATTCTCTGTAACACACATAAAAGTTGCTGGTGAACGCAGCAGGCCAGGCAGCATCTCAAGGAAGAGGTACAGTCGACGTTTCGGGCCGAGACCCTTCGTCAGGACTAACTGAAGGAAGAGCTAGTAAGAGATTTGAAAGTGGGAGGGGGAGGGGGAGATCCGAAATGATAGGAGAAGACAGGAGGGGGAGGGACGGAGCCAAGAGCTGGACAGGTGATTGGCAAAAGGGATATGAGAGGATCATGGGACAGGAGGCCCAGGGAGAAGGAAAAGGGGGCGGGGGAAGCCCAGAGGATGGGCAAGGGGTATAGTCAGAGGGACAGAGGGAGAAAAAGGAAAGAGAGAGAAAGAATGTGTGTATATAAATAAGTAACAGATGGGGTAATTCTCTACTTTGTTAGCAATTTAACTTAAGTTCCAATTTGCAAAGATATGATTGTAAGACATAGGGGTGGAATTAGGCCACTTGGCCCATCAAGTCTGCTGCACCATTCCATCATGGCTGATTTACTTTCCCTCTCAATCCCACTCTCCCATCTTCTCCCCATAACCTTTGCCCACCCTATCAACCTCTGCTTTAAATATTCCCGATGATATGGTCTGAACAGCTATCTGTGGCAATGAATTCCGCACACTCACCACCATCTGGCTAAAGGAATACCCTCCCCCCATCTCTATTCTATCCTTCTAATCTGAGGCTGCGCCCTCTGGTCCTAGACTCCCCCACTATTGGAAACATCCCCTGCAGGTCTGCCTTGAATACTGCTTCAGATCCTCTATTTCCCCTGTCCATAAGATATAGAAACAGAGCTGGGCTATTCAGCCCATCAAGGCTGCTCTGCCGTTCGATCGCGGCTGATTTACTGTCCCTCTCAACCCCATTCTCCTGCCTTCTCCCCATAGCCTTTGCCTACCCTGGCTAACCAAGAACCCTCCAGCCTCCACTTTAATGCATTGCTCACTTCTCCGATCCGTTTGTGTGCCCCATTTTCGGAGGTGCAGCTGGCGTTACTAATGCTCCCCCTGCCCCGCTGAAATCCGTCTGCCGGCATCCAGCCCAGTCTGAGCGTTGTATCTTGAAGGAAGGAGGCTATCTGGCCCGTTCAGTCTCTGCCAACTCTCAGAGCAATCCCAAAGAACCCCATTCTCCCATTTATTTCTCTCTCCCACATCCCCACCAGTTCTTCCGCCACCAGCCGTACAGTATAGCAGCTAATAAACTACTTGCAACATCTTCGGGACGTGGGAGGAAAAGATGAAGATCAAGGTGAATGTCCCATCAAAGTACATGTCACCATATACGACCTTGGGATTCATTTTCTTGCAGGCATTTGCAAGAATACATATGATTATGAGGACACGCAGTCCCCTTTTATTGTCATTTAGTAATGCATGCATTAAGAAATGATAAAGATGTTTTTCCACAATGATATCACGAAAACACATGACAAACCTACTGAAAAACTGACAAAAACCACATAATTATAATACATAGTTACAACAGTGCAAAGCAATACCGTAATCTGATAAGAACAGACCATGGCACAGTAAAAATCTCAGAGTCTCTGACCTGCTGAGTTCCTTCAGCCTGTTGTGAGTGTTGCTTTGACTCCAGCATCTGCAGAGTATTTTGTGTTTAAATTATTTGTGTATTTCCTCCAATCACCTTAAAATTATGCCCTCTCATATTAGCCAGGGGAGAAAAGATTCTCTGGCTGTCCGTTCTATCTTTGCCTCTTGTCAGCTTATACACCACTGTCAAGAGGCCTCTCGTCCTCCTCCGCTCTCAAACCGCCTCTCATCCTCCTCTGAAATCCTCTGATCCTGTCCTCCTCTCTACCCTGGGGCATGCCGGATGTGCAGATGGCAGCCAAGGGTGGAAATGTTGACTGCATGAAACGCAAGGACGGTGAAGTCATTGGCGTGGAGATAGAAATGACTTGTGGACTTGTGCACGTACACTGAGAGTTCAATTCGGTTATGTCATTTCCCCTGCCTCTGTCTCTGCTCGATAGAGGCCCAGAAACGCAACACTGTTCTGCATTTGCTGCTTGCCCCTTTCCCCTCTGATGTCGAAGCGGAAGGAAGTGGTTAAGCTGGGCGCTGGAGCGAGATCGGGTCAGGAAGTTGCAGCGCGCTGCTGGCAAGCCATTCGGAGAGCAAGCTTGGCAGGGTGCCAGCCGCCGCGCTCTCCGGTCTGCGCAGAGGGCGGAGGGGTTTGGCGTGTGATTCCTGCCGGGAGCCATCTTCTCTCGCGCCGAGACCTCGGCCATTTTACATTGCGGCTGGATCGTAGGGGAGAGGGATGTGGTCAGCTAGCAGAGGCAGTTAATGTGGTTTTAATTGCGGGGATCCCAACGTAAAACCTGGTTAATAATTCTAGTGGTGAGGATGGTTTGACTTCAATTGTTGAAACAATAAAATATACGAAGGGTGATTGATAAGTTCGTGACCGAAGGTAGAAGGAGTCAACTTTAGAAAACTGAGCACATTTATTTTTCAACATAGTCCCCTCCTACATTTACACACTAAGTCCAGCGGTCGGGGAGCATACGGATCTTGGACCTCCAGAAAGTGCCCACAGCAGGGGTGATTGATAAGTTCGTGGCCTGAGGTAGAAGGAAATGAGTTATACAGCTCTCGTTACATGAACATGCGGTTCAAATCTTTGAGCGATTATGCAGATAGTTTGATGTTAATAACTCATCTCCTTCTACCTTAGGCCACGAGCTTATCTATCACCCCTCCTCGGGCATATTACAGCCCTTAGTAAGAATGCGGATTCTCCTAATGTCTCACTTTATTCTGCCCCCCCCCCCTCAGCTGGTCTCACCTATCACCTGCCAGCTTGAACTCCTAATTCTTGCCCCCACCTTAATCTGGCTTCTTCCCCCTTCCTTTCCAGTCCTGATGAAGGGTCTCGTCCAGAAATGTCTGACTGTTTTTTCCTCTCCATTGATATTGCTTGACCTGCTGAGTTACCCCACCGTTTTGTGTGTGTTGCTCTGGATTTCCAGCATTGGTGGAATCTCTTATTTTTTTTGAGAAAGTGGCTAAGCTGACCGGAACGTCTTTGCATTGTCCTTCGCACCTCCTCCCCCGTCTGCCTTCACCCCTCCTTTCTTGATCCGTGCCTGTGCACCGTGAGTGACCCTCGCCCCTCACCAGCCTGAATGTGGCTGCAAGCGTGGTCCACTTCAGCTGACGAGAACCCGCGAGCGCAGTCGAACGCCGCGCGTTCATCAGGGGAGCCCCCTCCCCACGTGCGACCTGGGGAAGAGCTCCGGGAAGTCGGCGAAGAGCACCAGGAAGATCGGGATGGCGGGAGAGTACAGCGGTTGGCATGGAGCAACGCTCCGCTAAATGGTGAAAAAGGATCGGGACCAGCCAACACGCCAAATGCTCAGGGTTGGACTGATTGTGGAGTAGGCTGATTTATTATCTCTGTTCTCCTGCCTTTGACACCATGACCAATCAAGAGCCTATCAATCTTCGCTTCAAATATTCCCAATGACGTGGCCTCCGCAGTCCTCTGGCTAAAGAAATCCCTCCTCATCTCTCTTCTAATGGGACATCCTTCTAATCTGAGGCTGTGCTCCCACTGCTGGAGACATCTTCTCCACATCCACTCTTATCTAGTCCTTTCAATATTCGGTAGGTTTCAATGAGGTCCCCTTATTCTTCTAAACTCCAGTGAGTAGAGAAGAATAGACTCCAAAGAACCGTCAGGGCTGCGGAAAGGATTATTGTTGTGAAGCTGCCCTCGATCCAGGACTTATGTGCATCTGGAGTCAGGAAGCAAGCGAGCAGCATCATTGTGGACCCATCACACCCTGGACATCATCTGTTCCAACTCCTTCCTTCTGGTAGGCGCTTTAGATCACTGTATGCCTGGACAAATAGGTACAAGAACAGTTTCTTTCCGTATGCCATCAGTCTTATGAACACTTGAATTTTAGTCTATTATAAACCAAGTCCACCTGTACATACACAGGTATACCTCATTGTATATAGTTCACCATTATTTACACTATTGTTTTGTTTGCTGTTTGATTCTGTCCAGCGAGAGCTCAGGGAAACTGGCATCAAATTCCCTGTATGTGTCCACATACTTGGCGATAATAAAGGATTCCGATTCTGAATCTGAGTACGGGCCCCTGGGCTATCAAACACTCCTCATACATTAACCCTTTCATTCCAGGAATCATGGTCATAAACCGCCTCTGAACCCTCTCCAATGTCCGCGCATCCTTTCTTAGGCCCAAAATGGCTCACCGTACTCCAAGTGCGATCCGATCAATGCTTCACAGAGTTTCAGCGTTACATCCTTATGTTTATATTCTAGTCCTCTGGAAATGAATTTGCTGACATTGCATTTTCCTTCCTTAATACCGACTCAACCTGCTAAGTTAACCCTTTGGGAGTCCTGCACTAGGACCCCCCCCCCCCCCCCACCGAGACCATTTGCGTCTCCAATCTCTGAATTCGCTCCCTGTTCAGGAAATACTCTCAGTGGCCACTTTATTAGGTCTGCCTGTACACCCGCTTGTTAATGCAAACATCTGATCAGCCAATCACGTGGCAGCAACTCAGTGCATAAAAGCATGCGGACAGGGTCAAGAGGTTCAGTTGTTGTCCAGACCAAACATCAGAATGGGGGAAGAAACGTGATCTAAGTGACTTTGGCCGTGGAGTGATTGTTGGCGCCAGATGGGGTGGATTGAGTA